>NC_138893.1:9812417-10412417 GCF_965194825.1 Balaenoptera physalus
TGGTCACTTGGCTGCAGTAGCTTGTATTTATATTTTCTCTCTTCTATCCGTTACATTTCTTTATTTGCCAAGTATTTGTTGAATAATTACTTTGTAACAGTGTATTCTAGGTGCTGTGGATACAATAGTGAATAAAACAAAGCCTCTCACCTTATGAAACTTTTTATATGATTAGGGAGACAGACAAACAAGTAAACAATAAAATAGCATTTACTTTATAATCATAGGAAATTACATGGGGAAAAATAAAGTTGGAGATAGAGGATAATGGGAATGGGGAAGGTAGGTAGCACTGTTTTAAAGAAGGTGGTCAGGAAAGGAAGGCATTCTTGCTGTGCCAGTTGAGCAAAGACCTACCTAATGTGAAAGAGTCAACCATGACAAGATCTAGAGAAAGAACATTCCAGGGAAGGGGAGTTGAACTGCAGGTATGAAGGCGCAGAGTGTTTGAAGACCAGTATAGCTGGAGGAAGGTGAATGAGAGGGAGAGTTGGAGAGGTAGGTAGGGGCCAGATTAAAAAAAAAAAAAAAAAAGGGAATTCCCTGGTGGTCCAGTGGTTGGGACTCCACGCTCTCCCTGTCAAGGGCTGGGTTTCCCCTGGTCGGGGAGCTAAGATCCCGCAAGCCACTTGGGGTGGCCAAAAACAAACAAACAAACAAAAAAACCCCTATGCTTTCATCTAAGCATTTAAATCAAAATTTGAGAATTAAACAATGACTTAATAAGGCCCTGTAGTTTTTGTGTTTTTTTTTAACCACAGTAAGGCTGTTGGATCCAAAGTGTGATAAGAAGCTATTGGAGGAATTTGTACAAAAGAGACTGTATGGGTGTGAGGCAGGAAACAGAGAAAGCACTTCCAAGGCTATTGCAGTAGTCCAGCTGAAAGATGATATGGATTTGGAATAGGCTAGTAGAGTTGGAAAAGGTGAAAAATGATCGAATTAGTGCCATATATGAAAGGTAACACAGCAAGCTCTTCTGATGAATTGAATGTAAGGTGTGAGGGTAAAAGTGAACTCAAAGATGATGCCTAAGTTTTGAGCATGTTACCAAAAATAAAATGTATATATCATGACCAAGTGGATTTCATTCCAAGAATGTAAAGATGAGGCTTTTAGGTCTTCAACAAGATTCAGTACACATTCCTGATTTTTTTAAAACGTTGACAAAGTAAGAATGAGGGATACTTCCTTAACATGATAATTTCAACCCTAACATCAGCACTGCCAGCACCTTACTTCTGGGGAAACACTAGAGCAATTCTCCCTTAGGTCAGAAACCATGAGGAGGGGATACCTACTATCTCCTTTACTGTTGGACCATATTGGCCAGTATAGTCAAACAAGAAAAAACAACTAGAGGCATAAAAATTTTAAAAGAATAAATAAAGCTATCTCCATTTATAAATGACAAAGTAGACCTAGAAAACTCTAAATTATTAAATGAACACAAATAATAAAAAATGCATTAAGATAGCAGGTTATAAATTTAATATTGAAAAATCAATATCTGCATAAATACAAACAATAACAAGTTAGAAGATATAATGGAGAAGAAATCCCCATTTACATTAGCAAAAAAAGATAAAATATATAGGAATAAATGTATCAAGAAATGTGCAAAATCTAAAGGAAGAACGCTTCAAAACACTCCTGAAAGACATAAAACTAGGCTCGAACAAATGGACAGATGTCTTTCGTAGCATAAAGATATTAATTCTCCCCCAAGTTAATATATAAATTTAATGTGATCCCAATAAAAATACAAGTAGTTTTTTTCTGGAGCCGGACAAGTTGTCACAGGTTAAGTTCCCTGGGAAGCTGACTCTGAGACAGTGATTAGTGTCCAAGAGGTTAATTAGGGACAACTCTTAATTAGGAACCAACAGCATAGGGAAGGAAAAGGAAGGGAGGACATCAGGACTGGGCAAAGGGAGAAGTAAAGCTGTGATGCAGCTTCAGAGAAACCTCAGATGACCCTTTGGGGGGTAGTTCTTAAGATGGGATAACCCCCCAGAGCTGTCCCTACTTCAGGGGGATGTCTAGGCCTTTATATCCTTACACCAGTCATTGAATGAAGGGCATTGTAGGAAGGGGTGGCACCACCTTGGACAAAGTGGCTCTCTTTAGCTGAAGTTGAATGCCTGCAGTGTTTCCAGGGCTGGGGTAAGAGCCTTTCCTTCCTGAAGGGTGACCTGAGTAGTGTGTTGCAGCGTCTGTCACAACCCACTCCTTAACACTGTGTATTAGTTATCTATTGCTACATAACAAAGTAGCCTAAAGTTTAGCAACTTCAGCAAACCGAGAAGGTGGCATTTGAGGAAGACCTAAAGGGAATGAGAAAGCAAGCCATGTGGATATCTGGAGAAAGAACATTCTAGGCAGAGGGAACAGCAAGAGCAAAGGCCCCGAGACCATGGTGTACCTCATGTATTTGAGGAACAACAGAAGGGGCAGGAAACTAGGGAACCAGCCCACGGAAGGCGTTCTCAGCCATTGAATTGGATTTTGAACTGAGCTGATTTTCAGAGGTATCGTATGTGGGGTGAGAAAGAGAAGAGTCAAGGATGATGCCATGATTTTGGCCTGAAGAACTAGAATAATGGAGTTGCTGTTTACTGAGATGGCAAGAATTACTAGAGGGTAGAGCACAGTTTGGGAGGTGATAATAAGTTTGAGGTGCCTGTGTGTGTCCTGTGGAGATGCCAGGGAGGAGGTGGATTTACAAGCCAGGAGCTCAGGGGAACCTGCAATTCCTAAGCGTGCCAGGCGATCTTAAGCCTCTTTGCCTTCAGACATCCGGATCCCTGTGCCTAGAAATCTCTTCCTCTAGGAAACTTCTAGTCATACCCGTTTTACGTGTTACCAAGGAGGCCTTCTTGAGACCCTGTAGGCACAGTTGACCACTCTCTCCTCATGTTGCCAGTCTATACTTGTTTTTGCCTCTTCCTTGTAATGTGGTTATTATTACTTCACCTAGCATGTGTTTACTGAGGTGTCTATTATGTGTGCTGGGCACTGGGATAAAATAATGAATCGGGCAAAATCCCCATCCTTACAGTCAGGGGTGCAGACAATAAATAATATTCAAGTAGTGATAAGTGCTATAAAAGCATGTAAAACAGCGTGTGGGGTGCGTATCGAGCACTACTTGAGAGAGTCTGGTCAGAAAGGTCTCTCTGCTGAGGTGATATTTGAGAGAGCCCTGGAGGAGGTGAGGGGATCGAGCCATAAAAGACCTGGAGGAGCCACCAGCACAGGCACAGAGAACAGCCACCGTAAAGGCCCTGAGACAGGGAGGAGCTTGTTGTGTCCCCAGCAAGGTCATTGTGCCTGGAGGACTTTGGGAGGAGATAGGTCAGACAGGTGGGCAGGAGACCAGGTGATGGAGTGCCTGTGGATTTACTCTAAAGGTGAGAGGAAGCCACGGGATGGTTTTGAGCAGGGATTGGTATGCTCTGAGTTGTGTTTCAAAGAGATGATTATGGCTACTGTGTAGAGAATAGATGGTGGTAGGAGTAGGGAGACTCGCAGTAGTCGGGGCAGGGGCAGGTGGCAACAGAAGAGGTGGTGAGAAGCAAGTAATGAATTGTTTGCAGGGGATGAAAAGGAGGAAACAAGAATAAAACTTTGACTTTTGGCTTGGGCAATGCATGTGGATGTCCTATTGAATTACCGTCTTCCTGTTAGGTTTAGAATATGAAAATCCAGAGTTTGTATCGTGGTGAAATGTCCTGCATGATCTTGTCTATCTCTACCCTCATTCCCTGTCACTGTCCGCCTTCCCCACTAAAAGTCAGCTAAACTAAGTCAGCGCCTTGTCACCTTTCCACACACACGCTTCCGCCAGCTAAAACACTACCTCCTCAGAGACCTGCATCCACCAGCCCTGTTATTTTCCATCACAGAACTCTGGATTTTCGTTTGTAGCACTTGCCACAATTTGTAATTAAATCAGCATGCAAATATATAATTCCTGTTCCCTCCAGGAAACTGTAAGTTGCAGGGGCAAAGCGCTTTTTCTGCCTCTTTTTCCCCTGAGCCTACACAGTGCCTGACGCGTAGTGGGTGCTCAGGGCACATCTGTTAAGTGAGCGGGTGCCTGGGAGAACTCAGTCAGTGAGGTGATGGTAGGGGCTGGGAGACATTAGCGTGTCCCGAAATGCTTTCCAGGCTCTGCGGATGAGCAGTGTGCTTGGACTTTATTCCTTTTTGAAGTGTCAGAGGGCTAATAGCAGTCATTTATTTTTAAAAATAAGTATTATACCTGGGATGTCTGGAAAACTTCAGTCGTTTTAACTTCTGAGCTATATAGATGCCTCAGGATAGGATGCTTTTCCTTCACCACTGGGTCCCTGGAGCCCAGCGGAGTGATACTTAGCACCGCAGGACTGTGACACACACTGACTAACGCTCATTCATTCTTTCTCTCGAGGTCAACCTGAAGCGACCGTGTCCTTTCTGGGCAGAAGATGGCCATTGTTCAATAAAAGACTGTCATGTAGAGCCTTGTCCAGAGGTAAAATCAATTTTTTAAAAATTGAGAAAAGAAATGCTTTCTCTTAGACTTTTAGATAAGCACGAACTGTGCATTTTAGGCTAATGTCAAAGCATTTGGACTTGTCATCCAATTCATATGGTCTCAGCTCTCTTCTTTTTAACCAGATTACAGAAGATTTATTCTGTACTTGCCACCAAAATGGGTTTGAAGACGGTCTTTTATCCAGTGGTGTTGGTGACTGGATGTGGAAATATAGTCTGATTCTAAAATGGAGGCTTGTTCTAGGACTGGATCTGCAGTTGGCTCTTATTTCATGCTTTATTGAATCTGCATCTTGTTTCATGGGCAAAGAAAATGCTACTGGACCTTAAGTTTCAAATTAGAGTGGGAATTAGAGTGCAAAAACTTGGGAAATTCAAGGCTTGGAGTTAGATCTTCCCTTGGTCTTGTTACATTGGGTGGGGGAAAAGGACTGTACTTATTAGTAAGGGAATGCTACATTTTAGACTTTGTTTTTTGACATCTAGCATAATTAATTATATTCCTCTTCAACAGTAATTAGTTATTTCCATTTTACTTTTTGCTTTTCTTACCTAACCAGTAAGTCTAGTTTTTTGCCTTTAAAAACAGGAAAAAAACATCTGAACCAATATCGTTTCTAAACAGAAAATTTAAAAAAAAATTATTTATGTTTTCCTTTAAGAATAAAATGTTTTCAGTTTTTAGTTTGAAATTATTTCAGACGTACAGAAAAGTTGCAAGAATAGTACAAACGATTCCCATATACTTTTTATCCAGATTCCCCAAATGTTAATGTTTATCAAGTTTGTTTTATTATTCCCTCTATATGTATATATTAATATTATTATTTTTTGAACCATTTAGGTATGTAACCAACATGATGATCTTTTACCCCTAAATACTCCAGTGTGTGTTTCTTTAAAAACAAGATTATTAACCACAGCATAATTAGCAAAATCGGGAAATTAACATTTCTGCAATACCAAAGTCTACTCTGTAGACCTTAAGCACACATCGCCAGTTGACTTAATAAGGTGCTTTCAGAGTAGCAGCAGCAGCAACAAACTTTCTGATCCAGAATCGTGCCTTGCATTTGGATGTCACGTCTCTTTAGTCTTCTTTTAACCTGGAAGAGTCCCTCAGTATTTCTTTGTCTTTTGTTGTCTTGACTTTAATGAACTCCCTCCCGCCCTTCCTTCCTTTTTTCCTCCCTCCCTTCCTTAAAATACACCAGTTATTTTGTAGAATCCCCCTTATTTGGGGTTTTCCTGGTCTTTCCTAATTATTAGATTAAGGTCATGCACTTTGGGCAGGTGCACCATAGAAGTGATGTGTCCTTCTCAATGCCATATCAGGAGGCACATGATGTCATCTTGATCATGTGGTTATGGTGGTGTTTGCCATACTTCTTCATGGTAAAGTGGGAAAATTTTTTGAGACTATGAAAATATCCCATCTTTTATCATATTTTTGCCATCATAAGTTTTAGCATCCATTGATGATTCTTGCCTGAATTAATTATTTATATGGTGGTTGTCAAATAGTGATTTTCTGATTCCATTTCTTCTACATTTATTAGCTGGCATTCTACTGCGAGAGCTTTTTCTTTATTTATTGTATGTTTGTGTCAATATATATCGTTACCATCATTATGTTTTTTAATAACAGCTTTATTCAGACATAATTCACATACCATAAAATTCACTCATTCTAAAGTGCACAATTCAGTGAGTTTTAGTATATTACAGAATTGTGCAACAATCACTACTATCTAGTTGTAATGCATTTTCATCACCCCAAAAAGAAACCCCTGCCCATTAGCGGTCACCCTGTTTCCTACTCCCTCCTGCTGGAAACCACTAATCCACTCTCTGTCTCTACGAATTTGCCTATTATGGACACTTCATGTGAATAAAATCATACAATATATGATCATTTGTGACTGGCTTCTTTTGCTTAGCATAATGTCTTGAAGGTCCATCCATGTTGTAGCATGTATCAGTACTTCATTCTATTGCTGAATAATATTCCATTGTATGGCTATACCTCATCTTGTTTATCCATCAGTTGATGGACATTTGGGTTGTTTCCACTTTTTGGCTACTATGAATAATGAATAAATAACCAGGCACAAATATTTGTGTGGACATATGTTTTCAATTCTCAAGTATACTTTGGAGTGAAATTGCTAGATCATATAGTCACTTTAACTCTTGAGGAACTGCCAGACTCTTACCATTGTGCTGTACAATTTTACATCGCCTCTAGCAGTGTATGTATGATGGTTCCAGTTTCTCTACATACTTGTCAGCACTTACACTGTCTTGTCTTTTGTTGTAGCCATGCTTACAAATGGCATCTCATTTTGGTTTTGATTTGCATTTCCCTGATATCAAGCATCTTTTCAGGTGTTTATTGGCCATTTGTATATATTCGTCAGAAAAATGTCTATTCAAATCCTTTGCCCATTTTTAAATTGAGTTGCCTTTTTATTGCTCAGTTGTGAGAGTTACTTGGTTTTGCACAATATGTGTTTCTAAGTTGTTTTTATGTTAAAATAATCAGTTATTTATTGTCTACAGTGGATTATCCTCTGTAGTCTTAAATTTCTAATAAGAATAAATGAAGGTGTTTATTTGCATGTAAATCCCCAACATAAGAAATCTAATATATGTATTTAAAAATTTCTGTCCCCTTCCCAGTGTCATTCTCTTTCCTTTCTTTCCAGAGATAAAAACTATCCCTTTATGTTGGTTCTTTCAACTAATGTGAGGATATTTGTATTTCTCTCTCTGGGGAAAATTCAGTAGGCGTTTCACATTGAACCCAAACTTGTCATGATACAGAGTTACAATTTGCATTCTGTAACTTGAAGTCTAATGTAATCGTGAGGCTCACTTAATTTTGTAATTTGCAGATTGCTTCATATTGTTAGTGGCAACAACAAGGTTTATTTCATGTTTGATTTTAGTTATTAAGTTTACATTTATCATTACTTTTTAAAAAATATTTATTGGCTGCGTCGGGTCTTAGTTGGGGCACGCAGGCTCAGTAGCTGTGGCTTGCGGGCTCTAGAGCGCAGGCTCAGTAGCTGTGGCGCGCAGGCTTAGTTGCCCTGTGGCATGTGGGATCTTAGTTCCCTGACCAGGGATCGAGCCGGCGTCCTCTGCATTGCAAGGCGGATTCTTAACTATTGGACCACTAGGGAAGTCCCCTATCATTACTTTTAATAATTCTTTTTTGTGATTTTTATGTTATTCGTGATGATCATGTGTGGTGCCTATCCCCATATTTCTCAATAGCCTGTATTAAGATTTGCTTAAGTCAAGTTACTGCATTTACCATCAAACCTTTTAAAAAGCTGCTAGTACTTTGGTTTTAGCATATTTTATACTTGTTAGAGGACAACAGTAATGAGAGGGCATTTTAATAAGTATTCCATATTTTAAGTTCAGGGTCTGATAACTGTAACTGCTACATTTGACTTGAGTTTTGTAGTTTTCCCTCTTCCGCCTTCTGTTAGTGGTGCTAGAAAACACTGAGATGATAAAATATTGGCAGCAAGTAACGTTTTAACTATATGATATTGGGGGGAAATTTCTTATCATTATTCTTATTTACATTCTTCAGCCTGACAGAAAAATATTTATTCTGAATATTTGACTAAATTTTATCTATGAAACATGAAAAAGTTTTAATGGGTAATTTGCAATTAATTTGATAGCCCATAGATTCAAATGTTGGAAATCAGTTCCCTGGGTTGATTAGAGGATCAGCCTGGGATTGCCTGCTTTCAGATACGATTTTTGCTTAAGATTGTGTTTGATAAACCAGTTGTAATAATTCATAGATTTATTTAAGCCTGAAACTAATTATTGGTTTTACAGAAAAGAAAGACCTACGTGAAGTTCTTACATTGGTAAACCCTAGATTACCTAGATTGGTAAGCCCTAGGTTAATCATATGTGCCAAGGAACCTTTTATTTTTAATCTTATTGAAGTGTGCTTGATCTACAATGTTGTTAATTTCTGCTGCGCAGCAAAGTGACTCAGTTATACGTATATATACTTTTTCATATTCTTTTCCATTTTGTTTTTTCGCAGGATATTGAATATAGTTCCCTGTGCTGTACAGTAGGACCTTGTTGTTTATCCATCCTATATATACTAGTTTGCATCTGCTAACCCCAAACTCCCAGTCCATCCCTCCCCCACCCCCCCTTCCCCTTGGCAACCACAGGTCTGTCAAAGAACTTACTCTTGCTTTCTAGTATTAATTCAAAATTATCTAAATTTCAAATGTCAACGTAGAGCAGAAATTTAAATTAAGCATAATATGTTTCAAATAATTTTTAATTTTTAAAAAGCTTCTGTGGAAAGAAAGTTTATGGAAAAAGTGATTTCGCTAGGTTTTTTTTTAAACCTAAAAATTATATAACCTATTAATTACTGCATTGAGAGTTATTAGAGCTGATTTTGACACTCTTTGCTTCAGTTTTCTATACTATGATTTACAAGTCTGTAAATTGGGATAGTTCTTTACCTTTCACCTCAGGAGGTAGTATGAAAACAGAATTTGAATGAATGTATATTTTCTCCTCATGGACTAAAACAGCCTTTGAATTAGAACAGTGGCATTAAAAATTCGTGAAGAAATCTCAAAAAATATAAAGATCGTTTTCTAAATTTTTGTTTTTGTTCTTCTTTTAAGAGTAAAATTCCAGTTGGAATTAAAGCTGGGAGTTCTAATAAGGTGAGTCCCTTTTCTTCATTAAATATTTCTGCTTTACATAGTGAAACTTGCCCCTTACTGCTTGGTGTGGTTGCTAAAGAGAACCATGATATGGTTAGTTGGGAATGGACACATTTTTGTCTGAGAATCCCAAATCCTTAATTTTGTAGCAAGCAATGAGGTGTAGTGTATTCTTTACAATTAAACTATATAGCTTCTTTTGAAATACTTTAGTTCTGTTTTTAGAACTTCTAGAATAACTATAAAGTACTATAGTCAGTGCCAGTTTACCTAATCAACAGGCATTTTGTCAGGCATGTATTTTTACTATTCTGTTTCAGCTGTTTTCAGCTATTTCAGTCATATTCAGGATTATATTGTATAGAGTAAACAATTATCAAGGTATTTTGAGCATAGTACTTTTCAATGGCATTAAAAGGTTATCCTTTTCCTCTTATGGGGTATGTCATAATCTACTTGGCCATTCATATGTTTTTAAATAACAGTGTATTTCTAGTTTTTCACTATCATACATATGTAGTAAAGATCATCCTACCCTCTCTCTGCTTCCCTGTGCATCCTCTCTCCATTTTCTTGTGCTCTCTACCTTTGCAGTCTTTTGTTTGCGCTCCCTCTTTTATTTATTTTTGTTTCAGATCTACAATAAATAGTATAAAGACAATTGAAATCCCTTCTGAACTCCTTCCCAATCCCATTATATTTCCTCCCTCCCTAGAGCTAGCCACTTTGCTGAAGTTGATGTCTATCCTTCTGTGATACTTTTTCTTTTTGTATTGTACTATACATGTGTCCACAAGTAATATATAGATCTGTTATATGAAATTTTAAAAAATTTTTAATATTTTGTATTTCTTCAAGTTAAAAACTTTTTTTTTTACTTTATATTTTTATGTAGTATTGTGCTTTTGAAATTTTGTCTCTGCTAATATATGTAGATTTTGTTAATTTTAATAGCTGTAAAATATTCAGTTGTATAGATATTTGTATAATTGTGTGAATACCCATTCCTCTGTTGATGGACATTTCAATTGTTTTCAGGTTTTTGCTATCACAAACAATGACGCACTGGCATCTTTGTCTTTCGTCGAATTGTGCACATATGTAAGAGTTTCTCTAGGTCTATATTTAGAAGTAAGATTGCTGGGCCAAAGGGGATGCCTATCTCAACATTACAAGAGAGTACCAAATAACTTTCTAAAGTGGTTTTTGTTTTTGTTTTTAAATGTTGCTCTGGATATGGATTCAGCAGTGGGACTGCTGGCTCAAGGGTTTATTCATATTTACAGCTCTACATAAATATTGTTAAATTACTTTCCCAAGAGGGTCTTCTCAGTTCACATCATCACCAACATACCAATGCAAATTGCTACATTTTTAATGTCTTTGCTTATTTATTAGGTGGAAATTTGTGACACATTTTCATTTGCATTTCTTCCATGTGTTAGGGATTCTGATAATAGGATGTATCTATATTTAGTATACATCATCATTGACAAATTGACTCTTCTGCCAAAGGAACCTGAAATAAAGACAAAGGTAATAATTGTTACTAAACTTACATATTATGAATTTCTTTTCAGTACTTGAAAGTGGCAAACAATACCAGAGAATTAGAAGATTGTGAACAAGCTAGTAAACTGGGAGCAATTAACAGCACATTAAGGTAAATTTCATTTTAGTAGTATTAAGAAAATATTCCCTTGTTTATTTATGTTAGAAATCTTTGGTTTTCCTTGTGATTTTGATTAAACATTAAAGTTTCAACTAATCTTTGAAAGTTATTCTTTATCCTAAATTTCATGATAGCTTTGCTTCCTCTTAGCTGATTCGTTCTTAAATTTCTAAGTCATCAGTAATGACTATTAAAAAGGAAAAATTTAGGTGATTTCTCATTTAGCAGGGTTTATGGGTCCATTCTTCCTGATTATTATGGGAAAAGGAACTTGAATCTCTTAGTCTTTTTAAAATAGTAATTCAATCTGTATGTTACATTTTGAATGATAAAGGTTTCTGTTAACATAAACTGTTAACGGTTCATAGATTTTTTTTTCTGTTGACTTTTCTTCATTTGCTCTAAGTACAAACCTGCTTTTGAAGGCCAACATGAATAATTTGTAAGTGGTCTCAGATTATGCAGTATAAAATGACTGAGCAGATCTGCAGTTGTGAGTGGGGAAGGGAATATTACAGAAATTCTTTTTAATTTCCCTGTTAAGATTTGTCATTATGTACTATAATTGTTAAAGACAATAAAGTTAGTAGTTTTATGTATCTTATTTATTGACGAAAAATTCTAATATAGAAAAGTAGAAAGGATAATATAATAAACACCCATATATCCTCTACTCCAAATGAATAAATGTTAACATTTTCTACCATGTTTATGAGAAAAGAGAAATGCCAAAGATGAATTTGAAATCCCCTATGTTTATTCCCCAATCCTGTTTTCTTCCCTCTTTCCTTAGAGATAACTGAATTTGGTATGTATCCAAGTTCATGTTTTTGTTTTTAATTTATATATATATAGTTTGTGTATATGATTTTATTTTTCCTTTATGTAAATGATATAATGTGATAATTAACATTCTGCAACTCTCTTTTTACACTGCACATTTTGATTTCTAGATATATCCATGTTAGAATGAGACAAATCTCTATGTTTTTTTAGCCAATAAATGGTTTTCATCATATAAATATGCCATATTTTGCTTATCTGTTCCCCTACTGATGGCCATTTAGGTTGTTTCAAATTTTTTACTTCTACAAATTGTGCCATCTTGAGCATCCTTGATAATGTTTTTTGTATACACTGGAAATAAAATTGCTGAACCCTAGGCTTGCCCTCTTGCAGCTGTTCTTCATGTTGCCTGATGGCTTTCTAAAACACTTGTGTGGCTATGTATGGCCTCCAGCACTGAGAATTTGCTTTGTTCTCCACATCCTTGCCAAAAATTGGTAATGTTTGATAAGTGCAAAATAGTATCTCATTTTTGCTTAAGTATATTTTGTTGATTATTAGTGAGTTTGGGCATTTTTTCCTCTGTTTATTGGGCATTCCGGTTTCTTATTCATTCAACAAGTGAACGCCTACAATATGCCAGGTGCTATTCTAGGATTATAGTGGTGTAAGTGGGATACAAATTCCAGCCCTCCTGCAGCTTAATCCTAGTCAGAGATGTGCAAGAAACAAGTAAAGTTAGTGCTAAGTAATAAAATGATGATGAGTGCCAGGCAGAAAAATAATGCAGGGAAGAGGGAGAGAGAGGGCTAGGGGTGAAGGTGGTTGCACTGTTTTAAATTGTTGGTCCAAGAAGGCCAACAATTTGCCTGTGATAACAGCCAAAGCGCTCATGAAGGCCTGAGTCATAATGTGGCTGCCTGGGCAGATAGGGGGTGGGGAACAGTAGTCCAGGCATGCATATTGGTTAGTAAAAGGCCCTGAGGCCGGAGCTTGCCTCGACTGCTTGGGGAAGCACAAGGCCAGTGTGGCTGGAGTACAGTGAACAAGGACAAAGCAATAGAAGACAAAATCAGAAGATGCTAGGGATGGGATGGGGCAGGAGTAGGGTGGGGTGGAGATCTTGTAGCATCTTGAAGACACTTATTATGAATATTGCTTTTAAAACTGAGTGGAATGAAAAGTCATTGGAGGATTTTGAGAGAGTGTGTTGGGGAGCCAGGTGTTATGTCGTGGAAGCCTGCTTTATGTGGTTATTGTAGTAATCCTTGTAAGACGTGATGGTGGTTTAGTTTAGGCTGGGGTCATAGCAGTGGGAATGATGAGAGGTGGTCAGATTCTGGATAGATTTTGAAGGTAGAGCTGAGAGTATTTGCTGAAGGATTGGATGTAGGGTATGCAAACAGACAGGAGCTAAGAATGATTACAAGATTTGGTTGTAAAAAAAATGGAGCTGCCATTTACTGAACTGGGGACACCTACCGGAGGAGCAAGTTTGATGGGAAATTTTAGTTCAACCTTGGACTTGCTAAGTTTGAGCTGCCTGTGAAATGTCCAGCAGGCAGTTGGATTTACAAGTCTCAATTTCAGGGGAGGGGTCTGGGCTGGAGATAAAATGTGGGAGTCATTCAATGAATGTGTGATATTTAAAAACCATAAACCTGAGTGAGATTACCAAGGAGAGAATATAAATAGAGGCATGATCCAGGGACTGGGCCTTAAGTTATCATAAGATTTTGCAGTAAATTGCCTGTTAATATTCTTTGCTATCTTTTCCTCCATTGGGGAAGGGGTGCATTTTTAAATTATTCTGCAGGCCTTCTTCATATAATCTGGTAATAATTCTTTGTTGCCTGTATGGGTTGTTAGGGCTTGTTTTTTAATTTTGCTTATGGATTTTTGTTGTTAAAAGTTTAAAGAATTAATAACTTCAGTTTAAGTTTAACACACACATAATAAAGTATACAAATCTTAAGTATAAAGGCTAATTTAATTTTACAAAGTGAACCAACTCTTTTAGCCACCATCCAGAACAATATACTTGCTACCCAGAAGATCACATTATGTACTTTCCTAGCCATTACCACCTTCCAGAGTTAATCATGAGTTTGAGTTATGTTAGTAAAGATTAGTTTTGCCCATTTATATACATGGAATAATATAGGTGTATTCTTTTGTATCTGGCTTATTTTATGTAACATTATGTTGAATAATATTATGCTGGATGTCTTGGCCATTTCACAAAATATTTAGGTGGATATTTGCTGGTACATTTGGTATGCATTTCTGTGGAGAATATACCTAGGAGTGGAATTAAGAACTGTCAAATGGTTTTCCAAAATGATTGTACCAAAATACATTGCCGCTAGTAGTAGTGTACAGGAGTTCCTCATTCCACAACTTCTCCGACAATTGGTAGTGTAATTTTTTTTTTTTTTTTAAAGGTAGAGGAATTGGGGACATTGTAAATTTATTTATTTATTTATTTATTTTTGGCTGTGTTGGGTCTTCGTTTCTGTGCGAGGGCTTTCTCCAGTTGCGGCAAGCGGGGGCCACTCTTCATCGCGGTGCGCGGGCCTCTCACTATCGCGGCCTCTCCTGTTGCGGAGCACAGGCTCTAGACGCACAGGCTCAGCAGTTGTGGCTCACGGGCCTAGTTGCTCTGCGACATGTGGGATCTTCCCAGACCAGGGCTTGAACCCGTGTCCCCTGCATTGGCAGGCAGATTCTCAACCACTGCGCCACCAGGGAAGCCCTCAGTAGTGTCATTTTTAAACAGCTTTATGGAAGTGTAATTGACACACAGTACACTGCGCCTATTCAAAGTGTGCAATGTGATGTTTTGCCAGGTGTACATTCACAAAAATCAGCACAATCAAGATGGTTATGTCTACACTCCCCAGAGTTTTCTCATGCCCCAGTGTAATCCCTCCATCCCATCCCTTCCTGTCCCTGTTTCCCACTTCAAAGATGACTACGTTAACTCACAGCACTGTCTTGATAGAAAGCCCTAGGTTAAGCCCAGGAGATTCTTCTGTAAGAAAGCCCTAGGTTAAGCCCAGGAGATTCTTCTGTAAGTACCGTGGCATCCATCTTCAAACTGACTTTTAGAAAAGCTGGACTAGATGATCTCTAAGGTTCCTTATAACTTGTTTATAAACCAAACTGGGCCAGCTCTATTAGCATTAGATTAACATTCCATATCTTTTCTGCTACCATGGCTTTAGGCAAGGGTTAGATGAAACAATCCAGAAAACTTCATCAAATAAGTGTGCTAAAAGTTCCTCTAAGTTAGTCATATTGCTAATAAGAAAATAGGCATTTATATCAAAATTGCTTTGTTCTTTACTATTTTCAGCAGAAGACTTATCTGATTAAACATAACTGTAGTTACCATTTTAGCTCTAACTAGAACTTAGGCATTCTTGTTTTATGGCATCATATATTTCAAGTGAGTCACCTATGATATAAAATTTTCCATTAACTTTTATGAAGTTAATTATATATTCCCATAGGAGAAAAAAAATCCCATGGTAAATTGAATTGGAAATTTTTATTGGTAAAGTTGTTGTAGTGCGACCAGCCTTATATACTTCCTGCAGTCGTTATGCTATGCAGCAGCTTCTCAAATACAAAATAAATTATTGGCTATGACAGTACCACATTTATGAATACCTGATTTATACTTGGTACATCATTTTTTTTTTTTTTGCCTCATTTTTTTTCCTTTAGTGTAGGGAATAAAGATGGGTATATATGCTACCATCATGTATTTAAGACAGAGAAGGTCTGAATATAGGTTAAAGTGAATATAGGTCAAAGTTTATTTGAATGAGTGTAGTTGTTCCTTTATCAGTTCTACAGGTCAGAAATCTTGATCATAGGACTTCCCTGGTGGTGCGGTGGTTAAGCATCTGCCTGCCAATGCAGGGGACACGGGTTTGAGCCCTGGTCTGGGAAGATCCCACATGCCGCGGAGCAACTAAGCCCGTGCGCCACAACTACTGAGCCTGCGCTCTAGAGCCCGCGAGCCACAACTACTGAGCCCGCAAGGCACAACTACTGAAGCCCACGCACCTAGAGCCTGTGCTCTGCAACAAGAGAAACCACCACAATGAGAAGCCCGTGCACCACAACGAAGAGTAGCCCCCGCTTGCCGCAACTAGAGAAAGCCTGCGCACAGCAATGAAGACCCAATGCAGCCAAAAATAAATAAATAAAATAAATAAGTTTATTAAAAAAAGAGAAATCTTGATCATAGATTTTGTTAAATGTGACGTAATGTGTAAAATGAATGATACACTGTGATGAAAGTGACATTGGTGTTACTAGGGGAGTAGCACATTGGATGGAAGATCCTAGAAATGCATTTTTTAGTATTTTGGGTTGTATAAGTAGAGAAGCAATATAAATTAAAAGAATTATGAAAGTAAACTTAATTCCTACTTTAGGAAAAAATAATACATAGTTAACTGCAATTTCTAAGTCAACTAAAAAGACCAACCTGAATTTCGTGTTTAACTACATCTTATATATATTTGTAAATTAGTTTTCTGGTCAAAGTAGTTATCATTGAACTAGGGCTAAAATAGTTTTAATATAGTTAAGAAATATAAATCACTCACAGAAATAAATATCTGTCTTTTGTATAACTTGTTTTAGTCATTCCTTCATGTGACTGCTAACTGAATTTGTAACACCATCTAATTAATAAAGACGTGATCTCAGATTATCTATTTTTAGTACACTAGAATACAGTGTTAAAGTTTTCAACTCCAGATTTAATCCTTTTTCTTTTTTATTCCTCCTTCCCATAGTAATCAAAGCAGAGAAGCTTTCATTGACTGGGCAAGATATGATGATTCACAGGATCACTTTTGTGAACTTGATGGTAATAAAAGAAACTATTGTAATTACATTATTTTAACTTTAACCCTTTTAAGACCCTTAAATCAGTGAAGTTACAGTCAGAGTTATAGCTTAAAGACACAGGATGTTGTATGTGGATCTTATTATTCATAATGGTGTTTATTGAGAACCGATGTTCCAGGCCCTGTGCTAAGTGCCTTAAGTACATTATTTCTTAGCTTTACAACTACCCTAATAGGTGTGTATTATTTTATATCTGGGGAAACTGAGTCTCAAAAAGACAAAGTAACTTGCCCAAGATCGCACAGTAGCAAGAGGCTGAGACAGGATTCAATCCCAGATCTGACTGAATCCCAAACCTGTCTTCTTTCCATTGTGACACCCCACCTCCTATGGACCTCTAATTCAAGCCACTTAGTTATAGGTCTGTGACCATGTTATAGAAATGTTCACACTCGAATTAGTTGGAGGTCTCAACAAACTAACGTAAAGACATCTTCCGATATCGTGGAGGACTCTAATTTGACTTCCCCACAGCCCTCTTTCCAAGAGTCCCCTGAAATGGAACAAATGGTAGTTCAGTAATAACTACCACTTCTTTTAACAGAAGATAATTGACGTGACTCAAAATTTTTTATCTATAGGAGAATACTCCCAGTAATTGTGTTGAGTAGGCTTAAGTCATTCATTTGGCCTCTCTTTACCTTTTACCTTGGTATTGTTATTTTGTGATGGTAGAAAAGAATTTGGGGTTCAACCATGCATAACTGAAAACAGGCAGCAGAAGTTCTTCTGAATTTTTAAAGCATCTAGCGTGGTTTGCTTTCTAAAGATTTTTAAAAGATTCTTATGTAGAATTGTGTTTTTAATGCAGTCTGTAATGGAATAAATTACAGGTTGCTTCTACAATAGTATGGTAAATTGGGAAGATGCTGGGAGAGGGAGTGTTATTACCATGTTTTATATGGTTTCAGCAAGGAAATTGTTAAGACATCTGAACAAAGTTTTTTTCGATATGATAATGGGCAATTCATAAATACCCCTATTATGGTATTTAGAATTGGCAACGGTTTTTTCAGAGCAAGCCGTTGTACCTGGGTAAGCACTCACATGGCTGACTACTCTTTCATTTGCTTTTTGGTTGTCAATCTAATTATATTTGAGTATTTAACACTCATAGTCACTTCATTCCAACTTCTTATGTATTCTTTTATTAAAATATTCTGGATAGTGCTTATTTAACAGGTTTTCAGATTAAAAAATCATTTCTGTGAATATATATTTCTCTTTAGGTATTTAGTAAAAAATACTACTCAATTGTAGAGTTTACTTGCTATGATTAAATTGAGGTGTTCTATTACCTGTCATCAGTATAAATAGTCTTAATTAATTTTTCAATAGTAGCTTCTTAAATCGTAAAAGTGGAAGAGGTGTCCTATAAAAATTTCCATAAAATCATCCTTTAAAATTTTTAGGATTACATATTAAAATAACTAGTTGTTTTTATATTTTTAAAATTAATTAATTAATTTTTGGCTGCATTGGGTCTTCGTTGCTGCGTGCGGGCTTTCTCTAGTTGTGGTGAGCGGGGGCTACTCTTTGTTGTGGTGTGCAGGCTTCTCACTGTGGTGGCTTCTCTTGTTGCGGAGCATGGGCTCTAGGCGCACGGGCTTCAGTAGTTGTGGCACGTGGGCTCAGTAGTTGTGGCTCGTGGGCTGTAGAGCGCAGGCTCAGTAGTTGTGGCGCACGGGCCTAGTTGCTCCGCGGCATGTGAGATCTTCCGGACCAGGGCTCGAACCCGTGTCCCCTGCACTGGTAGGCGGATTACTAACTGCTGCACCACGAGGGGAGCCCCTGTTTTTATATTTTATGTAATTCTTAAACACGTGAAACCATGCTACTAGTTGGATTACCACGATTCTCCTGGGTAGTAATGTTCATGTGTGTCCCAAAGATTTTTACCTACAGTTTAAAAAAAATACTATCAGAGTAGCTTTGGAGTCATTGTGTAGTTATTTCAGTATTCTAAAAATCATTAGATCAGGGACTTCCCTGGTGGTCCAGTGGCTAGGACTCTGTGCTCCCAGTGCAGGGGGCCTGGGTTCGATCACTGGTCAGGGAACTAGATCCCGCGTGCTGCAACTAAGACCCGACGCAGCTAAATAAATAAATAAATATTTAAAAATAAAATAAAATCGTTAGATTAAAAGAAAAAAATCTAAAGAATATTCACCCCAGTTTATTGGAATATAGTCAAACACCCCTGCTCTCTGCTGTTTTGTTTTTGGTTTTGTCATTATTTGAAAGGAAGAAGATCCTCATAGATCAAATAATAGGTTTTTAAATAATTCAGTGGTTTAAGATAAGCTGCTCTCCCTACCTCTATTTTTTTTTTTTTTGATATTGTTGTTATGCATCGCTTGCTGCTTCCTTTGCTTCAGGTTTCTGCTCAAATGTCACCTCCTCAGAGAAGCCTGCTGTCATAAAAGAGTAACCACTTTCACGCTCTATCTCTTTGCACTGCTGCCTGCTCCCAGAGTACTAAGAACTATGTGAGAAACATTATTTAGTTTATCTGTGTGTTGTCTGTCTTCATCTAGATTGTGAGCGACTTGAGAGCAAGGACCGTGTCTTTTTCTTCACAACTGTATCCCTATTACCTAGAACACTGCCTGGCCATGGTTCATGCCCAGTAAATATTTGCTCAATGAAGTAGTTAGTTCATAAATAACCTGAACAGTGTGATAGACTTTTACTTTTATTTTTTCCCTTAAAACAGGTTCATTAATACATTAAAAATATTGCTTAAAACACTAGTTTCTAAATCTGGCTGTGTATCAGAATTACTTGGATGCTTTATAAACTATAGATTCTCCTTGACTGAGGAAATTATGTTTTAATAGTGAGTTAGTAGCAGTTTGGGGTAGCAGTTGGAGATGGAGGCTTGTAGACTCAATCCTGAGTCCGTAACCTAATATTTTTTGTCTGTGTCCATAAGCAAAAAGCTTGCACGCTAAGTTGTCCTATGCAACCATTACGTATTAAGAGATATATGGGTTAGAAGGTGGGAAGGATGCCTGGCACCATAGAGCATGCAGTGTGGCCTCGTAACACTAACACTAAATTAGGACAGTGAAAAGAAAATTCAACTGGGGAAAAAAGGTGTACTTGAGGAGGAGGAAAAAATATTGGTTCAAGTTGGAATTCCCAGAATTAGGTATTTTGATTCAGTAGAAATTCTTTGAATCCTTAGGTGTTGGTTAGCATGGTCAAAAAGAAAGAATAACTTTGGAGCAGGTTTGTAGAGGGAGGAAAAAGAGAAAACTTTTTGAGGGAAGGACTTAGTGTAGGGATCCAAGAGCATTACCTGAACGTATGATACAGCTGTACAAATGGAAAGAAGTTATCGTTTGGGAACAATTTAATTATGATCATGTCACAGGTGGCCCTGGGACTAAGGATGGGTGTGTGTGTTTATAGGGAACCTCAGCCTGTGTATGCTTTCTCCCACATACGTTCCTCACTGTGGGTGTCATGAAATTCTTGTCAGTATAGGTCAGGGGTTGAGAAACTTTTTCTTCTCTAAATGGGCAGACAGTAAATATTTTAGGCTTTGTGAACCATATGGTCTCTCTTGCAACTACTCAACTCTGCCATAATAATGTGAAAGTGGCACATAAGCAAATGAACATGACTTGTGTTCCCATAAAACTTTCTTTACAAAAGTACACAGCAGACCAGACTTGGCCTGTGGGCTATAGTTTGCTGATATGTTCTGTAGGTTAACAAAACACCTTTTTCATGATTTGAAAAAGTATAAAAATTTTTAAAACAACTTGATTTGGGAATTAAGGGAATACACACTAAGAACATTAAGAACGTAAGTTTACTTAAGTACTTTAAAAACTGATATAATTGATTTTACTCATGTGACTTTCTACTCCCTTAGAGTATATTTTAAATCCATGTACTTTAATATTTGAATCCAGGGTTTTTTTTTTTTCTTTGTTGGTTGTTTAGTTTAATTGGGCGAAGAGGTTGATACTAATTCAGTCTTCACATTCATAAATGACTGTATGTAAGTGTAGGCTTATGTGCGTGCACACATGTTCTTTATACACGTGTATATACATGTCTGGGTACATATTTAATTAGTATTTCTAAAGCTTATATACATAACTGAGTCAATTTTGCAAGTGAACTTAATTAAGAACAACTCAAAGAAATTTAAAATATATAACAGAAATTAGTGAATTGTAAAACTTAAAATTTTACTGTAAAATCCATATTTTATTAACTAAATGATTTGAATTTTTATTTTTCAATTAAGATTTTTTAAATGATTGTTTTAAGTCCTGATCAATAAATGTCCTTCGACAGTTTCTGTTCACCCATCTGTAAGTTAACGTTTTCTGTGCTTTAACTTATTTAGTGGAATATCTATGTAATGTTAGTGCTGGAAATAGAGCCAGGACTCTTCAAAATCATGTTTTCACTGTCTGTAAGTTAGACACCACTCGTTTAGTAATGATAAGTTATGGTTATCTTTGCACTCTTTACACATCACAGAAGTATCGGGTGGTTTTGAAAGGCATGGACCAGGGTGCTGGGTTTTTCCCTTAGGATTATGGATCATCTCAATCTACGGTCACTGAACGGCCAATGAGTATTTTCGACTGATAGCTAATGAAAGCGAGAGGGGCCATATTTTAATGACCGTGTTCCTGTTTCAAGTCAGGTGTCTACATACCATTGATTTAATACCGTGACACCAAAAATTAGGAAACATTTACATAAAAGAATACATCCATGCCAGTATACATAGCATTTCAGCTTATAGGTGGTATTAGCATAGATTTGTGAAGCATAGTCATTATAATTTTTCTGTAGATAGCAAAGCTTTTTGTGTGCTTCCCTTTTCTACCCAGAATGTGACCATTAAGACCACTTTTCTTTATCTTTTGTGTCCCGCAGAGATCTCTATCAAAATGTTGTCCAAATAGTGGAGATCTAGTAAATACTAATTTGAGTTTCAACACAGAAAATGGTTATTTAATTTTAAATGTGTTAATAAATTCTTGAAGTTGTGCCTACTCACCAATATGTTAACCAATTAATATGTTAACCAATATATTAACATTGGTAAAAATAAATTTGTAACTTTTTTTTTTTTTACTACAACATTGTGTAACTCTATGAATGATCGAATTTGAATCACAAAATTACTGCACCATTTACTTCCTAAGTCCAAGCAGAAAGTATCAGGGAAATCTTTTTTTTTTTTTTTTTTTTTTTAGATACAATATATGCAAACAAAATAAATGTTTTAAGTATGTGTTTAGGTAGATATATACTTAGGGGGGCAATCACGTAAAATATTAAGAACAGGTTATGATTCTGTTAGGTCTTTTCAGTCCTAGTGGTTAAAACTTAAGAAATGATTAATGCCTCTAATAAGGGTAAAGCCTGTTACATTACGTAAGAGGGCATTGAGCGTCCAAAAGAAAGGGAGCAGTTATTTTTCCTCTCTCAAGTTCAAGTTATTATAAGTCCTGGGTCAAGGACAGTCACAAGTGTGCTAACCACTCTACCATTTAAGTTGGAGATGACTTGAAAGTGTAGCATTTCTCTAACCTTTGGATAGTCCTGTTTGCTTTGTAATGGTAAATTTTAGATAAATAGTGAAATGTGGATGGTTTTATGAATTGTTTCTTGTTCAGATGAGAGATCTCCAGCTGCTCAGTATGTAGACCTTTTGTTGAACCCTGAGCGTTACACTGGCTATAAAGGGTCCTCTGCGTGGAGAGTGTGGAACAGCATCTACGAAGAAAACTGTTTCAAGTAACTGGAGGGGGTAGGGGAAGGAGGAGGATTGACTAGCGGGAGGGTGGAAGAAGGGGAATACTTGTTTCTCTTGGAAAAAATGACATCAAAATGTCAAACCATTTTACGTTTGAGTTTTGTATTTTCTTTTTCAGGCCTCGATCTGTTTATCGTCCTTTAAATCCTCTGGCACCCAGCCGAGGTGGGTTTTTGGTACATTTTCATGCTTTTAGAAATTGTTTACAAGATACCTTTGTAATTATATGTTGAGAAAATTTTCAACTATTTTATATTTTTGCTTAATTTGAATGATCAAAAGTATAAGATTAGTTCATAGTTAGGTCTCAAGATTTCCACGTTTTATATAATTACTGTCATTTATTGACTGCCTGATATGTGCCAGGCCCTAAACTAGGAGCTATATACAAAATAAATTAGAATATATGAGCAATCCATATATATTAGAGATTCCTGGGGAACTGGTAAAAATCTGAATGCCCAGGCCCTGTCCCATACCAGTTGTCAGTCTTTGGAATTCGGACCCAGGCGTTGGTTTTTTTTTAAGCTCTCCGGATGATTCCAGTATGCAGCCACTTTCAGAACCAGTGGCTCATAGCGTGCTTCTCCGACTTCAATATGCATACAAATCGCCTAGGAGCCTTGTTAAATGCAGGTTCTGATTCTGTAAGTCATGGGTGGGACTCCCAGGTGATGCCCAAGTGCTGATGGATGCACGGCACTCCGATTCAGAAGGCGGCAGAGAAGTACCAGAAAGTTAGGTTGCCACTTTGCCACGTCAGGCTGTTGAGCGCATGAAATGTGGCCGGTGTGAAACTAAATTTTACATTTTATGTCGTTTTAGTTCATTTCAATTTAAAAACTGAAGCAGTATAAAATATTTTTGCCATTAAAGAGAACCTGATTGTTTTGGTAGAACTACTTTAACTCTTGCATCACAAAACAAATTGTTGATGTACTGCAGTGCATGTACACCTTTTACTTTTTAAAATGTGGATATTAGAAAACATTACAAATTTTTATTAGAAAAAAATTTTAATTACATACATGGCTGTTGTTATAGTTCTACGGGACAGCATTGTCGTACATAGTTGGAGGTTATTCAATATAAAATTATTAGGCATATCCTCAATCGATTCTCAATGAGGACTCAAAGCCTGGGAGCAGCCCTGTGATTGACGTGCCATTCTAATGCTTTCTTTAGCCCAGGATTGATTTAGGAATTTGAATTTCCTGGTCTAGAGCCATCTCTTTGGGCATTTCTCAGAACCGGAGAGACTTAGGAAGTTTGAATGAATGGGCTGCTCTCAGATGTGCGCTTACAGTATGGCCGATAGTCCTCCCAAATTCATCCTGAAACTGCTTGGGCAAGATAATCGGGGTGTGAAGAAGGTGTGCATGGCTTCTTACCCTTTGCCTCTTTTACTACTTTTACCTCATAACTTTTCCATTTTCAACTTAAATGTTTTTATTATACAAGATGTTATAAAAATTGAAACAATGCAAATGTTACATAAAGTAAAAAGGGAACGCTTCCCCCACCCCTACCTGCCCCCACACACTTTTTCTTTTCCGTAGTACAGAGTTTGGAAGGTATCCTTTCAGACCTTTTCTATGATCACTTACTCTTTTTTTTTTAACATCTTTTTTTTGGCTGTGCTGGGTCATCATTACTGTGCGTGGGCTTTCTCTAGTTGTGGCGAATGGGGGCTACTGTTCGTTGCGGTGCGCGGGCTTCTCACTGTGGTGGCCTCTCGTTGCGGAGCACGGGCTCTAGGCGTGCAGGCTTCAGTAGTTGTGGCTCACGGGTTCTAGAGCGCAGGCTCAATAGTTGTGGCACACGGGCTTTGTTGCTCCGCGGCACGTGGGATCTTCCCGACCAGGGCTTGAACCCGTGTCCCCTGCATTGGCAGGCGGATTCCTAACCACTGCGTCACTAGGGAAGACCTTTTTTTTTAACATCTTTATTGGAGTATAATTGCTTTACAATGTTGTGTTAGTTTCTACTGTATAACAAAGTGAATCATCTATACGTATACTATATCTCCCCATATCCCCTCCCTCTTGCGTCTCCCTCCCACCCGCCCTATCCCACCCCTTTAGGTGGTCACAAAGCACTGAGCTGATCTCCCTGTGCTATGCGGCTGCTTCCCACTAGCTATCTATTTTACATTTGGTAGTGTATATATGTCCAGACTACTCTCTCACTTCGTCCCAGCTTACCCTTCCCCCTCCCCATGGCCTCAAGTCCATTCTCTACTTCTGCGTCTTTATTCCTGTCCTGCCCCTGGGACAGGACCTTTTTTTTTTCTTTTAGATTCCATATATATGGATCACTTACTCTTAAAGCAGAAAATATAATTGTTCATTTAATAAAAGCATCAAAACCTAAGAAATACTTCACTTCCAATGTTATGATAAACTAGAGACATGAGGCTGTAGGAAAGATGAAGAGAGGAAGGAAAGTGAATAGAGAAAAGGATAGAGGGAGGAAAGAGGAGCAGAGAAAAAACAAGTGTAGAAGAGGGAGACAAAAGACTAGGTAAGGGAGAGAAGGGGTCCTGGGTGATAAGTGGGTACTCCAGGAAGTAATGCAGTAGCTCTCGCTAATGCTGTTTATATGCTTTCTCCACTGAAACTGCCAATTGTCGATTAATGGCTGTTTACTATTTTTTTTTGAATTTTTGAATTTTATTTTTTTATACAGCAGGTTCTTATTAGTCATCCATTTTATACACATCAGTGTATGCATGTCAATCCCAATCTCCCAATTCATCACACCACCACCACCACCCGCCGCTGCTTTCCCCCCTTGGTGTCCATACGTTTGTTCTCTACATCTGTGTCTCACTTTCTGCCCTGCAGACTGGTTCATCTGTACCATTTTTCTAGGTTCCACATATATGCGTTAATATACGATATTTGTTTTTTTCTTTCTGACTTACTTCACTCTGTATGACAGTCTCTAGATCCATCCACGTCTTTACAAATGACCCAATTTCGTTCCTTTTTATGGCTGAGTAATATTCCATTGTATATATGTACCACTTCTTCTTTATCCATTCGTCTGTCGACGGGCATTTAGGTTGCTTCTGTGACCTGGCTATTGTAAATAGTGCTGCAATGAACATTGGGCTGCATGTGTCTTTTTGAATTACGGTTTTCTCTGGGTATATGCCCAGTAGTGAGATTGCTGGGTCATATGGTGATTCTATTTTTAGTTTTTTAAGGAACCTCCATACTGTTCTCCATAGTGGCTGTATCAATTTACATTCCCACCAACAGTGCAAGAGGGTTCCCTTTTCTCCACACCCTCTCCAGCATTTGTTGTTTGTAGATTTTTTGATGATGCCCATTCTGACTGGTATGAGGTGATACTTCATTTTAATTTTGATTTGCATTTCTCTAATAATTAGTGATGTTGAGCAGCTTTAATGTGCTTCTTGGCCATCTGTATGTCTTCTTTGGAGAAATGTCTATTTAGGTCTTCTGCCCATTTTTGGATTGGGTTGTTGGTTTTTTTAATATTGAGCTGCATGAGCTGTTTATATATTTGGGAGATTAATCCTTTGTCCGTTGATTCGTTTGCAAATATTTTCTCCCATTCTGAGGGTTGTCTTTTTGTCTTGTTTATGGTTTCCTTTGCTGTGCAGAAGGTTTTAAGTTTCATTAGGTCCCATTTGTTAGTTTTTGTTTTTATTTCCATTACTCTAGGAGGTGGATCAAAAAAGATCTTGCTGTGATTTACGTCAAAGAGTGTTATTCCTGTGTTTTCCTCTAAGAGTTTTATAGTGTCCGGTCTTACATTTAGGTCTCTAATCCATTTTGAGTTTATTTTTGTATATGGTGTTAAGGAGTGTTCTAATTTCATTCTTTTACATGTAGCTGTCCAGTTTTCCCAGCACCACTTATTGAAGAGACTGTCTTTTCTCCATTGTATATCGTTGCCTCCTTTGTCATAGATTAGTTGACCATAGGTGCGTGGGTTTATCTCTGGGCTTTCTATCTTGTTCCATTGATCTATATTTCTGTTTTTGTGCCGGTACCATATTGTCTTGATTACTGTAGCTTTGTAGTATAGTCTGAAGTCAGGGAGTCTGATTCCTCCAGCTCCACTTATTTCCCTCAAGACTGCTTTGGCTATTCGGGGTCTTTTGTGTCTCCGTACAAATTTTAAGACTTTTTGTTCTGGTTCTATACAAAATGCCGTTGGTAATTTGATAGGGATTGCCTTGAATCTGTAGATTGCTTTGGGTAGCATAGTCATTTTCACAACATTGATTCTTCCAATCCAAGAACATGGTATATCTTTCCATCTGTTGGTATCATCTTTAATTTCTTTCATCAGTGTCTTATAGTTTTCTGCATACAGGTCTTTTGTCTCCCTAGGTAGGTTTATTCCTAGGTATTCTTTTTGTTGCAGTGGTAAATGGGGGTGTTTCCTTAATTTCTCTTTCAGATTTTTCATCATTAGCATATAGGAATGCAAGAGATTTCTGTGCATTAATTTTGTATCGTGCAACTTTACCAAATTCATTGATTATATCTAGTAGTTTTCTGGTGGCATCTTTAGGATTCTCTATGTGTAGTATCATGTCATCTGCAAACAGTGACAGTTTTACTTCTTCTTTTCCAATTTGTATTCCTTTTATTTCTTTTTCTTCTCTGATAACTGTGGCTAGGACTTCCAAAACTTTGTTGAATAATAGTGGTGAGAGTGGACATCCTTGTCTCGTTCCTGATCTTAGAGGAAATGCTTTCAGGTTTTCACTGTTGAGAATGATGTTTGCTGTGGGTTTGTTGTATATGGCCTTTATTATGTTGAGGTAGGTTCCCTCTATTCTCACTTTCTGGAGATTTTTTATCATAAAAGGGTGTTGAATTTTGTCAGAAGCTTGTTCTGCATCTATTGAGATGATCATATGGTTTTTATTCTTCAATGTGTTAATATGGTGTATCACATTGATTGATTTGCGTATATTGAAGAATCCTTGCATCCCTGGGATAAATCCCACTTGTTCAAGGTGTATGATCCTTTTAATTTGTTGTTGGATTCTGTTATTTTTGTTGAGGATTTTTGCATCTATATTCATCAGTGATATTGGTCTGTAATTTTCTTTTTTTGTGGTATCTTTGTCTGGTTTTGGTATAAGGGTGATGGTGGCCTCATCGAATGAGTTTGGGAGTGTTCCTTCCTCTGCAATTTTTGGAAGAGTGAGAGGGATGGGTGTTAGCTCTTCTCTAAATGTTTGATAGAATTCACTTGTTAAGCCATCTGGTCCTGGGCTTTTGTTTGTTGGAAGATTCTTAATCACAGTTTCAATTTTATTACTTGTGATTGGTCTGTTCATCTTTTCTATTTCTGCTTGGTTCAGGCATGGAAGGTTATACCTTTCTAAGAATTTGTCCATTTTTTTCCAGGTTGTCCATTTTATTGGCATAGAGTTGCTTGTAGTAGTCTCTTAGGGTGCTTTGTATTTCTGCAGTGTCTGTTGCAACTTCTTTTTCATTTCTAATTTTATTGATTTGAGTACTCTCCCTGTTGATGAGTCTGGCTAATGGTTTATCAATTTTGTTTATCTTCTCAAAGAACCAGCTTTTAGTTTTATTGATTTTTGCTATTGTTTCCTTCGTTTCTATTTCATTTATTTCTGCTCTGATCTTTATGATTTCTTTCCTTCTGCTGACTTTGGGTTTTGTTTGTTCTTCTTTCTCTAGTTCCTTTAGGTGTAAAGTTAGATTGTTTATTTGAGATTTTTCTTGTTTCTTGAGGTAGGCTTGTATTCCTATAAACTTCCCTCTTAGAATTGCTTTTGCTGCATCCCATAGGTTTTGGATCATCATGTTTTCATTGTCATCTGTCTAGCTATTTTCTGATTTCCTCTTTGATTTTTTTCAGTGATCTCTTGGTTATTTAGTAACATATTGTTTAGCCTCCATGTGTTTGTGTTTTTTACATCTTTTTTCCCTGTAATTGATTTCTAATCTCAATTCTAATCTCAGTAGCATGTGGTCAGAACAGATGCTTGATATGATTTCAATTTTCTTAAATTTACTGAGACTTGATTTGTTACCCAAGATATGATCTGTCCTGGAGAATGTTCCATGTGCACTTCAGAAGAAAGGATAATCTGCTGTTTCTGGATGGAATGTCCTATAAGTATCAATTAAATCTATCTGGTCTATTGTGTCATTTAAAGCTTGTGTTTCCTTATTAACTTTCTGTTTGGATGATCTGTCCACTGGTGTAAGTGAGGTGTTAAAATTTCCCACTATTACTGTGTTACTGTTGATTTCCTCTTTTATAGCTGTTAACAGTTGCCTTCTGTATTGAGGTGCTCCTATGTTGGGTGCATATATATTTATAATTGTTATATCTTCTTGGATTGATCCCTTGAGCATTATATAGTGTCCTTCCTTGTCTCTTGTAACATTCTTTATTTTAAAGTCTGTTTTATCTGAGTATTGCTACTTCAGCTTTCTTTTGATTTCCATTTGCATGGAATATCTTTTTCTATCCCCTCACTTTCAGTCTGTATGTGTCCCTAGGTCTGAAGTGGGTCTCTTGTAGACAGCATGTATATGGGTCTCGTTTTTGTGTCCATTCAGCAAGCCTGTGTCTTTCGGTTGGAACATTTAATCCATTCACGTTTAAGGTAATTATCAATATGTTCCTAGTACCATTTTCTTAATTGTTTTGGGTTTGTTTTTGTAGGTCCTTTTCTCCTCTGTGTTTCCCACTTAGAGAAGTTCCTTTAGCATTTGTTGTAGAGCTGGTTTGGTGGTTAATATTCTTAACTGTGTTTCTTCCACACTATTCCTGGCTTCCACAGCTAGCTTTCCAACATCTTTTTTCCAAAAATGAAATTTTCTGTCAGTATTCCACATGTAAAGCTAATCAAGACAGGGCTGCTGTGGAGCCTGAAAGCCCAGCCTTCTGGACTCTTCCCCACGTCTAGGCAGCCCTATAGCCCCTGCGGGGATGCTTGCACTGACTAGAGTTTGGGAAGTGCTTTTATTAAGGTGAATATGTGCTGAGGAGCAGTAACTTAAAAAAGAAAAGTACTCCAGTCTGGAAACACATGTTCAGAGAGAAGTGTGCATAATGACTAAAGGAGTGACTGTATATTTGTTAATTATTGAAACTAGTGGTCTTTATGATTGTTTAGTTACTCTCTGATACTATCTATTGCATAAAACATGTGTGAAAATCTTTTACTCTTTGGCCTATATTCTGATTAAGAAGTCTTATTTGCAGGGTAACTACACACTGAGCAAGGTTCATGGTATAATTAATAGTTTAACACATAGTAAGTTTTAATCCCATAAATAAATAGGATTGGAATCTGAACTGTGTAAGACATTTTCTAAAATCCTGTCTATTATTTTCTCTTTTAGGAGAAGATGATGGTAAGTTAAAAGTCTCATTTTATGTTTGCTTCAAATGTGGAAGAAATGCCTTTAATGATCAAAATTGGATTTTTTCCTGTTTTTAATTCAAAAGAAAGTATCCTGTTTTTTTTTTTTTCAGAAAATAGCTACCAATCAATGGTGACCAAAAAAATAAGAGTGTTTTTTATAATTTAAAGTTACCCTATGTTAAGGACTTCCCTGGTGGCACAGTGGTTAAGAATCTGCCTGCCAGTGCAGGGGACACGGGTTCGATCCCTGGTCCGCGAAGATCCCACATGCCGTGGAGCAACCAAGCCCACACCACAGCTACTGAGCCCGTGCTCTAGAGCCCACAAGGCACAACTACTGAAGCCCGCGTGCCTGGATCCCGTGCTCCACAACGAGAAGCCACCGCAATGAGAAGCCCGTGCACCGCAACAAAGAGTAGCCTCCGCTCGCTGCAACTAGAGAAAGCCCGCACACAGCAACCAAGACCCAACACAGTCAAAAATAAATAAATAAATAAATAAATTTATTTTAAAAAATAAATAAAGTTACCCTATGTGTCAAGGGCACTGTGATGGGCATTGTAAAGGATAGAAAGATGTATAAAACATGCCTTCCCTCTAGGAGCTAAACATATGTATAGTAGGAATGATAAGCACTGTACTTAAGTGATAATAAAGAAGTATTACATACATAGTACAACAGTAGGTGGTGTAGCTCTTCAGAGGTAGAACAGATCCTGCCTCACTAGGAAAATTTACTGGAGGAGGTGGCATTTGAGATGGACTTGAATGATGGACTGATTTAAAGCCAGTAGAATTGGATAGTGTGTGCTACTTGGATGACAGCATGGACCAAGGGGTTGAGAAAGGAAAAACAAGGCATGTTAGGGGAGAGTAGGAAAGACTTCATATATGGGGTAATTTAAAATTAGAAAGATGAGTAGAGGCCAGATTATTGAGGACCTTAGGAGCTAGACTTTTCCTGTTAGCATTTGGGGCTTTTTGAGTGAACAAGTGAGATAATGATGTTTTGTGTAAGAGTATCATCTCAGTAAGAGTATGTTGAATGAATGATTCTCTAGGAAGATGTTTGTGTTGTTTTGCTAAGGGTGAAGACTCTCAGGAGGCAAAGTACTTCTCCACCATTTAATTTATCCCCTAGACTCCTTGCTCAGCTCGCCTATGTGTTGAGTTTTTATCATCATGCTTTGCTTTTTGCAATTAAAATAAAATAAGGATGAGTAAATTAGGAAGTATGTTAACTGTTTTTATCTTTATTGACTGCCATTTTTCTTTTCACTCAGAACAATATTGGGCTAGAAATAGTTCTTTTAGCATAGTACACAAGGAAGGCCCCTTCATATTCTGGTCGTTAACTTTTCTGAAGAATTATTTTGAAAATTAGGGAACTTTTTTATTATCTCTTAAAACTTAGTAGTTTTAAATAATTGAGGAAATATACTTAGGTTTATTGCTCAGGAAAAATGGAATTAATTTGATTTTCATATTAAGTATAATTCACTTTTTTCCTGGAAGTTTTGAATAATGCTATGGTTATCATCAAAAGCAAATTTAAGATTGTTTCTCCTCATACTTATGGCTATTTAAGCCTTCAAGTGAATAAGGTTTACATAATATTTTGACTGGAAGTTTTCTCAAAAATTTTACAAGTCAAAATGTCATTTGTAAGAACTTCTTCCTAAAACTACTTCAGTTACATTTGGACTTTATTTTCTAGAACCATATGCCTGTTTTTCCATTACACATGAGCAGTGGACATATTCCTTAATCTGTCATGAGAAATATTTTAAAGACTAAATTTATTCTTATTTATGAATGACCATTTAAACATTTTAACCCAATTCTGTGTGTGTGTATAATTTTGATTGTTTTTGTTTTGTTTTTTAGGAGAATCGTTCTACACGTGGCTAGAAGGTAAATTTAATGTCTGCATTTTAAATTTATTGGCATCTTGCAAAAAATGAATTGATTTATTTAATATATATTTGTAAGTTTTAGGATTCATTAAATCTTGACAGTGTTTGAAAGAAAATAACATGTTTTAGGTTATTATAGTTTAGGATAAAATTATTTGAAAATTTTGAGGATATTGGTCAGCTAAAAACCAGTGTTATGGACATATACAGGGCAGATGCGGTCATCAGGGTTCCAGAACTGGTTCCCAGTCTTATTTCCATTCTGTATGTAATACTCATCCAAACTACTTTTCTAGTAACCACTATGCAGGTCTGTTTTTTTAAGTAGAGGCATTCTTTTTGGAAGGAAGTACTTTTTTTTATATATGAAATTAAGGGAAGATGAATTTGAATTCAGAAGATTTTAAACATGTTTACACATGTAGTCTAAACTTGTCTAACTAAAGGATAAAGTAATATAGATCCCAATATATCAGATACCTTCGCATTCTTATATTTTCTAGTGTTGAAGTTATGAAACGTTATTAATGGAAAGCTGAAACATTCTAGGCTTTTAACAACTTTGGTTAATAACTGGATATATGATGCTTTTAAAAAATTTAGCAAATTGCCATTAATTTATGAAACCAAAAGTTCAAATATATTAATGAAAGATAAGCAAGTTGAATGACACTGGAAAATGGATATTTCATAGCCATAACCTTATAGGAACTCTACTGAGTTAAACTAAGCACTTAATTCCATTTTATCTTTGTTAATCAGTCGGGTTAACTTATGAATGTGATTTCTCTTTATTTTTTAATGAACTTTTTTTTTTTTTTTTTTTTTTTTTTTTTTTTGGCTGTGTTGGGCCTTCGTTGCTGCACACGGGCTTTCTCTAGTTGCGGCGAGCAGGGGCTACTCTTCGTTGCGGTGCGCGGGCTTCTCATTGCGGTGGCGTCTCTTGTGGAGCACGGGCTCTAGGCATGCAGGCTTCAGTAGTTGTGCACGTGGGCTCAGTAGTTGTGGCTCGCGGGCTCTAGAGCTCAGGCTCAGTAGTTGTGGCACATGGGCTTAGTTGCTCCGTGACATGTGGGATTTTCCCAGACCAGGGATTGAACCTGTGTCCCCCGCATTGGCAGGCAGATTCTTACCTACTGCGCCACCAGGGAAGCCCAATGAACTATTTTTGATGTGCAAATACTGCTAGGAATTATATTGATAAATGGCCAGTGTGGGAAGAGATGATCATCTTTGTTTAATTAGCTTTATTTTAAGAGCACAAATTGTGAAAAGTAGTATTTAGGTTAAAAGAGGTGGTCAGAGACTCTGCATATTGATAATGGAGGATGAGAACGGAATTTATGGGCAGTATCGGATTCTAGGGTGTACTATATCAACCACTCTCCTAGTATCCTATTGATGGGAGTCCCTGAATACTGATAGATGGTCCAGCGAGCACTCCTATTTATAGGCAACTGGCTCAGCTTTTCTGACATTGAGTTTCCTGATCTGGGGCACGAGAGTGGCACTAGCCATCCAGCTTACCTACACTGTGAGTGTAGATGACGCCTGTGAAAACTGCTTTGAAAATCACTAAGCAATGTACAAATGCCAAATAACAGTGTTACAGTGTATCTAGCCCTTTTGTGAGAGAAAAAGTTATATATTGGTGTCCTGTAATTCAGTTGATGAAAATGAATTTGAACGAAATTGAATCCAAAAGAGGAAGAGGAGAACCACTTTCTAAATTGAATAGTTGGATTTGCCAGGCATTAGGGCTGGCAGCAGACCGCAGGCGGGGAGCACCTCTCCAGCACTTTCTGCTAAGAGTGTTGTGTGTCTTCTTGGTGCATTCACTTGGCTCATCTTTTATTAATAAGATTTTGCTTGAAGTTACCGAATTTTCACAGTTTACAGGAGTACATATCTACTCCTTCCTTCCCTCTTACCACCCATCCCCTTTCAGGTAAGGGGCTTTGTGGGCTTTGCAAATTAGAATTCCCTCCTAGTTTTCATGTTCTCATTTTTAGGCATATGAATTTTCATGAGCTTTGCTTTGCCTATTTTCCCTTCTCTTGTCTTTAGAAATCTCACTGCTTAGAGAAGTAGGTTGGAAGGAAGAGAAAGTGAACTTCAAATCTGATCATTTTAGTACTTGATAACAGATTTGATTAAAAGTTTTACTAGAGAAGTTAATACCTAATGTTCTATCAAAGTTATTCATATTGTTTATATCCCTTGTTACCATAAACATTCAAATTTGGCCATATACTTTTACAAAGAAGCCACAAAGTAGAACTGAATTTCTGCCTTTTGGTCTCTATCCATGATGATGAGAATATTCTAGGGAAAATTCTGAATTAGGGAATGAGATCTCAAAATAATTATTTTTTCCTATTAGAAGCTACTTGCTTCAGAGCCATCTATGGTAGAACATAAAGGGAGAGTAAGTTGAAGATCTAAAAGATCCTGAAAGGATGCAAAGTAAGCCACATACATACTCTTAACATTTTAAAAATCCTTCAGCATATAAATGAGATTATTTCTTAGTTTCCACTGTTGAAGCCCATTTTTCCCCATAGAGTAAAAAAGTAAAAAAACCAAAAAGCAAAAAAGACAAAAACAAACTCTGTTGGGTGGTAGGAAAGGGGAAAAGCTAATTGTTCTGCATCTAGTGTGGATTCTTAAAACTTTTTGCATTTTTATTTATTTTTAAATTTTTCTATAAAGAATATTTTCTAAAAATGTTTCTCTTTTTTCACTGTGGTAAAATATACACAGTATAAAATTTACCCTCTTAAGCATTTCAAAATTTATTTAATAGCATTAAGTTCATTCACAATGTGTATTACTCTTACAATAAGAGAAAATATTTTTAAATGGAGGCGGGGGTTGGATAGGATGGCGAAATTATCTTGACCTCTGTTTTGAGCAAAAGCCTGTATGGCTTAAGAAGGCTACATAAAAGAAATTTCCATCATATTCCTGAACTCCATCTTGATATGGTTTTTCCAAGTTTTGGCTCCTTACCTGTGGAACATACAGTTAAGTAGAATTAGAGAATTCCAGGGCAAAGGACTAGTAAGACACACTAAAGAATCTGGAGGAAGGAGAGAAATAGAATTCAGTCTCTTCTTCCTCCACTAACAAGTAGGTTGAAATAAAGAACATCTATAGGGAAGGGAAAAGGAGAAACAGCTATTGTTACACCAAAGCAGTGACTTTATATCTGCTTTAGTTTAGCCTAAACCACAAAAAAATCTGTGCTGTTGCCTTCTGGGTAACATGAGGACTTTTCCAAGTGCATCCATAGTGTTTGGACCTCCAGTAGCCCAGACATTTATATCTTACTCTGCACTAAGTTATCATACTCAGTTAACTCCATTCTGAAGTCAGAATCTTATTTTATCTTCTAGTGACAGTATCTCAATCTAATTATTTTATATTAGTCCTTGATTTGTTTTTAATGTCCTCGAATCTTAACTTTAAAAATAAACCCGTGTACCTAATCCTCTTGATTCAGTATTTTTGTTATCTAAATGGATGTGATTTCTTTTTCACTATTTTTCTGAATAGGTTTGTGTTTGGAGAAAAGAGTCTTCTATAAGCTTATATCGGGACTTCATGCTAGTATCAATTTACATCTATGCGCAAATTATCTTTTGGAAGGTAATCAGATTTTTTCTATTAGTATAAAAATTGTTGGGGAAAAATACATATTCTCTATAGAGCAAAAATCCTGTTTATTAAGAGGGTATAATATATTTCTCTTTCTCTTTAGAAACCTGGGGTAAACCTACCTGGGGACCTAATATGAAAGAATTTAAACGCCGCTTCGACCCTGTGGAAACCAAGGGAGAAGGCCCAAGAAGGCTAAAGAATCTGTACTTTTTATATTTAATTGAGCTTCGAGCTTTATCAAAGGTGGCCCCGTACTTTGAGCGCTCAATTGTCGATCTTTACACTGGAAATGTAAAAGAGGATGCCGACACAAAAACCCTTCTACTGAATATCTTTCAAGATACAAAGTAAGAATTGAATTGTCAGTGATCTGAAATTCTCCACTCTGTAGTTGATTGAGGTAGTTCTTGAAATATTGATACAACAAAAACTGACTCCTGAAAGTTAGTTAGGAAAAGGGAGAATTAGAACTGAGAAGGAAAGTGTTCCATAGAATGGCAGTGTTTTAAAAATATTTCTAAAAATGTTGACTGAAAAGCGTATATAAAGCTTTGTTGCATAAACTTTCACACTTGAGAATAGGCTGTATTTTTAAATATAACTTTAAATTTTATGTAGTACCAAAATTTAATGCTACTTTAATGTTCTTTCTACCAATTTTGTATTCTTCCAGTTGCTACTTAAATTCAGATGGTAATATGTGCTAGCATAAGGATAGATTACCTAAGATGACATTAGCCTTACGTTCTACAATATAACCTTAAAAAAAAAATCCTGGGTGTATAAAACTGCACTTTACTGATTGTTAAAAATGAGCACAGAGGAGAGTTGGGTTAAGAAATGTCTAAGGTAAATTATGCATTAAATTTTTTAAAATGTTTTAAAATGTTTAGAGTTTTGTACATTTTTTCACACAAATTGTTTTTAGTTAATTTTTTAGGTTATTTTTGTCACATAATTTCTTCAAAACATTACGCTCTCATAAATTACAAAGCCCTCTTTATCTTTGCTTTACTCTTTGATTGAATAGTTTAAACTGTTTGCCACCTTCCCACATTACCAAACCTGACACATGAGTAAATTCTGAATTTTAAATATTTGTAGGGATAGAAAATTCTACCAGAGCTTGAATTTTCCATCTGTAGCTTATAATATTTTCATTTCATCAGGTCCTTTCCCATGCACTTTGACGAGAAATCCATGTTTGCAGGTGACAAAAAGGGGGCCAAATCGTTAAAGGTAAAAAGTTCTTGACTGGGGGACCGGGTGGGGAACAGTTTACTGGTTGTGTTTTAATCCTGTTCATCTAAACTTTCTTTCTCAGTTCTCCATCTTGTTGGTCTGATTGGATTTTACTATAAATGATACAGAAAGCTCTTTCTCAATTCCTTTCTCCTTTCTAGTTTGCCCAACTGCTTAGTGAATCCTCAGTCATACCTCTAATGACACCTTTGTAAATGTCTTTTCAAAAGGCATCATTTTGAAAGTTTTCTTACTTTCTTTTCTTTCATTTACTTATTGCTGTTTTGATGCGTCTTAAAAAAAATCATGCACTGTTAGACACTTTGAAGGCAGTAAATAGTATATTTTCTAATGTTTATTTTACAAAATGTTACAGTTTTGAAACTAGTATGTTTTTGTCCTAATGGACTAACATATAAGGCAAAAATTACCTGTTGACCTGTGATGTCAGAAGGAGACTATATTTTAGGAACATTATGCAACTTCATGTTACAAGCACTTGGTTTTCATTTGCTTGCAGTAATTAAGGAATACACTGTACCCTTAACAGTGTTCATAAAAGTATTTGAAATTGATTGGCAAATAGTCTTCTACCACAGCTCCACAATTTTTTTTTTTTTAAATATTAATTAATTAATTAATTAATTTTGGCTGTGTTGGGTCTTCCTTTCTGTGCGAGAGCTTTCTCTAGTTGCAGCAAGTGGGGGCCACTCCTCATCGCAGTGCGCGGGCCTCTCACTGTCTCGGCCTCTCCTGTTGCGGAGCACAGGCTCCAGACGCACAGGCTCAGTAATTGTGGCTCACAGGCCCAGCCGCTCCACGGCATGTGGGATCTTCCCAGACCAGGGCTCGAACCCGTGTGCCCTGCATTGGCAGGCAGACTCTCAACCACTGCGCCACCAGGGAAGCCCCACAATTTTTTATATGCGATTCTGAAATCCAAAAAGCTCCAAAAACTGGAACATTTTTCTTATGTTTGGTACAAATTAATTTGTTAGCAAAACCTAACCTGAACTGGTGTAAGGATATTTGTAGTGTTTTTTAAAAAATTCTGCTTTGTATGAATATTCTTACATTTTGTTGCAAAAACAATCATGTATTTGATTACAGGGTGTTGCCATACACTCTGGTGGGGTGTTTCATAATATATAGTGTATGTACTACATTACTAAAATCTCAAAACTTCTGAATTCTGAAACACATTTGGCCCCGAGATGTTTTAGATGTGGATATGCTGCAAGAATGAATACATTAGTAAGGGTTCCTTGGTATTTCTGAAATGAAGTAATTTAGCCACAACTATATTTTAGTTTTGGAAGGTTGTTTTGTTTTATGGTTGTTTTAGAGGTATATTAGTATTACAGTATTTAACATAATGCTAATTCATTTTTGTAATGCTTCCTATTTTCTTAGTGTTTATACAAATATTATACTTCTGATCAAGACAACTATAATTACGTATCTTTTTATAGATGAGGAAGGTAAGACTGAGAACAGAGTAAGGTTTCACAGCTAGCTTTCAAGTTATAAAATGCTGGAAATTTGGTTTCCTATTTTTCAAAGGTGTAGAAAGGAGAATATAAGTCCGTTTTTCCATCTGCTCCAAAGAACATGAATTACATGAGAATGGAGAGCAAAGGAGTTTTTGTGTTCTATTTATGTTGTCTTTCTTTTGGCCAAGGTATTGATTCCTCCAAACGCTTTAAGTTTTCAGGTGACTCACTCCAGCTCTTTGCAATAAACTGTTTACCTCGGTGCAATAAAATGATTTTTATTTTCTATGTTTGCCCTGTGAAAAATATGAGGGAACTTTCTCTTAGCTAGTTTTGTCCTCAGAGAAGGTGAGACTCACCTTAGAGTCACAGAAACCCATGCACAGATGCCCATCTAACTGTGTGGGAAACTAATACAGCAAAAGTCAAGGATCCAGTAAGCAGGCATCCCTGGAGAAGTTGCCTTAGCAAACGTGGGGGACTGTGAGATCACAGACCCCTTGTATAGCCCTGTGGTCATCGGTGCTGATGGAGTACATGCTATAAACATGGTGTGGTCCTAAGGAGGGAGGTGGACACTGATTATTGTTCTAGGACCAGCTTTCTGATTTAGACTCACACAAAGCAATGCATCAAAAATAAATGAAACATAATATAGTTGTATTTACCACTGGTTGTACACAGATATCAAATGGAAGCAGCAGTTAAGCTCCTTCAAAGTAAAAACCGTGTATTATTTACTTTGGTGTCCCCTGTAGGGTACGTGTTGGTGCTTTGCGTGGAGTGGCCCCTGAATCAAAAGTTTGTTGAATTAATATGTAGAATGAATTTTATAAACTGCCATTAATGTTAGCTGTTTTATGTGCCATGTTGTGCTATACAAATTCAAATACTTCTCTTCTTCAGTGTTGAAAAACACAACTCATTCATTAATAAGCTTCAAAACTTTTATTATAATTCAGACAAATGCAGTTTAATTTTAAATGTCTAATTAGAATGAACATATTTTCTGCTTGTTAGGAGGAATTCCGGTTACATTTCAAGAATATCTCCCGTATAATGGACTGTGTTGGATGTGACAAATGCAGGTTATGGGGGAAATTACAGGTTTGTGTGTTGTCTTCTGTTTTGAAACTATTACTAACCTTAAGTTTCTCCACTGAGAAGTTGAAAGTTTTTATTTACTAAAATGTCCTCATTGTTCATTGAATTAGAGATCCAAAGTGTGGTTTTTCTGTTTTATTTATAAAAACAATTAATATTAGACTCTGTGTTATATGTGTATGTATTAGGATCTCTTTCCTATTATTGTAGGTTAATGATTTTAGGTTTATTGTATCTGTTTCTGTAGGTACAATCTCAGATTCATTTTTGAAGTTGCTGGTTACAAATAGAGTGTATTGATATTTTATATACCTATATAAAAGGTAAAATATAATTATATAAGAAATTTAATTATCAAATTTTGGTCACTGAATTTGTATCAATGATCAAAAGAAGGAGGCCCCCTAGTCACAAAATAGGAAAGTTCTGCCCAGCAGGCCCATTTCCCTAAATATTTCAGTGTAAAAAGGATTGTGTGATTATTTTCTCTTATCTTTTTACAAAGATGATATTAAGTCATAGAAAGTCAAGAGACAGAATTTTTTTAATGGAGGATACAATGAAATCAGATTTTTCTTTTTCTCTGTTGCTAATAATTGAGAAATTATTAAGTGTAGGTATCACTATACCTATAAACTTATGCTGATTTCTAAGTTTTGAATTGCTATGGGCTGTAAAGAATGCTTTCAAACTTACATATTGAACATTGTAATCCTAATGTGATATTGTCTACATTTAAAAAAAAAAGGCATTTTAGTAATTTGGAATAGTAGGATATGTATCCAAAAAGTGTTAAACTATTCAGATTTCCTTAACAGCTTAGATAAATTTATCATATGCATAATCTGTGAGGAAGTAGAAACTGTATTTTTACATAGTTGAACATTTTGGTGAAAAGTTCAGTTCACATAAATTTCCTGACTTCTCATCACAGTGACTGAGTATTCCTTTAAACCTTTATAGCAGTTATTATTATATGAATTTAATTGAAAGTTCATCACTATTTTCTTTAGACTCAGGGTTTAGGAACTGCCCTGAAGATATTATTCTCAGAAAAAGAAATCCAAAAGCTTCCAGAGAACAGCCCATCTAAAGGCTTCCAACTCACTCGACAGGAAATAGTTGCTCTTTTAAATGCTTTTGGAAGGTAAGAACTGTTTTCATAGTGAAGACTTTTGATTCCCCTGCTGGTTTCAACAAACTGCAAAGATCATCTTCTTTGCTAAAGTAGTCTGTTTTGTTTTGTTTTGTTGACAAAGAGGGAGCATTATTGTCATATAGCATCGCACCTGCACTCACAAGCCAGTTTCTCTACAGGTTACAGGAAAAAGTAATAGTTTCAAATTGCCAGCATTTCCCAGTTTGCCTTCTCAATTTTGTGGGGAAATATTCTCCTAATAAAATTCTCTTTAGCTGGTTTTAACTTGTTCAAGTACAATAGCAGGAGTAAGGAGAGTTTGGCTCAGAAGTTGAGGAAAGAAAAAGACATTAAACCTTTCAGCTGCTCTGTGTCTTAATCTGAGGAGGCATTTTTCTTTCACTCATTTTTCCCCCATTGTTTTCTGTGTACATACATACAGTTTGCTTTTTGTTTATACCACAGATGGTTTCAAAAATAATTTGAATTTGCCTATAGAGATACATGCAGTACCAACTAAGTGAAGAATACAGAAGAGAAGGAAAAGAATCAGAGAAAGTCAGAGAAAACAATACTATACTGCCCTGGGAAAAAAGGCAAAGTCAAATCAAGGAAGAATTTTAAAAATAATAATAAATAAAGAACAAAGTAATACAGAGATTCTTATGTTTTCTTAACATGCATTTTTAAGTTAAAAAGAGGCAGTTAAATTAAAAACAAATTAATTGCCCCTTCCCCATCTTAATAGCAAAGATTTCATCTGTTGCTCCCCTGTATTTAAAGATGACCATGTAGGTTGAGATTTCAAACACAAGATAGACATAGAATGTCCACTGGTAATTGGTATTTCATGAAAAATTCAGTCCACCCACTTACGAGGCCTGTAGTAAGATAAAATAGGAGAAGCTGAATTAAATTTAAATTATTTGAAATTTAAATGAAACAAGATTTTAATCAATTTAAACACTTTTAATTGAAGATAGTTGATGTACAGTATTATATGTTACAGGTGTACAGTATAGTGATTCACAGTTTTTAAAGGTTATACTCCTTTTATAGTTATTATAAAATGTTGGCTATATCCCCTGTGTTGTACAGTGTATCCTTGTAGCTTATTTTATACATAGTAGTTTGTACCTCTTAACCCCCCTACCCCTATGTTGCTTGTCCCCAGTGGTAACCACTAGTTCTCTATATCTGGGAATCTGCTTCTTAAAACGTATTTAAATCTAAATAAAATTAAATTGAGAAAGAAGCAGATGTTAACTTCCTCAAAATTTCTCTGTGTCTCACAAGGAATTATTCACAAATGCAACCCTTCCAGCTCAGTTCTCTAGCTAGAGCCTGCTATTACCTTTTATTGCTCTCTAGAGAGTACTGGACTCAGAATCAGGTCCTAGCGTTCCGGAATCCTGGCCCTGCCATTTACTGGCAGCATGAGCTCAGGTACATCACTCCTTTCTCCCAGCTTGTTTCCTTTCTCTGTATAATGAAGAGGAGTAAAAAACCTTTCTCACAGAGTTAACATGAAGATAAAAGAGGTCCTGTGTGACACTTTTAAATCACAAGATGCTACCTGAAGTCCATGGCAATGGTGGGCGTGGGGATGGTGATTTACAAACACCATTGGGTGTTTAGTGCCCTAATATTTTCAGTACTTAAAAAATTGTCTTATTGTTTTCATGGCTAGACTAGATGTGAGAAACCTTTCTTTTCTTAAGGCTAATGACACTCAGGGTGGGATGGTTACACAAACAAGGTACAGCCTAATTTAATCTCCCTTTTCCTCCCCACGGAAAACAAATAGCAGCCATCTGCTTTTAAAATCTCTCTTAAAATATTCATCTTTCTTTCCCCCTAATTATTAAAGTAATTCATGGTCATTATAGAAAATCTGGAAAAACATGTGAAAGTGTAATTTAGAAAATAAATTTAAAAATCGCTCATATCCCTACCACCTAGGACGATTTCAACATTTGGCGTATTTTTAATGTGTATTTTCCCACTACTTATACGTAAAAAATTTACGTACGTGTGTGTGTGTGTGTACATATTTACAGAGTTGAAACCATACATTTTGTATGCTTTCTTATCGTGTTTTACTTGGCATTACATTGTAATCATTTCCCAATATTATTAAAATTTTTTTCGTAAGTTATTTTTTTCTTTTTTATTGAGGTATAATTGACATACAGCATTGCATTAGTTTCAGGTGTGCAACGTCATGACTCAATATTTGTATATGTTGCAAAATGATCACCACAGTAAGTCTAGGTAGCATCCGTCACCACACGTAGTTACAGAGTTTTTCTTCTTGTGATGAGAACTTTTGAGATTTACTCTTTTAGCAACTTTTAAATACATAAGCACTATTTTTAATATAGGCCAATATTCTATTACATGGACATAGCACAATTTAGTCATTCTTTTATTTCTTAGTCGAGTTTGTTTCCTTCATATGTATTCTATACATTTCTTACTCTTTCCTTAAAAAATATTAGTTGTTCTTAATAATTGTTAATGAGATCTGTTCATTGTATCTTCCACCTGATTATCAGTCCATTTAAATAGTAAATGATTTTGGCTGCACTAACACACAAAATTATCGTGTTACACTTTGGGAGGGTTTGTGCATTTGTTCGTGTTAAGTGAATTGGTAGTTTTCTTGGTCTGACAACCTATATAATACAATTCTGCCTCAATTAGGGCAGCCAGGACAGCATTGCTTTGTCATGTGATGCTAGTGGGCAGAGACATACAGTGAGCTTCGTCTTGGTTCTGGCCAAGGAAGGCTGGGAAATGTGGTTTCTTTATCTTGAATACTCTGCAAATGTCTTTCCTACACTAACAGCCATTTTTTGATAGTTTCAACATTTATATCAAATGGCTTATTTTCCAGGGAACAAATTAATATACCTGTTGGCTATTAAAATATATTTTAGTATCCCTCTAAAAGTACCGGTAAAGCAGTAGGTAAATGCAGGTACGCTCTGTGCCTTTCTGTGTCTGTCGGAGAGTAATAATAGGGAATGTGGAAAATCTCTCGTGTAATAAATTGTGAGGTCTGGAATGCATCTTCACAGAGACTGTGGTCCCATATAGTGCTGGCGAGTTTGTACTCCCCGCGTAAAAGGTAACCTACAGTTAGTTTGTATGATAACCTTCGAGTTTTCTGACCCTCTCCATTTTGTATCTGAATCAGACTTTGAGCGTACTTTTTTCATTGTTTTTTTCAGCCGCTGCTCTTTACGAAGCTCTCTCTTCTGTAGTTATGGACCTTGGTTTCTACTGTATCTTCCTATGTATTTTGATAGGTTTTTTTTTTAAAACAGGTACTTTGAGGTACAGCATATGATTTTACACATTTTGTTTAATAATCATATTGTTTTTTCGTAATAAGTAAACACTGTTTCAGTCCTCTAATATTCTGAGGATTAGAGTAAGAATTCATTTTCTGTTAATCCTACAACTTGTAAGAATATAAAGAAAATGTTTTTGAGACCATAAAGGACATAGATTTTTTTGAGAGGACATATGGTCTTGGGATCTGATGATCTGGTTAGAACCCACCTACTCTACTAGCTGAGCAACCCTGGGAAAATTACTTGATTTATTTGAGCCTCAGTTTTCCTAAAATGTAAAATCAGGGTTAATTTTATCTACCTTGTGGAATTTTTTTTAAACAATTAATGAGATTATATCTGTGATGAGCTTAGAACATTGCCTACCATACATTAAGCTCTCAATATAAGAAAAGCTCTTAAGTTCTTAAAGAAATGGGCTCAGTACTGCATTCTACATTATCTTAAGCTATAGAAAGAAAAACATTAGATTTTTATTGTATCAACCCTGAATTGTACCTAAGGATAATTGAGCTTACAGAATTTTTTTTTTTATGATATCCATTCTAGAGTTTTACTTCTGGGTCTGGGCTCAGAAGCATTTCATTCATTTATTCACCCAATAATAATTTATTGAACACTATAAATATGGGTGGATGGGGCGGGCACAGGGATTCATCAATAGACAGAATAAATAGAATCTGTATCTTTGTGTTAAAACAAATTAGTGTTTGGGTTAAAACAAATCCATGTTTGGGGAACAACAAGAAAGAAGCGGATTTGGAGAGTAGTGTGCAAAATGAATTTATAAGGCCAAATGTAAATGATTTGAGATTCTTTATTGCAATGAATTATCATACCACTGTTCCCATCATTAATCTAGAATCTGTTGATAATACGAAGTAACTGGCTTCCTTTGCCCCTTCTAAACCAAGACTAACGAACTACAGCCCTGTGTTGTCAGTCTTTAATCATTATAGCATACACATTTAAAAATGGAAGCTTCACTGCCCAGTGTTGTTTACGTCATGTTATTTTCGATTTTGCTTTCAAATTGTAGCCCATATAACAGCATCAATAATTTGAAATGTGTACACATCATATTAGCTGTGCTAATATGCTTTTTTTTTTCTCTCTTGTAGGCTTTCTACAAGTATAAAAGAGTTACAGAATTTCAAAGTCTTATTACAACACAGTAGGTAATAGAGGCTTTTATATGTCTAATTAGAGACATAAAGTGACTGTGTGAAGCCTTTTTAGTCTTGGACATTTCAGCAGAAGGAGACTAATCTTCAGACTTCAAGAATTCTGAACTCTTAAAGAGAAAATTCAAATGTTCACTTGAATATTTATGCTTCTTAATAGATTATCAATTAGAGATATTTGTAAATGAAATATACTTTTAAAACATGTAAACTGCACTAATTCTGTATTTAATTCCACGTGTTTCCATCTGTTGAATATTCTGCTCTTCCATTTGTTTAGAATTGGCTTTGTGCTTATTCTGTTCTTTATTTCCAGCTGTCAAACTTAAATGACTATGTCTCCATCTGAATAATACTGTTAACTAGTCTGTTATGGAAAAGGAGAACTAGGGAGCAAATGTTGCTTAGGGCAGGTATCAGTGACAAAAATTTGTCAGTGATTTTTAAATGTATTTTTAGCCTTGCCTAGTTCTGTGTGTCACCTTCTGTAATATGGAAGTGTCAGCGTGATCAATGACCCTTTCAATGTATAGTTATAGTAGTTACTTAAGAATCCCCAAGACTTCAGTTTCATTGGTTTTTATTGAAGATTTTAGGTTGTTGTTGTTGTGTTTTGCTTTGGTCTAAAGGATCTGCTTCGGCAAAGGTGAATAAGTAATATCCCCTATGCTACCCAGCCAGATTTCATGTGCCTGCAGTGGGCTGGCTCAAGAGGATTCTTTACTTAGAATGTGTAAATCAGTTTCTATTGATTGTGTGTTTCTTTGCCCCTACTCCAATTTTAGAAATTTTTGTTTAAGAAAACAAACCAAAAAAAAATTGCATAAATACTTATTTAACAGTTTCCATCTTATAAAATTTGAATGGAATTATATGGATTTATAACACCAAATGAAAACATTATATACACAAAACTTACTATTTTAAAGTAAGCATTTTTAAAGGATTTTATTTCAGAATACAGTCTATGCAATCCTCTCTCAATCTGATTTTCTTTGGTAGGGTATTTAAGTAGATAAATTAGTTCATACCTTCTCTAAGCTTCCCCTTTCCCCACCTTTTCTTTTTTAGTTCTTTGTATATAAATGGTACTTCATGTGACTTGTACCAACAGATGACTTCATAAGTCCTAAACTGTCATTTTCTAAACCTGGGATTTAAATATCCTTAATATTTAAAATATTGATTATTTTAAAAGGTGTTAGTATATAATGTGATTAATTTGGAAGGTTGCATCTGTGTAGAAGTAATGCGGGTATCAGTCTTTCATGAAGTAAATAAGTGCTCTTAAACCCATATCTTATCCTGCCAAAGTCTGAACGTGTTCATTGATGATTTTTAGTGGCATATTTTAACTTGTATTTAGTTGGCTTATCCCTCTTTTAAAAATACTTAGCTGTCCCTTGGAGGGCTATGGTTTGAGGGAGTAAGATCTCACTATTTAATTATTTTCTTACCCCGTTTCTAACCTTTATAGACCTAGAGTTTTCATGTTGTTGTTGATAGTGGTGGTATTTTTTTTAAGTTGAATAAAACAGGCTGACTTGGTTGGAGCCTCCTCCACTTTTTCTTTTTATTTTTAGGGATGCAAGTATTGTCTGGTGGGAGAGGGGGACCTTCAGGTAAATTTGTCTAAAAAGTGAATATCTAAGTAATCTTGCTGGTAAATTAATAAGAATTATTCTTAGTGTTTTTCAGAGTCTAAGAGAAAATGTGAATGTTTTGCACTTTGTCTATTATTACTGTAAGTTTAAAAATCTTTTTGGTAGTGTTACTTCACCGTTCCCTCAGTTAAAGATAAAGGCTATTATTTAAGCTCTATTTCCTGGAGAAAATCTTTGGTCGTTTCCATTTCTTGCTTCTTTCCTTTACTGTGATTTGTTTCAAGCTTAGTTAAAATTGTGTATTAGAGTGAGTTCTAGGAATTAAAAGATCTAGTTAGGGTAAAAAGTTCTTTTAAAGGTTTTAACAGATCTTTCACTACCAAGAAAATAAACAAATGAAGTATTCTTAAGCTGAAATCTATTTGATTAACTTTATTTTACCATAAATTAGATTGTGATGGGCAGCCTACATTTTCGTGTATGTGTGTGCTTTTTAAATGAATGTGTAAGTGATAGGAATCTTTGTTTTGTGAGCCTGGTGATGTTTTATGGTCCTTGTGATATAAACTTTTTTCCAACTCACATACCTTTTTGTTGTCAAGTGATACTAGAATACCGACTGCATTGTGAAAATGCTTGCCTGGCAATAATACCTCTTGGCATTTTGTCTTTATCTCATCACCTAATTTAAAAGTCCAACACTTGATAATATAACTTGACAGAAATGATTGTACCAGCTGATAAAGTAATGAAAATGCAGAAAAGGAAAATATTCCTTCCTTCAATGGCATGAGTTTATTTTTTTTTCTTAAGTGGAATCTATGTAAGTTAGAAATACTGTATATTAAAACTGGTAAATTTAAATGTTTCTCTTGTGTTGATTCTTAGATTATGAGGAGGATCAGACAGAATATTAGTAATGGTTTTTACAGTTTTGAAATCCGATAAATCCAACGTTTTATTTTGACATTTTAACATTGTGAATTACTCAATACTTGTGATCTCTGTACGTATGTGAAACACTGTGCCATGTTTTCCAGCTCTATCTAGGCGCCACTGTATATAAGAAGGGACAGCTCTTTTGATCTCTGTCAGCATTGCCTTCATCTGGAAATTTGGGAACAGTTCACAGTAAACCTCTCAGCAGTTTGCACACTGAAGTACCTGCAGAAACCATAGCTATCCACCAAAATACAGACTGGGTGCATGGAACCATGGAAATTATTTGGTAAAACAAAACAACATAGACACACACCAAATTTATGTGTACTCTATTTTAAGTAACATCTACAGGTGCAGCTTTGATTTTGAACAGAATTCCAAATAATTTGCTGTTGTACCCACCAGATTATAGAAAATGTGAATTAAATGTTTCTGCCATCTTCCTATCTTGTTCTTTTTTTTCTTTAACCCCCTTTTAAATGTTTCCTCTTATGAGATGAAAACTTGGTTATAATTTGTGGCGAAGGGAGAAACTAAGTAGTCTGTGGTTGTTTCTTTTTAAAATCATCATTGCACTCATTGGCAGCCACTGTTGAAGGGCTTTGCATGGATTATTTATCTTCTCAGCAACCCTAGCAGGTAAGTACAATTACTTCTCTGTTTTTAAATACGAAAACTGAGGATAAGAGAGGCTAAGTAACTTATCCATAGTCACAAATTCTAGGTTGTGGGACTAGAATTTGAAACTAGAAAGCCTGACTCTATAGAGTCTCGGCTCAGAAGGTGGTGTATTTGTGTTAGTTTATAAATTGGCTTATTACCATTCAACTAAAAACTGGGGACTTCTGGCATCTTTTGATTGGTATTGAGTCATAAAGCTTTTTAAATATATTTTATTTTTTGAAAAGGTAACATTCATATGGTTCAAAAACCAAAAAATATACAAAGCTCTGCAGTGGAACGTCGTCTTTCTTGGGCCCAACTTTCTGTACTGGGCATCCTTCCCCTGCCCTCACCATCAGTAACCTCTGCGCTTGGTTTCTTATGTTTCCGTCCATACATTTTTAAGGCATATACCAACAAATACAAAAAGTCTTATTCTCTCATTTTTACCCAAAGAGTGGCATCATGTACATACTGTTTGCTTTTTTTCCCCCCACTTAGTTTTTCTTGGCAGTCTTCCCATGTCAATAGATAGCTTAATCACTTTTTTTTTTTTTTGGTAACTGCTTGGTATCCCATTATATGACTATGCAATCGTTTAATTAGCCAATCTCCTATTAATGGGCATTTGGATTGTTTCCAGACATTGTATTTATGCCATTCTTGTAGTCTAAATTCCCCCAAATGGAATTTTTGGGTCAAAGACCATGTGCATTCATAATTTTGAAAGATATTAGAATATTGCTGTCCACAGGGGACGGCTGCCAATTCACACGCCCACCTTCAGTTGAAGGCAGTATCTGCTCCTCCACAGCCTTAACCAATACCGGTGTTTTTTGTTTTTTTAAAAATATACTTATTTTATTTTTTGGCTGCATTGGGTCTTTGTTGCTGCACGCGGGCTTTCTCTAGTTGCGAGAGGGGGCTACTCTTTGTTGCGGTGCGCGAGCTTCTCATTGCGGTGGCTTCTCTTGTTGCGGAGCATGGGATCTAGGCGCGCGGGCTTCAGTAGTTGTAGCACGTGGGCTCAGTAGTTGTGGCTCACGGGCTCTAGAGCACAGGCTCAGTAGTTGTGGCTCACGGGCTTAGTTGCTCCGCGGCATGTAGGATCTTCCGTGACCAGGGCTCGAACCCGTGTCCCCTGCATCGGCAGGCGGATTCTTAACCACTGTGCCACCAGGGAAGCCCCTACCGGTGTTATTAAAAAGCTGGATTTTTGCTATTCTGATAAGGTGCAAAATTATGTCTCAGTGTATTTTAGTTTGTATTTTTCTTACCATGAGTAAGGCTGACTACCTTTAATATGCTCAAGAGCCATATTTCCTTTTGTGTTCATAACTTTTACCCATCTTTCTACTGCACTGTTGATCTTATCAATTTCTAGGAGTGCTTTATTTATTAGAGATGTTCATACTTTGACTGTAATAAGCTGTACTTTTTTTTTTCCAGTCTTTTTTTTTAATTATTTATTTTTATTTATTTATTTATTTATGGCTGTGCTGGGTCTTCGTTTCTGTGTGGGGGCTTTCTCTAGTTGCAGCAAGCAGGGGCCACTCTTCATCGAGGTGCGCGGGCCTCTCACTATCACGGCTTCTCTTGTTGCGGAGCACAGGCTCCAGACGCGCAGGCTCAGTAACTGTGGCTCAAGGGCCTAGCTGCTCTGTGGCTTGTGGGATCTTCCCAGACCAGGGCTCGAACCCATGTCCCCTGCACTGGCAGGCAGATTCGTAACCACTGCGCCACCAGGGAAGCCCTCCAGTCTGTCTTTTGATTTTGTTCATGGTGGTTTAGCCGTGGAGATTTGTCTTTATGCAGTCTAATGTATTAATGTTTTAGTGGCTTCTGGACTTTAAGTGATAATTAAGAAGGCCCTCTTCACTCCACAGCAATAATTCACCTATATTTTCTTCTAGAACTTTTATGACTGTATTTTTTTAGATCTAAATTGTGACCCCTTGGAGTGTACCCCGGCATAAAGTGCAAGTTCAGGACCCAGGCTGATTTCTTCCCAGACGACGACCCAGTGACTCCAGTACCATTTATCGAGCAGCTCATCTTCTTTCCTCATTAGTTTGAGATGCTGCGTGTATCTCATCTCAGATCCTGGCTTCTCTATTTCATGGATCTGTTCAGTCCTGTACCTGTACCACAGTTTTAACTACTCAGGGCCGATGTTTTAATACCTGGTACATTGGCCCCCTCTTACCTACCCTGCCCCCTTTCAAAATTTTAAAATGATTTTTTTAGCTGTTTTTGTTTGTTCCATAGGAGCTTTAAGAAAAAATCCTTTAACAAATGAATCATGCTAAAAACTCTGCCCACCTCAGTGTTTTCTCTGGAGGGTTGCCCTTTTAACCACATAATGTGTCACTGTTCTTTTAATTTGATACTTCACCTGATAAAAATCTACTTTTTATTATCTGTTGTTAATCATTTCAGTACTCTAGTTGCCAGCGCCCAGACAGGTGAGAGCAAAGAGACAGAACGTGAGGTGCCTGTGTAGACAGAATTTCATCTCAGTGCTTCTGTTTTAAGACTTAGTTCTCACATCATTCTTAGAAGCTATCTTGCTATATAATCCTTATTTCCTCTTTTACTCCATTATGGATCCTTTGTCCAAAAGTTGGATGTCTGTCAAAGATTCATAACAAAATAGGCAGGGGCCCTTAAATGAGTATTAATCTTCTAAAATTAATATGCAGTGGATAAAAGTGCAAGTGCAAGAAGTCACCTTAAAAAAGCCCCAGCGATATCTACCAGAAGAAACAGGATTTGAGTACTCACTCACTGCTCTAGGAGCTGGGCATATAGCAGCGAACAAAACAGACAGATACCCCTGCCATCGCGTAACTTATGAATTCTGTAACCTCACTAGGTTGTATCTAGTTGATAGCGAGAATGCACCCAGAGGAAGAATACAGTTGACCCTTGAACAACATGGGTTTGAACTGCACGGGTCTACTTAACATGCAGATTTTCTTCAATATATATATACATATTACAGTACTACGCGATGTGTGGTTGGTTGAATCTGCAGATTTAGAACCGGAGATACGGAGAGCTGATTATAAAGTTATATGTGGATTTCTGACTACTTGGGGGTCAGCCCCCCTAACCTTCACGATGTTCAGTAATCAACTGTGTATCAGTCAAAGAGGAATAGGTAACACAGAAACCTGTCTAGTGGAGAAGGTCCCCTCGATGTGAATGAATCTTAGTTGTCTGCTTGACAGTGCCATCAAGTTGTCACAGGCCGATTAAAATCAATTAAAATCATCTACCTACCACCACTTGGTCAGGGCAGAGTCTGCATTCACCATGCAACATTCTGATATCATTTAACTTTTCGTGCGGATTTCCTTCACAGAATCTATCTCCAAATGGGTAAGTGTTCTGCTGCCCTTTAACAGGTTTTCAGGCTGCAGACCCGAAGCCCAGACTCTGGGCTAGTGAATGCACCAAGGGGATAGCACACCAAGGGTATACAGTAGCACAAATTGAATGGCGCTGGTAAAGCATTATTTGGTTATCCTAAACTCACCCTTTCTATACCTCAAATCAGTGCCTTCAAGGAGCATGTATGACTTGGGACTGCAAAGAAACGGGAGGGACTGTTGTAGGTTAGCAAGGGTCCTGGGAAATTGAGGGTCAGAGTCAAGAAAGGTCAGAGTGACAGGGCTCAGCAGAGAAGAGAGAGGGATTCTGAAGCTCACACAGGCTGAGAAGAAACAGGTCATGGGTCCAGCTGGAGAGCAGGCAGCTCATCAGCTCATCTCTAGTTCTGACTAGGCTCTTAAAGTTCAGAGACAGAAAGCATATTCTGGAGATAAAAGACTCTAATATTCTGAGTGGTAGGGCACCAAGCTCCAAAAGGACAGATAAGGTTTGGAGGCTAAAGAATGAATGCTGGCAAGGTATGATTAGTCTCTAGGAAAATAGCGGGTGGGTCCCAGCGACAGGTCAAGGGATAGAGATAGAGGTACGGAATCCAGCTTTAGAGGAACCAGGTAGATACCATTAGGAGCTGCTGGGTCAATGGGTTTGGACCTGAGGACTTTGAAACCCCTACTTGATGACCTGGCAGCCAGTCTCAGAACCCCACACTGAATGAACCCACATCAATGCCCAGGCCCAGAGGAGCTGAGCGACAGGTACGGGGAATGAACACAGAGATCTAGGTTGGAGGCACACGGACATCAGCTGACTTTTAAGGTATTCTGACCCTTTGGTGCAAGGGCTCTTCATAAATACATACCTGCTAAGCGCCAAGAGTAGGGTTAATGTAAGGGTGGTGCTGTGTCCACAGACTGGGTCCACAGACACAAGTACTGAGCCCAGGGTCTAGCACATAGTAGGTGCTCAATAAACACTGACTGAATTCCACTTCCTTATCCTCATGGTCCCTTTAAAAAAATGTTTCCTCACTTTAATCAGTTTGTTTATAGTCTTTGAGAAGAATTCCACTACTTAGCTTGATCCTTTCCAAAATCTCCTCCATCTGGACTATGAAGTCTTAAGTAGCATTATGCATAGTTAGAAGTGCTTCCAATTAAAGAGAATTCTCACCTATATGGAATAAAAATTATAAATGCATATTAGATGTGTCTTTGATCAGCCCTATACTTCATCATGCAGTAATCTAAAGACACGAGAGCAAGTTTTTTTTTTTAAAAAAAAAGTTTCTTTATTTGGAAATCTTGATAGTTTCAAATATTTAGACCCATTTAGTTCTAATATAAGTTCATCTTTATGGTTAAAAAGTAAAAGCAATATTCTTGTAATACTATGTAAACGTAAATGAGGACCTTTTTCTCAAAGCACTTCTCACGCTCTAGGGTTTACTAACGCTTATTCCTTTCCTCTTAATAGGGGTTAATTGTTCAAGGCCAACAAAGAGCAGTTCTTCTGGATTTTGGTAAGAGAGAAAATTGGGGGATGCATTAGCAAGTGTGCCTGATGTAAGCAGCTAAACACAATAACCAGCATCGTCATTAGCAATGTGCCCGACACATTCAGGAAGGAACTGGCATAGCTCAATGTGACTGGGGTGTGTATACTGTAAGAATCAAAACCTCCTAGAGTCCACAGCTCTGTGTGTTACACTCCGGATGTTTTAATCATCAGCTCAATTAAATGGGTTAATTGTAGAAAGGAAAAGGAGCCACTGAAGGATATCTTACAGGCAGACCTCATTTTACTGTGCTTCACTTTATTGTACTTCAGATGCTGCATTTTCTACAAATTGAAGGTCTGAGGCAACCCTGCATTGCACAAGTCTATCGGCGCCATTTTTTCAACAGCATTTGCTCACTTTGTGACTCTGTGTCACATTTTGGTAATTCTCCCAATATTTCAAACTTTTTTCATTATTACTATATTTTTTAAGGTGATCCATGATCTTTGATGTTACTACTATGACTTGCTAAAGGCTCAGATAATGGTTGACATTTTTTAGCAATATTTTTTAATTAAGGTACGTACATTGCTTTTTAAGATACAATGCTACTGCACACTTAACAGACTACAGTGTAGTGTAAACATAACTTTTATATGTACTGGGAAACCAAAAAAATTCATGTGATTCACTTTAATGCAATGTTTTGCTTTATTGAAGTGATCTGGAACCAAACTGCAGTTATCTCCAAGGTCTGCCTGTACACAAATCAGTTGGAATTCTTTAGACAATTAACTAACTCCATAATTAACTGTTATGCATATTTCCAGTGGATACACAGGAACATTTACATGCAGCCTTTTAGTGTTGAATCAGCCTTAGCTAAATGATGGTACAAAATTTTCAGTGATATTGCCATACTTCCCCATACTTTTTTAACATTCGAATTATGGGAGTTTTAATTTCATCGTGTTGCCTTAAAACAAGAGGACAGTTGGGTATTTTAGAACCTGTAATCACCATTCCTTGCCTTCTCTTGGCCTTTAGTATTTCACCTAGGAGTAGCTTTGTTAGTGTACTTGGCAACACAAGTAAATTAGGAAGTTAAAGGAAATTTTAATTTTCCTTTCCATACCATATACGCAACATTTCAGAGTATACGTGATCATTTACTATGAGAGAGAGTTTGTTACAATCATAGTTTTTCATATTCTAGATGTGTTTACATTACTTGTACTTTAAGGCATTACTTTTCAAAAAGGGAAGAAGAGAAAAATAGGCACTTAGAACATTTTTATCCTTTCTGATAAAAAAAATAATAGTTCAAATACTACTAGCAGCTTAATCATAAAAATAGATTACGGCTTTTATCAGTTAATGCTGAGTATTTCAATTTTCTTGCCAATAATAAAAGAATAATAAGATATTTGTATGTCATAGGATGAGTATAATAATTGCATGATGTTTTGACCTAATATTGAAGAACTGCAGTACTTTCCTGAAAGCATGATTTAAAGGATTTTTAAGCATTTGCTGAGTCTGCCTTTAAATTCTTCTAAGTATCACTAACAAAGATAGTATGACAAGTAGGGTGTTCTTAAAGCCATTCAGAATAACAACTTATAATATTTTAAGGTAACCTGAATAATCAGTGCAAATTTTGCTTCAGTGTAGAATTTTCCCTGGCAGTAACTGTTTTAAATATGTGACCCAAATTCTTCCATATACTGAAAAGCAAGAATGTTGTTGTGTGTGATTATGCAGGGTGAAGGTGTTGGTACACATGAAAAACCCAATCATGACCCACTGAAAACTTGAGATCCTGATTTTTAAATACCATCAAGATAAGAGAAGCAGACTTGATCGCTGTGAAATCAGTGCCCAGAGACAAGTTATTCCTGAAGGCCACACTGGGAAGGAAGACATCAGAAATGGGTTTCATTACATGGGCAGAACTTACTAATATAAGTTCCTTTTCACCTGCCCCTCCCTCTGTCCCGAGATGTAAGATTTCCTAGGCAGAGCAGAAAGATACTTCCTCTCTGGTAACAATACTTTCTCTAGTGCCCTAGCCTCCCTGACAGAGCCACGTACAGTCTCCTATTATAGGCAGTTTTATAACTGCAGGCCACATATATATATAGACTTGGAGATTTTAGAATGGCGTTTATGGTTGGGGAACTAGTATTTCATGACGTGTTTCACTTAAATGAAAGACAACTTATAAGCAACTGTCTGGAATGCCCTTTTACATGGCTGAGAGGCAGGACTCATGCTATAGGATACTGCAGTGCTACTACCATTTTAAACATGCAGCTTCCAGTGGGCTGCTTTCGGAGCTACTTAAAAATAAAAAGTATTATTTTAAATATGGTTGGAGACTATAAGAAAACTGTTAGGATTCCACATAGTCTTTTGGCTCAAGGACTCAGGGTTACCTGTTATTAAACCCCTTTTGAGAACCTCTTCGTTGTTCAGTAATGAATGTTCAGTGAGCTGGGAAAGGTGCAGTCTTGCTGAAGTCCTGAGGCGATGGGTATTAGATTCACTGGGCTAACAAACTGTGCAAAAATCTCTGAATACAGCAGAGGAAGTTTAATAGTGTAAGTCAATTCTATCAATGTTTTTATTAACATCAACTTATCACTGAAGGTATACATTAGTGCCCTGTTTAAAGGAGTAGTAAATTTTGGCAAAATTTAGGAGATTCTCTGAGGAACCAACCGTCTATGCCTCCACAACTCTAAGGAGCCGATTTACCTACTGTGTAGTCCGCTGACATTCTGCTACATTGTAACTTTCAACACTGGCGCTGCAATCGGCTTTCTAGCTGTCAACTGTACTTAGAGTCTACCAGAATCTGAGCGATCTGAAGAGGTAAGGATTTGAGGAATGCTTTAGTCCAAAAGCCTTTAAAACAAAAAACAAAAACAAACAAAAAAAACCCATCAGACCATGTACTGTATACTTTTAAAGTGAATTATGCATAAAAGTCTGTGCAAAACTACAACATATATTGCAGTAACATTCTCAAAAAATCCTAGTATATTTTAGCATTATTAAGTTATATAAAATACATCTTTATAAAAGTACAGAATTTTTTTGAAGTTTAAATTATACTCACTGAAACAGGCAGCCAGGCTCACTTTTTAGTACTAAAATAAGGTTTTTATCAATCTAAATTATTGCTTAGTCCTATGGAGCCATCAGAAACCTGTAACAAAGAAAAATCGAGTCCTATTTCTTAAGGAAACGTGCCCTAAAAATTCAGCTGTCATTAAATTAGTCTTTCTGAAGATTTTCAACTGAGGCATCGTCCATATAACTTGCTAACTGATGCTACCCATGGCTTGGTTTGTCAGGATCCAAAATTGAGTCTGGTTGTAAAGTTCCTACTTGAGCCAGGAAGCTGTTAGTTTGTTGTCCCCAATCATAGCAGTCTGGAGCAAAACTTGAAAAGAAAAAGAGAGACTTCAGTGACGTGAAACATTATGCTGACTGTTGATGACATGCCAATTTTAGGTAGACAGAACTGGGGTTTTGTATAAACTAGACAATCCCAAAGCTGTTCAAAGTAGCTTCTTGAAGCCCGTTTTCCCACTAACAAGTGCTATACGCAGTGGCTAGAAGACCACCCACAAAAGTCACCTGAACTCTATAGAGCCCAGAAGTGTAGTAATACTGCAGCCAATCACTATGTATAACAAAATGCTTTAGCAACAAATTGTATCTGAATCCTAATGGAGAGTATAGCTCACTACCTGTGTGTCTTTGGACAGATAACTCCTGTGCCTCGATTTAAAACAATTTTTTTCTGTGCCTCAATTTTATTATCTGTTAGAATGGGAGTAATATTGGTAACTACCTTGTTGGGCTTCTGTGAGTTAATACCTGTAAAATGTTTATAACAGAATCTCACTATACAGTTAGCTCTCCATAATGTACATTATTGTTGCTTTATCATCATTATTTTCCTCTGTGTAATGGAAAGGGGATCTTTTCTTCTTCCACAGAGGTAGTGAGGGCGCCCTCAGCTGTGTCTCTTCCGGCACCTGAGAGGTTAGGGCTGCTCCAGCAGGTTACAGAGGGACAAACCTAGCGAACAGGCAATGCCGTGGGGGACTGGATAAGAGAACAGTTTTAGGGAAGAGAGGTGGGACACCTTTTGACCTCAGAGTCCTGGAGTTCACTGACTCCTTTCCCAATGATCTGTGTTCTTTACACCTGCTGGCGGGGTGGGCTGCTCTGCTCTCTGTTCTCCCCAGCACGATCTTTTATTCTATCATCTGACCAGGATTTCTCTGCTCCCTGATCCACTGAGAAAGCAAGGTATTCTCCCAGCTTTTCCTGTCCCTATAACAAGGACTCCTTTCAGACCTCTTTTAAGGTTTTCTAAGGATTTTACTGTAGTAATAAAGAGCAGAAAAGCAAGCATATCTTTATCATTTTGCCCCAGGGGGAAAAAGAATTTACCTTAATATGTTAACGGTGGGTCTTTAAATTCACAAAGGATTACGTAAGAGAAGCTTTCACTTCTAAAAACCACTCAGCCTGAAGCTACCCTTTCACAGGAACAGTCCCGGGGTCCTGGGAGGACAGCAGAGTGAAGAGAGGAGCTTGGCAAGCACTAGGTCAGCCCTTTCTGCTCCCCTCGCCCCTGCTGGCCTTCAAGTCCCAGATTCACAGGCTGAAAGAGGGGACAGGCTGATCGCTGAGCAGTGGAGTGTGGCTGAAGCGTCCCTGGGCTGAGGAGTGGGAAGGGAATCCAGTAGCTACCCCACCTCCTGTTTGCAGACCACGACCGTGGCCTTGGCAGAGGTCACGAAGCGCAGGATCTCAGGAGGTGGGTCTCGACTCTGGCTGCAGTTAGTCTTACTACTCAGATGCTTCCCCTCCTTTTTCTGTTGGCCTCACCCTACCACCAGCTCTGGGGTTTTATGTAGGCATTTCCGTTTAGTCTGAATCCATTTCATTGGCTTGGCCCTCAGCCTCCTAACCACGCCCCTCCAGCATGAACTAGGGTCTTACCTTCCCTGAAGTCCCTGAGGGGCAATGTTCCAGGCAAGGTCATCGTCACTGTCATATCTTCGAGGGTTGTCAAAGAAATAAGATCGGGGACCAAATCCATGGCTGGGGACCATTCCAGGGTTGGTCTAGAAAGACAGTGTAATGGTTCAGTGTATTTTCAGACGCTGTGCCTTGCACGAGGCAAAGAGAAATAACATCTCTTTCTTGCAGGAGACTAAAGATGCTCTGTTCACCTGGATGGAGGCACTTGTTCAGCTGGAGTGTTCATTTCAGTTACTTTTTAATTTAAGAGGTATTAACTTTTTCTCTTATCAGTACGGACAAAATCTTCTTTCAGAGTTCTGCTTGCAGCAGTGAATTATCACCGTTTTAATCTCTTATAGAAAAACCAGACAATACCCAAATCAGCCAAACTAGACAGTCCCAAATTAGATATAAACCTGTATAATGATGTGGGCATTCACAACAAATTAAAATAATGAAATGATGAAAATTTTGAGAGAGTTTCTTATCCAGTTTCTATAATCTGCTTCTCCTGTTTCTGTCCCCAAGCTGAGTTCACCTCTCAAAAAAAATTACAGTTGTCCACAGGGGATTGGCTCTAGGACCCCCCCACAGATACCAAAATCCAAGGATGCTCAAGTCCCTTATATAAAATGATATAGTACAGTCAGTCCTCTGTATATGCGGATTCCGCGTTTGTGGATTCAACCTGGCATAAAATCCCATGTCTGTTTGACATCTTTGTACATATCATTAGTGGTCTTTTTTTTTTTTGGCCACACGGTGCAGCATGTGGGATCTTAGTTCCCCGATCAGGAACTGAACCCGCACTCCCTTCAGTGGAAGCACGGAGTCTTAACCACTGGACCACCACGGAAGTCCCTAGTGGTCTATTTAAAAGTTAACCAATAGAGTATGAAAAAAGGTTATTATAGGATGGGTATCTATATGTGAATTTCTGCTTTTCTAAGACTCATCTAGCCAAACATAGGAAGCAAAGCGGAACTTATACAAGGTGAGACACCTTCAAATTTACTATTTATAGCAGTTCAAGAATGTCTATACAAAGAATGAAGTTGCACCCTTACCTCACACATATACAAAAAGTAACTCAAAATGGATCAAAGACCTAAACGAAAAAGTAAAAATTATAAAACTCTTAGAAGAAAACATAGGGGCAAATCTTCATGACCTACAATTTAGCAAAGGATTCTTAGATATGACACCAAAAACATGAGTGACAAACCAAAAAAACAGATAAACTGGACTTCAAAATTAAAAACGTTTTTCCGCCAAAAGATACCATCAAGTGAAAAGACAGCCACAGAATGAGAAAATATTTGCAAATCATATATCTTTACAAGGGACTTCTATCTAAAATATATAAAGGACTCTTACAACTCAATAGTAAATAGACAATTTAAAAGTGGGCAGGGAATTCCCTGGTGGTCCAGTGGTTAGGACTCTGCGCTCACTGCTAAGCACCCAGGTTCAATCCCTGGTTGGGGAGCTAAGATCCCGCAAGCCACGCAGCGCAGCCAAAGAAAAATAATTAAAAGAAATTTTTTTAAAAGTGGGCAAAAGATCTGAATAGACATTTTTCCAAGGAAGATATACAAATGGCCAATAAGTACATAAAAAATGCTTGACATCATTAGTCATCACAGAAATACGAATCAAAAGCCACAATGAGATCTCTATCAGGACATCTTGCCTCAGAAAGTTAGATAACAGCAAGTGCTGGGGAGGATGGCTAGTGGGAATGCAAAGTGGTGCACTCGCCGTGGGAAGCGGTCTGGCAGTTTCTCAAAAAGTTAAACCTAGGGCTTCCCTGGTGGCGCAGTGGTTGAGAATCTGCCTGCCAATGCAGAGGACACGGGTTCGAGCCCTGGTCTGGGAGGATCCCACATGCCGTGGAGCAACTAGGCCCGTGAGCCACAACTACTGAGCCTGCGTGTCTGGAGCCTGTGCTCCGCAACAAGAGAGGCCGCGACAGTGAGAGGCCCGCGCACCACGATGAAGAGTGGCCCCCGCTTGCCGCAACTAGAGAAAGCCCTCGCACAGAAACGAAGACCCAACACAGCCAAAAATAAATAAATAAAAATTAAAAAAAAAAAAACAAAGTTAAACCTAGAGTGACCAAATGACCCAGCAACTGCACTCCTAGATGTATACCCAAGAGACATGAAGACATATGTACAGAAACTTGTACATGAATGTTCATAGCAGCATTATTCATAAGTAGCCAAAAGACAGAAACAACCCGAATATCCATCAGTGGATGGATAAATAAGATGTGGCACATCCATACAAAGAAATATTAATTGGCCATAAAAAGGAACGAAGTACTAATACATACTACAATTTGGATGAACCTTGAAAACATTATGCTAAGTAGAAGAAGCCGGTGACAGAAAATGGCATACTGTATGATCCCATTCATATCAAAGTCCAGAATAGGGAAATCTATATTCACAGAAAGTAGATTAGTAGTCGCTTGGGGGGCAGGGGGATGGGGAGTGATAGATAAAGAGTACGGAGTTTCCTTCTGAGGTGATAAAAATGTTCTAAAAACTGTGGTGATGATTGCACATACCTGAATATACCAAAACCCACTGAATTATACAAGTGAAATGGGTGAATTGTTTGGTATGGGAATTATATCTCAATAAAGCTATTAAAAAAATATATATATATATATGAAATGGAGCGAGATTCTCAAACTTTACAGTGCATTCAAATCACTTGGGTACTTATTAAATTATTTAAACTGTGGATTCCCAGAACCTATCCCAGAGATTCTGAACTGGGTCCAGAACACGGCCCAAGCATCAGTACTTACACCAAGCACCCCTCGGGATTCTGATGTGGATGGCAAAGAGCCACACCTCGAGTATCCTGTTACACCAGCTCTAGTGATGCCAAGTGTGGAGGCTTGTTTATACCAACTGTATTTTGGATACAAATGGTAGTTAATGTTTTTTTAAAATGCCCCACCTACAGTATGTGCCCTTTTAAAGTCAATGAGTATGAGTTAAATTATAAATCTCCCCCCAAAAGAATATTTGACCTTTTTCTCCAAGCAATTACAGAAGTTACAGATAGTAATAGGATTATTATTGAGTCATTAGGAATTTAATTTCTTCTCCAAACGTTATTATGCCAAGTAAAGCCACAGTGCAGCACAGAATTCAAATCATGGACTTCGTATGCTAAGTGAAATAAACAAGTCACAAAAAGAAACAAAAGAAAAATAAAATAAAATCATGGACTTAGGAGCCAGGCTGCCTTGGTTTGAATCCAGGCTCTGCCTCCTACTAGCCGTGGGGATCTTGAGCCTGAGTTTCCTCATCTCAAAATGAGTATAATACTAGATTTTACCTTACAGAGCTATTGTGAGGATTAAAGAATTTAATATATTTAAAGTGCTTAGAACAGTGCCTAGCATCTATAAATGCTATATAACTGTTAGCTATTTTTAGCAAGTTCTGTGTGTAATAATGGCATTAACCCTGGTTGTCTTGCCCAAGGGTATTTTATGAACACTGGTGCTTCACCAAGCCAGATCTGACACTCAGATTACCTGCTAATGAGACTTAACTTCCTGAGCATGATATAAAAATGGGAAAGGGTTTTCTATTTATGATTTTGTATCATGAATTCACTCCCTCAGGATGAATTAGGAGATAATGTCCTTTAAGGCATAAAGAATCATTTTAATTCACTAACATGCTACTGTAGATGAGCAGTTATCAGTGTGGTCCACGGACTGCTGGAGGCCCCCCCCCCCAGATGCTTTCAAGGATTGACAAGGTCATACCTATTTACATAATTAGCATATTAAGATTCTATTTGCCTTTTCCATTGTGTTCACATTGGCACCAATGGCGCAAAAGCAGTAAAAGTGCTGGTGCTTTAGCAGATTTCAAAGCAGTGGCACCAACTGCGCTAGTAGTTACCAGGTTCTTCCCCCACTACACAATCACAGTTAGAAAAAGGTTCACTTAAGAAGGTCTAAACGAAGCAGGAAAAACTGACCAATTTTATTGTAAGGAAAAGAACCTGTACAACTCTGAGCTGTAGCTACTTTTTTCATGCAACTTGAAAACTCATGACAACCATGATTTTTCAGACGTGGGCATCTGGCAGACATTGTCTCAAAAGTGAATGAACTAAGCTGTCAATTCAAGGAAAACATATGACAGTATTTGTTGTCACTGATCAAATTTGAGCATTGAACCAAAAATTAAAGCTTTGGAAAACTTGTATTCCCCACCATGAGCTTGGCAGCTTCCCAATATTTAAAGATTTTTCTGATGATCAGTGGTAATATTAATGAATGAGAGATATATTTTTTGATATTGTATAATAAAAACTTAACTTTTGGAAGATCTGTATAACTCAATAAACCAGAATTTTCCAAATGACCAATGCATGGTATTAAATACAAAACCATGCATGGGTAAAAGATCCATTCAAAGTGCAAGGGAAACCAATGGATGTTAATGTATAACACAACCTGAAAAGTTCAGTGATAATGGTTTTAGATTCCATATTGCAGCTAACTTTTAAGAAATCACAACTTGTTGAGTTTGAGTGTATATTAAAGAATATTCACAATTATGCTAATAAAAAAGCTATTAAAATACTCATTTTTGCAACTATGTATCTCTGTGAAGCTGGATCTTCTTCATATACTTCGACCAAAACAACATATCACTACAGACAATGCAGAAGCAGATATGAGAATCCAGCTGTCTTCTATTAACCCAGACATTAAAAAGGGTCACAGAATTTTATAACAATGCTACTCTTCTCACTAATTTGTTTTGGAAAATATAGTTCTTTTGCATAAAAAAATTTTATGGTAACATGCTATGGGTTTATTATTTACAATGAATTAATAAATGAGCATTTAAAATTTTTCTCACACACATACACACCTCCAAACTTTTTGCAGTCCTCAATAATTTATCAGTGTAACCCCAAATAGCCAAAGCAAACTTGAGCAAAAAGAACAAAGCCGGCAGCATCATGTCCCCTGATTTCAAACTACATTATGAAGGTATATCAAAACAGTACGATATTGGCATAGAAACAGATCAATAGAACAGTACAGAGAGCCCAGAAAGAAACCTAAGAATATATGGTCAATTAATTTACAACAAAGCAGCCAAGAACATCCAGTGGGGAAAGGACAGTCTCTTAAATAAATGGTGCTGGGAAAACTGGACCACTATCTTACACCATGCACCAAAATTAACTCAAGAGGGATGAAAGGGACTTCTCTGGTGGCACAGTGGTTAAGAATCCTCCTGCCAATGCAGGGGACATGGGTTTGAGCCCTGGTCCGGGAAGATCCCACATGCCGTGCAGCAACTAAGCCCGTGTGCCGCAACTACTGAGCCTGCGCTCTAGAGCCTGCGAGCCACAACTACTGAAGCCCATGTGCCTAGAGCCCGTGCTCCGCAACAAGAGAAGCCACCGCAATGAGAAGCCTGTGCACCGCAACGAAGAGTAGACCCCGCTCACCGCAACTAGAGAAAGCCCACACGCAGCAATGAAGACCCAACAAACAAAGCCAAAAATAAATAAATAAATATTTTTTTAAAAAAGGGATGAAAGACTTGAAACCATAAAACTCCTAGAAAAAACACAGGCAATAACGTCCTTGACATCAGTCTTGACGATTTTTGGATCTGACTCCAAAAGCAAAGGAAACAAAAGCAAAAATATACAAGTGAGACTACATGAAACTAAAAAGCTTCTGCACACCAGAGGACACCATCAACAAAATGAAAAGGCAACCTACTGAATGGTAGAAAATATTGGCAAATCCTAGATCTGGTAAGGGGTTGATATACAAAATATATAAAGAACTCATACAACTCAATAGCAAAACAGAAAACAAAAACAAAAAAAACACCACAATCTGATTTTAAAATGGGCAGAGGATCTGAACATTTTTCCAAAGAAGATGGCCAACTGGTTACATGAAAAGATGCTCAATGTCATTAATGATCAGGGAAATAAAAATCAAAACCACAATCAGTATCACTGCATACCTGTCAGAATGGCTATAATCAAAAAAAAAAAAAAGTGTTGGCGAGGATGCAGAGGAAAGGGAATCCTTGAATCCATGTGCACTGCTGGTGGGAATGTAAATTGGTGCAGCCACTACGGAGGTTCCTCAACAAATTAAAAACTACCACGATCCAGCAAGTTCTTTTCTGCATATTTATCTGAAGAAAACGAAAACACTAATTCAAAAAGATATATATACCCCCACGTTCACTGCAGCATTATTTACAATAGCCAAGATGTGGGAACAACCCAAGTGTCCACCAATGCATGAATGGATAAAGAAAATGTGATACACACACACTAGAAATATTCAGCCATAAAAAGAATGAAATCTCCTGATAAACCATAATGGAAAAGAATATGAAAAAGAATACATATATGTATAACTGAGTCACTGCTGTACAGCAGAAATTAACACAACATTGTAAATCAACTATACTTCAATCAAATTTAAAAAAAAGAAAAAAGAATGAAATCTCGCCATTTGCAAAAATATGGTTGGGCCTTGAGGGCATTATGCTGTGAAATAAGTCAACTAGAAAAAGACAAAAAGAAAAAGGTAAATAACCATATGATCTCACTTATATGTGGAATCTAAAAACAAACAAACCCCAAGCTCACAAATATAGAGAACAGACTGGTGGTTGCCTGAGGTGGGAGGTGAGTGAAATGGGTGAAGAAAGTCGAAAGATACAAACTTCCAGTTATAAAATGAATAAGTCATGGGGATTCATGTACAACAATGGTGACTATAGTTAATACTGTATTGCATATTTGAAATTAGTTATAAGACTGGATCTTGAAAGTTCCTACTGCAAGAAAAAAAACTGATAAGCTATGTGTGGCGACACATTAGTTGGACGTATTGTGGTGATCATTTTGCAATATATATAAATATCAAATTGTTACACTGTAAACCTGAAACGAATAGAATGTTATATCAATTATACCTCAATAAAAACAAACAAAACAACAAATAATAATGTATCAGTGTAAAGTGTCCTGATGCCAAAAAGTTTGGGAACCACTGCTCTAGATAATACCCTAAACAGTAAATATATTCAAACACAATAGCCAAGTAACTCTATATACATACACAGAGAGTGTGTTAAGGCTGACATGTTTCCCTGGACAATGAGACCTAAGAGTACAAATGAGACCATCCCTATTATTCTGTATTCACGTAATAAAATAGTACTTTGAAACTCAACCAGGATGATTCTTTATACTCTTTTTTTTTTTTCTTTCTTTCCTTTTAATCAACAGAGATGTGATGGAAAGAACATTAAATATCAAGAAAAAAAAAATAGTACTTTGAACAACGGTCTTTCACCACTTAGGACTCAGATGTGCACTCTCTCCTTCAGGCTGCCTTGGGTTTAGGGAGTGTAGTTCCTAAGCCTCTGTCACACTAGGAAGTGGTGAGAAGGCCCATGGAGCCGAGGAGAAGCACAGTGAGCTCAGGGATACTTGTTAAGAGGCTCTTTCCAGAAAGCTTCAACTGTCTGTCTTCAGAGAAGGAAAGAAAACAAGGCACTAGACTCTAGCCTGGAGTCCCCTGCCCACCTTTACCCCATGTTTCTCTGCCACTGATGGGGAAGCATTTGGGTCTGACTTTACAGAAGCCTCCAGGTGTTCCCAATGCCAGTAAAGGTCAGACAGAGCACAGAACTGCTGTCCTGAAGCTAAAAACAATAAAAGGCGAGGAAACTGACTCTCAGATCTAGAAAACAGTGCTCACACACTCTGTCTTCAAGGGCCCATTGGTCAGGCTGTGCTTCTCCACTACCCACCCTGCTCCAGTATTACTTTCTGGGTTTTTTTTCCTATTCCTGGCTCACTAGTGACTATCCAGAGATGAATAAGAAAACAAAACAAAACAAAACAAAAAACAAGATAAAACACAAAACAGGTTGGTTACTGTATCTGTGCTTTCCCTGCCACCCACACTGCTTACATTGGCCAAAAACCATTCACTATACTTTTCTGTGGGCTTCACAGATGAGTGATTCAAAATCCTACCACTAGTTCCTATGGATGGAATAATTCAGGCAGCAAAGCTTCCAGGAACCTCTTCACTCTACCGGGTTTGGCATTTTCTGTCCCGCCCCCATAAAGACATTTATATGAAGCTGGTTGAGCAGAAACGTGACCAAACTGGGGGAGTGACTTTAGCATTCTTCACAATAAGGTTGTGTCTCCCTATCACTCCACCCCCCTAATCACCATCCAGCACAACACAGGGGTGAAGAGCTGAATTACCATTCTCTATTTCCCTTTGCTAAAATAAAGCTTCTATCTTTGGTTCACAGCAAGTCAAGGCTCAAATACTAGTGAGTTGGCTGTTTCATTAGAAAACAAAGTTCATCACTGTCTCCAGGCCTCAAGATGCAACTTAAATTTATTTTTTTTTTTTTGTAAAATAAAGCTAAACTGAAAAACAAATTGCCCTCAAAAGATACTTAAAGGGAAAAGAAAGTCTCAATTAAATAGACAAGGAACTTTTCATATCAGAATAGGATGGAAGAGGCTCTCTGTTGAAAAATCTAAGAAAAAATTCCAACTGTACGCTTTGTGATTAGAATTAGGAGATGTTTTCTGCAAATACAAAGTGGTTTACTTACGAGGTCCTTCGCAGAATTTCTAACTCGAAAGAAGTAGACTACTAAGGTGGTAGGTAAGAGTTCCCACACAAAGAGGACCACTCCGAATACTACGTATCCAGCATCTCCCAGCTGATTCTTCAAATCTGCCTGTTGAAAGGAGAAGAAAATAAGAGTCACTAGGTTGAGGGCAGAGGAAATAAGTTTGATTCGATTCTTTCTAACATGACAGAGACTACTAAATCTAATACAGTGTAATTCTTTCCCCAAAAAATGTGCATGTTGAAATCAGATACTACTAATGGTCCAGACCTCAGGTGGGGAGTTATTTAAACCAGACAGGATAGATAATTATCTTCTTCAAAATATTCAAAGACAGACGCTGCCAACCTCTGATGTTTTATTCCTTCACCCTCCAAGAATCTTCCTTACATCCAAATTAAGTCTCTAAGCTGATTTCCTTTTCTTCAACAACTGAGTAATGAGAATGTTGTGTTGCCTTCTCCCGATTTTCGAGAGCAGTGGAATACGTGTTACCCTTGGGCTCTTCCTTGGGATAAATGTGTCAGCTTTTAAACTTCTCTTCACATTAACCACATCCTATGATTTACCCTTTAAAGCTTTACTGCAGGCTAGATTGCCTAGAAAAAAATTCTCTGAGTCCAGGATGTTTACCTGCCGGACCAGTGAGACGGCTGAGCGGATGTGGTGTAGCAGAGCTCTCCTCTCTGTAGGGCAGACGGAAGGTGTGTGAGGTTGTTTCTGGGCAAGTCGATCAGAAAGGCCGTCATTTCAAAGGAAGACTGCGCCAACATCAAACCATAAAGGGCCGATCCCCTGAACGGAATCCTTTTGCCTTCTCTACTACGTCGTGTGTAAAGTACAGTAACCGAAACCAATCATGCTCTGCTTCGGAAAGATTACTCTCACACTCTGCATCTCAAATTCTACTTACATGTCTCAAAAGTGTGTTGTGTGTGCTTCTTCCATTCTACATAAATAACCCGCAACTTGGGGCCGTCTGTTTTGCTTGCTCCTAGATTATTTTGGTTGCAACACATAGACCTAGATATGTATAAATAAATAGATATCCCCAAAACAACAGAATTTTTAAAATTGTGATATTTTAAGTTCATTATAAGCTCTTAATTGAAAGAAACGTTGAAATAATTATTCTGTTTTAAAACCAGATCTCTGTTGTTTAATGGGGACAGAGTCTCAGTTTGGGAAGATGAAGAAGTTCTGGAGATGGATGGTGGTGATGGCTGCACAACAGTGTCAATGTACTGAATGCCTCTGAACTGGACACTTACCAATGATTAAAACGGTCGACTGTATTGTATATTTTACCACAATAAAAATCCTCTATGTATTATGAATAAGTTTCTAATTTATCATTGTTGAACGTTTAGATCTTTATGTATTTGATTTCTCACAACAGGACACAGCTTCAGCAGTGCTTTGCGCACCTTCCCCCCATCCTATATTTGTGCTGTTCGTTTGGGTGACGGGAGGCGGTGGTTATTGTGGTGGTTTTTATCCTTTCTAATTATAACATCTTGCATGTGCCTCTTCTGGATTTCATCCTGTCCTCACAGTTTTAACTTATCATGGTCATTTTATTCTTTCCTCCAGTCTTAATTCAGTGCAATTCAGTGAAAGGTCTGAGCACTGCTGGGATTTTAGAAGTGGATTTGTCTAGAGTTGGGTATTCAGTGTTTTTCCAGGAAAATCTCAGGAGCGTTTGCCATTCAATCCAATAGACTCCTACTATAGATGTTTCTATTTCTTTATTGTAATGGCTTATCTGTGTGGCTCTTTTCCTCAGCAGACACAAACTCCTACTGGGAGGCTTAGGTCTGTTCTTTTTTGTGTCCCCAGCACTTTGCCCAGGGCTGGAGACAAAGAATCGATATTTCTCAAATGAGAGAACACTAATTCTCATTCTTTTTTATTTTGAGCTTTTGTGAACATGGATGCCAGATTATATTTCACTACCTTTGTTCATTTGTTTTATAATTTATGAATTCCTAGAATACATTATAAAAAAGAGTTTCATATTGAGATATAAAATGGGCTCTTACTAACACCTTAATATTCTTGGTCATTTTTGTCTAAATTTCCTCAAATGTTGTTAGTTTACACGCTCCATTAAAAAAAACTTCATAATTTTATGTATTTTCTGAAACCTGGATACAATTTGTTTTTACCTTTGCAAATTTCACCCTTTAATAACATCATATTACATTTATATGAAAGCACTTAAAAAATTTAAGTACTGCTTGACAAAAGCCCCAGAAAGTAGAAAGAAGTGTGTGTGTGTGTGTGTGTGTGTGTGCTTCCTAGTTTTCTCAGAAGACATGTGAGCTGGAACAAGGCAGGAACTATGATCCCACTGTACAGGTGAGGGTGCAGACACCACCCAGGTAAGTGACTCTCAAGGTCACCCAGCTATTTGGCAGCAGAATCAAGGAGCTTACACCTCTCTGCCATGTGGGATGCTGCAAAGCAGAGCCGCCGATCAGGTGGCCCCCGTCGGCGCCCACTCACCTGGTCTGACACATTGTACCAGTCGTAATCAAAGGAATGGACATTCTTGCTCTGAGAAAACGACAGGATGAACAGGTTGTAGCAGGCTCGGGAGGCGTAGAGCAGGATGACGGTCACACCGACGGCGGTCACCTGACACACGGAGGAGCCCTGGAAGAGCAGGAGCCGTGAGGGGGCACCCGTTCCGGGCCCAGGACCCCAGCCCCCTCCCAGAACACGGGCTGTGTTCGGACCTGCTAAAGCTTCGAGCTCAGAGGCACTGCCGTCTCCTCCGAGCTGCTCCTCCACCCTCAGACCTTAAACCCAACTGCAAACCTCACCTCACGCCACACCCATCCCAAACTTCAAATTATCTTCATAGAGGTGCTTCCAAACCTGGGACTTGATCTGGAGATGCCTGAAAATATGAGCCATTTGCCTAAGGCCTAGGCTTGGAAGAACAAGAAAGTCAGATGGCTTATTTGGTTAAACCTCTGAACGCCGCTGCTCAGCTCCAAGGAACCTGTCAGCTTATGAGCCCAGCACCCGGCCCCTGGCTTGAGGACAACAAAACCACCTCAGAGGGATGGCGGCTGGCAGACAGCGCTGCTGTGGGCAGTGGGTCTGGGCGGTGAGCACTTCCTCAAGACGCAGCATCTTCTAGGCGGGAGTGCTGGAGTCCCCATGTGACTCAGGGCTTGCAATTCTGTGCAAATGGGTCATCTGTGCCCCCATTCACGAAGCTATCAATTTCCCAAGTCAGTTAAATGACCCCTGGCTAGAAACGGTTAACTAAAAACCTGACATCGATTTTTGAGTTTTGTGTTTGAAAGTCATTAACTGAATCTAAGCTAGTATTTTATTCTGCCAGTGGTAGTTTATTAGCTTGTTTGCCATAGGGGTCATCTAAACAGTACTTTGACAATCTAAAATGTGACCCCTCCTATAAAAATCACAATCCTGTCTTTAAAAAGCCTTCACTAGCCCTTATACAGGAGACACTATAAATAATAAAGTCAAGGCAAAGTTACGTCTAAAATTTGCTGACATAATCAAAAAACGACGCTGCCACAGTTAACTTCTGGGATTCTGCAAGAGTTCAGTCACATCACAGGACGCCCTGATGAAGGCTTTGTATTTTTGAAGTTGGAGGCACAGACTTTAATCTACTGATCGCTCCTGAAGACACAGGATCGTGGAAGGCACGGCTGCTCAAGTCTTCAGACCAAAGATGTTACAGCCACACGGGCCGTGAGGCAAGGAAGGCAGAGGGGGTGCCACGGGGCACAGCATGACTGAATTTCCAAAGCAGAGGAGCTGTGAAATCACTCAACTGCTTTACACATGAGAAAGCCCAGGCTCCGTGGGGCGACAGGCTGGTAGGCCTGGGGTCGCGCGGCCAGCCGGAGCCCAGGGCGTCTCTCCTGACCTCCACACGCCACCAGGCTTCTCAGGGAGGGAGAGGTGGGGACCAGGCTGGTGAGGGGCACCTCAGAACCCCTGTTCCAGGCAGTGGACCTGCCCCTCTTTGTAACTCTGGGGGAAGAAAAGGAGAAGACAGGAACCCTAGGGTGGGGGGCACAGCAGCTAAACAAGAGGACGGGCAGGAGCTGCCCTCTCCCAGTGTACAGTCAGGCCACTCAGGGTGGCTGTCCTCTTGCCCTCTGTCCATCCCCTGCCTGACCAGGGCCCGCTTCACCTACACCTACTCACAGGACCGACCTGCCTACATACTTGCCCCAGGGCCCAGCTGGTGACTGTTCTTATCAAGGGGGTGGTGAGGGGCGGGCCCCTCTGCTGGTTTCCCTGGTAACTAAGGAGCCTACCGGATGTCAATCCCCCCCCCCCCTTAACTGGTAATCTCCCCTTCCCCCGCCCCGGGAGCGAAGACTGCCACCAAGTCCTGCCTGCCGTCCACTGCACACGGTGGGGTGTTTCTCCAGGACCTTGCTTCACACGTGTAAACTCCCCCATCTATTAAACCACTGACATCTCTGTTGCTGACTCCGGGCTCTTTCTTTGGTCTTGAAGCTGGTTATGCACAGGGATTGCAGGTCTGTGGGCTGCAGCCCAACACACAGCCTGTCTGGCTCCATCTCTGAACTGTCACCATGAGAGGCCTGATGTCCTGAACCTCGGGAGCAGTTCCCACTCTTAAGGGGGACCCTCTCATGGGCACAGCCAAGGCAGGGGTGAGCCTGGATCTGAGTCTCCCTGCACTAAGACGGGGTGGTGGAGAGGACAGACCCCAGACCCCGGAGCCAGGCTGCGGAGACCGAGTCTTGGCTCTGCGTCTCCTGGCTGTGTAACCCGGGGCGAGCCTCTGACCTCTTTTTGCCTCAGTTTCCCTATCTATCAAGTGAGTGATACCTACTCCCATAGAGTTGTGAAGGTTACAGTCGTTTCCACATGCAGCGTGCTTATAAAAGTGCCGGGAACACAGGAAACACTAGGTGTGTGTTTCTATTAATATTAGTGGCACAATCAATGCCACTGGTCCTTTAAAATGTCACTTGAACCGCTGTATCCATAAACCAGAGTCTTGGCTCTCTGCCAGTAACTCTGCACACCCCCATACACGGCGAGCCACCGAGAGCCAACTCTCCTCACATACAAAATTCAAGGAACTACACGGCTCCCTCTTCTGGCAACCACAACCAGGCTCATCATTTGCAGGAGGTCAGGTGTGAGAGGCACCGGGTGAGTTCCGTTTGCAACCCAGGGAACTCTTCTGAGAACCAGTTTAGCAGCGGGATCTCGACCACATGTCCACCTTACCTTAGACTCCAAGTAAATGTTGGCTAAGGACATCTTGGAGATTTTGTAGAGACAGATGGACAGGGAGACGGCACACAGCACGAAGAGCGAGTCGTTGATGGCCACACGCACGGAGACGATCCCTTTCCTCTCCCAGGTGCCCGTCTTCACCAGCACTGCACAGGTTAAATTCACCAGCAGGAAAACGAGGCTGATGAAGAGTGAGGCCAGGTAGAGGGGTAACCTGGGAAGGACCAGAGAGAGACTGAAGGCACCCTTCCACGCATGCTGCCTGTACATTCTGGATCAATCCACAAGGAAACTGTGATTTTTTTTTTTTTTTTTTTTTGGTTAAATGCTAGAAGCAGAACATGCCAAAGTTAACACTTAAGAGCTCAGAGTTTGGGGCTGGTAGATGCAAACTATTACATTTAGAATGGATAAACAACAAAGTCCTACTGTAGAGCACAGGGAACTATATTCAATATCCTGTGATAAACCATAACGGGAAAGAATATAAAAAGAATGTCTATATGTGTATAACTGAGTCACTCTGCTGTACAGCTGAGAGTGGCACAACATTGTACATCAACTATATTTCAATTAAAAAAATTAAAAAAAAAAAAAAAAAAAAAAGAGCTCGGTCTTTGGAGGGTTCCCGGATCTAAAAGACGCATCAACTACAAACTGTGCTCTCAGGAAGGTCCTTTACCTGAGCCCCGCTTCCCCTGTCCCTGGGAGGCTGTGAGCATCAGAGGAGCTGTATGTACACGGGCTGATGCACCCGCTACTCCCAAGGATGCAGAGAGCAGAGCCGGGCTCAGGGGCAGGGCCGGGGTTCGGGGATAGGGGAAGCATCCTGCGCTCTGAGAACCTGGGCAAGATCGCCCTGGGTGAGCCTTAGCGTCACCATCCGAAAGCAGACTAAATAATGCCCACCTTGCTGGCTGTTTTTGCAGATCAAGTGAGATCATGCTTAAAAAGGATTTTAGGGAATTCCCTGGTGGTCCAGTGGTTAGGGCTCTGCGCTTTCATTGCCGTCCCTGGTCGGGGAACTAAGATCCTGCAAGCGGCGCAGCCGAAAAAGAAAGGGGGTTTTGGGCTTCCCTGGTGGCGCAGTGGTTGAGAGTCTGCCTGCCAGTGCAGGGGACACGGGTTCGAGCCCTGGTCCGGGAAGATCCCACATGCCTCAGAGCAGCTAAGCCCGTGCGCCACAAGTACTGAGCCTGCGCGTCTGGAGCCTGTGCTCCGCAGCAAGAGAGGCCACGATAGTGAGAGGCCCGCGCACCGCGATGAAGAGTGGCCCCCGCTTGCCACAACTAGAGAAAGCCCTCGCACAGAAACGAAGACCCAACACAGTCATAAATAAATAAAAATAAAAATAAAAAAAAAAAAGAAAGGGGGTTTTACCGCCACCCCCAAAGTCATCGAGTCCGGGCAGCACCCCCTTTCGCGTGGGAACACTCACTAGCGGACAGTCTGCAGGGAGTAAGCCTCAGCCTCAGCACTTTCCCCGGGGCGGAAGGGGACAGGCTATGCCACTGGCCGTTTTTAACTTGTGGTTTCTCAGAGCTACACGCCGCCTACGTGACCTGTGCAACGTCTAGAGAGAGGCTTCTCAGATTTACCAAAACCGAAATCAGTTCAAGTTTCTCTCTAGGACTGTCCATATCGTGTTTACTTCAGGTAAATATCACTCAAGAGGCAAATAAGGAACAGACTGGTTTGGCTCAAAAACAGACCATTTAAGTTGAAAATGTCCGCAAGTCCCAAAGCAGAAAACCAGCAACTAAAAGCGGGCTTGAAGCTAGAAGGTAGTGTTGGGGTCTTCCAAAGCCAACACAGACTGGCGCACAGAAACCTGGGTCCTGGTCCCAGCTCCAGACATCACGCCACTGACAGGAGCCGGTGCAGCGACTGGTGGCAGGGGCAGCACAGCGATGGGGCAGCTGCAGTTTGCTTTCCTGCCGTCAGATGTCAGGGTGATGGAATAAACCCCCCGCTTAGCCAAGCTAATCTGAACGGGATTTTATGTCTTGCAGTGAATGATTTACTACCCACTGGCAAAGGCTCTCACGTAATTTTCAGAACCCACATTCTGCCAAAGGAACCTGGCCTACCCCACTCCTCCTCAGCCTTCAGATCTTAGCTCAAACATCACTGCTTCCAAGAAGCCTTTCCTGACAACTCCTGCACACCCAGCCCTCACCAGACGCACACGATCAGGTCTCCCTGAGGTCTGCTTCCCGGTCCCCTGCACTTGAACTTCGCAGACTTATCACCAGTTTATAATGAAGCGTATGGTCACCTGCTGCTTCTACCCGGGCAGTGCGCTCCATGAGGGTCGAGATTTCGGCTCTTTCCTTCACCCCCTCTACCCACACTGTATACCATAGGAGCTCAATAAACATGTCAAAGAGGAAGAGAGGGAAGGAGTCAGCCAGATGAAGAGGTGCACTCTGAATCCAAAAAGCATCAGTTGGCTAACTAAACGAGGGCTGCCCTCTCTTTCCTAAACACACTGCTGCAGCAGATACTAGATCCTCCCCCTTCTTGTGGAAACAACCTAAACTTGAGGGATTGTCTCTTTCAAAGTTAGAAAGAACTGCGGGTTCTTCCCACCCAAGCCTTGGGCTAGGGGCCGAGGTAACAAGATGGAGAAGAGGTGGCCCGGGTCCCCTGCTCAGGGTGGCCGGGAAGATACTGGAGGGATGGACGAAGCACATGGAAGAGAGAGTATGATCGGTACAAAGTCAGAAATGCAGGAAAGAGTGTGCTTGGTTTGGGCTGAAGAGTGTATGTAGGACTGAGCACCAGCCCTGCAGGGGACACAGACGGGGGTGGGAGAGAGACCGGAGGGGTGGGCAGGACAGCCGGGGAACACTCGAGGTTGATAAGCAAAGGAGTGACCGACGTGGCCATCTTTGTCTTTGAGAAAGACGGGCTGGCAGAGCAGGGAAGGGGTGAAGAGCCTGCAGTCAGCAGAGACAACGGCCCTGGGGAGCTGAGCAGGGAGGCATGCCAGAGGCAGGGGGCCGGGGGGCCGGGGGGCCGTGGGGATGGACACAGGGTGATGCCATTAAAGGAGATGAGATGTGCACAGGGGTGGTGAGAGCTGCCACCCACCGGCCCAGGGCAAGGTCCAGTGTGACCCTCGCCCCTGGAGTTGTGCCGCGTGAGGCTGGCGGTGGGCAGCTCTGTTAAGGCTCAGAGATCCATCTTCACATATAGTCACGCATTCAAAGCTTTTCACGCAGAAACAGGTTTGGGGCGGGGGGGGGATGCACGTGAATTAGTTGCCAAGGACAGGTTCTTTTATAGGACGTGATCACTGGTCCAGGCCCTTGCAATCCACCTCATCTGCTCTGTACCACGTTCTCACGGTGATGGGGGAAATCAGGGGCACAGAGAGAGAGACAAAGGCAGGACCAATTGGGAGTCACCAAAAATCTGCATTCTGGTTCCTCGAAAGCCCTATTTTTTTTATTGTTTTATTATTACCTGCTGTGCTTTTGTGAAGAACACAATTTGGAAACATCCAGAACCCTCTGGAATCAGCCCTACTGTTCCTGGCCCCTTGGTGGTGTGTGCGCACACTTTGTATCCACGTGACGGCGATAAGCCTCCAGAAAAAGCACAATCTGGACATTCAGCTTTTCCAGAGGACTCCTCCTGGGTATTGTTTTAAATACTATGGTGGATATAAATTCTTACTACTCTTTCTTTACTACAATAAATAATATAGGAGCCCTAGAGGACACTGGGGACAGGGAAAGCAAAAGCCAACCAGGCCCAGCTCCCCACCCAGACACACTGCTGGTGTGTGCCCCCGGCCACCCTCTCTGTCTTGAATGGTCACACGACAGCCTCCGAGCCTCCGTCCCCCCATACCCTCCCCAGCTCTGCTCTCATCTGCTGGGCGTGACACAGAGCGCTTGGGTCACAGAGCCACGACACCAGGCGGGTCCTCGGCCACTCGGGGCTGCCGTGTCCTCCTCTATAAAATGGAGCTGACCCTTCCTTCCTGACTCAGAGCCGCCGTGAGAATTCAAGGGACCCTGAGCTTCTCCTCTGACATCACCCAGGGAGCAGCGAGGCCTCACCCTCGTCAAGAGCAACTTCTAGAAAAAGGCGTCACCTCCTGCCCCATCACCTCCTCCGCAGGTGCCCCTGCGGCCTCGAGTCCTCCCACCGCCTACTCACTGACCTCAAAGGCGTGACCCTCGCCCCATCCTTCCCCTGCCTGAGCCTGTCCCTGGAGGCCCCTGGTCCCTCCTCCCCCTCGTCTTCCCCCGGGGTGACAGCATCTATGGCTCCTGCCCTGCACCCTCTTCCTCGGGAAATACGTTCCCTCCTCCGGCCTCAGTTACAGCTCCCGTATGACCACGTGTCAAAGCGCTTGTCTCACCAACCGGACCATCCCCTCAGTGGACGACGCTCAGAATTACCTCCGGCCTGCATTCCAAGATGTCAACAGTGGCCGCGCGGGAAAGACCCTCCTCCTGAGGCCTGATGTCACCACGGAGGACGTGTGTCAGCTCTGTGCCGAGAAGTTCCAGGGGGCCGACCCCGAGGAGTACGGGGAAGAAGAGCTCACTGCCTCCCAGGAGACACACGAGGCTTCCCAGTGGTGCATCCGAAGAGGGGAGTTAGGAACCTGGCCTCTGGCTTCCACGTGCCTGTGCTTGAAAAGCAGTCTCCTCCTTGGGGACCGCTCGGTTCAGTGACGGAGCCATCCACAGGCCGACGTGGCCAAGGGCACCTTTAGCCACGACGCCCAAGCAGGGTAGCTGAGGTTCATGAAACAGTAGGATCCATCCTTCAGAGCTGGAGAATTGCATCTGATGGTTCAGGTGTGCCGAGATCGTTTGCTGCCTACCCCCAGCCAGGTTCTGGGTTGGCTCACGTGTATGTATATGTACTAAATAAACATTTAAGGTACAAGCTCCTGAGTTCAACAGCAGGCTTTTGAGAAGACTGTCCGATGCGGTGCATGAAGGACCTCTCAGTTCAGTGAGTGTCTCCATCCATTCCTCCCTCCCTTCCTTCCTTTCTTCTTTTCTTAATGAAGAGCCTTTGTGTTTTTATATATTTCATAGAAATTTTTATAGCAGTTGCAGGTAAACTGTCAGGATTGGTTTTTTAAATATTTTTGTAACTTTAAGGTGTTCTATAATTATGCATGTGATTTTAACATTTAATATGCAAAAAGAAACCTCTTGCTGGATTTGAGAGTACTGCATTTTAAAGGTCTCTCTTCTGTGAGCGGATGTTTGGGCAACTTTGTGGGGAGAGACTGCTGGGTTTCTTACAGCCATGTATTACTGACACTGGCCACAGAATGCCTTTGGAAATCCGACGTACTGTCATTACCTTGTTCACGCTCAGTGGTGTCGCGTTGTTTTGTGTTTTCACCACGTGATGCTGAGGATCAGGAAAGAAATGAATGTAGAGAGAGGTCGAGAGGGAAATACAGACTCCAACAGAGGGCTAAGGGGTGGAGTCTGCTGGTTCAGGCTCCTTGAAGGAAGTGGGAAAAGGAGATAGAAGGAACCACCTATGCTGAAAATACTGTGAATATGCAGTGAGATTTGCAGAATCTGTCCCATGTTATTTGCTTTCGGAAGCAATTTTGAAAACCCCACGAGGAAAAAAACATAAGAACGATGCTTTTTTTTTTTTTTCCTTTTCCACATAAATCAAAACTAACAGCATCAAATTATTTTGGGCAGAAACCACGTAATGTGAGTTTCATTGAGTTAAATAAATGCCATTTGGAAAGGAGTTTGCAAATGCACCAAAAAGCCCACCTGTGTTGTAGAATGTGTGGTGAAGTTAAATTTCTGTTTTACGAAACCTCCTTGGGCGGGGGGCAGTTTGCACAGAGGATGAGGGTCTCATATCAACGTAACACAGGTAGTTACAAAAACATGTTATTGTACTGTGTAAAGATGCATAGTCATCTAATTTGGTTGGCTTTGTACCTTGTCCCTTTTTAAGCTTTTGCTGTACATCTAAAACCCTCAACACATACTGTGTTGTACTTCCTTTTGTAAATGATTTTTTGAACGGAATTTTGCACATAATACATTGTAATACTGTATGATAATCATCTGTGAAAATAATCCTTGAAATATTTTTTTTAAAAAAAGCGCTTGTCTCGAGCCACTGCCTCTGTCCAAGTCGACTCACGTTCCAAACAGCCTCCATTGAGGCCCACGTGCAAGCTTAACTTCTAATGTTCCTCCTCCTGCACGTTCCCAAGTTCTCCTAATACAGCTGTCCCTCGGTATCTGCAAGGGACAGCTTCCAGGATCACCAGCCAATACCAAAATCCAAGGATGCTCAAGTCCATTACAGAGAATAGTGTAGCACATGTCACATAAGGGATTGTCAGCCTCCTCCCACCCTCCAGATCTGCAGGTGCGGAATCTGTGGATACGGAGGGCTGACTGTAAACTATTGCTACTTTAAACTGTCCTTCTTAGAAGCAACATCATTCCATGGTAGACTCTGAAGTCCCAAATAGTCTGGCAGAAACATGAACTGAACTCCTCAAAAGTAGTGAAGGGACAGACACAGAGAACAGACTTGTGATTGTCAAGGTGGGGTGGGGGAGGGATGGGTTGGGAGTTTGGGACTAGCAGATGCGAGCTATTACATACAGAACAGATAAACAACAAGGTCCTACTGTACAGCACAAGGAACTATTTTCAATATCCTGTGATAAACCATAATGGAGATGAATATGAAAAAGAATGTGTATATGTATAACGGAGTCACTTTGCTGTACAGCAGAAATTAACACATCGTAAATCAAATATACCTCAATAAAATTTTTTTTAGAAAGCAGTGAAGGGCTTCCCTGGTGGCACAGTGGTTAAGAATCCGCCTGCCAATGCAGGGGACGCAGGCTCGAGCCCTGGTCTGGGAAGATCCCACACGCCGCAGAGCAACTAAGCCCGTGCGCCACAACTACTGAGCCTGTGCTCTAGAGCCCGCGAGCTACAACTACTGAGCCCACGTGCCACAACTACTGAAGCCTGCACGCCTAGAGCCCGTGCTCCGCAACAAGAGAAGCCACCGCAATGAGAAGCCCGCGCACCGCAATGAAGAGTATCCCCTGCTCGCCACAACTAGAGAAAGCCCGCGTGCAGCAATGAGAACCCAACGCAGCCAAAAATAAATAAGTAAGATTTTTTTAAAAAGCATTGAAGGGAAACAGCAAGATCAGATGAAAAACAAAAACAAACACACAGCACACAAGTCTCATCACTTGTATCTTGGCCCATGTACTATCGCCTAACTTTCTGAACTTCAGCTTCCTGGGATACAAAAGGAGGATCAAAACATACACTTTCAGAATTTTAAATAAAAGTCTTTGTAAATTTAAGATGATATATGTTTAAATAAAATATGTATACATTTTTACACGTTTGTAAAGTAACAAAATAACTAAAATTTCATTTTGACTCTAGAAGGTAAGTGGCCAAAGCCACCTTTCCAGAAATGTTTACCCAGGCAGCCGAGCTCTCCCAGGCAGGGACATCAGGACACCTTGACTCATGCGGTGCCCATCTCACACCTTCTGAACACCTTGTCTCCCTTCCCCCTCTGCCCAAGGCTGACCATTCTTGAATTTTGTTTTATGTTTTTTTCTATATAGCAGGTTCTTATTAGTTCTCTATTTTATACACATTAGTGTATACATGTCAACCCCAATCTCCCAATTCATCCCACCACCACCACCCCACCCCCTGCTTTCCCACCTTGGTATCTATACATTTGTTCTCTACATCTCAAGGCTGACCATTCTTTTTTTTTTTTTTTAAGTCTTTATTGAATTTGTTACAATATTGCTCCTGTTTTATGTTTTGGTCTTTTGACATGAGGCATGTGGGATCCCAGCTCCCCAACCAGGGAGCGAACCCACACCCCCCTGCATTGGAAGGCGAAGTCCTAACTACTAGACCACCAGGGAAGTCCCCCAAGGCTGACCATTCTTGAAGCCACTGGGGTTCTTTGCTGCTGGGAAGTCAATAGGCCTCTTTGAAAGCTTGGGGAAAGCGATGGTCCCACCCCGCCCCCCCAGGAAAAACATGTATATCTACCTCCTGCCATCAATTCGGCATGTGATTGAAAGCCTCCCCTTCCAGATTACGAGTCTCTCCTGCTCAGCCCTGCATGGGCCTCGCTGGTGAGTTCCAGAAACAGAGCCTGCCAGCAGTCGGCAGGCAGGGACTGGGGGTCAGGCCACCAGGGGGAGGGGGCAGGGCCTCGGGGACAAGGCTCTACCAGAGCTGCACCTGCACCCAGAGGGTAGGGAGGGGGATGTCTGGCCACGCGGGCATCTTTAGGGAGCTTGCCTTCCTTCTGCTGAGGCCCTTGACCTCGCAAGTGCCTCGGAAAGGTTTAGATGCAGCGTGCGCGACTTAGACTTAATTCCCCTCTCTGTTCTCCCTGGTTAGGAAAGGTAACAGACTCTTGTTTTTTTTTTTTTTTTTTTTTGGCCATGCCACACGGCATGTGGGATCTTAGTTCCCCGACCACGGATCAAACCCACGCCCCCTGCAGTGGAAGCTGGGAGTCTTAACCACTGGGCCGCCAGGGAAGTCCCTACCGGACTCTTGTTTCTCCTAATCAAGGCCAATATGCTGCAAGGCCTGCTAAGCGGTGATTCAGTGAGCAGTGAACGCGACACCCAGCAAGCAGGCCGGTTTCGGGCAGCTCACAGAGGAGTGATGTGTGCAAACCTCGAGGTCACCTGCTGTCACACAGAGATATGTCCCAGGGGAGGGGGGGAGGGTGAACTTACCGGTATTTGAGTAATTCTGGAGAATATTTTGACTTGGCTTTAAAAATCACCTGCAATGACAAAAAAACACGGCAAGTTGGGTACACAATCTGCTGACACTGACAAACTGATATCATTGCTTAGAACTCCCCATTCCCTTGGTGCCTGGGCGCTGAGGCACGGCCTCTGAGATTGAGACATCTGCTTTGTGAGAAAGTTTGTGAAGCTAAACATTGTTTAGGCTGTGCATACAATTTAAATTTAATTTGAAATTTAAAAGGAAAGGTACTTACAAATGGTTAAAATGTTTTGTTTTTTTAAGGTATTACTGGTCTACCACTAGCCGGTACGTCCCTTATTTTAAGATTTATATTTGAGGGACTTCCCTGGTGGTCCAGTGGTTAAGACTCCGTGCTTCCAATGCAGGGGGCGTGGGTTCAATCCCTGGTAGGGGAACTAAGATCCCACATGCTGCACAGTGTGGCCAAAAAAAAAAAAATTTTGTATTTGAGCCCATACTTCCCCCAGAGATAAACAGTTCACTCTCACACTTTATTAGGACTTTCACTGGCACCAAAAGAATGTGGTTTGAATGTACGTGTGTCCATTGACTCAGGCCTCAAACTCTGCAGCCCACTGGACTACAGGAGTGTCAACCTCGATGACATGCTGCCTGTTGGAATTTCCCCAGATTTTCGCAGCCTGCACAGTCTGTTAACAGGCCCACGCGGGGGGCAGAGGCTGGCCTGGCAGAGCCTGTGAGAAGGCGAAGGGGAGACGGAAAGCAGGTGTCAGCTCAGGCTCCAGCCCCACGAGACCCGCGGCTCTTCCCACGGCGCGGTGCGTGCTCGCGGGAGCCCCGAGGGCGGTCACCGGTCAGGCTCTGGCTCGGGGCGCAGTGGAGCAGCAGGGCAGGGGCCCGTACACTTGCTCTCCCGACCCCCGGTGTTCGCGCGCGGTGGCCCCCGGTGTTCGCGAGCGGTGGCGGCAGCACGGGGAGAAGGAAAGGAAGGGTGTGGAAGGGGAGAGGAGTGAGGACAGTTTTTCAGAGATGCTCCTGCTGTGGACGGCGAGGGTCAGACGACCTGCACTCCCTGCATCCGGCTCTCCCTCTGCACGGAGCTCCCAAACATGCCCTGGGCACCCCGCCTTTCCTCCTGCTGGCCCTGAGGGCCGCGATGTCCCTCTGGGAACCCACCGTCCTCCGCCATGCGCTGTTCCCCTCTCCTCAGCCCTCCGGGCCCTTGGTACTTCCCTTGGGATTTACTCAGCCCCCAAACGCCTGTCTAAGGGGGAGAAACCCTGCCTGAGCGGTAAGGAGAGAAGGACAAGGGGAAAACAGGGTGGGGAGTAAGGGCACGGTCCTGGCGACAGGGGAGGAGGGGACAGGCAGCCCTGGAACCCACGGGGGCTCACGGGGGGGTCCATACTGTCGCCCTCCTGTCTGAGGAGCGAGCAGTGAGAAATCAGTCTGCTGGAGGGTTATGCGAACATAACGCTGGGAAAGCCTTCAGTGGATCCAAGTGCCCTGCCGTGTCTGCAGATGCAGACAGATGTCACGAGGGGCAGCGAGCCTCCAAGTGACCCCAGGGGCCGATTCCCACAAAACACATGCAATAGAAGCAGCCATTCCCCCGGGAACCTTTTCAAAGACACTCTTCTGAGGACCGTCAGTAGTAATTCTCAGACTTATCCGTGCATAGGGATCACCCAGGGAACCTGCTAAAGATGCAAATCCCAGAGCCCCACCCTCCGAGGGGCCAAGCTGGTGGGTCTGGGCTGGGGCCCGGGGGTCTGCATTTTAATAGACTGCCCACCCCGGGCGAGTGATTCGGATTCGGGTTTGGCTAGCACAAAGACCGCCTCGTAGGAAATACGAAAGAGATGAAACTGCCTGACCTAATATTCTTGAGTAGCTTTGCAATCATTCATTTCAAACACGCTGAAACAGTTGTTCACAGCAATGAGACGACACCACAAGAGTCCAGGCACAGTGCCAAGAACAGAGATCAGGGGACGCTCCAGGTCCACGGACAGCAGCCCACGACGTTCACGCTCACGCCTGCCTCAAACTTACAACAGCGTGCCGCCAGCTGAGGACTCTGCACGTCAGAGTCAACGTCTGGGCGAGGGGGAGCCGCACGTCAGAGTCAACGTCTGGGCGAGGGGGAGCCGCACGTCAGAGTCAACGTCTGGGCGAGAGGGAGCCGCACGTCAGAGTCAACGTCTGGGCGAGAGGGAGCCGCACGTCAGAGTCAACATCTGGGCGAGAGGGAGCCGCAGACGCTCCCACAGACTCTGCAACGGGCAGGCCCATGCCCGCTTTGCAAAAACACTTTTTCAGAGCTTCACAGGGGAGCTTTCCACACTCATGGAGGAACGATTTTGTTTGCGGCATGAGCTTTGTCTCTGTCCTAAATCCTTTTGGGAAGGAGGTAGGAAGTAGGGGTTCACACCACAAATAAAGTGCCTGGTAAAAACACAGAGAGGTGGCGTGGGTACACTGCCCTTACGGCAAAGGGGCCCCGAGCTCAGCTTTCTCTGACAAGCTCCCGTGGGGTTTTAGGCAGGTCACATCACCTTTGGTATTTCTCTGCAGTCCATGAGAAGGAGAAAAGTTATAAAACAACCTCCCTTAGGAATAAGACATAGATTAATACATCACTCCAAAGTTCTGTTACTGATAATACTGAATAATACTGATTCATGCAACCTATAACAATGCTCTCAGAAAAATGCTCTTATTGACAAGCTCCCGTGGGATTTTAGGCAAGTCACATCACCTTTGGTATTTCTCTGCGGTCCATGAGAAGGAGAAAAGTTATAAAACAACCTCCCTTAGGAATAAGACATAGATTAATAATACATCACTCCAAAGTTCTGTTACTGGTAATACTGAATAATACTGATTCATGCAACCTATAACAATGCTCTCAGAAAAATGCTCTTATGACACACAGTACTTGAAGATCTTGCTTTTAAATAATCAAGAGAATTCTTGGGGCTTCCCTGGTGGCACAGTGGTTAAGAATCCGCCTGCCGATGTAGGGGACACGGGTTCGAGCCCTGGTCCGGGAAGATCCCACATGCCGCGGAGCAACTAAGCCCGTGCGCCACAACTACTGAGCCTGCGTGCCGCAACTACTGAAGCCCGTGCTCCGCAACAAGAGAAGTCACCGCAATGAGAAGCCCGCGCACAGCAACGAAGACCCAGCGCAGCCAAAAATAAATATTAAAAAAAAAAAGAGAGAATTCTTCACAGATATCAAAGTGAGGAGATGAAACTACAGTATTTTTTAACCATATTTAAATTGAAGTATAGCTAATTTACAATGTTGTGTTAGTTTCAGGTGTACAGCAAAGGGATTAAGTTATACATACACACACGTGTGTGTATATATATACATGCATATATATATTCTTTTTCAGATTCTTTTCCATTATAGGTTATTACAAGATGTGAATATAGTTCCCTGTGCTATACAGTAGGTCCCTGCTGTTTATCTATTTTACATATAGTAGCTTGTATGTGTTAATCCCAAACTCCTAATTGATCCTCCCCTTTCCCCTTCAGTAACCATAAGTTTGTTTTCTATGTCTGTGAGTCTATTTCTGTTTTGTAAATAAGTTAAACTGTTCCATTTTTTTAGATTCCACACATAACTGATATCATATGATACTGAAACTACAGTATTTTTTAAAAAGTGTTTGAACTTGTCGACGAAATATACAAATATCGTTTTAATATTTCGCCACCCTTGTGGGGCTTACTCAGTGGCAGGTAACTCAGCTGACTCTCATACGCCAGGGCCGTCGCTGGGCTCCCAGAAACCACCCACAGGTGGTCCCGTGCTATGGACTCAGCTTGGTGCAAAGTGCTGTCACGGATGCAAGAAAAATTTGACCCGTTCTGCCTTCAACAGGGTTATGGTCCCTACTGGTGAGGGAAAACCTGGACTGGGAAAATGACAAGAGGAGATGCAACCCAGAAAGGCCAGGGGCTCAGGTGGTCTGGGCACAGGGGGCTGATCTGCAGGTCGGGGGCTCGGCCGCGTGACGGGCACATCAACTCTTCCTGCTCCTTGGCCACATCCTGCCTCGTCTCACCCAGGCGGCTCCTGGTCCCACCAGGACGGCATGAGAGCACAGGCACGGATCAGGGTCGACCCGTGGCCCATGGGGCAACCAGCTCACTGCCACCACTCGGCCAGCGCTGGGTCTTCAGGGCCCGGGACCTGCAGATCCACACCCCCAGCCAAGAGGTGCAAAAGCAGTGAACCCTCCCAAGCGGAAGCGTAGCCCAACTGTGCACCATCCTCCTCCATAAATGAAATACGAGATGTTTCTTTACTTCCCACGGTCCCTGCAGCCCCGAATGCACATGCCAGATGGACGATGAACTGAAAGGAGGCAGGGGTGGGAGGCCAGCCTGGACCCCAGAAGCCCCTTCCTGGAACACAGCGAAGGTCAGGGTTCCCAGCCATGACTATCAAGTATCTGGTCCAGGACTTGAGCTTTATAAACAATCACATGCTTTGCCCCCATAATTCTCCTTGTAAGAACTGACTCTGAGGCTGGGTTTCTCAAGGTGCGCCCACAGAACTGGGAATTCATAAAGGTGACTGGAAATAGGTGTTAGGTCAGCAAACAAATTTAGAAACTTATAGGCTACCCAGCTTTTCCCTGCAAAAATTCCCAGAGCCTTTAAAAGGCTAATTACTCTATGTTGTAAATCTTCAAGGGAAACGCAAGGTATGCAGCAATTTTGCAAACTTATTTGGCCACTGAAGGTGTTCCTAATGAGTGTTCCAGGGAACAGAGTTTGGGAAACACTGCCCTTAAGGTGCTAAGCACAGGTGGAATGTTCACTGCAGCCTTAATAATAGCAATAATAATAATAATAATCACAACAACAAGAAAAAATGACAACTTTAAAATCATACTCAGCCTTCACCCCCATGAACACCAATCAAGCAAGGCATTGAGCACGAGGGGTTCCCCAGGTCAAGCATTCTACCCCAAAAGGAACCCAAAGCCCCATCCTGTAAAAGTTGGGGAAACCCCACAAAACTTAGATCCTCATTAAGTCCACATCGCAGCCTGGAGGAGAAAAGTCATCATCAGGTAAGGGGACAGTCTGACGTGAAATAAACCATTTGATCTTCTCTAAGCTGAAAGCCAGGGTGACAGATAATGACATCAAAATAAAAGCCTCAACCATGATTTGTAAAAGCTCTGTCCACTCTTTACAATTTGTGGCAATTACGGTTGACCCCTGAACGACGAGGGGGTCAGGGGCTCCTCCCTGACCCTCCATGCAGGTGAAAATCCAAGCAGAATTTATCATGGGCCTTCCGCATAAAGGCGGCTTCCCTGTATCCACAGATTCAACCAACCGTAGATCATGTAGTTCTGCAGTATCCACTGTGGAAAAAAAAGTCCACGTCTAAGTGGACCCATGTTGTTCAAGGGTCAACTGCTTATGTCTTGAATTCACCTGGGCCTTTGCAAGTTGTGCTTAGAAACTCTGCCCTGTCCTTCAAGTTAATCCTTAAACCTAAGTTGCTTAAAGTTGTATTTAAATTCCTGCGATTTTAAACTGACACAGTATACATTTAATTGCAGCGTCATTTTTGCCCTCATTAAAGAAAGTACATAAATGTCTGGACCAAGTTTTCAAAAAAAAAATTCTAAACTCTCCTACTCACCCCTCCCCCACTCCTGTCTGTGTTCCAAGGAAATTCATTAAAGATTGATTAGTGCCCAGAAGTGGAGCTAACCCTCCGGGGCTGACTCCTGCTCTCTTATCGCGCTGCCCATCTCCTGGAGTCTGCGCTGGCTCCCACGGACCGGCTGGGAGGAGGGCAGGGCTCCTGAGGGGGAGGCAGACAAGCATGAATTACTCCTTCATATTTTACAGCCACCGCTACTGACGGTGCGGGCTCCGCCTGCTCCCTGCAGAACCAGACCTACCAGGTGGGAGGGACCTGTGAGCGGCTGGGGAACAAGTGAGGCCAGACAAAAATTCAAATTCTCCCCACATTCAGACTGGTGGTATTTGTGATGGGTCAAATGACACTGAGCACCAGACCTGGAATCGAGAATTGTGAAAATAAGGAAACGCTGGTCCCTGACTTCCAGAAACTACAACCAGATACAGACATGGTGTGAGGGGGGTGTGAGGTGTGAGGAGGTGAGACAGCCTGAGGGGAACCTGGACCCCCTGGGGTGGGCCAGGTGGGCAGCAGGCTAGGCTGGGGTACAAGTCCAGGCAGCAGCCTGAAGTCAGGTAAGGCACATGCACTTCCCTGTAAGAGAATCAGAAGGCTTTCAGGACAATCCACACAATCTGAAATCAGAGCTGTGCTTTTAGAGGGGGACAGGGGTGGGGACCAGAGACAAAGGGCTTGGACTAGGGGTTCAGAAAGAAGGTGAAAACAGAGGTGTATGTTTACAGGCAAATCAAAGACAGAATGTAGCTTAGCAGTTGCCTGGGTCTGGGGGGTTGGGGAGAAGTGTGGGTGACTGCTAAGGGCTCCAGGGTTTCTTCTGGGGGTGACAAAAAAATGTTCTCAACTTTTATAACCCAGAAACAGACTCACAGACATAGAGAACAGACCTGTGGTTGCCCAGGGGGGGTGAGGGTGAGGGAGGGATGGAGTGGGAGTTTGGGGTTAGCAGATGCAAACTATTATCTATAGGATGGATAAACAACAAGGTCTTACTGTACAGCACGGGAACTATATTCAATATCCTGTGATAAACCATAATGGAAAAGAATATGAAAAAGAATGTGTATATATGTATAACTGAATCACTGTGCTGTATGGCAGAAATGAACACAACCGTATAAATCAATTATACTTCAAAAAAAAAAATGTTCTGAAATTGATGGTGGTGATGGTTGGGCAAGTCTGTGGATGTAGAGCTTTAAATGGAGAACAGTACAGAGTGTGAACTGGTCTCAATCAACATAAAGGAGCAGAACAGCAGGCAAGGAGCTGGCCCCGGGGGTGCGGGTGGCACGTAGGCGGGCAAAGGGGGAGAGAGAGGCCTGGGTGAGGGACCATCAGGGTGCCAGATGCTGCTCAGAAGTAGGACAGGATAACCGTGGGGAGCTGGGCAGATGGGGAGGGGCCTGGAGGGGAAGTGGGGGGAGGCAGGAGGAAGTGGGAGCCGGGCGTCTATTCTAGAGCATCAGCTACTCTTTAAAAATGTGTTTGTGAAATGAGAGAGAGATTATTCAAGGGCACTAGGACCTGGTTTAAGATCAGGAGCCTGGGCCCCGGGACCCACCGGGATGGCAGAGCAGAGGGAGGGAGAGGCGGGAGGCAGGGGTGTGGCCAAGAGAGAGGAGCAGAGCAGCAGTTTCCATGGAAACTCCCATCCTGTTGTGGGACTAAAGCATGCTCCCCTCACCCATTCCTGTCTGGTCTCAGCATCACTTCCACGGCCTTGCGGAGTCCTACCTAGAACTGACGCCCAGGACAGGAAAGCCAGGTGACTTTCTGAAGGTTTAATTCCGGTTTGGGGAAGTGGGGGGACGTCCCCACCCCCAAGCTGGCCCCAGGGAGGGAGGCTGGGGTGGGGAGAGCCCTCCTCTGTTCCCAGCCCCCCTCCCACCTCGCCCACACTCCCCACCTGTGGGGCTCTGTGCCCTCTGGGCAACCCCAGGCCCTTCCCGCCACCTCCCGATGACGCAGGAGGGCCCAGAGAGCCGCCTATGACGTACACGCGTGACAGAAGTACAAAGGTTCTAAAAGCAGCTGCTGCCCTCGGCCTCCCTCCCCTCATAAATCACAGCCCCTGAACGGCTCACCCATTCTGTTCCCACCCTTTGAAGTCCTGCCTGCCTGTTTTTCCCTCCTACCAACCCCAGCTGGCCTTTGCTGCTTTACAGTCATTTCTCCTAACGATGCACGCTGGCTGCTTCTGGCAGAAACACCCCAGGCTCTTCCGTGTGGGGATGACAGTGACCCTTGTGCATTCGGCGAAACTAAACAAAAGTAACCTCTTCTGTCCCCAGAGGCAGCGTCCGTGACAGCTCAATGAAGCGCTATGCCTCCAGACCTGCACTTTATTCACAATTTCTCTATGTGGCCATTTTGCTTTATAAATTCCACACCCATCCCCACCCGCCCCAGAGCACGACCCGTGTCGCCGAGTCTCCGCTTTGGTGCCACCTCTTCCTGAAGTGCTGCCCCCTTAGAAGCGAACAGGCAGGTGGACACTTCACAACCCTCCTATCCTGAACAGGCTCCAGACCCCAGGCCCAGGCTGCACACCTGGTCCTCTGTCTGTGGTCCCACCCGGGGGCTGAGGCCTCTGGAGACCCTCACAGTAACCAAGAGGGTCTGTAACTCTGTGTGCACCAAGCACAGACCCATGTCTAAACCAATCTCTGCCTCCTCCCCCTCTCTCTCTCACATACTATTTTTAAATGTATGTATGCAAATTCGTTTGAAAATGTTACACTTTTATAGTAGGTTTAAACTTTACTATAAACTATGTCACGTATACACAAAGAAATAAAGTAACCAAAATTCACTACCCACCATGCAGTTCAGTCACCTTTGACACTGCCCTGTTTGCTCCAGTTCATTTTATTTCTAATAAATAAAAAGACACCATTGAAGCCCCCAGCGTCTCTCTCCTTGGTTCTGATCCCTCCCTCCTCCGCAGAGGGAATGGCCACCTGACTTTGGTGTTCTGATAGCCAGCAGGCTTCTACTTTTACGAGGATAAACAATATATAGTCCCATCTTGCATGGTTTCTCACTTTGAGTCAATGCCTTCCATACCCTTCTGCAACTTGTCTGTTCACCTGTCACGAGGTATTTGCAATGTATCGATGCTGAGACACTTGGCTCTCATTCATGCGTTCTCACTAAGGCTGGGTATTCCACCGTCTGCAGGTCACAGCTGTGTGTCCATCACCAGCAGAGAGACGCCTAAAGATGGTTAAGAGTGTGGACTCTGGGGAATTCCCTGGCGGTCCAGTGGTTAGGACTCAGCTCACTGCCATGGCCCTGGTTCGATCCCTGGTCGGGAAACTAAGATCCTGCAACCCATGCTGGGCGGGTTATGCGTGCATGCATGCAGGCATAAATAAATAAATAAATGTATGTATGTATGTATGTATATGCATATATGATAAAAACTTGAAAAAAAAAAAAAAGAGTGTGGACTCCGGAGCTGGCTCCCCTGGGCTTGAATCTTGGCTCCACCAATAATCAGCTGTGTGACTTTAGAAAAGTTACCTAACCTCTCTGTGCTTCAAGTACCTCATCTGTAAAATGAGACTAATAACAGTGCCCATCCCATCAGTTTTTGTGAAGATTAGGTGAATTACCACAGATAGAGCACTCAGTCAAATGCCTGCCACCTACCAGACACTATCTCAGCGTCTATGTGTTTGCTGCCCCCGCTGCTGCTATATTATTACTACCAGTCCCTGCAAATGCTCTCAAACCACGATTCTAAATGCACAGCTACTAAACTGTGATCATAAATGCTCTCTTGACCATAAAAGGAACTTTCGTACTCAAGAAGGTTAGGAACCACTGACACATTCACGATTTGCGTTTGTGATCCCTCTGTGTTGGCCACTTCCTGATATATTGGGGAAATTATGCAAACCCTGAGGCCCTGGCCTCCCTGGGTGGCAGTCATTAGTCTGTGTTTCCACATGCTAAGCATCCTCATTCACCAGAGCAGGGTGACTCGACCTGCAGTTTTTTAATTTTTGGAGCCCGCTGAATTCAAATGCAGGATGTCTCCCTTTGCATAGCAATCCCTGAAGAAGAGCAAGGTCAACTCTCTAAGACAGCAAGGGCGGGGCGATGTCTCTATGTCTGCAGACACTGGCCCTGTTTTTAAAGCCACAGAATACATAAAATAGATAACCAACAAGGACCTACTGTACAGCTCAGGGAACTCTACTCCCTATAAGGGCAAGGAAGCTGAAAGAGAACAGATTTATGGATATGTACAACTGAATCACTTGGCTGGACACCTGAAACTAACACAACACTGTGAATCAACTATGCTTCAGTGAAAAATAAAATTTCCTCAAAAAAAGCCACGGAACCCCATGAAAGAAAAAGGAGTACGCTGTCCATGCCAAGTCATTCTGGGGGCAGCAGCCTGGAGCCAAGGCATGCTCTGTGTCCCCACCTGGGCAGGTGTGACAGGCCCCCAGGGAGGTGACCGGCTCCCAAGGTCAGGTCTTCAGCTTGTCATCTCCTGTCTTTGAACTTGGCAAGTGCGTGGTTCAAGGAGCGAGTCCTACTCACTGCCTGGCCTCACGCTGACCGCTGGGACAGAGGACCCCCAGCACTTAGGCGAGCTGTTTTCATATGTGATCTCGGGACCAACAATGATTCTGCCTCTCCTCTGAACTCCTGTAAAGCCCAGAACTCCCTGGAAGCATCCTCAGCCTTCTCCCGCTCTCCTGAGAGCTCTGCTGCCCTGTCCTGTCCTATCCAGCTGAGCCAGCACCGGAGAGCCCTCCTCAGGCTCGTGTGTGTGTGTGTGTGTGTCTGTGTCCTATCCCCACAGTCAGCCTGGGAGCCCCACAAAGGCAGGAGCTCAGCCTCACACTTCTCTGCCCTGTAGTCTCAGGACCCCTTCGCAAATGATGAAGGGATGAGGTCTCGCGGGATACAGGCGTCTCCACCTGCCCCGTCCCTTCCTGAAGGCTCCTCTCCTGCTCCAGTTCCCAGGGGTCCAGCCAAGCCCCTCTCTCCTCCACCCCCCAGCGGTTCACCAGAGCCTCCGTGTCCCTATCAACTGAACTGCAGCTCCATCCAACATCACCAACACCCGCCCGGCCACCCCGCAGGCTCTCGGCTCCACACTGGTCAAGTCAGGCCCACAGGTACCACCCACGACGGGCAGCAGCACCCTGGAGGGCGTGCCTGTCCAAAGGCCCTTAAGGTCACCTGACGACACACTGAACGCTGGCCTTCAGGCGCCCTGATTTTTCCTGTGTCATCTCTTGCTACCCGAGCATCTGGGTTCAGGGGCGCGCAGCTGGCCAGACTGCCATGAACCTGCCTTTTTTTTTTTTTTTTTGGCTGCGCTCGGCTGATGGGATCTTAGTTCCCCGACCAGGGATTGAATCCAGGCCCACGGCAGTGAAAGCGCCAAGCCCTAACCACTGGACCACCAGGGAATTCCCTGAACCTGCTTTTTTGCTCACCCCTGATAAACTCTCTTTACACTCCTGTGCCTCAGGGTCCCCCTGTAAGATAAGAGGGTCAGTACAAATATTTATCACGGTGACTTCTGCTTTCAAAACTATGACACGAAGTTCCCAGAGGGATCCCAGCGCCACAGGGATCGCTAAAGCCTTGCTTCTAAGTGGGGATGGGCCTGACTTGTAGGGGAGGAGGGGTGGGACATGGGCCCAGCCGCCCCCAGGGCAGCCCGGGTCACCTCACTGGTGCAGGTGGAGGTGAACAACGCCCATCAGCCTCCCTAGCAGGCGTCTCCCTCTGCGGGCTCATGAATGGGAAGGGCTGTGGCGACACAAGGTACCATGATCGGTATGATGTTTCTGAACTGCTCCTGCCACGATGGCAGTTCACAGTTTACCTGCCAGGGCCCTGCCCATAATTGTTCTAAACGGGCTTAAATAAGGTAACACACCATAGCACGGAAGATACATTTCTCCACCTAGGAAGCTTAGCTGGGTTACCAGCCAGCCGGGCCCCAAGGCTTCAGGCTCTCCTGTGGCTGCAGCATCGGGCCATGGCTCGCCACTGGACCCCAATCCTCTCGGCAAATGATGTACGAACTACAGAATAGGTAGTGAAGATGCCTCAGGGCTTTTTTTCCCTCCAGAAAATAACTTTCTGCCTCGGAAGGAAGGACGATTCTGAGGTTTCCTGGAACTCTTGCCCTTGCTGGGAGCAGTGTGGTATTTTTTATGAACTACATGCTTGTGTCCGCCCCAAATTCACATGTTGAAATCCTAACCCCCACTGTGATGGTATTAGGAGGTCAGGCCTCTGAGCACTTAGGGTCAAGAGGGTGGAGTCCTTGTGGGTGGGATTGGTGCTCTTATCAAAGGGACCCCAAGGAGCCTCCCTCTGTTCCCTACCACGTGAGGACGCGAAGGGAAGCCGGCTGTCTGCAAGCAGGAAGAGGCCCTCGCCAGAGCCCGACCCTACTGACACCCTGCCCTCAGGCGACCAGCCTCCTGAGAGAGCAAAGTGTCTAGTGTTAGTCAGAACGGCCATCATCAAAAAGTCTACAAACAATAAATGCTGGAGAGGGTGTGGAGAGAAGGGAACCCTCCTACACTGTTGGTGGGAATGTAAACTGGTGCAGCCACTATGGAGAACAGTATGGAGGTTCCTTAAAAAACTCAAAATAGAGCTACCACACAATCCAGCAATCCCACTCCTGGGCATATATCCAGAGAAAACTATAATTCGAAAAGGTACACACACCCCAATGTTCATAGCAGCACTATTTACAATAGCCAAGACATAGAAGTAACCTAAATGTCCATCAGCAGATGAATGGATAAAGAAGATGTAGTACATATATACAATGGAATAGTACTCAGCCATAAAAAAGAATGAAATAATGCCATTTGCAGCAACATGGATGGACCCAGAGATTATCATACTAAGGAAAGTAAGTCAGACAGAGAAAGACAAATATGATATCACTCATATGTGAAATCTAAAAAAAGTGATACAGAAGAACTTATTTATAAAACAGAAACAGACTCACAGGCATAGAAAACAAACTTATGGTTACCAAAGGGGAGAGGTGGAGGCGGGGATAAATTAGGAGTTTGGGACTGACATATACACACCACTATAGATAAAACAGATAACCAACAAGGACCTACTGTATAGCACAGGGGACTCAATATCCTGTAATAATCTTAAATGTGAAAAGAATTTGAAAAAGAACAGATATATGTATACGTATAACTGAATCACTCTGCTGCACACCTGAAACTAACAACACTGTAAATCAACTATACTCCAATATAAAATAAAAATTTTTTAAAGAAAGAAAAGAAAGCAATGGATTGTTAAAAAAAAAAAAAGAAAGAAAGAAAAGAAAAGGAAAAAGAAATTCCTGGTGTTGAAGCTGTCCAGTCTGTCGTGTTTCATTGTAGCAGCCAAACAGACTCAGACAAGGTCAGAGAATGCTCCTGTATCCTGTCCAAGAAGACTGCCGGCGGTACCTCCTCCAGGGGAGGGAACGTGGTGACAGAAACTGCTCTCGGGGAGCGAGACGCGGGTCTGCGGCTGCGCTGCCCCCAACTCACTGAAGGACACTGGATGGAGACACCTGGGATAATGACCAGGATGGTGAGGGACAAACCCACATCCCATCAGAAGCAATGAAGGGAACTGAGAATGTCCCACCCAGAGCAGGGAGGGCCCAAGAGGAAGCAACATATGCCGCCAAGTCTGTCGTGGGAGGGGTGACACCGCTCCGCATGGCCCCAAGGGTCGGGGCCAGCCCTGCCCCAGCTTCACTTTTCCATCCTGGTGGTGGCCTGGACCCCAAGAGGCTGCCCTGAACAAAGCAGGGCAAAAGGATTTGACTTACACTTAAACAGTAGCTAAGCCATTGGTTCTGTTTAAAGCGTGTGTCCTAGAGGGAGAATTACAGAGATGACGGAGTGAATTAAGCCCCCAATCTTCTATCAGAAACATCTCGCACCTGGTGTCACCACAGTAAGGACTGTCACTAAGTCACATGGGCCACTGGCACCATGGAGACGGAATTTACGTGGTCTCTTCTTCTCCCTGTTCAACGCCAAGTTCCCTGAAAGCAGGAACTACGTGTGACCTTCACCCTATCTGCACAGCCTCCAGGGAATAACAGGCACTCAGAAGCACGTGCTGAAGCAACCTTAGTGTCCCTCTGCAGATGAGTGGGTAAGCGAACTGTGGAACACACTTGTGATGGAACATCAGCCAGCCTTAAAAACGAATGAGCTAGTGACACACCCTACGACACGGATGAGCCTCGAAAACATCATGCTACGTGAAAGAAGCCAGACACGAAAGGCCACTTAAGTGTATGATTCCTTTGATGTGAAGTATCCAGAACAGGCCAATCCACAGAAAGCAGATCGGTGTTCGCCAGGGACTGGGGTGAGGGGGGAAAAGGGACTGACTGCTTAATGGGCGTGGAGGGTCTTTTTGGAGTGAGGAAAATGTTCTGGAACTGAACAGAGGTGATCGTTGCATAATAATGTGAATGTACTAAATGCCACTAAGTCATACATATTAAAATGGTTAATTTTACGGGATGTGAATTTCACCCCAATTTTAAGAACAGACTTGTCAAGTGAGTGAAATGTGTCTCCAAGTTCACGTCCGTAGACTGTGCGACTGAAAGCTGGGAGGACCAGGACCTCTGTGTGGACATTGATGCTGTCTCATCAGGACAGGGCTGTGGTCCCGCCGGGGCTGGGCCCACAGGAGCCAGCCGGGCTCACATTCGGCCCACGTCCCTCCCTGTCTGCCCCGGGTCACACACAACCAACAGACCGTCACATGGCCTGATGGGCAACGTGACCTCTGACGGCTCTTAGGTCTGGGGAGCAAGGAGAGCAGCATGTGCAGACATTTACCCTGTGCTTTACACATTATGTAGCCTGACAGGTGTGTCTTAAAGGGGGGGAGCAGGTGACATCACAAGATGTCCAGCCCAAGGCCCCTCGTCTGTGTCTCCCCAGCTCCCCCGCGCCCCGCAGGCCGGGACAGGTCCCCACTCCCCCGGGTGCTGTGGGTGGCATGTGGCTCCCGGCACTGCTGCCTCCATTTGTCTGTCTTTCCCTATAGTCTGTGGCCCCTCAGGGCACAAATTTCAGCTTACTGTCTCTGAGCCCAGACACCTATGTGCAGGTGATTGATGAGATCTGTTCACTGAGTGAACGACACTCTTTAACCACAAGCTGAGAAGCCACGGCCTGTTTCCAATGTGCCCGAAGGACCTGTCACAGTAAAAATAACAGCAAGGTGGGATGGGAACTTGGTGACACATGCTGGCTTTGTCCTAACCTTGTGCCGAGGACCAAGTTCATCCTGTAGCCTGTTACCGTATGGCCTGTGAGCTAAGAATCGTTTTTATCTTTTTAAAGAGATGTCTAAAAAAGAAAAAACAATATGCAACAGAGACCATACGCGACGCACAAGGTTTAAAATACTGACTCGGGCACCGTCTGGACTTCCTTTCCTGCGTCCTCCACGCCCAAGTTTGAGGAAATAACCCACTCAGAGTAAAACCACTCGGACCTCCTCTGTCCTCAGAGGTTAACAGGCTCTAAACTTTAGCCACAGGATGAATCAAAAGTAAAATATTTACAAGCCTCTGCGGACCTCCGGGGGTGCCTACGTGCCAGGTATGGTCACCTGTGTGCTGAGGCCATTTCCGTCCTGAGATAACCGACCTGCCAGACCCCTAACAGGGAAGAGGCTTCTCTCCTCTCCCTGGAACTGCAGGCGACCAGGAATCAGTGGATGAAAACAGATCCTGGGATCACACACTATGATGTTTCCAAAAACCTGACACTCTTAGCGATGTCATTCGGATGAGTGGCATCAATTTCATCAGTGCTCTTCTCCAATCAGCCCACCCCTCACTGCTCCAGCCGGCACCTCCGAGCTGACGTCTCTGGGGGCTGGCAGATGGGGGCACATCACAGCCCTCTGGCGGGAAGGGCACTGCCGCACACGACCCACCTGAGCAATGAAAAGGGCCTTAGGATGACGCTCTCTTTCTGCCTCCCTGCGAGTCCCCGCTCGTCTGACCCAGGGAAAGGCAGGGGAGCAAAAGGATGCAGCAAAAACCTATAGGCTGAGGGTGTGTGGGACCAGACCCAGGCTCCAGTGGGAATGGGAGCCACAGGTCTGGGTTCACGGCACAGGGACAACACAGGGACAACGCTGACCGTTCTCAGCTCAGCCTCTGCTGTTGAGAATTCGCGGCTTCCTGGGCAATGGGCTGGAGCTCAGATATGCTGAGAAGAGGCTAACTGTTCCCACGAGTGCGGAGGCCGTGAAGGAAATTTGGTTCCCCTGATGTTGGCAGGCGAGCCCTTTGGCACTGAAGCCACAAGAGTGGAGGACAGAGAGAACAAAGAGGTAGTGCTTCGAGGACCGATCTTGGGAAATCAGGCTGTAAAATTGGAAAGCTTCTTCTTGGGGGGCAGTTTTTAGAAGTAAAATTAGGAAGTGACTTCCTGGGGAGTGCTGGTGGTAGATGGTAGACTGAACGCTAATAAAGAAACTTCTCCTGGTCCTGCGTGTGTGCACACACACACACACACAGAGCTCTGGCGGCTGGGAGTCCACTGAGTGACCACAGGGAGCCGTTGCCAGGGGCCGGGCAGCCACGGTATGGTGCAGAGGTGAGGATTCCCGGCCCCTGTGCGACTGTGTGCTCCTAGCTTTGAAATAAGGTACTTGGGGACCAGCAAAGGCTTGCCTTGTGTGTTCCTAAGCTTCTTACTTCTTCATAATCATCAAGAGGCCTAGAAGCTTCCCTCTTCACAACTCCTAGATTAGGGCCTGGCACACAACAGATTCGGTAAACATTTCTTGATTAAATTGACTGCCAATAGCCACAGCGAGATCCACTTATGCCTGAGGTCACCACCTCCCTTTTCCTGGTGGGGTGGAGACAGGGTCCCTGGATTAGCTCTTCAGCTGCCTCCTCGTTACCGGTCAGCAGAGACGAGGACCAGGCTGCGTTCTGAGTTGCGGGGTGTTGTGTGCAGCAAGCACTCTTCCCGGCTCTGCGTGCCTGGCTGGGGGACCCAGCACAAGTCACCAGAATCTTCGAGGCCTCGGCTGCCTCATCTGCAGAATGAAGGGCGGACCCCCCAGTCCCTTCGACTCTCAGCGTGGGGAGCTACAGCTGTGAGGAACTGGTGACCTCCATCCTCCCCGCAACGGGAGGCCCAGGGCCACTGCCATTTGACAAACATAAAAGTTGCAGGTTGGTGGGAAAAATTATTTCAGTGACACAGTGGGCTGATAACGGGCCGAGCCAGTGCTGGGGCCTGACGTTCAGGACTGTGGTTTGGCCAGAGCCTGGGCTCCGACGATTAGGAGATGATGCAGAAAGAGCACCTTAACTGAGGGAGAGGAGGGGCCGAAGGACGCAGCACAGACGGCACCTCCTTTAACCTGCTCCAACCCTGGGGAGAGCACTAGGGCTGCCCTTGTCCTGCAGCACGTGGGTAACTGGCCCTGGGAGACACGTGAGGGGCCGACCCAGCTCTGCCCACAGGGTCCCTGCTCCTTCCACTGCCGGCGCTGCCCGGATTCACAGGCCTTTGCCGGCCCCAGGCGCCCACAGTAACCCCCCTGCAGCTTCCCCGCCGCGCTCTAAGGCGCGGTAGGTGCTGGCTCCTGCGTCAGTGTCCATTAATCACACCACCTCTTCCCCACCAAGAGGCCTCACTTCTCCTTTTCCTTCCTCAAACCAGCCTGTAGTGGCAGGAATCTGTCCCAGGGCTCAAGACAAGGCTGAACCAGGGGGCAGCTGAGCCCGCCGCATTCGGTCACACCCAGGAACCCCAGGAGTCTGAGGGCCAGACCCCAAATTAGGATAGAGAACAGCTGGGGGAGATGGCTGCCCAGGTGCCGCTGAACTCACCCCCCCCCCCGGTCCTTCCCCCAACTCCCCCCCGCCGCCTCCCCACCCACCCCACCCCCGGCCCAGACCCTCCACCCCAGCTCTGCAGACAGACCTGCCTCGTGCAGGGCTGCCCTGGCCCAGAAGCTGGCAGACTTGGCCTCGGAGCCTCTGCTGTACAGCCTGGTCTGGACGCGGCGGGGGGGGGACTCCTGGCTCCAGGGCTCATTGGTCGTGTGACCTTGAGTGACTCATACAACCTCCCTGACCCCCCTCCGAAAAATGGGGACACCATCCGTACTTCCTTCAGAGGGTTGTTGGGAAGAATAAATAAGACAAACCGCTTAGAACCGTGCCTAGCACATAGCACGTTTCTTCACTGTTAGCCGCTACCCGCCACCCTCCGAAATCGGATTTATGTGTTCTAAGAGGGGGCCCAGGCCGCAGTAATCCTTAGAGGTCCCCCGGCCATTCCAGTGGTTGAGAACCCTGCCTAAGAGAAGGCATGTGGGAGGGGGGAGAGGAGAGGGGAGAGGGGCGTCTGAGCGGGGAGTCAGAGGGCGACCCCTTTATAACACCCCAGAAGTATCAGAGTATTTGCCAGGAAGCCAGAGAATGGCTTCTCTGCCAGGGTCTGAGATGCCACCAGTTAGTACCACTTTCCCCTGCCAGCCACCCTGGAGATATAAAGAAAACAAGTCCTGACAGTTACAAAGAAGCTAGAGTGGTGGCTTGCGGCCTCTTGGCTTGCAAGGTTGTCGGCCTGGTCACTCTTTCCCTCGCTCAGCATTTACTCCCCAGCCAGCAGATGGTGCAGAAAATGTGAAGCCCTGCCCCTCATCCAGCTCTGAGTGCAGAATTTGCACGCGAGTGCCAGAGAGCCATGGCAGTGCTCTACGCTGTCCTTTTTTTCTCAGAAAGGGACCAGAATAAAGATCTCAATATGCAATCAGATCATCGTCACAGTTCTTGAAGGAACATCAACCTACCTGACTTACGTATCTTGCTACAATCAGCCCTTTCCATCCAATGAACAAGCCGGAGTGTCTGCAATGTAGCTGACTGCCTGAACTGGTTTTCGGGTTTAAAAGTTGTATTTGGACAGATGATACACATTACTTGTGGACTGGAAAATATGCTGATACACTGGACCAAGGAGAAGGCTTTGAGTATAGATCCCTTTTGATAAGATTATAATAGCTACTAAAGAGTACATATGTTAGTTTTTAGCCAAAGGTATTTCCTCCAAATTTTCAGTCAGGGGCTCCCACTACACCAGGGCAATCCGTTTTCTAACTTTTCTTCCTTTTTTTTTTTTTTTTTAAAAATCAACAGCATTTTCTTTTAATAAATAAGGACACTATTAAAAGGAATGGAATGCTTGCTGGCACAAAGCCTCTACCTAAGCTACAGCTCTTAAATTCCCCTTACCAGGTGACGTGGTTGGTGCCTTCCCCCTGGGCAGGGTCCTAGTGAAAATGGACATTTTAGTGCTTGGAAAGCTAATGAGAAGCAGAGATGACGATGATGATGACGATGGTATTGTGCTATTACACCTTTATGCAATGCTTTACACAGTATTTGCAAAGTACTTTCCAATTACTGTACTTCATTAAGCCAACCGTCACAGCAGCCAAGTCAATTCGCACGTTCTCCCATTAGCTTATTAACAATCTGCCTCATAAAACGACTCCCGTGTGCCTGTAAAAGGGCCCCAGCAAACTTTTACGGCTTTTTCTCGGCAACCCTGACCTCCCGCCGCATCAGCTCAGGAGCTGGGTGTTGCCGCGACTGCTGTTTAGCAATCCTGTAGAATGAGTTAGCAAGCTGCACTTCAGCAGGGCTCCCACTCTGGAGGCTCAGAACATCCCATCCAAACCAGGGCAGTCCCACCCTGCCTCGCAAAGCCAGTGTCTGGTCCCAACCTGGAGGCCAACGTGCAGGTGATCTTTCCGGGCTGGGGGTTACATCCTTTGGGATGAGGGGATAGAGGGAAAACTCCAGGGTTCGAGTGTCCCTGGGGGGCACACCTCCCATCAGTTCGATTCTCCTGCGTGCACGGAGATGCTGCTCCCCGCGCACGGAGGACCATACCCACTGGCTGATGCTGAGCTGAGGGCAGAGGCTGCGGGTGGCCTCCAGCCCTCACTTTCCTGTCCCTGCTCCTTCGCCTCCCTTGGGAATGGGAGGGCGTTACCTGGGACAAAGGCCTGCAGGTATGACAGGGCTCGGACCACCCCAGAACCAATGCTTCTTCCCCGGACCCTCTCAGGCCGGTGGCTCTGTGACCCGCCCCGGCGGCTGCCATCGCCCCCTCCAGGTGAGCGCCCTCCAGGTGCCTCCCGCCTGCGGGGGCGGCCTCCCGCGACTCACCTGCGTGAAATACAAGTTCATCAGCGTGAGGGTGAAGAACTGGAGGCACACGGGGAAGCAGTAGAGCAGCCAGAAGACGAAGGGGCTGAGCGCATTGGCCGCCACGAAGTCTTTGAAGTAGAAGGAGAAGAGAACCGTCCGCAGGGAGGCCCAGAAGAGGCAGAGGAAGAGGAAGACGCTCTGGTAGCTGAGCCGCTTGTGGCGGTAGCGCAGCACCAGCCAGAGCTGCACGTAGATGAACAAGAAGAGCAGCGAATAGAACACGGTGTAGACGATAGTGAGGCCGAGCTTCACGTAGGGGGGTACGGCCGGGGTCAGCGTGGGCGGCAGCGAGTCGTTGCGCAGGGGGTCCCACGGCGGGGCCTCCATCGGGCCGGGGGCGCTACGGCACGGCCGGGGCGCTCGGGCTTCATCGGGGCTCGCGGCCGCCGCCGCCCCCGCGGGGGTCTCCGAGCATCGCGCTCCACCCAGAGCCCGGCGACTGGAGGAAAGAAAATAAGCCGCACTTCCTCCCCCGGCACCACATGATTCACTGGGGCGGCCTTTTGTCTGCGATTGGCAGCGCCGCGCCCGCCGCCCCCGCGCGCCCGCCAGCCCCGCGCGCCCGGGCTGTGCACCGCGCGCCCCTAGGAGTCCCGCCCCCCGCGCCGCGCCGCGCGGCGCGCCCCCACGTCTCCCACTGCCCCGCGCCGCACGCCCCCCGGAGCCCCGCCCCTACCGCGCGCCCCGCCCCGCCCCCTGCTCTGCGCGGCCCCTGCGCCGCACGTCCCCACCCCGCCCCCTGCCCCGCGCCGCACGCCCACCGGAGCCCCGCCCCCTGCCGCGCGCCCCCGGGCCGCTCGGCCCCCCGACGCCCCCCGAGCCGCCCGATGGGTGCCGCGTCTCCCCCTTCTCCTGGGACGGAGCCCCACGCCTCGCGCTCTCTGCGGATGATTATTTGTTGTTTTGCAGAAGTTAGTTAGCTATTTTATTTCAACAGCGACAAACGTTGCAATCTTTTTAAACATTAAAAATAAACTTTACGACTCTGTGGCTATGAACTAATTGGCGTTTTTCCTTGGAAATGTCATGCTGGGGTGATGTTTATTTCTAAATCCAGAAATGCCAAAGACAGGGTTTGTGTTTTTGAGGTTAAGTGTGTGTACGCAGAGTGAGGAAAAGAATGGTCCCTATGGCTGCCGCCTGGTCTCGGTGGTAAGCGGGGCTGTTTTCTCCCGGAAATCCTCATAGTGCGCCCCACACGGTGCTCCCTCGGTGGGCTGGGGGATGCTCGCCCCTCACCTCCCAGGAAAGCAGCTGGTGCGGCGGGCAGCGCGGGGGCGGGGCAGCGGAGGGAGCCCGCGGGACCTCAGAGAGCGGGTGGCCGCTCTCGGCGTGCTGCCTCCCGTTCCAATCCGGCCCATCCAGCAGGACGGCCTGCCCATCAGACAGACAAGCTCTCTCGTTTGCTGTGGCTGAGGGGTCACTCTTCCGAGGCTTTGACTGAGTTTACGCCCCAGGGAGCTTCTCTAGCATCACCTTGGCGGGGGGTGGGGTGGGGGAGGGGGATGGGGTGGGGGAGGGGTGGGCGGGAATTGTAGAGTGCTGTGGGCAGAGAGGGCTGGCCAAGCTGCCGTCTGGGAGCGCTTCTAGGCAAGCAGTTCGGGTAAACAAAAGAAAGGGACCCGAAATCTCCAAGACTCCAGTAGTATCTTGTGATTTATTTTTTCACCTGAAGTTAATAGTCAACTTCGTGCCTAATTGTGTGTTCTCTTTCCTTAAACGAATCCGTCCTCCCCCACGGTGGAGCCTGGACCAGCGCTGCTTTTCCAACAAATTATTTAGTGCTTACACCCTCCTAATACGTTTCAGGTGCTTCATCAGGGCCAGGTGTGCCTTTGGTGTCACGCTCCTTTCTAGTTCCTCAATCCTTTCCCTCTCTCACTTGCCCCTCATTGTTCTGAGGAAAGTCCAAACTCCTACCCTGGCTGACCTCCCAGACATGTCTCTTGAGGTGTTAATGAGTGTTAACACCGCTTAACTCCTGTTGCCAAGGAAACTCTTTCAACCCCTTCTTCCAACAATTGGCCAAATCCCATTCATTTGTAAGGGGGTTACTTCCTCCAGAAAGACTTCCCAGACCACACCATCATCCACTCAGTATTAGGTTAGGTGCACCACCTGTGTGCTTACAGAGCCTCCTTGCATAATTGTCACTCACCCCACTTGTTTATAAGTTTCCTTAGTATGGAAACATGCCTTGCTTATATTGGTCTTCCCTGTGCTTGCCTGGACAATCAAAAAAATATCTGTTTATATTTTATTTTACTGAAAGAATACAGTGTCATCAAAGGCCCGTGCTCTGATATTTCTCCTCCACCATGCAAGACCTCTAGTCACAAGACAACCTTATGATCCTGGATGGCTGCTGGCTCTGCAACCATTGCATCCACCTAATGCCAGGATGGCATTAGGAGGAACAGGGAAGGACTAAAGGGCACTTGTTCTCTCTAGTTCAAGGAGCCTTCCCAGAAATAGCACACAATGCATCTGCTACTCATTGGTAGAACTTAGTTACCTACAAGAGAGACTGGGAAATGTAATTTTTATTCCATATGGCAATATGCACAGCTAAAAGTCAAGGTTCTGTTATTATGGATGAAGGGGAGATGGATTTGGGGAGGAACTAGCAGTCTTCACCATACTTCCAAAGCAGCCCCCCAAAATGTCAAATGTCGACAATAGTCTGTCCCTTGACCACCCAGCATCAAATGTGCTTCTCACTATTCTTACAATTCTGAAAATAAAAACTATATAAAATAAAAATGCTCCCACTTAATATAATGCAATATTCCTTATAGAATTGAAAAATACCTTCACTCCTTCCTCCAAAGGGGGTCACACTGAAGGATCATTTTCTGTGTCCAGCTGAAGTCCAGGATCTCTGGGTGATAGTAATTCCTCCTTTAATTCTGCCACAGTCCCATCTCAATAGTCTGATCACAAAGATTAAATTGTTATGATATCTTTCACCAATTTATCCTACATAAAATAGAAGAAAGTTAAAAGAAAAGGATAATTAGTTAACATAGATATAAATATACATATAACACAGCAAGGAAGAAAATATAAGTAGACGTTAGAGTTCTTATTTTTGCAGTTGGTCGCAAGGCTTTAATTGATATATCATTATATCAGTTTATGACTCCACTCTTTAATGCACATTACAAATCCCCCTTTCCCTTTATCAAGAATCTTAGCTAATCAGGGGATGACCCTTAGGTCTGAGGGGTCTGAGTATGTTAATTTTTTTTAACAAAAAATTGTTTTTCACTGGACATGCCAGTAACATGAGGCACCACCATGGCTGGATTCTATCTATTGGCCTCTTCTATTTTTTTAAATAAATTTATTTATTTATTTATTTTTGGCTGTGTTGGGTCTTCGTTGCTGCACGCGGGCTTTCTCTAGTTGCAGTGAGCGGGGCTACTCTTCGATGTGGTGCACCGGCTTCTCATTTCAGTGGCTTCTCTTGTTGCGGAGTGTGGGCTCTAGGTGCAAGGGCTTCAGTAGTTGTGGCACTCGGGCTCAGTAGTTGTGGCGCACGGGCTTTGTTGCTCCGTGGCATGTGGGATCTTCCTGGACCAGGGCTCGAACCCATGTCCCCTGCATTGGCAGGAGGATTCTTAACCACTGCGCCACCAGGGAAGTCCCATATTGGCCTCTTTTGCCCATCATATGACAGCAACCCTGCATCCCCTGATTGTCACTACCATCACGCTCTTTTTGCACTCTTACCCACTGGCACAGGGAGTCTGAAATAGCCAGGGTCTCAATTTCAATCTTAAGGGAACTATGCTTGATTTCCCCTGGTGGAAGTATTCCTTGCTGATTGCTAAGACCTTCAAACTAGCAGAGCCCAGAGGTAAAGGGAACAGAAACAAAAAAATTTGCAAGTGGGTCATTGGGTGTATTCCTGAGAGATGCCATCCTCTTGGATCTATAGCCATGTATCCTGGCTGCAGGAGAAGCAACACCATACACTGGCCTTGAGTTCAGAAGATATTCTATGTGCTATAGGACAGTCATACTGTCTTTACAGATGTGTCTTTCAGCAGGCGCTATAACTAAGTCAACAATTAGTCGTTCCACTATTCTATAAGGCCAGCTGCTACTGAGGGACAGAAATTAACCCACTGCATTTCTTTTTCTGGTGTAAAGTGAGACCTTGGTCAGAAGTGATACTGTATAGGATACCATGATGATGAACAAGGCATTTGGAAAGCCCAAGGATCATAGCTGGGTAAAAAAAGTAAATCCAAGTTCAGAAGCATTGTCTATTCCCGTGAGGACAAATTGCTGATCCCCTCCATGAATAAAGAAGTCCAATCTATATAATCTGCTTCCAGGTGGCTGAATCTGGTACCTTTAGGAAGAACTCATAGTTGGTTAGTAAATGCTGGTAAGGAGTCAGATTAGCCTTGAGAGGGGAAGTCTAGATTGTTAAAAACATGGGTGGTCTCAGTCTCTGCCTGCACGGTCACTGTGTCCATAAATCCATTGAATAAGCAGTGGGCCAGCTGGGGAGAGAAGTTGACTTACATCCATGGGGCATGTTAACCTGTCCTCCTGAGTACTGAGACTCTCCAGTGTAGTTGGGTCTTTTGCTGAACCTGACTTGGTGGCTTAATGGATCAAAATAACATCCAGCTCAAGACGGACAGCTCAGACTGCATGGGTCATGCATTCAATCTCTTCTACGCTGCAGTAGAGAGCCAAGGAAAACAGCTGTTTGACAAAGAAGGTGTGCGTTTGCTCCAAACACTAATAGCTGACACTGTGATTCTCCTAACACGGCTTGTCACAAGCACCATACGTCTCTCCAATCTGCCGTTGGAGCACCAATTGGATCCACGGTGTCGCAGGTGGCAGGACAGATTGCACCACAGCCTGAGCCACATGGAAAGTCTCTTCTGCCTCTGGGCCTCTCCTCAAAATTAGCACCCATTGAGTCACCCAGTCTGAGAAGCACAGGCGAATGGGACAAATGTTGCTTCCATAAAGAGGGCCATCAAGCATTGTATCTCTCTTTCCTGTAGGAAGTGGCATAAGGTGCAACAGTTCATCCTTCACTTTGGAGGAGACATCTCAGCCTAGACCACTGGACCTTCTAAAAAGCTTCCCTAAGGTCACAAGCCTCTGTAGATGAGTGAGAGAGATTTCCCACACAACAATTTGCATGTTTCTTACTAATGTTATCTAGAATAGCTACTATTTCTGCTCTTCAGATCTTCAGAACATATCATCAGTGTAGTAGTCACCGTGTCCTAAAGATGATGGCGGTGATGAAGATTTCTAAAGATCACATTGTCATAATCAAGTCGCCGTCGAAAGCAAGATGGGTAGTCAATCTTGCCAGATGAGACAAAGCAGCGTTTGGAGTTTTTTGCTCATTGGGAATGAGAAAAAAGCACTTTCCTCCAGGGGCTGTGTGGTTTGCTATATTGAAGTCACCACCTTATGAAGTTTATGATAACCCATTGTCACTATCCCGGACCTGTCCATCTTCTACATCAGTAGGACAGTACAATTGGGATGTTGCAGGAATTTGCCACTTCCGTAGCATTCAAGTTCAGGTCTAAGCATTGGATATGGGTATAATGTTGTCTGTTGATGACTTAAGTCAGACCCAGAGAGTTTTGGTTTGCTTCTGTCATATGAATCATATAGGGCCATAGAGGGTTGCTCATCTATTTTGGTTCCAGGGGCCCATGATCAATTTGTTTCTGCCAAAGACACCTGATGCGCAGACCGTTCTGAGTCCCAGGCTGACCCTGCGAATGGTCATGGTCACCATGTCTTCTACCAAGATGACCTTGCCTCTTGTTGGTTGGGCCACTGCTGGCCTCTGGCGCCTGGGATCCTGGCAAACGTGACAGAGTCTGCTTAACTCCAGCAGCTCTCAACAGCATCCCTGATGTACATAAAACAGCCATGACAGTGCTTTTGAGAGGTGGTGGCCTTTCCCTCACCAAATGTATTTCTCAATGTCTTGATGAAGGGAGTATCTTCCGGTCCCTTTCAGGCGACAGAGTTAGGGGATTGGTGGGTGGGTCATACACAATATATTCACACCAACCTTCCCACTTCCTTGGATCCCTGCTCTTACATGATGCCAAAGAAATGCAGGCATCTCAACTTCTCTTGGTATATGGATTACCAGGTCTCATAGCAAGAAGCAAACAGTTAGAACCACTCCTCCTGCTCCAGGAAGCACATTGAGCTGGAATCTCTTGGAAAGGAGACATCCTGTTCTTCCCTCCCTGGTTTAGCACCCTCAGAATTAATTCCCATGTGTTTTACCGATAAAAAGAGCAAAACTGTGCAATTACTTTGGTGTATCAATCTCCTCCAGCCAGGTCTGGCTTTACAACATGAGGGGTATGTTGGTACCTAGCTCTGGTTTTGGTCTGAAGTCACTGAGAAGAGGGGAGGTCCAAAGGGCCTAGAATTCCGTTTGCAAAATGACTTCCTCAGGCAAGATTACACTAGGTCATCAAGGAAGTGAGGAAGAGCTTCTTTATACAGAAGGAGGGGTTACTGCGGAAGCTGTGTGTTCTGAGTCTTCAGGCCACCTGTCCCCATTCAGAATCTCCCAGTTCTCACTCTTTCCAGTCGGTCCCCTAACTATCTGTGGGAGAAAAGAGAAGGTCGTGACTTTAACAGATATGGTAAATCAGGAACCCAGAGAATCTCCCTTTTGGTTTAGTTGCGGTTGCAAAAGATAAGATATGCTTTCAGCATAGTCAGTGAAAGTCCCTGGTTCTCAGACTGCCTTGAACTACAATTTAAGACTCTGCCAATCGCTTCTTAAGCTTTCCTGCCTTAGCATCAACCACTCCACCCCACAGTTTTTGAATACGTTGTGCCTTTCATGCTGTTCTCTGGCAGTAACCACTTGGTTTCTCAATGCCTTAACTTCAGTGGGACCTTCACTGTGCTGGGTGACCCTTCATGCAAGCCACTACAAGTGACAGTGTGCCGTGAACTGTCTTAATACTACTTGAATTTTCACTGTCCTTAGATCCAACCAGATCAGACAATCAATCTCAAATCCTCCCCTATTCCCTGAGGGTATTTTGCTGCCACCTCTCCTGATTGTCAGTTTCTGTATTTCTCAGGATTCTTGATTGCAAGCAAAGGAAATAAATTTTGTTTAATTTCTTTTACCCCAGTCTCGGCCTTCGTCTTCACATGGTGTTCTCTCTGTGTCCAAATTTCCTCTTTTGATACAGACTTCAGTCGTATTGGATTAGGACCCCCCTACTGACCTCATCTTTTATTATTATTATTAAACTTTGGTAAATTTAAGCAGAAAAAGAATGTATTAAAAGGTACTTTATGTAGCTCACGAAATCCTCAGGAGTTCTGGAGGAGTTTGGAGGCTAAGAAAGAAGAATGACACCCAAAATAGTGCTGCAGAACTGGTTCTGTAACAACACTACTGCTGCCACCCCTGGCTCGGATGTGGTAGTTTTGCACCACAGACCTCCCCAGTGCTGGACACTGGAAATTGCCTATATCAGTTAGGAGTGAAGACAGTTGCAAACAATAGAAATCCTGGCTAATAATAGGTTAAACATAAGTGCTTATTTTTCTCATTTATCTAGGAATTAGTAGTTGCAAACATGGATTCAACTATCTAAAAAATCTGCCAGGGATCCATCCTGGCTCTTTCGGTCTGCTTCACCACCCTTAGCGTACTGGCTTTAATCTCCAGAGTTGTTCCCTTGTGGTTGCAAGATGGCTGCTGCAGCCCTAGATACTGCATACACATTCAAGGCAGAAATTGAGAGAAGACAGAAAAGGTGATTCCTGTATCAAGAAGGCAAAGGTTTTCCAGAAATCTCAAGACAAACCTCCTTCTGTATCTTCCCAGCCAGAAGTGTGCCATATAACCATCTAGAGATACAAAAGAAGTTAGGAATGCATGACCAGCCTGGATGGTAGGGGCAGGCTAGGAAAAGGTAAAGGGTGGTAAAGGGTGTTGGGTGAGTGAATCCCTCTCTGGAATAGAGTCTGTAGTTCATGCTGCTTTGAATCAAGAGCTTCCAATTCAAAGTCTGGGGCAGAGCCATCTAATTGGCTGAGACTAGACCATGTGCCCACATCCCAGAAGCAATAGCGGCTGAGAACAGGAGAATCTAGCATCTTCAGCTTCCATGGTGGGTGCTTCTACTTCCTAGAGTAGGAAATTCCCCAATGTGGGAAGGGAGTTCAGATGCTGGGGACACAAAATGGTGACAAATAGCTTCCCATACTGTTATAGATTTCCCCAGATGATTATATGCATAGAGTTAAAAGTTTAGAGGTAAATTTTTGGAAAAGGGATATAACATTTGCAAGAAATTTATCTTTTTTCAAGTTATCTGCCAGCTACCCTCAGAAATTCTTTCAAATATTTAAGGGATGAGAAGAAGGCAAGCCAAAGAAGGAATTTCTGTTTTGCCCCTTGGCTGGTCACTGAGATCCAACTATCACTAGGCATCTCTCCCAGCTCTGAATTTCCTGTCCTGACTGAGCGCTCAGGTAGCCAGGAACCCCCAGCTGTGTGGTTGCCCAGAGCCTACTGACCCCAGCATGCCCAGCCTCCAGACCTTTACCACACCTCCACCCAGGCTCCACGCCAGGTTAAACGTGTCTGTCTGTGTTCCACTTCAGAGAACTAGAATTTCCAAGGTGGTAAGTAGCTCATTTCGATAAACAAATCCTTGCTGGTATTTTCCTGGAAAAGAGCACTCCTGGGTACTGCTGATTCCAGCTAGGGAAATGTAGGGTATTTAGAAACAACAGAACTAACCACAGCCTACTCAATCTAGGATGTTAAGAAAGGCCCCTAAAAGGGACACACAAACCAGGAGTCTCAGTCAACTAAAGAGGGCAAGCTCCCGGACAACAGAAACTCTGCTTATTTGCATTAATGGATGTACGTTGTGAGATGAAACTGTTCAGCTGTTACAGTAGCCACAGAATTATTGCTTTTTTACATTTTTTATATTCAACCCCTGAAAACTTTGTGTCATGTGGCTTTCAGCCTCCAGATTCCACTCCTAACAAGACTGGTTTTATTGGTTTGGTTTTGTTTTAGCTCTAAGTGATGTGTCCTGCTTTGCCAAATGTAAAGTGACAGAAAAACATGACAATCTCTTCATTTCCGTGATCAACACATATTTAGGTGTGTTTGATTCATTATCGAATGAGCAACTGATTCGCTGGCTATAGTTTTTGTTCTCAGCGATTCAGGACAAAGTCAACATCGCTTGTGGGTTGTTTTTTTTTGGTCTAAATTGCAGTCTTAAACTTTGAAAGCTAAGGGTGTCAAAGGTTTCAGGAATGCTAAGAGATTCAAGGGGTGAGATAGCATAAGTGATAAGGGTTTTGCAAGCTAAGATGATTCTTGTGGGAAAGTTCCTGTTTCAACAAATACATCTTACATATCTATTTTCATTGATCTCATTTTTGTAATTCCTAAATGTAGACCATGAAGCATATCAGAGTTTTAAAACAACTTTGTTGGATCATAAAATTCACCCATTTCAAGTGTACAATTCAGTGATTTTTAGTAACATCACCTCATGGGGCAACTATCACCATAAATCTGTGTTGGATTTCAACACAGATTTCATCCCCCCCCCCATAATAAGCATATCAGATTTCAATTCGGTCAGGTATGAGATTATTTACAGCAAACTATAAATCTACAACAATCCTTAATGCTGTCTAAGCAAACAGGCAGGTGGTGCAGCCCTCCTAGGGTTGCTCAGATGTGCTCTTTTAATGATTCAATAACCTCATTAAAATTTTGGTATTAAGTGGATCTGGGGTAAAAAGGGAACTTAGTGTAAATTGAAGCCCGCAGTGGTCAAGAGCATGGAATATTACCTATTTACCCGAAAACAGAATGGAATGTTTCCTACCAACAAATCCCCCAAAGCGCATTCACCTCATACCCTGCTCCAGGGAAAGTATTGTCAGTGGTTTGCTCAAGTTTCTGGGCAGGAAACTAGATCCAGTTCTTTCCAGGAGTTTTTTTTTGTTTGTTTGTTTCATTTTGGCCACGAAGTATGTGGGATCTTAGTTCCCCGACCAGGGATCGAACCTGTGTCCCCTGCATTGCAAGAGTGGAGTCTTAACCACTGGACTGCCAGGGGAGTCCTTTCCAGGAATTCTTGAAAAGGCATTTAAGCTGCTGGCTATTGCTCCATATTCTTCTTATAGGTTCCCATTTTCATCTCCAGAAATAGTACTTCAAGTAGCTAGAGCCCAAGAGGACACTGATTCTAGCCGTGGAACTTCATTGTGTCTCAAGGTCTGAGAATGACCACATCTTATTTTCAGGGGTGTGTGCACCACAGGGAAATGAGCCATTATGATGGCACCGTTGGTCTCACTGGCACACACGTGGTCAGCCACTGAGAGTGGTCGGAACTTCCAGGTCCAGTGAACTATGAAGGTAGGCTGACTGATACCCCCCAGAGCAGGACCAAAAGAATGAAGGTGAGAGGTGTGTTGAAAATCCTTCTGAGAAAGCAGTTCAAGAGACCGCACCACATCCAATTTTGTGAGTCCTGAAGCTTCTTCTTCATTGTTAGAGATCCTCTTTAGGAAAAGAAAAACAGAACTACAAATGCAAAACTAGGTACCAAAATGAATCATTTCTTTAGAATAACACATCACACATTTAAAGAAGCTGGCCAGTCCTACAAACACCACAAAATCCAGAAGAGTCATGCAATATTTTTACTTATTCATTGTCTGAGGCATCTCTAAATTCCTTTTTCCCTACACTTCTTTGGTCTTCATACTCCTCTTCGTGTAAGAGTGATTCTGCAATTAATTTTCTGTAGAGAGAATAGACAGAGAAATCTTTTCTCCAGCACGATTGATCAAACACTTATTATTGGGGCTTCCCTGGTGGCGCAGTGGTTGAGAATCCGCCTGCCAATACAGGGCACACGGGTTCGAGCCCTGGTCTGGGAAGATCCCACATGCCACGGAGCAACTAGGCCCGTGAGCCACAACAACTGAGCCTGCGCGTCTGGAGCCTGTGCTCCACAACAAGAGAGGCCGCGATAGTGAGAGGCCCGCGCACCGCGATGAAGAGTGGCCCCCGCTTGCTGCAACTAGAGAAAGCCCTCGCACAGAAACGAAGACCCAACACAGCCAAAAATAAATAAATAAATAAATAAATAATTTTAAAAAAAACCCCACTTATTATTGAAGTTCAGGAGAGTTTCAGGCTCAGAACTCGTTATTGTTAGTCATGGGGATTTTTAGGATTGTTGTCAGCTTGGGAAAACCTCAGTGAGCTTTTTTCACTTATGATCCATAGCTTTCAGGGTATCTCAAGTTTTCTTGTGGGGTGATTCATCTTAAGGAGTCTTTGAGTTGGTGACACTCCTTACCCAGTTTATTGTGAATTCCGGGTCGTGGTATATTAAGAGTTTTGAGGTGCCTCCGTATTTCAGGCCAGTCTGCTGAAAGAGAAGACAAAGGCCTCCCTAAGAAAAAATGCCTACCAGCTCCTGCAGCCTGGACTGGCCACACCCAGAGCCTCATTTGCAGTTTTCCTCTGTGAGGCAGTGCATAGAGATTGCTTTGTGTTTCGAAAGGGAAGAATGAGTTCCCTGCCCACGGTGCCAGGGAGCAGCCTCCTGCCTCCTCTGGTCCTCTGTCTGGAGGCCAGGGAAAGGGGAGGAAGAGGACGCAGGGAAAGCAGACCAGGTGGGAGGGCCAGGCTCTGGGGGTCCTGGTGGTCTGGACGGGTAGGATCTCAGAGATCCCTGGGAATGGACCTGTAGGCGAAAGTGGGGTCCTGGGTCTGGCTGCTCGCCGGTCAAAAGCCAATAAAGAGGCAAGGGTGGTGGAAAGGAAAGTTTGCTTTATTTTGGATGCCGCAACTGGCAGGGGGAGGGGTGGGGGAGGGGGACGCTTGTCCCGAAGGCCGACTTCCCACCCCCGCCAATCGGGGGGCAAGAGCTTGTATAGACAGAGGGAGGGGGCTCCACGCAGAACGGCACAGTCAGCTCTGATGGTCATCTTGAAATTGGTCCTGCGGTGGTCTGCTCAGCACCATCTTGGCTGTTTCAGGTACAGTTAATCTTCAGTTCCAGGGTCGGTTTGCTCCTATTTCCTTGAGGCCAATTCTTGGAATTGTGGCAGCTTATGTCATGGCTACAGTCTGGTCATCATGCAGTTAATGTCTTCCACCTGGTGGCGGTTTCAGTATCTATAAGACAGCTCACAGGATACGGCTCAGAATATTATCTATAGCCCTTGAGGAGGGACTAAAAGTCCTTGACTTCGCTTACTGACTGAACTATTTTTATTTTGTCCTGTCTGACTGCTTTTCTTTGCTTTTGCATTTTCTCACTTCTCTGATTAAACTTATTCTTTGGCTGAAGTTTTTCCACACACAAAAGGCAGGTGGGGAACACGGGGTGGAGGGGAAGGACCATAATGTCCTGCTCCATTTCAGCCAACCTTTCCAGAGTAGACAGAGAATTTAAACTTGGTCCCAGAGCATCCAGAAGCAGATCCTTCACAAAGTGCTTGCTAATAGTGCTCTCCAAATGTGAAAACAGCACCTGGGATAATAACTGCAACAGTAGTCACGTTTGATATCTCATCTTGGACTGAGAATAAGGAAACTAACGGTATTAGTTTGTGAGGGCTGTCATAACAAGGTACCACAGACAGGAGGCTTAAATGACAGAAATTTATTGCTCAGTTCTGGAGGCTGGAAAGTCCAAGGTCAGGGTGCCAGTGTGGTGAGGTTCTGGAGAGGCTCTCCTTCTGGTTTGTACGTGGTCGTCTTCTCTGTGTCCTCACACGGTGGAGAGACAGCTGTCTCTTCTGATAAGGGCACTAATCCCATCAGGAGGGCCCCACCAGCCCAGGGCACACAGTGAGCTGAGTAGGTGCCCAAGCTGGAGACGTAGGGCCCTTGAGCAGGAGGCAGGCCACTGGCACACCCGGTGCCAAGCTGCTGGGGCAAGAAATGGGTCACTCTGGGCTCTGCCTGGGATGGCCACGTGCTGTGCCTCATTGATTTAAACACAGCCTTGCTGATAACCATGGCTCTTCCCATCCAGACTAAGTGATCAACCTCATAGGGCTGTTGTGAACACGAAATAAAATAACGCATAGGAGCACTTAGACCTGGATCTGGAAGAGCCCACCCATTGGGAGTGGTGAGAGGTGCTGATGCTGACCGTTTAGTGATGGTGGTGGCAGACCGGGAGCCATCTTCACCTTGGCAGTGAGGGGGGGTTCGCTGGCCCGTCCGCCTCCTCTTGTCTGGTTCCCCATTGTAACAAAAGTGGCTCAGCAGCAGGTGGCCCTGAGATGAGTAGGCACTTAGGAGATGTGTCATCTCCCTGCTCCAGGACTGAGAGTCACGAGGTCAGGATGGAAGAAGAAGGAAGTGTCTAGAGTTAGCTCAGGAAACAAGTGGGAACTAGGAGTGTGAACAGAAAAAGACAGATTTGGTAGACAGCAGAGTAGAGGGGTCAGTAATCACAGGTCGTGATGGCTGTGACAGGGGACAGCAGGCAGCTCTGGGATTATCCTGAGGAGGTCAGAACATGAGGAGGTGGGGTGGGGAGGGCTAGGGATGGAATTAAATAGGCTCGAGGAAAACCAAACCAACCAAACAACCACAAACACTTTTGGGTTTTTTTACTCCCTAAATTTTATTTATTTATTTTTTTATCCAGCAGGTTCTTATTAGTTCTCTATTTTATACATATTAGTGTATATATGTCAATCCCAATCTCCCAATTCATCACACCGCCACCACCGCCCCTCCCCCCTTGGTGTCCATGCGCACAAACACTTTCAAGGTGTTCGAATGAAACACTTTCACGCCTAGTATTTCATGCATTCCTAAGCATGCCCCTATTAATTTATAACATGGTTCTCTCTGGCTAATGAGTGATGAAAGGCTCAGAGAGGTTAGGGGGCTTCCTTAAAGGCACACAGCACACAGAGGGCAAAGCCGGCCCGGGAAGCCCCGGGTGTAGCTCTGAGCCACCGCATAAGGCTGCCCAGAGAGCATAGAGATGACTCACCCCCGCCAACCCAGGGTGAGACCACAGCCGATTCCACAGGATGTGTGGCCACGGCAGTGACCTTTGGAGCTGGTGACTTTATGAACTGTAACGTCCCCTGTTCTTTAATGTGCAGCCAGGAGCTGGACTCTGGTCAGCCCAGCAAGGGCAGCGAGCCCAGGTCAGCGGGCAGCCAGCTCGGTTCCGCTTCAGTACGAGCTGCCCAGTGACTGCTCTGCAAAGGCATCGTAACCACGGGCTTCTTTACGGGCTTGGTCCGGGTCTGGATTCCACCTGACTCTGCCATTGCACAGAGACCCGATGCTGGCCCGGGGTTGCTGTCTGTAAGCTTGACCGGACTCCAGGGAGTGAGAGACAAACCACCAGGGACAGAAGAGAGCACGCAGACATCCCCACGGATGCTGATGCAAACACGACACAGGCGTAGGTCTCGAGGAACCCAAGACAGACACACTTGCACACCCATGTGACACTGGGAGCCCAGCAGAGGCAGGCTTAGCTTCTGGTGGAGAATCTGAGCTGTGTCACTGGAGCGGGAGGCTTGTTGGCTGTCGGCAGGCACTGCGCAGTGAGGGCAGCTGTTCTGGTGGGAAGCCTGTCTGGGGCCCCTGGAGCATCCCTGCACCACCAGGGCTGCAGGGAGAGGGAGGCTGGAGCCCGGCCAGGAGCCACTGGCCAGGCAGCACGTGGGATCTTAGTTTCCCAACTAGGGATCGAACCCATGCCTCTGTAGTGGAAGCGTGGAGTCAACCCCTGGACTGCCAGGGAAAGTCCCGAGGATCTTATTCTTTAGAGACTGTGTTTGCCAGCACCCTCTGAGCTGTAAACTTTGCACACATCTCAGTTAACTTAAGCACAAGGAGGTGAGCGCAAGGAGTCAAAGCTCAGGGCAGGCAGCGGTGGGGCTGGCCTCAGAGGGGCTGGGGTGAAGGCAGGACTCCAGACAGGCATCTGCTCTGTCTCTCCTCCTGCAGGGTCTTGGCTTTTCAGGCAAGGCCACGGCTGCCATGCAGCTCTGTACATAGCCCTGCAAGGAGCTGGCCAGGAGGGCGCTTCCACCCCCAGGCATGGCTCAGAGCTCCTGGAGCAGGTGCTGAGCGGCCTGCCCCAGGGTGCGCACTCCTTCTGCCCCACTTGCGGCTGGAAACGCCGTCACAGGTGGCTGGTGCACCTTTGTGTCCTTGTGATGGCAGAGGCCTGGCTCTGAAAACCAGACACAAGTCTCCTCTACTTTGATATGTTCGGGAAATGAAGGGCTAAACAAGGTGTCTTCATTTGCACAGGCTACCTCACAAAGTCCCGCAGAGTTGGTGGCTTAAACAATAGAAATCCGTTGTCCCACAGTTCTGGAGGCTGAAAGTCCCAGATCAAGGTACTGGCGGGGTTGGTTTCTTCTGAGGCCTCTCTCCCTGGCTTTTCGACGGCCGTCTTCTCCCTGTGTCTTCACATGGTCCTCCCTCTGGGTGTCGGTGTCCTAACCTCCTCTTCTTATAGGGACACCAGTCAGACTGGATAATTTAATGACCTTCCTTTATCATAATTACCTGTCTAAGACCATATCTCCAAATTAGTCACTTTCTGAGGTACTGGGGGTGGTTAGGGCCTCAACATCTGAATTTCAGGGGGATGAATTCAGCCGATGACGCAGAACTAACCGGTCATCTGAGGTGAGTTGTGGATAGGAGGTAAGAGTGATAATAATTTCTAGTGGTCCCTGGGTTTTGTCTTTGTGCTAGACTCTAAGACCTTTTCGTGACGTCACACATTTTGTCCTTGTAACAACCCATGAGTAGAGATGTCCCAATAAACTGCTTACCTCCATTACAAAAAAAAAAAAAAAAAACACACACACACACACAAAAAGCTGAACAAAACCAAGGCCCAGATGTCAGGGTCGGTATTGAATAGGAGCAGGAAAGATGCAGGCAGTGACCTGGAACAGTCCGGGTCAGCACGTGTGTCCATCCGTCTTTAATGCATATCGTGAAGTCACGTTCCTTCTTGTCCAATTTTTTGTTACGATACCCGTTAGTCAAATTCATCAGCAGATATTGATTGCAGATTCACTCCGTATTGGGTCCAGAGCAAGGTAGTTGGGAAATTTGTAGGTATAAGACTTGTTACTGTGGGGAAAATCTTTCCGTGTTTACTCATATGTGGATAGAGAAGCTCTGGAACGCGACAAAAGAGACGCATGGTAGTGTTAGCAGTGGGGGAACTGGGCGGGTGGGGACAGAGGAGTGAAGGCGGATTGTCACTTTATACCTTTTTGTATACTTTGATATTTTTTGAACCATGTATCTGTATGGCCTATTCACAAAAATGAAGTTTAAAAAAAAAAGACAGAGTGAAACATGAGCCCGGGGAATTCCCTGGTAGTCCAGTGCTTTCACTGCTGGGGGCCTGGGTTCAATTCCTGGTCAGGGAACTAAGATCCCACAAGCCAGGCAGAGTGTGACCAAAAAAAAAAAAAAAAAAATCAGGCTTTAACTTTGACAACACAGGCTTTAACTTTAACAACACAGTAAGTCTAAAATTATCCCACTGTCTTCACTGAACAGCCTCTGAGAATAAGTAGGACTAGACCTTGTTATCCTTGTTTTGCAAGTAAACCAATGAGGCCAGGAGAGGGTGTGGACATGACCACTCAGCCAGAGGGTCACTGAGCCTAAACCAGGGCCTAGTTCTCTGATTCCTAATTTAGGACCCCCTTCACTACACACATGGTTGGTCCTTAGAAAATGAGGACAGTGGACATTACTATTATCAATCATTCAACAAATATGTTTTGAGTCTCTGGTGAATTAAATGCACATGGTCCCTGACTTTTGGGGGCTTACATTCTAGTGGAAAACAAGTAGATACTCAAATGAGCATACAATTACACATCATAGTAAGTTTTTAAAAGAGAGTAAAGAAATGCCATAAGAAAACAATAGAGTGTACCTATGTCCAATGCTACTGTGTTAAATATTCATAAATGACTAATAAGTACAAAATAAAACTGACTTTTTCTGCCTGGAAAAGAAATTCTCCCAGTAAACGTGTTTGGGTGTATTAAGTGTCACTGTCTACTGACACACTAAAAGCCCCTTCCGTAAAACCAGATTGTCACTGACGGGATGTCACCCCCATTGACGCCTGGACACAGATCCCAGCCCCTCTGAGGTCGATAGGGGGACCCCATGAGCCACTTGGGACAACCAGGAGCTTGTCAGGTAAACAGCCAAAGGGAAAAAACAATCAGGACATACCATAGGGCAGGAAAAAAACCTTTCTTCTACCCTTCATAGGTCCTCAGATGATGCCGTGTAATACAAACACAGATTAACAAGACAAAGCAAGACAAGCTTATTAGACTTATGGTTACCAGGGGGGAAAGGGGTTGGTGGGGAGGGATAAATTGTGAGATTGGGATTGACATATACACACTACTGTATATAAAATAGATGAATAACAAGGACCTGCTGTATAGCACAGGGAACTCTACTCAATAGTCTGTAATGACCTATATGGGAAAAGAATCTAAAAAAGAGTGGATATCTGTATATGTATAACTGATTCACTTTTCTGTACAGCAGAAACTAACACAACATTGTAAATCAACTATACTCCAATAAAAATTAATTAAACATAGTAAATGTGCATAGAGTTAAAAAATCATGTTTATTAACATGTTTGTCTCATATATGTAAATGGGAAAAAATAACTCAAAACAGAGGTGGCTTAGAACTCTGGTTTATGTAACACCTTCAACAAAAAACAATAAATTTATAGAGAAATGAAGAGAGAGAGAGAGAGAGAGAGAGAGAGAATAACCAGGGCTGGCACTTGAGTCTGGGCGGCCAGGGAACAGAATGTCTTTGGTGGGCACTCTGCTGGCCCATCACCTACCCCACGTGTAGTATTGTGCTCAGCTTGGCACTGGGTAATTTGGGAGGAAAAACGAAGTAGGAAACATGCTCCTAGACCTCAAGAACCTTACCACCTGGCTGCAGAGGTGAAAGTAATCTGTGAAACAATCAGAGAGGTTTAGAGAGTGGGAGGACTGGGGAAGGAAGAATGAGGGAATTGGCAAATCACACTGGGTGTGATTTGTTCAGTGCATGGAGACGTGGGGAAGGCCTGAGGGGTGGGGAATTGAGGTGCGGCGGATCTGGTTATGCAGAGAGGCAGGGCGAGGTCCCGGGGTCAGGAGCGACTTTGAATCCCGGATCCTCCATGCGCCAGCTGGGTGACAGCGGAAAGTTAGTTTTTCTCTCTGACCCTCAGTTTCCTAATCTGGAAACTAAATCTTACGTTTTTTACTCCTTATGTGGTTGCACTGTAAATGAAGTAAGATATATTTAGGACTTTGGAGAGTGAAACGCCCTTGACTCATAGTCATCTAGGACCTGGAGGTGGACCTTCTCCACGGGCAGCATTTGGTGAATTTCCATTGTCTGCTGCAGCCGCCAGCTCAACCTCCTGGTGAAGAATCAGCTTGGGAGCTATAGGCATCAGTCCAGATCTGTGTCCCCTGATTAACGGTCTTGAGTCAATGATAGGTGGGGTTTGTGGAAACCATGATCTGGGTTTGTAAAGGGAAATCAGTCTCTCTCTCTTTCTCCCCCTCCATCCCCCTCCCTTCCCCTCCCCTTCTTCCCCCTCCCCCTCCTTTCTCTTCCTCCTTCTCTTCATCTTCTTCCTCCCCCCTTCTCTCCCTCTCTCCCTCCTTCCCCCATCCTCCTTTCCTCCTGGGCAGTAGCTCCTTCAGTACAGCCATCTTTCAGAGAACTCTGAGCAAGATCTCTCTCACACAGATTAATCAAATATATCATTTACTTCAACTCATAACACATGAAAATAGTGAAAAACAAGAGTTCAACTACAGTTCTTTCTTCCAGGGAAGCTCCTCAAATGACTTGGGCATTTATATAAGCAGCAGTCATCTGGCGGCAGGTCACGGTCACGGGTGAGTGCAGGGGAGGCTGTGATTACTAGCCCAGTGAGAGGATTCAGCCATCGCTTTGATACCTTGGAAAATGTGGATCCACTTATCCTTAAAAGCCTGGAACAGCCTTTAAACGCAATGTTTCCTCTTTCTGAATTTTTGAGTTGAAAGAGATCTAAATACCCTTCGTTTTACACATGAATAAGGCTCCTGGGCCTTACAGAGTCACATGGCCAGTTAGTGGCAGATCTAGAAAAAACACAGAACTAAGTATCCTGATGTAGACAAGATCTCTTTCAGCTCCACTGCTCTGCCTTTCTTGTGTGAGCTATGAATTAGCAAGCTCTTGTGGGCTGAGATCCATCAGGAGGTGGACAGAGCCCCTCGGCCTGGGGAGGACAGAGAGACACGCCCCCGCTCCCTCCCTGCCTGCTTCTCCTCTGGGACACTCAGCAGGGGGCAGGAGAGGAGCCCCTCCAGCAAGCCCAGAGGCAGCGAAACAAGCCAGGCTGTTCTTGCAATGACCTAGGGAGTAGGGATGAGTTCCTGAGCCAGGAGGAGGAGATGTCAGAAGACCCAAAAGGTGAGAGGAAACCCCAGGGAGAGGGTGTTATAGAAATAGCCGGAGGAGGAAATGTGCAGGACGGACTGGAAAACAGGATTGCCCAATGATGCAGACCAGAAGCCAGACAGGATCAGGAGGCAGCCCGTGAGGTTCGGCCACCAGGAAGGGCTGACAGCCTAATGGAACCAGTTCTAGGGCAGTTGTGGGCAGAAGCTAGGCTGCAAGTGTGACGGAGAAAAAGGGAAGGGAGATGAGGAGAGAGGAAGCAAGCCTTGGTTTCCTTACCTGACCAGTAATAACATGTGTTATGAGACTGTGGATTCACCAGCTTTCAGAGGAGATGATGAAAACTTTCTGGAGACGGATGGTGGTGATGGTTGCGTAACAATGTGAATGTACTGAATGCCACTAAACCAAAAATGGTGAAAATGGTAAAGCTTATGTTATGTATATTTTACTACAATTTTTTAAAAGGTTAAAAAAACAGTTTACAGAAAACTATAGCATTCTGTGCAAATTTTGTTTATGTAAAATATCTCAGTAGTAAGTTGGACTATGGATTACATATGGAAATGATAGTATTTAGGATATATTGGGTTAAATAAACTATATTATTAAAATTATTGCCACATTTCTTTTTTACTTTTTTAAAAATGAAGCTGCTCAGAAAAACTTTAAATTACATATGGGGCGAAACTTTGCGGCTTGAATTATATTTCTACTGGACTGCCTACTCTGGACTCTCAGAGAACGTGGAAACTTATGTGAATTCACTCTGTGTTTGTGTGTGTGTGTGTGTGTGTGTGTTATAAGCCTCATGATTGACACTGCTCTAAGGAGCCACAGATAAGGGGCCAATCAAACTGTAGCCATAGGTGTCCTGAGCAGGATAATTGAGTGTAGGACATCAGTCACAGAAAGGACTTCATTTAGAAAAAGAGTTAAATTAATATTACTCAGCCATAAAAAAATAATGAAATTTTGCCATTTGCATCAACATGGATGAACTTGAAGGGTATTATGGTAACTGAAATAAATCATAGAAAGACAAATACTGTATGACATCACTTACATGTGGAATCTAAAAAATACAACATACTAGTGAATGTAACAAAAAAGCAGCAGACTCACAGATATAGAGAGCAAACTAGTGGTGATCAGTGGGGAGTGGGGAGGGGTAATATAGAGGTAAGGGAGTAGGAGGTACAAAATAGGCTGCAAGGATATATTATACAACACGGGGAATAGAGCCAATATTTTATAATAACTATAAATGGAGTATAACCTTTTAAAATTCTGAATCACTATATGGTACACCTGTAACTTATACGATATTGTACATCAACTGTACTTCAATTAAAAAAAAAAAGAGTCAAATTCACTTGATCTAACGTTTGGCTCTGCCCTGCTGGGCTTTCCGCTTGTACAGTCCAAAGCTCCATGTCTTGTGGGGGGCGGCTCTGATGCTCTGGCTTCTATCACAATCTCTGGCCCCAGATCCATTCACTCACATGCAATCTAAGGAGTCAAGTCTGCTGAGGCTGGAGGGGCTTCAGATTTTCCAAGATGTTTCCCATAAGTAATAGTCATCAAGTGAGGGGGGAAAACGTCCATTTGGCGTATGGAAACACTGAGGCCCAGAAGGCAAAAGCCTTTGTGTTAAAGAATACTGTACACTCTGTCTGAAAGACTCTTACTTCAATCTACATCAAATTAAAAAAAAAAAATGTTCTGACTCCAGGAATGATGTCTTTGAGGAATTATGATTCACCCTTGGAAATTTCTGAGGAAATTAGTTGGTAGAGACCAAAAGGCAAATGTGAGAAGAATATAATTAAAGAGACCACTGATGGGGCTAAAATGCTTATTTACCTCAGGCGTCTTTCAAAGAGAAAAGTCAAAGGAACCAAGCAGTCAGTTGAACATTAAAAAAAGAAAAAAAAAGAAACAAGTCAAAGAAAAACTACCATGCTAGAGTAAGTAGATACATCAAAAAGTCAGAAAGATAATTAAAGATGAGAATCTAATTACAGAGCATATGTGTTTAGACTAAAAATCAAAAGCTCTGCAGACACATTTGGAAAGAGAGGAAGGAAAAAAATGTCCAGTTTAGAGAAGGAAGTCCCACCAGTCCATCTCCCTGAACCTCAATTTCCTCATCTATAATGCTCTCCAAGGCCCCTTTCAAACCCACATTTAGGATTCTATAAGATAAATAGCTAGGGACTTCCCTGGTGGCCCAGTGGTTAAGAATCCGCCTGCCAGTGCAGGGGACACGGGTTCGATTCCTGGTCCGGGAAGATCCCACATGCCGCAGAGCAACTAAGCCCGTGTGCCACAACTACTGAGCCTGTAAGCCACAACTACTGAAGCCTGTGCACCTAGAGCCCATGCTCCGCAACAAGAGAAGCCACTGCAATGAGAAGCCCGCGCACCGCAACGAAGAGTAGCCCCCGCTCGCCACAACTAGAGAAAGCCCACGTGCAGCAATGAAGACCCAATGCGGCCAAAAGTAAATAAATAAATAAATAAAGTAATTTTAAAAAGATAAATAGCTAAATGAAAATGTTTTATTTTTAACTTAAAAATTACATAGGTAATTTTTTATAGAAAAAGTAAAAATTACGTCTGAGCAAGAAAAGAAAGTCAAAATCATCAATCTTACCACCTAGAGAAAGCTACTGTGACTATTTTAATGTATACTCTCCCAGATTCATATATGTATAGATAATTTTGTATGAATTTTGGTATTACTCTTTTTTCAGTCACCAAAATAGTCTGAGGATATTTTCTTGTCATAGTTTTATATCCATGCCATTGTCTGAGATGGCTGCCATGTATTATAGTTTAAACAAAGGTATGAGACAAAGGTATAATGTTAGTTGCAGGTGTGTTTTAGTGCAAATGTGGGTGTGTCCAGATTGGAAAAGATGAAGAAATTTGAGGGAAAAAAATGTATGTTGCCTTCTAATTTACAAAGGACTTTTTACATAAAAGCTTTATAATCTACAAAGGGTTTTTACATCTTCTCTATGACTGCCCAGCTAGTACAGTGTCTAATAATAGGAACCATCAATAAATATGATCAAATAACTGGAAAAATAAATATGCATTATTTTATGTATTCCTCATAAAACTGGGATGAGAGTGGCACCATCATCATCATTTTACAGATTTTACAGTTTGCCGCTGTTAAGTTGGTAAACTCCATTATGATTTATGTAGCATTCTGCACAAACCCAACTCATCTGAGCTTCATAACTGCTCTGTAACTAAGTACGATTTTAGTCCCATTAAAGAAAGATGGAGGGCTTCCCTGGTGGCGCAGTGGTTGAGAATCTGCCTGCCAATGCAGGGAGCACGGGTTCGAGCCCTGGTCTGGGAAGATCCCACATGCCGCGGAGCAGCTGGGCCCGTGAGCCACAATTACTGAGCCTGCGCGTCTGGAGCCTGTGCTCCGCAACAAGAGAGGCCGTGATAGTGAGAAGCCCGCGCACCGCGATGAAGAGTGGCCCCCGCTTGCTACAACTAGAGAAAGCCCTCGCACAGAAACGAAGACCCAACACAGCCATAAATAAATAAATAAGTAAATATTTAAAAAAAAAGAAAAAGAAAGATGGATACTGCGGCTCAAGTAGTCGGGGCCAGGTAGTCAATAAATGAAAGAGCTTGACCTTGACTCCAAACCCAAGACATTTTACATTGCTTCCCACCTGTGAAAGGTTCTACAGTTTGGAATACTGGAAGTTGCTAGTTACACCAGCCAAGGCTACAACCCTTGGGACTGTTTTTCCCCCTAAACATCTTACTGAGGATTTTCTGCTGTAGACCTTCGCCAGAAATGGTCTGTGCTGATAAGGAAACTTCACTTTTTTGAGAGTGAACCCTGCCGACTGTGAAACAGTGAAGCGCAGGAGGAAAGTGGAGAAAAGGCAGACTTTGGCGCCATCTTCTGGGAGCTGCTGTTCTTACATGCCATGCATGAATTGAATAAAATTGACAAAATAGAAATTTTGTACTTTGTTCTCTGATACGCGGTCGATTTTGAAAATCCCTTGTAAGAAGAAACATGGAAAACATAAATCTACTAAAACATTAGTTAAATACTAACTTCTCCCCTACTAAAACATTGATCAAATCTGCAATCAGATCGAATTTTAACTCTACTGACTTTCCCCTCCCACCCTCCCCTAAAATACTAATATCCAGTAGAATAGCAACGACTAGAGAAGGGAGAATGGGAAAAGCAAAGGCTGTGCAAAGCCACTGACCTGGAGAAACTGAGGCCTGATTCTAGGTGCAGAGCCAGCACTGCCCGCTCTCTCAGGGGAACGAAACGTACTTCCAGCAACTTCTAAAACCGGGTAACCTCAGCAGAACGGAATCAGGGAAAGAGGCGCCCCCGGCAGCGACTTGGCTGGAGAGCTTCCCGCGCTGCTGTCCCGGGCCGGAGCCGGACCTGCCGGGTCCTTCCTTCGCGGCTGCTCTGGGCGAGTTACCTCTGCGGAGCCCGACCGGCCAACGCCTTGTGGGGGGCCCGGGGGCTCACACGGTGTGGAGTGGAGACGGGGCCGCCCGCACAAAGCCTGGGTGACCTGCTCGTACTGCCACCTCAACCGCAGGCAGCCTGAGCCGGCCCTCCGTGGAGCCGGACGGAGGGAGGGAGGGAGGGAGGAAGGCACCCGGGGACCCGCTGAGAACACCTGAGCCGCGTGGGAGCGATTCACAGTCACGTGAGCGCCTACCAGGTGCTGCTGCTGCTGCCGGAAGCCGGGCTGGGTCCCGAGCTGTCCATTTTTCCAGGGGTACAAATGACCCCGACAGAAAACAGGCAGCGGTCATTATCATAAGATAGAACGTGCCCGGAGACCTCGGAGAAGAGGCTCCCTTTTGCCGGGCCAGCGGGGGGTGGACGGGGCGGGAGGGCGCCGGGGAGTGCTCGGGTGGCCAGACGGGGCCTGGAAATGGGAGAGTAGGTGTGAGGGCTGGTGTGAGATCAGAAACAGTCATACCCACACCTCAACCACACACTCACACCCACGTTAACAAAGGCGGCCCTCCAATCCCTGTCCGCCCCTCAGGCTTCCCAGGGGATCCACATGAAATCTCCAGGAGCAAGTCACACAGGTACTGATGAGGCTGAAATTCATGAAGATTTTCTCCAAAACTGACCATGGCAAAGGACCGGCTCTCTCCACTTTTCCACACTATGGGCTTGGTTTTGGCTTTGCTGGGACCAGGCTGTGTGAAGCCGAGGGGCTGTACAGTGTCATTGGCTTGGGCCAATGGGGCAGCTTTGCCTTGATTCTGGAACCAGGGGGCCTGGTGGTGAACTACAGGCCTGGCAGCTATGTCTATGTTTCCTGGGGTCTCCAGTTCTTCCTGGAGATGGGACGGCGGTCACTGAATTTGGTCCATGGTGGAGTTTGTACATCTGTGCTGCAGGAACTCTCCAACTAGGGGACACCCTGCCAGTGACCTCTGCTGTCACCCTCATGCCCCTTATCCCCCCTCCTCCCTCTGAGATGACTGTTAACCTTGGCGGGAGTTTCCCACAAACAACTGTGAGTGATTCCTTTTGAGTGTTTAGAACATGAGAAGCAAGGAAATGATTTCAGGTGTTCAAAAGTGAACTGCAGGGCTTCCCTGGTGGCGCAGTGGTTGAGAGTCTGCCTGCCAATGCAGGGGACACGGGTTCGAGCCCTGGTCTGGGAAGATCCCACATGCCGCGGAGCAAGTAGGCCCGTGAGCCACAATTACTGAACCTGCGCGTCTGGAGCCTGTGCTCCGCAACAAGAGAGGCCACGATAGTGAGAGGCCCGCTCACTGCGATGAAGAGTGGCCCCCACTTACCACAACTAGAGAAAGCCCTCGCACAGAAACGAAGACCCACCCAACACAGCCATAAATAAATAAATACTTTAAAAAAATAAATAAAAATTTAAAAAAAAAAGTGAACTGCAGGTTCCATTTTGATGTTAAAGGCTTCACTGAGGTCAATAATAGGTTCTATCATTAGGAGGAAAGCAAAATCCTACCTTCTTAGGCCTGTAAAAGTTCTACCCATTGGCAGCACGATAACAATGATTTTATCTGGGCCTCATGCCAGGGGCCCTTAAATAGATCATGTGGGGACCCATTGCTGTCAGTGCAGTGCTGGTTCCCAAAGTATGCTTTGGGGTTTTCTTGGAATCCTCTGTGGATGTTAGTTGGAGAACAGGAGGTCGGTCTCTCAACAGAGACTTTATTCTCTCCTCACTTCTGTTTTCTATCCATAAATTGGATCAGAAATAGAACTCAGGTTCGTTCATTCATTTGACATTTATTTAGTACTTGCCCTGAGCGCGCCTTATCTTAGGCATTGGAAATGCGTGTGTGCGTAGAACCTGGTCCCAGCCCGGTGGGGTAAGCTATATCCTAAAAGTGTATTTGACACGAACCCAGAGCTCCTCAGTGCCCGGGTCCCTCTCTCACTCATTTTCCATCACTTGCGCTTAGCACAGTGTCTGAGATTTAAGTGAAGCTCAGGTAGGGTTTATTGAACAACTAATTGGCCAGTGATTAAGAATCTACTTGCAACAGTGGCAGTGAATCCGCTTGAGAAGAGAAATGGCAACTCTAGGGTGAGTAACACACAGATAAAGGAATGATCATTACTGCTTATTAAGGAATAAAATAAAATAACATGGGCACAGGGGAAAGAACATTTAGTTCTGCCTAGGAGAACTGGGATGTTGAAAAGGGAAAATTCACCGTGTTTCTCTTCTACTTACCACTCTCCTCTCAATACTTCTGGCTACCAAATATGAGGGGGATTTTCTTACACCAAACAATTCTCCAACACCTGCAGGGTGTCCTACAATTCAACTCAGTTCTGACACTATCTCCGGGAGATGGCATCAGATCCCAGAGTTTAAGGGCTCAGTCCCATAAGACCACGCCCCTGCCTTCACTCCAGACACCAGCCTCAAGTCCAGGTTGTTACCTGTGCTTCTGACCGACTATAAATTGAGGGTTCCCACGACCCCCTCTTTGGGTTCAATAATTGGCTAGAATGGCTCACAGAACCCAGGAAAACAGTTTGCCTACTGGATTACCGGGGTTTGTTTTGTTTTGTTTTTTGCTTTTTCGTTTTCTGTTTTGTTTTTAGATTACTGGTTTATAATTTAAAAATACAACTCAGGAACAGCCAGAAGGAAGAGATGCACAGGGTAGGTATGGGGGAAGGGACGCAGAGCTTCCGTGCCCTCTCTGGGACCCCTCCCAGCACCTCTGTGAGTCCCCCAACCCAGAAATTCTCTGAACACCATCCTTTAGGAATTTTTATGGAGGCTTCATTACGTAGGCATGATTGATAAATCATTGGTCAGTCAGTGACTGAGTCAACCTCCAGCCCCTCTCCTCTCCCTGGAGGTTTGGGGGCTGAAAGTTCCAACTCTCTAATCACTGACTGGTACCCTGGCAACCAGCCCTTATCCTGAGGGACTTTCCAAAAGTCACCTCATTTACATAAACGCAGTTGGGGTTGAAAGGGGCTTTTGATGAATACAAAAGACACTTCTTTTAATTCTCTTATCACTTAAGAAATTCTAAGGTTTTAGGGGCTTTGTGCCAGGAACTGGATCTGGACAAAGACCGAACAGATATTTCTTATTATACATCACAGAATCACAGATGTCGTCATAGGGAAGTTGCCAGCTGAGCTGAGTTTTAAGGGACGAGTAGAATTCACAGAAAGTAGAAAGAGGTCCCGGAGAGAAAATAACTTAGGCAAAGTCCCTAAAAAGTGAAAGATCATGACCCATCATGGAGCAGGTGGAAGTACAGGATATGTGTGGACAAGCAGAGAGACGATGCTGAGAATCTCGGCAAAGGAACGTGTTTTCTTTTGGCCATGCTTTAGAGGTCAGGCTTTCTCTTATAGGTGGTGGCAAACCCTTGAAAGGTTTTAGATCTCACTGTGCTAGCAACACGGAGGTGCAGGCTCAAAGGTGGAGCATTAATAGGGGGCGACATTGGTCCATGTGAGAAATGATGCAAGCACAAAAAAGGGCAGCCCAGGAGATGGAGAGAAGCATGCAGAGGTGAGAAGTGTTTAGGACGAGTGATCAAGGTGCAGGGTGGTGATGAAGAACTCAAGCTTTGGAATTAAACAGATTCCAGTTTCAGCCCAGCTGTCTATTAGCCCTGTGACCTTGAGCAAGCAATCTGTGCCTCAATCTCCTCATCTATAAAGCACTGCTAATAAGAGTACCTACCTCGTATAATTGGTGTATCAGATGAAAATGTTAGTATAATGTCTGGCACACAGAACGTGCCCATTAAATATTAGCTATAATGATTACTACTGATTTGACATGGGGTGGAGGGAGATGAAAATTGAGAAGTTGAAGGAGACAGGCTTCTAGACAGAGCAAGTAGGGCAAAAGTGGTGTCCTGGACCCAGGTGAAGAATCCAGGTAGAAGAGCACACTTGGGGGAGAGAATTTTGAGTTCCAGTTTTGGAAATGTTGAGTTGAAGATGTCCATGGGACAGCAATGGAAATGTCCATCGGGCATTCAGTAGAGAGATTTGAGCTGGAGTTGGAAATCTGGGGGATGCACAGCATAAAAGAGGAAGTTTAAGCCAGTACAGGACATGAAATCGTTTAGGAAAAGGCCTTCAAGTAGGAAGAGGAGAGATCTCAGAGGACACCAGCATGCAGAGGGGGCGGAAGAAGGGCCCCCAACAAGGACGCCGGGATAGCTGCAGGTGGAAGAGAGAGGCCTTCCAGAAGCAGCACTGCCAGGGGAGAAGAGATCACCCAGAGCCCACCCACTGGGCTCCTGCTGTCTGCTGGGCAGCTCGCAAAGACGGGTAAGGCAGACACTTACAAGAAGAAACTTACAAAAAGGCTCCGGGAGCCCCCCAAACCTCACTTTAATGGGCTGCAATTCTGTTTCAGTTGGCTCTTTTCTTTCTTCTCCCTTCCTTATGAATAAAAAATCTTCACTTGCCATTTCTCTGCCCATCTCTGTCTTTGCTTATAGGATGGAGGCTGTGCAAGGCCCCATGTAGAGGACAGGTCTGCTGAACGCATTAGATGGGCGGGGCAGGCAGACCAGATGTCCCGTGTTGCCTTCCAGCCCGACAGTCAGTACTTTGAGAATCGAGTTAAATACTCTAGTCAGGAAGGAAGGAAGTATTGGAGGTCCGTGAGAATGTAATGCAGCTGCTTTACCATCTTTGGCATTGCAAAAGACACACGCATTTCAAATTAACTTTAAACCGTGTCTCATTGTGACAATGCCATACATGTCTAGGGCAGGCAAGAAGCTCTATTTATGTATACTTAATCAGTATAACCACATGTTGGGAGTTTGACTGAGTGGGAACTAATGGATGGGAACTCTTAATAGTTGCTCCCACTGTCAGCAGGTTAGTGTGGAGCTCTACCTCTCCTGACCCATTGACTGTCAAATTCTCCCCTCACCGTGATGAAACGGCATCCCAGGGCAAATCTGCAAAAGATGCTCCTCAGAGCTCCCTCCATGGGTTTGACAACTGTGTCCCAGAATCAAAGGCTGGGGTGCTTGCCTTAGGGTGGCTCGTGTCCCCCACTCTGCTGAGGGTGCACAGACTCTGAGTATCATCTGAACAGTTATTTTGGATACTGTGCAAGGAAATCTTGGGATGCGAAACAAATCCAGTTTAGTTGACTTCTAGATCCGTAGTGACAAGGGATGAGGACGATGGGGAAAGAATAGCAAACCCATCCCTAATTCTTAAAATGGACCCAGACATTATTTTAAGTACTTTACATGTATTGATAATAGCTCCATCCTTGTGAAACAGGAGGGAAGGGGGCAGAGCAATCCACTTCTTATCTATCACTTTGTCTCTCACTGTATTCTTTCTGCCATGAGACATAAAGAACCTGAGCTTCATTAAGTCCTGAGACCAGGTGTGTGATCTCAATTAAAAGACAGTGGGTTCAAGTCCCAATCTGGGTTTTGGCTGGGTTCAAGTCCCAGCCCGTGGGTTCAAGTCCCTGCCTGAGTTGTGCGGTTTCACTTGCAACAGCCATGAGGTAGGTGCTATTTTTAGCCAATTTAACAAACGAGGAAACAGAGAAGTTAAGTAGCTTGCCCAAGGTGGCACAGCAAGCAAGTGGTAGAGCTGGGATTTGAACCTAGGCAGCCTGCCTCAGAGTCCGTGCTCTCAGACACTACCATTACTATATCTCTGCATCATCTCACATATCTCAGCGTCACAAAACTTTTTTTCAAAATGGAGCTCTCTTTTTTTTAAATTTTTTGGCCACACCCCATGGCATTTGGGATCCTAGTTCCCCAACCAGGGATCGAACCCGCACCCCCTGCATTGGAAGCACTGAGTCTTAACCACTGGACTGCAAGGGAAGTCTCCAGAACTCTCTTTTATCCTGTCCCTATTCCCATTTTCACTTCTTTCTGATAATTAGCTCTCTCTAGCTCCTCCCCTTGCTAATTCACACGTATTTTCCCTTCTGGTCAGCCTCATTGGCCTTTGGTTCCCTAGCTTCCTGGTTCCTTCTTTCTAAAGTTCCCCCTTCCGGCAGGTAACTTCTCAATCACTTCACCTGGACTGTGCCTTCCAACTCCGTCAGTGTGAGGGTGTTGTGTTCAAGACCATCCCTAGAGGAAAGGCAGAGAGGACATACTTCCTGGGTCTGCAGGAAGTCGGTGGGCGGATCAAGGACAGGTTAGGAAGCCATTGAAATTGACTGAGAATGACTAAAATGAAAAAGACCAATAATATCAAGGACTGGCGTGGATGTGGAGCAACCGGAACTCTCATCCATTGCTGGTGGGAATGCGCCATGATACACCCGCTTTGAAAAACAGTTTGGAAGTTTCTTCTTAAGTTCAATATACACCTACAAGCAGCCCAGGAATCCTACTCCTGGGTATTTTCCCAAGAGAAAGTAAAGCATATGTTCACATAAAACTGGGAAGAAACACGCATAGTAGCTTTATTTGTAATAGCTAAAAACTGGAAACAACCCAATTATCCATCAACTGGTGAATGAAAAAATTTTTGTATATCCATACAATAGAATGATACTCAGCAGTTAAAAAAGAAGAAACTACGGATATTTGTAACAGCATAGATGAATCTAAAAAGCAGTAGGGGGCATCCCTGGTGACACAGTGGTTGAGAATCCGCCTGCCAGTGCGGGGGACACGGGTTCGAGCCCTGGTCCGGGATGATCCCACATTTCACACAGCAACTAAGCCCATGTGCCACAACTACTGAGCCTGCACTCTAGAGCCCGCGTGCCTAGAGCCCGTGCTCCACAACAAGAGAAGCCACCACAATGAGAAGCCCGTGCACCGCAACGAAGAGTAGCCCCCCCGCTCGCCGCAACTAGAGAAAACCCAAGTTCAGCAAAAAAGACCCAACGCAGCTAAAAATAAATAAATAAAAATAAATTTAAAAAAAATTAAATAAAAAGCAGTAGGCTAAGTGAAAGATGCCAGACACAAAAGATCACATACTATATAGTTCCATTTTTATGAAATTCTAGAAACAAAATTATAACAACAGAAAGCAGATGGGTGGTTTCCAGGGCTGGGTGGAGGAAAGAGATTGACTGTAATGGAACACAATGGGTCTCTGGGGAGGAATGAAGATGTTTCATATCATGATTGTGATGGTGGTTACAATGGGATCCATTTGTTAAAACTTGCCAATTGCGGGGAGTTCCCTGGCGGCCCAGAGTTTAAGACTCCGCTGTGCTTCCAATGCCGGTGGGGACACAGGTTAAATCGCTGGTGGGGAGCTAAGAAACTGCATGCCTTGCGGCCAAAAAAAAACAGCAACAAACTTGCCAACTGTGTACTTAAAGTTGGTGAATTGTATTATATGTAAGTAGTACCTAAGAGAAGAATGAATGAGAAAAAGCTTAGAAAAAGACAGAAAAGAGAAGGGAACAAGGTCTTACCAGGTAAGGGACCTGGGCAAAGTATATAACTGCTCTCTGCTTCTATTTTCATACTTAGAAAGTAAGGATAATAATACCCAATCTTCAATGAATGTCAAGTTTCTGCCTCCTGTCCTTCCTTTTTTCCTTTTTCCATACCACCAGATGGGACCAACTGTAAATCAAGATAATCATTTGATGGGTGGGGAGGGCCATTGTGGCTACATATCCTATCTCCAAGGTCTTCAGATGGAGATAGTTGGCTCTCCGAAGGGGAGATTTCCCCTCTTTAGATAGAATGACACAAAGACTCTCCTATATTGTTGGGGGAGCACAAATAGATACAGTATTTCCAGAGTGGAATTTCACAGTACGTAAAAAATCTTAAATGCACATGCTCTTTTCCTTAGCAACCCACTTCTATAAACCTATGACATAGAAGTGCTAGCAAAAAAAATTGCGGGCCTTCTCTGGTGGCGCAGTGGTTAAGAATCCGCCTGCCAATGCACAGCACGCGGGTTCGAGCCCTGGTCTGGAAAGATCCCACATGTCACGGAGCAACTAAGCCCTCGCGCCGCAACTACAGAGCCTGAGCTCTGGAGCCCGTGAGCCACAACTACTGAGTCCTGCGCGCCTAGAGCCCATGCTCTGCAACAAGAAAAGCCACCACAATGAGAAACCCGCGCACCACAACGAAGAGTAGCCCCTGCTCGCCACAACTAGAGAAAGCCTGCGTGCAGCAACGAAGACCCAACGCAGCAAAAAATAAATATAAATAAATAAATTTATTTTTTTTTAAAGTTGCAAAAAATATCTATGTAGAAGGATGCACACTGCAGCTTTGTAAGAGCAAAGATTGAAAATAACCTCAGTGCCCATCGCTAAGGCTTGGTTCAGTGAATTACAGGACTTCCATTCCCTGGAATACAGTGAGCTGACAGACAGCATAAACTAGATATGTTTATACTGACACAGGGGGACCTACCCGATATATTGCCAAATGGAAAATCTGTGTGTAAAGCAGTATGTCTGGAATGATACCATTAGAGAAAACATGTGTGGGACAGAGATTGCTAGCTGTTTGTCAGTATCCCTTCTTTATTTCATTTAGTAATAGAATTCTGGTCTCCCCCCACTCCTGTCTATTTTAAGTGGGCAGCTAAAGACTGCATTAGCTTGGGTTGGTATGAAGATGCCAGGGGGCAGTGTAGCCAATCCTATATTTAAGTGGACGGCCAAAGCCTCCCTTTTAGCCAGGTTTAGCAGAGAGCCTAAATTCTGGCCAGTGGGATGAGCAGAAGTGATGTGTGCAACCAAATGGTCACATCCTTCTAGAGGAAGTTAGTGGTTCACTTCCTCTGTCCCCTTCCTGCAGCTGGACCCCAGAGATAAGGCTTTGATGCAGTCAAGGACCCCTGCTAGAGGATGAAACTTCATGGAACAGAGGCAACTACTTGCCCTGTCCCACTCCTCCAAACACTTCTAGAAAGAGAAAGAAACATCTGTCTTGTTTGAGCTACTGTAGTTCGGGACCTCTGTTACAGCAGCTAATCCTATATTCTAAGTAATACGGTATGTGTCTATAGTATCACCACTACTAATAATGATAATTAACACACACCTAGTGCTTATTAGGTGCTAAGCTCTGCTCCAGCCACTTTACATGTGATAACTTGTTTAATCCTCACAGTAGCCCTGTGAGGTGAGTACCATGATTGTCCCCATTCTACAGATGAGAAAACTGAAGCACGAGGAGGTCGAGGAACTTCTCGAGGTCTTCCAAGGAGGAGAGTGACAGAGTTGCACCCAGGTAGTCTGACTCCAGAGACCATGTCCTAATAGAAATCCCAAATGACCTCTGGAGGATGGGATGCAGGGAGGGGAAAGGAGAAACTTTCCTTTTGACACTGTACGTGGCTGAATGTTTGAAGTTTTTCTTATAGTCATGCACTGCTTTCATAATTTAGAAAAGGAAATTTTTTTAGGTCTAGACATTTTAGGGGAAAGTAAACACAATGGAGAGAGGTAACATTTGCTTAAAATAAAACTCAAAAAAGAAGACAATTCACTTCTGGAGCTAATGGTCCCCTCAGCCTCAGAGAGAGCAGGGATGCAGGTGGAAAGCCCTGATGTTGTAACAGGACAGTAGTAAAGGGTGGATTGGATGCTAAGACGATCAGAATGGGACTGAATTGTCCCGTAGATGAGCCAAACACGTCAGCTGGTGTGATGTTGTCCAAACAACCAGTTCAACACGCTTCTCATTTTTCATCATTTGTTTTGCCATAATCTATCTTCAGTGTAAACCTAGGAGGGAAAAAAACCCTCTCAGCCAAACACTCCTACCCTGAGAGGGTCTCAGGAGTACTGTCTCTCTTTACGTTTGTAAATATTTAGCACTCGAGTTCCTGGAAGAAGAAAAGTACTTGACTTTCCTAAACCTCCCTGGGCTGCAGGACAACCCCGTGGGGGGTGTGTTCTGAACCAAAATGTCACACCATATTTGGGCTGAAATGAGTAGATTGCTGATGGTTTTAGTTTCAGATCTTCTAACGCGAACGAAAGCTATTAGGTCCACGCAGTTACCAGACATAAATAAACTGTATAAACTATATGCATAGTAGGTCTGTACACTCACCCAGAATAAACGGACTCAGGGGTTTCTGTCCATTTATTTATCTGCAGGGCTTCGTGGCCGAGAGGAAATTCTTGTGCATTACACAGAACCCCCTGGGAGCCCCAAGCTGACAGGTTTTAGTTAAAAGGGTATTTTGCACCTCAGTTAGACTACTTATAGAAAATAATATTTGAACCAGTTTTAGGTTGAAAAAGAAATCCACCCACAGTACAATGTGTCCCAAAGATGAGGTATTAGTTACAGCTTCATAATGGCTGTTTTATTCATTTGCGCTTTTTTTTAAAAAAACAATATAATAATCGGCTGTATTTTCTCCTCAATAGTATCTGTGGAATAAGGTTATCTGGACCAATGAAGACTCCATGCTGAGAGCTATCATTTTATTTTTCATTTTTGTTTTTTAAAATTTTTATTGGAGCATAGTTGATTTACAATGTTGTGTTAGTTTCAGTTTTCAGCAAAGTGAATCAGAGGATGATCATTTTAAATTATATTTGTTTTAAACCCATCTACACCTATCATTTTCCCCAGGACCTTCCTGGACACAGGGACCAATGACTCAGTCTCCCATGCAGTGTTTGATGTTTACACCCCCATGGAGGTGGTTTTGTTATCCAGCTGGCTCCTGTCTGAATTGTTCTCATTAAGGAAACTTTGCTTTGAACAACAGTTTCTGCTCATAGTCAGTTCAGTTTGGTGAGTATTTCATGAGCACCTACTATGTGTTTCCTCCTGTGAGAGGACCGAGAGGTGAACAAGGAATTCAGGGTCTGGTAAGGAAAAAAGACTAACAGTGACAGAAGTCTGAAAGTGATACTATTCTAACACATGAGTGATAGAGTCTATCTTCTAAAAGAGGGGAGAAGGGGTGAAGCTCAGGAAACTGCGAGGGGTGTGGAGTGGCCAGAGCGCGAAGAATGAGGCGGGGAGTGAGGGGGCCAGGGAGGGCCTCAAGGGCCCCATCACTGATCCTGCACCTCCTGCATCGGCCGTGGCTCCCAAGGAGGGACCTGGGGTCAGCTTTGTTCTGTGACAAAGCTTTCATTAGTCCATGGTAAAACTGTTAACAATTACATGTATTATAATTACAAACTATATATATAAACACACATATGTAGTCACGTATACATTCCTATATTCTTTATATAAAGTGGACGTTTCATAGTCAACCATATTCAATTAAAAAGACTCTTTTTGGGGACTTCCCTAGTGGTGCAGTGGTTAAGAATCCACCTGCCAATGCAGGGGACACGGGTTCGATCGATCCCTGGCCCAGGAAGATCCCACATGCCGCGGAGCAACGAAGCCTGTGCTCCACAGCTACTGAGCCTGTGCTCTAGAGCCCGTGTGCCACAACTACTGAAGCCCGTGTGCCCGGACCCCATGCTCCTCAACAAGAGAAGCCACCACAATGAGAAGCCCGCACACCGCAACGAAGAGTAGCCCCACTCACTGCAACTAGAGAAAGCCCACGTGTGACACCGTGCAGCCAAAAATAAATAAGTTAATTAATTAAATAAAATAGATAACCAACAAGGACCTACTATATAGCCCAGGGAACTCTGCTCAATATTCTGTAATAACCTAAATGGGAAAAGAATTTGAAAAAGAATAACAGATCTCACAAGTGTTATGGTACCTTCCCTCACAAGGCTGTATTCAATCCAATTATTTTATCCCTTTCCCAAAACACTGACCTATCTTTTTTTTTTTATTGGAGTATAGTTGCTTTACAATGTTGTGTTAGTTTCTGCTGTACAATGAAGTGAATCAGCTGTATGTATACATATATTCCCTCCCTCTTGGACCTTGGACCTCCCTCCCCACCCCATCCTACCCATCTAGGTCATCATAGAGTACCGAGCTGAGCTTCCAGAAAAAGAAAAAGAATGGATACATGTATATGTATAACTGAATCACTTTTCTGTACACCTGAAATTAACACAACATTGTTGATCAACTATGCTCCAACATAAAATAATATTAAAAAAAAAAAAGAGGTAATGAGGTCACAGCTCCCAAGGTCCATTTCTGTTTGTATTTCTTCGTAGAAAGCATCCTCTTCAGCCTGAATTCAGTCAATCCAAGTCCCAGCTGGCCTGGATTCGCCAGGGGATGCCCTAAAACAGAGCCAGCCACCTGCGTTCCCTTCCTCTTGGTACTTAGGCTGGGGGTGGGGTGTGGGAGGGGTCTTTCCTTTCCCAGGAAGTGGTTCATTTTCCCTCCTCCATTACAGATCCTGAAAAACAACCACCCAGAACATCCCACCCCCTCCCATTTGGTCCTTTCATCTCTAATAGGAAATCCTTTATTTTTTCCCTTCGTTTCCAATCTGAGAGGTTACCTGAATGTTCTAGTGAGTTTTCAACTCCCCCTGAAACTGGATGCCCTGCTAATCAGCGTATATCCCTACCTCTGGCTCTTCCCCACTGGCCAGGAGAAGTGGCAGGCCTGGGTCAAGCCATGGCACAGACTGCGGAGGGTCAGGCAAATGACCCTGGGAAGGGGCTCATAGCAGATGCTTTCTGGTTTCATTGGGAGGATAGACTGGAATCAGGCTCAGGAAATGAGACAGAGTTCAGAGACCAGGTAGTGGCCCTTTCGGCAGCTTCTCCTCTCCTCATTCCGCAAACATCACACAAGCATCCCCCAAGTGCATGCACACACACAGCACGTGAGTCTACACACTGACCTCACCTACCACTCCCCTCTCTCACCCTGGCTCCAGCCACGTCGACAGCCTCACATACCAGGCTGGTTCCTGCTGCAGGACCTTTGCACTGACTGTTCCCTCTGCCTGGAACACTCATAGCTGCTTCCTTGGCTTCCTCTTAGTCTTTACTCAATTGCCACCTTTTCAGTGAGGCTTTCCCTGACCACCTTACTTAAAATTCACACTTCCCTTCCACCACCACATTCCCCAAACCCCAACTCATCTCTATTTTCTCCACAGCACTTGGCCCTTTTTACATACGAGATAATTTACTTATCATATTTATTTTTTCTCCCTCAACTAGGATGTAAGTTCCACGACAGAAGGAACGTTCGTCGCTTTCATTCAATGCTGTATCGCCAATGCCTAAATCTAGGGATCAACAAACAATAGCCACTAGGCCAAATCCCACCTACCCTCGTTTTAGTATAGCAGCAAGTTCAGAAATGTTTTAATTTTAAAATGTTTTTTTAAAAAAACCCAAAAACAAAACAACAACAACAACAACAAAAACCCACTATTAGCGTTTCAGAGAGACAGTTGCTTCAAGATTTGAGGACAGGGACTTCCCTGGTGGCGCAGTGGTTAAGAATCTGCCTGCCAATGCAGGGGACACGGGTTCGAGCCCTGGTCCGGGAAGATCCCATGTGCCGCAGAGCAACTAAGCCCGTGCGCCACAACTACTGAGCTTGTGCTCTAGAGCCCGCGTGCCACAACTACTGAAGCCCGTGCTCCGCAACAAGAGAAGCCACCGCAATGAGAAGCCCACGCACTGCAACGAAGAGTAGCTTCCGCTCACGTAACTAGAGAAAGCCCAGGCGCAGCAACGAGGACCCAACGCAGCCAAAAATAAATAAATAAATAAAGTTTAAAAAATACATTATAAAAAAAAAAAGATTTGAGGACATTATCTCTTGACCCACAAAGCCTAAAGTATCAATATTTACTATATGGCCCTTTACAAAGAACATTCACCTATCCCAGCCTAAAACAATGCCCAGCACATAGTAGATGCTGAAAGAAGGAACGAATGAATGAATGAATAAATGACCACCGTTTTACTTTTAATTAAAGAACTGAATAGAGAACAGACTTGTGGTTGCCACAAGTTGGGGAGGGGGAGGGATGGAGTGGGAGTTTGGGGTTAGCAGATGCAAACTATTCCATATAGAATGGATAAACAACAAGGTCCTGCTGTATAGCAGAGGGAACTATATTCAATATCCTGTGATAAACTATAATGGAAAAGAATATAAAAAAGAATATGTATATGTATAACGGAATCACTTTGCTGTAAAGCAGAGATTAACACAACAATGTAAATCAACTATACTTCAATTAAAAAATTAAAAAGTAAAAAAATAAAGGACTCAAATAGGAACTACGTGGCTGTATTTAGGAGGAATTTGATTTTCGGAATTACGTGCATCGAAGGGGAGAACGTGGGTTTCTCTCTTGTTTGTTAGAGGATGTCAGAGGAGACAGAAGGTATATATAGGACAAAATAAAAGGCAGAATAAAAAGGGAATAGTAGAAAGGGAAAGAAGTGGAAGGAGAGGGAGAAGAAGGGAAGAAAATGAGGAGAGTGTGAGACCAGGGACCCACAGAAGGGTGGTACATACCTCGCTGCTCCTCACAGAGTCCGGATGCACAACCAGAGTGAAGAAAAGTGTCTGTTCCATTTGGTCCAAAGACATTCACGGACCAACTAATGGATGAAAGGCCTTACGCCAAGCTCCCTAATGAGAATTCAGAAACGATCATATAAATGCCAGCTGACCAGGATCTGACGGTCTTGTGCAGTGGGTCTCAAACTATCAACATCAGAATCCCCTGGAGGGCTTGTTAAGACACAGATATGGGGCCCACCCCCCGGGTTTCTGACTCAGTAGGTCTTGGTGGGACCCTGAGAATGTGCACTTCAACAAGTTCCCAAATGCTACTGCTGGTCCCATGTTTTGAGAACCACTGCGCTTGTATCTCCTCATCAGGGAGGAATGATTCAAAACACCGGAGTGGTGTGGAGAAAACCTGCAACTTTCATTAAAGGCAACAAATCTATTTGCACATCAGATGGACTCCAATCCTTTGATAGAGGACCTGCTCAAGTTGTCACCTGACATCTATTTTCCATCCCCCCTCCCATGACCAAAAATCATTCCTTGGCCCTTGCACACACCCTTCAGGCTGACCTGTGCTTATGAATTACTTTTTCTTTCACGCCTGCCCTTGAGTCTCATATTCATCTGATTTAATCTGTAGTCAGATGTTGAAAAGTGGATCAGCTGTTATGTGTTGATCCCACACCCTCTGGTATCTTTCCATAAAGGATTTGAGGAGACGTACAATTAAAATGACAACAGATTTTAAAAATTAAGAACAGATTAATATAGATGGGAGCAGAAGATCAAGATGGGGGAAATGAGGGACTTCCCTGCTGGTCCAGTGGTTAAGAATCTGCGCTTGCACTGCAGGGGGCACGGGTTCAATCCCTGGTCAGGGAAATAAGATGCCACATGCCACGCAGTGTGGCCAAAAAGAAAAAAAAAAAGTTGTGGAAGTGATAAAGGAGTTACTACAGACCATAGGGTCTGCACAGCTATTAAAGGTGAACCTTACATTTTACTCTGAGAGTTCCATGAGCAGACAAACCAAAAGAGAAAATCAGTTAACTTCTCGGGGGAAGACTCACAGCAGTCCCTTGGGGAGGGTGAAGTTTCTCCTGGCACTTGGATTTGAAGACAATCTAAGACTCTGGATAACGTTACAAGCAAGGTCCTCAACAATCTACAGGTGATAAATGAGAGTATTTCCTGCAGCTGTCTCTTCTAAGATCTCCCTTTGTGAGCCAGGAGCAACTTTACATGAGCCGAGGCACAAGACAGTGTGAGCAAGTCTATATGGGGCCAAATAACCTGATCGAGGTGTGCATCTTTCTGATGTTCCAGAATGTTCCAGGGTCATCAGAAGGATGAGTAGACTACATGTTTCAAACAACCAGCCTTAAAACTTTGACTTTCAGCCAGGCTTTGCTGACTGTTCAACAGCAAATCAATCTTCAGGAGAGATCATAAGCAGGCATTGGGTGCTACAGATCAAGGGCAGAGCCACATTCTTTAAGGCTCACCCTATGGATTGAGGGTCAGCATCTGGATTTTTATTCTTTTTTTTTTTTTTTGGCCATGCTGTGCAGCATGTGGGATCTTAGTTCCCTGACCAGGGGTCGAACCCCCTGCAGTGGAAGCTCAGAGTCTTAACCACTGGACCACCAAGGAAGTCCCTGCATCTGGAATTTTTAGGACTTTTTGCCTACAAGTAATTGAAACCCCTCAATATGGCTTGAGCCCAAAGGTAATTTACATTATCTCACAAGACCAGAAATCCAGGGGCAGGGCTGGTTGATTCAGTGGCCCAACAATGTGGTTAGCTATGGGGGTCTAAGACCTCCAGTGAAGTGCCTTCCACTCACTTCATTGTCTCCAACAAATTAGTGAAAACTAACCAGTGATAACATTTCCAAATTACTTACCTATATTGTAGGACTGTTCAGCATAAAAATTACCTAGTGTAGAATTATTCACTCTATCTAAACATTTCTATTAATATACATATTACGCACACAATACCCCTTTTGGGTATAGGTTAAAAGGTCCATCCTACCCAGCTCTGGTCTGTGGATTGTTACCAGTCCCCAATGAGACAAGTACAGAACCTGAGAGCAACTGTGATTAGAAATTTTATAGCAATTTGACAGAGTAATTTTATGTCCATCCAATCTAATCATTACAAATGTAAGCTCTGTCTTTTTAGAATTTTCATTTTAATTGTGTTTTACAGAAGTATCAGTCCACGACAGAGTGGACATTTACAGACTGCTCCTTTGCCTCAGGCAGACCCAGAAGCACTCCTCCGGGGAAGCTCCTGCACTAGATCATCAGTCACAGTGTGGGCACAGATTCCTCTCTCCTCAGGGGCTCCCAGCCCTCACTCTGGACCAGACCCTGTAAAGAGCTCCTGTCACAGCCAAATCCGGATTCAACGTGCAAGCACTGGAAAAGCGGAGAATCAGAATGGACCCTGCAGGGGAAGCCTGCACCATCCGCCATGAGAGGTTGGGGTTCTTCTACCCTGTAGACAGGGCCTCTCTTTCTGTGACTGGTCCCCTAACGGTGTTGCACTTGGCCCTTCTCTGTGATTCCTCTCTCACATAATAGAAGTCCGGAGGCCAGCAGTTCAGGCAGCGGGGCAGCTCCATGCATCCTCGGGGGCCCTTGCAGCTCACTGCAGCCCCCTCCCTGGGTGTGCCTCGTGATTCAAGTTGACTGCTGAGCTCCAGTCTGCACATCTGTATCCCAGGCAGCAGATGAAGGAAGGAAGAACTCCCCAGAAGCCTCTCACAAGGTAAATATGGAGGATACTTTTAACAAAACTATTCATATCACAGAATCTGTTGGTTTTCAAGTTCATTGGCATGCACAGTTTCTAGGCCAGGTCTTTCCCCACTGGGCCACTCAGCCATTAGTAGGACATGGGTCAAACTGCTGTATGTTTCTTCCTAGCATTAGAATGAACAGAGGGTTAAACAACCAGGTCCTACTGTATAGCACGGGGAACTACATTCAATATCCTGTGATAAACCATAATGGAAAAGAATATGAAAAAGAAATCAACTATATTTCAATAAAATAAATTTAAAAAAAAAAAGAAGGAAGAGAGGGTTGAAATGTCCCTTCGTGATCTGTTTCCATTGTCTGGGTTTAAATTTTCTTTTTTCTTATAACTTTGTGCATAAGGAATGGACTGTTTGTAATCAGAATTAAGTGGAGCGATGGGAATGATCCCGAATGGAGCCTGGAGAGACAGCCCAATCCCGACAGTCAGCAGATCATCAGCTTTGATCAATGATTGTCCATCTCTGCAGCCCCTTCCCCCCACACCTTACTGTCCCATGGCAACCTGGTAACCACTTCGGACAAAGACAAAAAGTTCACTATTGATCTGAGTTGTTCTTTTACAGCTCTGTAAAGGGAAGAGCCCTGCATTTGAAAACCTAGCATTGCCTTTTGCTAATTGAGTGTCCTTGAGCAAGGTATTTACTCTGACTCTCAGTTTCCTCATCTGTAAAATGAGGATTAAAATACTCCTGCAGATTACATGAGATTGTAGATATACTTTGTAAATTAAAGAGTTCTCAACCAAGATGAGATATTGCTACAATCATTGATCTAATAGGGTGCAGAAAAGGGAGAGATGGATTCTCTTGGGGAGGGGTCTGGGTAGGATTTTTGCAGGAGGTAGATTTGAGCTGATTCTGTAGAAAGGTTAAAAGGCACAGGCCTTGTTTCTCCAGTGTTGGTGGTGATTTTGTCCACATTCTACCTCTCAACTCGCCTTACCCCTCACTCCCAACAGCGGCAATACATTATCAAGGGCCGTAAAAAATGTTCTCATCCTTTGACCCAGTAATCCTATTTGGGGTAAAAGATTTGAAGAAATAATCCCCAGAGAGAAAGAGCAATATTCACTGCAGATGTTTTTTAATAGCAGCCAAAAAAAGAAAAAGGAAACAGCCTAAACGCTAACAGATGGGAAATGGTCAGATAAATTAAGCTCAAATAAATGCAATGTTTGCAAAGTTATAATTATGAAAGCTATGTCACAACATGGAACGTCATGACATTATCATGTTAACTGAAAAAAAGTGAATCTAAGTGTATGGGACTTCCCTGGCGGTCCAGTGGTTAAGACTCCATGCTTCCACTGCAGGGGGGGCGGCTTCATTCGTGGTCGGGGAACTAAGATCCCACATGCTCTGGAATAAAGTGGTGTATGTATACTCTAGTGGCAGTCCTGTATAGAATATTGGCATATTTGAACAGATTCGAATCCAAAAAAAAATACTTGTATTTGAGTAAGTCTTATGTTGCCTTAAAAATGTTTACACAAACACTTGAATATCATTACATGGGTGGAAAGAGTATTGTGTTTGGAGCTAGAAGAAGGCATGTTAGCCTCAGCTATAACATTTATTAGCTGTTGAGACCTTGGGAAACCATTTAAATACTCTGAGTCCCAGTTTCCTCACGAGTAAAGTGGAACAGACACAGGGCTGCTGTAATGATTAGATGACATCACATATACGATACATACTTTGTAAATGGCACAGATGTAACCATCCTTTTTGCCCACCAGGTGGTGAGTGAGCCAGTCCCCAAACCTCATCCATTTTCTTCGGCCTGGGGAGGATAAAGGGAGCAGGAGGGGGCAAGGAGGACCGGACTCAGTGCAGGTCTCATACCTGTGAAAGGAGAGGGAGGAAGCAGGAAGATGGGTGGGAAGACACTCAGGCTGCAGTGTGACTCTTGGCCCAGTCACCTAAAGGAGGTGACTGCATCCCGCAGGAGTGGGGCTGCGTAGCACCCCGTCGGACTCAGTAAAGCGGGGCCACAGCGTGATGTGTCGGTGGGTGCGGAGGGCCAGCTCTACCTACCTGTAGCCGCTCGCTATTCTTTGACTAGAGGGGGCCCATTCTTGCTCAGGAACTTTAAATCTGCGGTGCCCTGCACCGCAGCCCAACCCTGTCCAGACATTCGCCTGGAATGCTCCTTCACGCTGCGCACATGTGGCTCACTCCCTCACTTCCTCAGGCCTCGGCTGCAAAGCTATTTCCTTGCACAGGACTTCCCTGATCACCCTAAATAAAACTACCTCTGACACCCACCCATGTAAATTCTTATCCTAATTTTGTTCCTAATTCATTTTTATTCACAGCACTGTTAGAACAGTGTCAGGTACATAGTAGGTGCTCAGTAAATACTAATTGATGAATAAGTGATCAGTATAGTTTATTAAAGGTGTAACTATAAATGCTAGATAAAATCATTTGGCATCAATGAACCCATCAAAAAGTATGCCGTGTCCTCAGTATTTGAATGGATACACCTGGCTGACCCCAGTGGGCCTGTGAAATAGGCCAATTGTGTCTTAAGCACTCTGGTTCTTCCAGACTCTTATTTTTCAGTCCTCAATGGCGCCCTCTCATACCTCTTTTAGCCCCTTGAAATTCTCTGTTATGCCAAAACATACTTTTCATAACTCACAAACGTAGGTGGCCTCTGATTTTTTTTTTAACGTTTTTATTGGAGTATAATTGCTTTACAATGGTGTGTTAGTTTCTGCTTTATAACAAAGTGAATCAGTTATACATATACATATATCTCCATATCTCTTCCCTCTTGCGTCTCCCTCCCTCCCACCCTCCCTATCCCACCCTTCTAGCTGGTCACGAAGCACCGAGCTGATCTCCCTGTGCTATGTGACTGCTTCCCACTAGCTATCAATTTTACATTTGGTAGTGTATATATGTCCATATATACACTACCACTCTCTCACTTTGTCCCAGCTTACCCTTCCCCCTCCCCGTGTCCTCAAGTCCATTCTCTAGTAGGTCTGAGTCTTTATTCCTGTCTTGCCCCTAGGTTCTTCATGACCTTTTTTTTTTTTTAGATTCCATATATATGTGTTAGCATACGGTATTTGTTTTTCTTTTCTGACGTACTTCACTCTGTATGACAGACTCTAGGTCCATCCACCTCACTACAAATAACTCAATTTCATTTCTTTTTATGGCTGAGTAATATTCCATTGTATATATGTGCCACATCTTCTTTATCCATTCATCTATCGATGGACACTTAGGTTGCTTCCATGTCCTAGCTATTGTAAATAGCACTGCAATGAACACTGTGGTTCATGACTCTCTTTTTTTTTTTTTTCTTTTTGAATTATGGTTTTCTCAGGGTATATGCCCAGTAGTGAGATTGCTAGGTCATATGGTGATTCTATTTTTAGTTTTTTAAGGAACCTCCATACTGTTCTCCATAGTGGCTGTATCAATTTACATTCCCACCAACAGTGCAAGAGGGTTCCCTTTTCTCCACACCCTCTCCAGCATTTATTGTTTGTAGATTTGTTGATGATGGCCATTCTGACCAGTGTGAGATGATATCGCATTGTAGTTTTGATTTGCATTTCTCTAATGATTCATGATGTTGAGCATTCTTTCATGTGTTTGTTGGCAATCTGTATATCTTCTTTGGAGAAATGTCTATTTAGGTCTTCTGCCCATTTGTGGATTGGGTTGTTTGTTTTTTAGATATTGAGCTGCATGAGGTGCTTGTAGATTTTGGAGATTAATCCTTTGTCAGTTGCTTCATTTGCAAATATTTTCTCCCATTCTGGGGGTTATCTTTTCATCTTGTTTATGGTTTCCTTTGCTGTGCAAAAGCTTTTAAGTTTCATTAGGTCCCATTTGTTTATTTTTGTTTTTATTTCCATTCCTCTAGGAGGTGTCAGAAAGGATCAAAAAGGATCTTGCTGTGATTTATGTCATAAAGTGTTCTGCCTATGTTTTCCTCTAAGAGTTTGATAGTGTCTGGCCTTACATTTAGGTTTTTAATCCATTTTGAGTTTATTTTTGCGTATGGTGTTAGGGAGTGTTCTAATTTCATTCTTTTACATGTAGCTGTCCAGTTTTCGCAGCACCACTTATTGAAGAGGCTGTCTTTTCTCCATTGTATACTGTTGCCTCCTTTATCAAAGATAAGGTGACCATATGTGTGTGGGTTTATCTCTGGGCTTTCTATCCTGTTCCATTGATCTATATTTCTGTTTTTGTGCCAGTACCATACTGTCTTGATTACTGTAGGTTTGTAGTATAGTCTGAAGTCCAGGAGCCTGATTCCTCCAGCTCCGTTTTTCTTTCTCAAGATTGCTTTGGCTATTTGGGGTCTTTTGTGTTTCCATACAAATTGTGAACTTTTTTGTTCTAGTTCTGTGAAAAATGCCATTGGTAGTTTGATAGGGATTGCATTGAATCTGTAGATTGCTTTGGGTAGTATAGTCATTTTCACAGTGTTGATTCTTCCAATCCAAGAACATGGTATATCTCTCCATCTATTTGCATCATCTTTAATTTCTTTCATCATTGTCTTACAGTTTTCTGCATACAGGTCTTTTGTCTCCTGAGGTAGGTTTATTCCTAGGTATTTTATTTTTTTGTTGCAATGGTAAATGGGAGTGTTTTCTTAATTTCACTTTCAGATTTTTCATCATTAGTGTATAGGAATGCAAGAGATTTCTGTGCATTAATTTTGTATCCTGCTACTTTACCAAATTCATTGATTAGCTCTAGTAGTTTTCTGGTAGCATCTGTGGGATTCCCTATGTATAGTATCATGTCATCTTCAAACAGTGACAGCTTTACTTCTTCTTTTCTGATTTGGATTCCGTTTATTTCTTTTTCTTCTCTGATTGCTGTGGCTAAAAATTCCAAAACTATGTTGAATAATAGTGGTGAGAGTGGGCAACCTTGTCTTGTTCCTGATCTTAGTGGAAATGGTTTCCGTTTTTCACCATTGAGGACGATGTTGGCTGTGGGTTTGTCATATATGGCCTTTATTATGTTGAGGTAAGTTTCCTCTATGGCTACTTTCTGGAGGGTTTTATCATAAATGCGTGTTGAATTTTGTCAAAAGCTTTCTCTGCATCTATTGAGATGATCATATGTTTTTTCTCCTTCAATTTGTTAATATGGTGTATCATGTTGATTGATTTGCATATATTGAAGAATCCTTGCATTTCTGGGATAAACCCCACTTGATCATGGTGTATGATCCTTTTAATGTGCTGTTGGATTCTGTTTGCTAGTATTTTGTTGAGGATTTTTGCATCTATGTTCATCAGTGATATTGGCCTGTAGTTTTCTTTTTTTGTGACATTTTTGTCTGGTTTTGGTATCAGGGTGACGGTGGCCTTGTAGAATGAGTTTGGGAGTGTTCCTCCCTGTGTTATATTTTGGAAGAGTTTGAGAAGGATGTGTTAGCTCTTCTCTAAATGTTTGATAGAATTTGCCTGTGAAGCCATCTGGTCCTGGGCTTTTGTTTGTTGGAAGATTTTAAATCACAGTTTCAATTTCAGTGCTTGTGATTGGTCTGTTCATATTTTCTATTTCTTCCTGGTTCAGTCTTGGAAGGTTGTGCATTTCTAAGAATTTGTCCATTTCTTCCAGGTTGTCCATTTTATTGGCATAGAGTTGCTTTTAGGAATCTCTCATGATCCTTTGTACTTCTGCAGTGTCAGTTGTTACTTCTCCTTTTTCATTTCTAATTTGGTTTATTTGAGTCTTCTCCCTTTTTTTCTTGATGAGTCTGGCTAATGGTTTATCAATTTTGTTTATCTTCTCAAAGAACCAGCTTGTAGTGTTATTGATATTTGCTATCGTTTCCTTCCTTTCTTTTTCATTTATTTCTGATCTGATCTTTATGATTTCTTTCTTTCTGCTAACTTTGGGAGTTTTTTGTTCTCCTTTATCTAATTGCTTTAGGTGTAAGGTTAGGTTGTTTATTTGAGATGTTTCTTGTCTCTTAAAGTACGATTGTATTGCTATAAACTTCCCTCTTAGTACTGCTTTTGCTGCATCCCATAGGTTTTGGGTCATCCTGTTTTCATTGTCATTTGTTTCTAGGTATTTTTTGATTTCCTCTTTGATTTCTTCAGTGATCTCTTGGTTATTAAATATTGTATTGTTTAGCCTGTATGTGTTTGTATTTTTTACAGATTTTTTCCTGTAATTGATATCTAGTCTCATAGCACTGTGGTCAGAAAAGATACTTGATACAATTTCAATTTCTTAAATTTACCAAGGCTTGACTTGTGACCCAAGATATGATCTATCCTGGAGAGTGCTCCATGAGCACTTGAGAAGAAAGTGTATTCTGTTGTTTTTGGATGGAATGTCCTATAAATATCAATTAAGTCCATCTTATTTAATGTATCATTTAAAGCTTGTGATTCCTTATTTATTTTCATTTTGGATGATCTGTCCATTGGTGAAAGTGGGGTGTTAAAGTCCCCTTCCTATGATTGTGTTACTGTTGATTTCCCCTTTTATGGCTGTTAGCATTTGCCTTATGTATTGAGGTGCTCCTATGTTGGGTGCATAAATATTTATAATTGTTATCTCTTCTTCTTGGATTGATCCCTTCATCATTACGTAGTGTCCTTCTTTGTCTCTTGTAATAGTCTTTGTTTTAAAGTCTATTTTGTCTGATGTGAGAATTGCTACTCCAGCTTTCTTTTGATTTCCATTTGCATGGAATATATTTTTCCATCCTCTCACTTTCAGTCTGTATGTGTCCCTAGGTCTGAAGTGCGTCTCTTGTAGACAGCATATATACGGCTCTTGTTTTTGTATCCATTCAGCCAGTCTATGTCTTTTGGTTGGAGCATTTAATCCATTTACATTTAAGGTAATTATCGATATGTATGTTCCTATTACCATTTTCTTAATTGTTTTGGGTTTGTTATTGTAGGTCTTTTCCTTCTCTTGTGTTTCCTGCCTAGAGAAGTTCCTTTAGCATTTGTTGTAAAGCTGGTTTGGTGGTGCTGAATTCTCTTAGCTTTTGCTTGTCTGTAAAGGTTTTAATTTCTTTGTCAAATCTGAATGAGATCCTTGCTGGATAGAGTAATCTTGGTTGTAGGTTTTTCACTTTCATCACTTTAAATATGTCCTGCCACTCGCTTCTGGCTTGCAGAGTTTCTGCTGAAAGATCAGCTGTTAACCTTATGGGGATTCCCTGTGTGTTATTTGTTGTGTTTCCCTTGCTGCTTTTAATATTTGTGCTTTGTCTTTAATTTTTGATAGTTTGATTAATATGTGTCTTGGCATGTTTCTCCTTGGGCTTATCCTGAATGGGACTCTCTGTGCTTCCTGGACTTGATTAATTATTTCCTTACCCATATTAGGGAAGTTTTCAACCATAATCTATTCAAATGTTTTCTCAGTCCCTTTCTTTTTCTCTTCTTCTTCTGGGACCCCTATAATTCTAATGTTGGTGTGTTTAATATTGTCCCAGAGGTCTCTGAGACTGTCCTCAATTCTTTTCATTCTTTTTTCTTTATTCTGCTCTGCAGTAGTTATTTCCACTATTTTATCTTCCAGGTCACTGAGCCGTTCTTCTGCCTCAGTTATTCTGCTATTGATTCCTTCTAGAGAATTTTTAATTTCATTTATTGTGTTGTTCATGATTGTTTGTTTGCTCTTTAGTTCTTCTCAGTCCTTGTTAAACGTTTCTTGCATTTTGTCTATTCTATTTCCAAGATTTTGGATAATCTTTAGTATCATTATTCTGAATTCTTTTTCAGGTAGACTGCCTATTTCCTCTTCATTTGTTAGGTCTGGTGGGTTTTTACCTTGCTCCTTCATCTGCTGTGTGTTTCTTTGTCTTCTCATTTTGCTTAACTTACTGTGTTTGGGGTCTCCTTTTTGCAGGCTGCAGGTTCGTAGTTCCCATTGTTTTCGGTGTCTGCCCCCAGTGGCTAGGGTTGGTTCAGTGGGTTGTGTAGGCTTCCTGGTGGAGGGGACTAGTGCTTGTGTTCTGGTGGATGAGGCTGGATCTTGTCTTTCTGGTGGGCAGGTCCACGTCTGATGGTGTGTTTTTGGGTGTCTGTGGCCTTATTATGATTTTAGGCAGCCTCTGTGCTAATGGGTGGGGTTGTGTTCGTTTCTTGCTAGTTGTTTGGCATAGGGTGTCCAGCACTGTAGCTTGCTGGTCATTGAGTGGAGCTGGGTCTTGGCGTTGAGATGGAGATCTCTGGGAGGTTTTCATCATTTGATATTACGTGGAGCTGGGAGGTCTCTGGTGGACCAATGTCCTGAACTTGGCTCTCCCACCTCAGAGGCACAGCCCTGAGGTCTGGCTGGAGCACCAAGAGCCTGTCATCCACATGGTTCAGAATAAAAGGGAGAAAGAAAGAAAGAAAGAAAGAAAGAGAGAGAGAGAGAGAGAGGGAGGGAGGGAGGGAGGGAGAGAGGGAGGAAGGAAGGAAGAAAGAAAGAAAGAAAGAGAAAAGAAAGAAAAAGATAAAATAAAATAAAATAAAAAAGTTATTAAAATAAAAAACAAGAAATAATTATTAAAAAAATGTTTAAAGTAATTTAAAAAAAAAGAAAGAAAGAAAGAAGAGAACAACCAAACCAAAAAACAAATCCACCAGTGATAACAAGCGTTGAAAACTATACTAAAAACAAACAAACAAACAAAAAAAACGGACAGAGACCTAGGACAAATGGTAAAAGCAAAGCTATACAGACAAAATCACACACAGAAGCATACGCATACACACTCACAAAAAAAGAAAAAGGTAAAAAATATATATATATCGTTGCTCTCAAAGTCCACCTCCTCAATTTGGGATGATTCGTTGTGTATTCAGGTGTTCTAGAGATGCAGGGTACATCAAGTTGATTGTGGAGATTTAATCCGCTGCTCCTGAGGCTGCTGGGAGAGATTTCCCTTTCTCCTCTTTGTTTGCACAGCTCCTGGGATTCAGCTTTGGATTTGGCCCCGCCTCTGCGTGTAGGTCGCCTGAGGGCATGTGTTCTTCGCTCAGACAGGACGGGGTTAAAGGAGCAGCTGCTTCGGGGGCTCTGGCTCACTCAGGCCGGGGGGAGGGAGGGGTACGGATGCGGGGTGAGCCTGCAGCGGCAGAGGCCAGCGTGGCGTGACGTTGCACCAGCCTGAGTGGCCTCTGATTTTAATTGGAAGGAAAACCTCAAGTTCAACAAACAAAATTAAAACCAGTGGGTAAATAGGAATTGGAGGAGTTTTTTGTACCCTCTAAAATAATTCCATGAAGGCAGTTGCCTAGTGTATTTTGTAGAAAGATAAAATATCCAGAGAAGAAATTACAATGCAATATTGCCCAGGAGGTACAGATTCTAAGCACAGCATCTAAGCACTAAGGAAATGACATGTAGCCCATACCACAGAACTAGATTGTTCAAAGAAGTTCTAGTTCAATGTATGTTTTTTACTTTATTTCCCTAAGCATACTTGATGTCATATGGAAACGTTACAATTTTTTTTTTTTTTTTTTAGAAAATCTGTTCCCCACTCACTTTGTTCAGTGGTTAGCTCGTCTCAGCATCAAACGTAGAACCAGAGGCTGAATGGCGATGATTGCTTAATCCCATTCCAACAAAGACATTTTTCACAGACATACTTTTGTAATTACTTTTCATCTAATTAGCTAACACAAAGTAATGAGTCATCGTGGTCTTAACGACCTTCTTGCTGTGACTGAGTACAGTCAGCTACAGTGAACTACATTATAATCCATCAGTCGTCACAATTTATGCCGAATTTAGTTAATTATGCAAATTCGATCTGTTTATTTTTGTTACAATAAAGTTTACCACATGGAAATGGGACCTTATGGAGGTTTATTAACAAAAGAAAATTAAGAAGAAATAATACCTTTACTTGCACTTGACTCTGAGTGATATTTAACAATCTTAGGCCATGAGTGTGATCTATCACAAGTCACTACTGTTTTCAATGAAACATACAATATTAAAAATCTTTGCTATTCTCTCATAGAAACAGAGAGTAGAATGGTGGTTGCCAGGGGCGGGAAAGTGGAGGAAATGGGGAGACGTTGGTCAAAGGGTACACATTTTCAGTTATGAGTAAGTTCTGGGGATGTAGTACAGCGTGGTGACTATCTATAGTCAGTACCGTGTTGTAGACCTGAAATTTGCTAAAACAGTTCATTTTAAGTGTTCTGACCACACACACAAAAAATGGTAACTATGTGAAATGGCAGGTGTGTTAATTATGATAATTGTGACAGATGTGTTTATTACATGATTATGGTAATTATTTCACAATGTGTATGTATATCAAATCATCATATCGTACAGCTTAAATGTATACAACTTTGTCAATTGTATCTCAATAAAGCTAGAAAAAAATCATAAAGGTGATTAAATTAACATATGAAAATCCATTATTGGAATAAGAAAATTGTGAACTGCAGCTGAGAAGCCATAAATATAAGCGTTTTGGATTAATCTCCTAAGTTTTCTGTAGTACTGTCTTGGGATGAACATTGTCTTGGAACATGACGTAGTTATCAAAATACTCTCACAAATTATTTTGGAGAGAAAAAAATATAGAAGAAAAATGGTATGAAGTGAAAAATTTGAAAAACAGTGATTGGAAATGGAATTCAATATACGCAGATGCTTTACAAACCCTGAAAATGGGAAAGATAATAAGTCTTTATTAATAATAAGAGTAATAATTCTGGTGCTTAAGGAAACATTACTAATTAATTTTACTTTAGGAAAAAACCAAGTGGAGAAATGTGGCAGACACCACTTTAATCAACTGATCAAAGTTAACTCCAGTGTTAATGTCCTTATTTTGACAACTGTATTGTGGCTATGTAAGAGAATGTTCCAGTTTTTAGGAAATATACACTAAAGTATTCAGAGGTAAAGAGACATCATGTTTAAAACGTATCCTCAAATAGTCTAGATAAAATTTGTGTGTGTGTATATCTATCTATCTATTTATCTAAAGAGAGAGAGAGAGAGAGAGAGAGAGAAAGGAGACAGAATTAAAGCAATTATGGTAAAACTTTAAGAAGAAATCTGGGTGAAGGGTATATGAGAACTTTTTGTATTTCTCTTGCAACATTTATGTAAGTCTGCAAATTACATAAATCAAAATAAAATATTAAAACAACAACAAAAGGCAGGTTATGCTGGAGGTCTGATGTTAATGAACCAGCAAAATGTCCAGATGAAAACAGGATGTAGAAATAGAAGGATTACACTTTATCCTGAACACTGTGGTATCTTCCAAACCAAACACATCGATGGACATAATGTGTTTCCCCCAAGTACTTTTTATCCAAATCTCCTTTGAAAATACAGTAAATTGAGCACCAAATCCTGCTTGATTCTCATCCTTTGGTAGGGATGGTCACTTAATTTAGGATAACCTTATAACAACTGAGCTTAAGTTGTTTAAAATAGCAATCACCTTATTCATGAGTTAAGTGAATTCCCCTGGAATTGAAACACTGATACGCTGAACTCTGCATGACATCTGGTAAATAAAGGAATAAATATGGCCGTATGTGGTCAGTGGCCAAACCTCACAGGAGAGTTAGATTATAACAGATGTCTCCTTCAGTGAAATAGACAACTGAGCTATTTTTCCACTCAGTTGCCTGGACATTTGTCTGAAATAAGTCAAATAGAAAAGTTACCTTGGCTTCTTATAGGTATAGTCTGCTTCCTAAATTTTGTCTTCTTGCCTTATCCCATCACAGCAGTCAATGAAAGAGTACATGTCTCAAAAGTAGGGTTTAATTTAAAGAAAAAAAAAAAAAAACTGATGTAGTCATTTAATTGTGGGTGCATATTGCTACTGCAGATATCAAATGATTTTTTTTTTTTTTGCTGCGTCAGGTCTTAGTTGTGGCACTTGGGATCTTCGTTGCTGTGTGCTGGCTTCTCTCTAGTTGTGGCGTGCGGGTTTTCTCTTTTCCGGTTGTGGTGTGCGGGCTCCAGAGTGCGTGGGCTCTGTAGTTTGCTGCATGTGGGCTCTCTAGTTGAGGTGCGCGGGCTCAGTAGTTGTGGCGCGCAGGCTTAGTTGCCCTGTGGCATCTTAGTTTCCCAACCAGGGATCTAACCCCGCACCCGCTGCATTGGAAGGCGAAGTCTTAACCACTGGATCACCAGGGAAGTCCCTCAAATGAGTCTTAAAAGTACTGTTGAATTCTCAAACTGTTGACTTTTATAAACGTGCATGCGGCATTGTGCTAGGCTCTGTGAACTTTGGAAAAGAAACAGAATACATGATCCTCGCCCCAAAGAGCTTATATCTGGGGAAAAAGACCCCGCATAAAACAACTAGAGAAAAACATCTAGGTATTAAATACACTTAGAAAATGACCAGAGCAAAATATGAAATTAAATATTCTATGATGAAGATTATTGATTACACGCTAAATGTAGTTGAAACTATAAATTCTAAAGGAGTGGCTGGCACCTGGCCCACATTGTCCTAACGGGAGGCACAGTATAGATGTCATGTCCCCAGAGCACCAGGCAATGTGTGGTGAGGGCAGGGCTATAAATAGGAAATGACAGATAGTTTACAGTATATACCAAACTAACTTAAGCAAGACTATACTAATGAAATTAGGGAACAGAAGCATACATAAATAGAGCGTGAACACTGTGTATAAACAAGGGAGCAAATATGTTTTGTGGATGGAAATTGAGGGAGAAAGCTCTCCTTCTACAGAAAGGCAGGAGGGTGTGGTAGAAAGAATATCAACTTTGGTTTCAGATACACTGGGATTCAAATCCTGGCTCTTCAACTGTGTGAAACTGGGCGCATTAACTTTTGCAGGCCTCATTTTCCCTACATCTACTACAAAGCTACTAGCTTGTGCAGTTGTTATTAGTATTAAATTCGACGCTCCATAAAGCATCTAGCAGAAGCAGGCGTTCAACAAGGAGCATTCGCTGGTGTTCTCTGTGTATCTGTTAAACATCCCACTGTGTTAATGTTGTGCCTGTCTTTCCCAGTAGACTATGAGCTGCTCAAAAAAGGGATTATGAGTTAATGGTCTTCGTATTTCGAATTCCTACTACAGTATCTGACACAGAGTGGATTCTTATTAATTGTGGAAATAATAAGGATCATGAAAAACATACATTTAGATGATAATGATGGCTTAATATTAACTGAGTGCTTCCGTTATGCTCCGATTCTGTGCTAGGAGCATTCCATGAATGATCTTATTTCATTCCCATAACGATGCTTTGTTTGTGGGAATGAACATGCCATGCAAACGAGGAGGATATAGAAACCTGCCCAAGTTCATAGGGCTAGTAAATGGCAGAGCCCAGGCCTCAGCCAGACTGGACTCCAAGCTACCCGCTGAGTGGAGAACAGCTCTTGCTCTGTATTAGCCGAGGAAAATTCCACGGACCAATAGGAGTTACAGAAGCTGTCTGCGTACTAAAAAGGCAGAGAATTCGGGAGAGGGGGTGAGAGCATTCCAGGGACAGGCAGCGGCTTCAGAGCCAGCTCTGATGTGAGACAGAAGGTGGGATGGGGGTGTGGAAGGGGGTGAGTCTGAGGGACGGGCCGGATGGGGCTGGCTGAGCGCACACTGGGAAAACTGGGGCCTGTGCAGGTGAGCACAGAGGAAGAAAGAAGAGCCTCTGTATGGGGTTCTCTCCGTTGGAACGGGCAGAGCTGGGGCCCAGAAGCCCAGAGATGGGCGGTGCAGCAGCTGAGGCTACGGATGGCATGGGGTAGAGTAGGAAGTCCTTCTGGGGCAGGACGGAGGCTCCAGGCTCCAGGCTCCAGGCGCTGCAATTCTGGGAGGGAACTGAAAGAAAAGCCACTGGATCTGGCAACAGATTGCAGGCAGGCAGCGTTAGTCGCTCTTTAACATCAAGAGAAACAAAACGTAGCAATAATGCCTCCACTTAGTGTAGTGGTGAAAGGGGAACCAGGCCACCCTGGGTCCCGGGCAGGCTTGCAGCTGTGTGACCTTAGCAAAGTGACTTAAACCTCTCTGGGTTCCTGTCTCTCTTCTGTAAAGTGGGGATGGTTTCTGTCTCCTAGGGTTATTGTGATTGCAAAACGATGGTGGATTTCGTTGGCTTTTTCTTCATATTTTCTACTGGACTCATGCTCCCTAAACATTATAGAGAACTTGCTGTTTATTGGGAGGATTCTCCCAAACTGGGTCCCAGGTCCTTAATTTTAGTGGGCAACAGGCAACGGGGGATACCCTGTTGACTCCTCCAGGTTAACAGGTCTGGCATCAAACACATACCCAACTCCCAACTTCCCAGCTCCCATTCCCTGATTTCAAAAGGCAACACAGGTTTTGCAATCCTCCAGGCTCAAAACCTTCCACCCAATTTAAACTTTTCTCCTCTCCCATCCCCCATATCAAATTTATAATCAGGTCTTATTCCTTCTTTCACTGTAATGCCTTTTAGATTCATTTCTTCTCGGTTTCCACTTTTCCTTCCTCATCCCTATTTTTTTTTTTTTCTTTCAGCGATCCTCTGATGACCTCTGTGTCTCTTCTTTCAACCCAGTGCCAAATTAATGACCAACGGATTATTTCGGATACCACTTACGTCGCTTATCTCCCTTTGTCAAGAACTCTCAATAGTTCTCCTGTGAGGGTTAGAGCGAGTTCCAATTCCTAGGTTTGGTATTAAACTTACTTCGAACTGGAATTCGGGAATTCCTTTCCCGAATTCTCCACCGGGGGATGGCACCTTGACTCCACCCACAGCTCAGCCCTCCAGCTTCTAGAAAGTTCCTTCTGCAGCCCCCTGGTGAAATTCTATCCCTTCCGGAAGACGTGGTTTGATTTCCATATCCCCAAAGATGCGATCCTTGACCAGTTATTCCACTCCCGATGTCCTTTATCACTTGGGGGCTCCACCCCGCCTAACACTGTGATACACTCATGACTTTGGGGGTTGGACCCGACTTCTGGCCGAAGTTCCCATTACCAAGCATAGGCTCCCACACTCAATAATTAAGCTGAAAGAATGGAGGGATGAGTAAATGGCCATGCTCCTGGCCCGGTCCCTTCTTGCTGATCCTCAGCACCTACTACCCCCTCTTCCTACCAGTCTGACCATGTCCGACCTCCGGACGCCACCAAGCAGCGTTGGGGTGGACTGTGTCCCCGAATCCTGAGCGTTTCCGCGTAGCCCGATCTCCACGACTTAGCCCTGGGCAGAGGATAATGCTGCAGAGCCCGGCCCTCCGCTCCTACTCCCGGAGGGGTCGTTCGGTGGGAACTGGGCTGGTTTCGGGAATCGGGGCCACCAGCGCCCATCACCCCGCGGGGAAGGAGGACGACGCGGGCAGAACGGCTGGGGGATTAGGTGTCGCCCCTCGCCCTCCCCCTCGCGGCCATTGGGCAGCCTCCGCGGCGCGCCCTGTGGACGGGGCGGGGCCCTCCCCATCTCCCCTCGGTTCCCCTCCCCTGCTTCCCGGGGTGGGAACCTCGGGAGGCGGGAGACGCGGAGGGGCTGCCGAGGGGCGTCCGGTTACATCTCCGCCTTCCTCAGCCTCCGGCCGCAGAGCCCCTCGGTTTGCGGGACGGCAGTCCGGGAACATGTTGGCCGCGGTCCGCCGGAGCGGAGCTGCGTGGACGCGGGCGCTGCTGCTGCAGCTGCTGCTGGCGGGGCCCGGGGGCTGCCTGAGCCGCCAGGAGCTCTTTCCCTTCGGCCCCGGGCAGGGCGACCTGGAGCTGGAGGCCGGGGACGACCGCGTCTCCCCAGCCCTGGAGCTGAGCACTGCGCTCCGCTTCTTCGACAAATCCGACCTCAACTCGGTCTACGTGAGTGCGACCCCGGGCGGGAGATGGGGGCAGTTGTCTGGGAGGGTGCGGGGGGCTGACGCGGCGTCGGAAGGAAGGCCCGGGCGGGCCGGGGGCGCCCGCGGAGCCGGACGGACGTGAGCGTCGTGGGCGGGGACCCGGACCCGCAGGCCGCCGGGGCGCGGGGTGCGGCGCTCGGTCTCCAAGCCCAAGGGGGCTCCCGCCTCCGCCCGGCCCGCCGACGCCTCCCCGCCGCCTGGTCACTGTCGCCCGAGGGGCACTCGGGTCTGGGGAGCTCGTCTCGTCTGCGCCGCCCCGTGCGCGCCCTGCCCGACTCCGGGACCCCGCGACCCCGGACCCCGGGACCCGGGCGGCGTTTCCACTCCGGCGGCTGTGTGACCGCGTCGCCTCCGAGAAGTCGGTCCGCGTCTCGCCATTGTCCCCTGCCTTTTGGGGACAGGTCCCGGTGCGGTTGGGACCAGGCGCGGGCGCAGGGCAAAGGCCAGAGCTGGGTTGCAGCCGGCGCGCGGGCCCTGCGACTGCCGTAGGTGCCGGGGCAGGAAAAGACCGCCAAACCGGGCTCTCCGCCCCGGGAATGTAGCCGACAGCCCCTGCATTTGTGTGTGTGGACTCCGGATGTGCCTTGGCAGTGATTCTGCTCTCAGTCCGAAGTTAAGGGCTGGGAAAGGGCGCCCCGGTGATCCAATTTCCTGTAGCCGAGCACTGTCACCATGGGGGGCGGGGGGAGGGCGGCCAGATGGGGAGCGGGACAGGGACCTTTCGCTCCCTGGATCCTTCTCTGAACTGGCCGGGCTCGGGGACGCTGTCAACTTGGTAAAGTCCTTTCGTCCCGCCGCCTGCCGCTGCCGCGCACCATGTGGATTTCATATAAAGCTGTGTGCATTCCAGAAGTGGAGGGAACAACGCCAGCAGCGGCTGGAGCTTGTCCTGCCGGTGAAATGGCTGTGCTCGTCTTCTGGCCGGGGCAGACTTCGCCCGGGACAACACCCACGTGGAGCTTGTCGGCTTTGCCCAAAAAGAATGAGTCCTTGAAGTCTCCACCGACAGAGGGTGTCCCCTTGTTGGCTGACTGCCCTGACCTCCTTGCGCAGTCTGCTGTAGCCTGTAAGACCCTGCCTTAGGTTTTTAAATGCATAAGATAAAATCCACAGGATTGCCAAGGAGATCAATTCTGTTGAAAAATGAGTTAAAATATTTTTTAAAAATTGTATTAAGTAATATATGTGGTTTTTTTTTTTAAACCGTATTAAATAGCAAGGTGTAGCAGTGGATCCAGTGTACGATCAGCTAATGCCGGAACTTTCAAGGTCATGGGGACTGTAAACAATATTCAGAGACACCTACTGTGACTATAATGTGATAGGAGAATATCTGTGACTGCTGTTAGTGGCAAGGTCATTAAGTGCTAATACTACCGTGTTTTGTTGCCTACATTTATAATGGAAGGAAATGCTAAATACCAGTTACGGGTTACTGAAAATTAAAATGAAATTTCTTTTTCTCTCTAGGTTAACAGACCCACTGAATTCTATGCATGAACCCCTATGTTAAATTAGGGCCCTCCTGCCCTTCTTTACTTGTGGCATCAGACTAACCACATTACGTTCTAAAGACCTAGAAAATCGATTGCTAAAAAGTGATTCCCGTCAGTCCACACCTTCTGAGCCAATTTGGGTTTTTCATCTGCATTTCAGTGAGAAAGACTCCCAGAGGTCTCTTTGCATCTTATTTCTGTGCTTCAGGTTGGGTTCCCAGGAAGGACTCTGAGATGGAGATTAGCAGGTAGGTTATTTCATTAGGGCGAGCTTCTCAGATCCACACTTGTAGGAGGGAGGGCAGTGAAGAAAGATTGAGCGGAGTGGCGGAGCTGCAGTGCAGGCCAGCAAGGGCATCCAGCCAGTCCCCTGGGAGCTCTGGAGGTGGGATGGCCCTTCAGAGCTCTCTCAAGTCTCCTGAGAGGGATGGACCTCCGTGTCCTTACAGTGATCCGTGGTTCCATAAGGGCTGCCCTGGACCGAGGTGTGACCCTCGGGTGAGGCAGTTTTTTCCACGGAGTCAGTTATCGAAGAGGAGGGCTGAGGACTGCATTCCCAGGAGCTGAATGAGGATCTGGTGCCACATCACAGCACCCACCAGTATCTGCAGTTTTGTAGATGCTCTTTTGAGCTGATGGAAACCCTCACATGGCCCTGAGTGAAAAGGTGAATTGACAGGACGTGTGAGCATGAACTAGGTGGTCTGTACTGTTCTGGACATTAGATTAAGAAAATGAAAGGAAACCCACTGAGAAGGAAAATGATTATTGGATGAGTACATCTACATGTGTCAGGGACTTGCTAGTTTTACATTATTTAATCCTCAAGACAACGTGCCCCCTTTTTTTCAGATGAAGAAATAATAACAATAATTAGTAATTACCCAAGGCCATAGCATCAGTTAAAAATACCCAAACTAGTATTTCAGCCCGTCTGTGTCTGACTCATAATGCTTTCAAGCATCGGACCTAAAACATGTGATGGACCCAAGGGGTTGCTGTGAGTTAGAGTAGTGAGGAAAGATTTTACAGAGGAGGTTACATTTAAGACTTGAAAGACAGGTCCATTTTCAGTAGGCGGAGGGGGAAATGGAGAGGCCATTCATGGTGGGAGGTACTGCAGGGGCAAATACATGAGGATGGGAACAAGCTTGGTATATGCTGGGAAAGTGAGGAATATGACCCCACTGGAGCAGAGTGTTTTTGTTGGAATAGGAGGGTTCAGTCTGGGATAGGCAGGTGGGGTCAGGGGATAAATGTATCAGTTAGCTCTTGCTGTGTAACAAACAACCACAAAAACGTCAGCGGCATATAACTATAAGCACTTGTTGCTCATGTGTCTGGACTCCACAGGTGGTGGGCTGATTTAGGGCGGCTTCAGCAGGAGCAACTGGGATGATCTGGTTCTGCTCTGGGAGGTGCTGGGGGAGGGGGGGTGTCTCTCAACCTCCACAGCTGTTTTGCCTAATGTGGTCATTAGCCATGTATAGCTATTTTAAATTAATTAAAATGAAATAATAATAGAATTTCAGCTTTTGAGTCACACTAGCCATATTTCAAATGCTCAACATCCTCACTAGTGACTAGTGGCCACTAGATTGGACAACGCTGCTGTTGAATGTATCCATCACCACTAAAAATTCTATTGGATGGTGCTGCTTCAGAGGGCCAGCTTAAGCATGTTCCTTTACATGGAGATGTCAGAAGCATAAGAGAGTAAGTGGAAATGCATAGTGCTTTTCCAAGCCTTCCCTTGGGTCATGCCTCCTAACTTCTCAGGGACTAAAGCAAGTCTCATGGCTGAGCCCAGAGTCAGTGGGTGAGGCAGGTCATCCCCGCGCCCCCCCCCCCCCCCCCCCCCCGCCGTGGTGGTAACAGGCATGGATACAGGGAGAGCTGAAGATGTGGAGCCAAACGATGCAATACATTACATGGAGGGTCATGAAAGATGGCTCCTGGAAGGTTAGTGGTTGATGGGTTATACTGTCTGTAGCTGGTCACAAGGCATGCCCGTCTTTAGTAAGATAAGTCTGGCAGTGGTTTGCAAGACAGCATGAACAAACAGACAAGAAGAATTTGGGAGCAGGAAAAGCAGTCCCATAAATTACTGATTTATCAGATATGCAGGAATTAGAGCGTACAGGAATGGGTCAAGGAGAGGAGTGGGCGAACCTGAGTTGATCTAAGATGCATCAGCAAGATTTCTGACCAGTCACATATGGAACGCGGAGGAGAAGGCAGGGAGGGAGAGGTTCTTGGTCTTGAGGCGTGAGAGAATGATGAGATGGTTGGCAGAGCTGACTTGAGTGAAAAGGCATTAGTCCAGGTTTGACTTGGTGGTGTTGGAGACCAACAAGGGGACCAGAACATGGAGATGCCCTGGAGCTTGTAGACCTTCAAACGACCAGTTAGGTTGGAAGGTGAATGGAAGCCTTGACACTGGTTTACAAGGGGAAGTAGGAAAGCAGGGAACAAGCTGAGAGCTGGGTTTGGAGCCCTTGGAAAGGGTACCATTAGTAATGACCCCACTCATCAGTTCTAACAGTGCGGTCTGGGGACTCCTGGGCGTCCTGGAGACTTTTTCAAGAAATTCACAAGGTCAAAACTCTTTTCCTGGTAATACGAAAATGTTGTTTGCTTTTTTTTAATTTTAAATTTATTTATTTATTTATTTTTGGCTGTGTTGGGTCTTCGTTTCTGTGCGAGGGCTTTCTCTAGTTGTGGCGAGCGGGGGGCCACTCTTCATTGCGGCGCGCAGGCCTCTCACTGTCGCTGCCTCTCTTGTTGCGGAGCACAGGCTCCAGACACGCAGGCTCAGTTGTTGTGGCTCACGGGCCCAGTTGCTCCGCGGCATGTGGGATCTTCCCAGACCAGGGCTCGAACCCGTGTCCCCTGCATTGGCAGGCAGATTCTCAACCACTGCGCCACCAGGGAAGCCCCTGTTGTTTGCTTTTTATACTCCCATGCTCTCATGTGTATATAGTGGAGCTCACTAGAGGCTATAGGATATGTGATATCTACATGTGTTGTGATATTTGTCACAGAAGATTGAATGTAGAAGATAGGAGAATCCAGCTATCTTCCATTAAGCCAGACATCAAATTGATTTGCACAAATGTACAACAACTTTTGGGTTTTATTTTCTTTAAAATTATGTTAACATGTAATGAGTTCATTATTATTTATTATAAATATTTAAATTTTTCTCAATTTTAATTTCTGATATGATAAGTATTGATCAATATGACCTATATAAACACGAGATTCTAGGGGTTCTTTAATAATTTTTAAGAATATAAAGGGGTCCTGAGACCAAAATGTTCAAGAGCTGCTGATTTGATGATATCTAGATATCGTAGGCCTCTGCCTTAATTTGAGAGCTGTTCCAAGGGAATATTCCATGGTGGAGCGAGGGGCCATCTTGGTTTCCTGACTTGATCCTGTGGGCCATTGCATGATAAGATCTGATTCTCCACGTGGAGTAATCTCTTTATTTTTAAATCAGCACAGTCCCAGTGATGAAGCCAGTCATTCTTACCCATCCTGAGTAATGAGAGGGGAGTGGGCCAGTGTTTAAATCTAGTACATGATTTGATTACATATGATGTTATTCATGTCTTGATTCATAAACATGGAGAAGTGAATTAGTTATTGTTTAATAAGTTCAGTTTGGGGAATAAAATTCTTTATGGCTATGGAAAAATAATAAAAGGATATCCTTGGAAGCAAAAAGATTGTATACTGCTCTCCTGACTCATCTCCTCATCTCCCTTCCTCATGACTGTCTGTCTGTCTGTCTCTCTCTCACACACACACACACCACATACATCTTCCACAAACTGATTTTCATTATACCACTTACATATAGGCATCTTTCCCTAAGTAAGGTAAATTTAACTCTTAAGATCTTCTAACGTTCTTCCTATTTTTACCCTACCTTCTCTGCCAATACAGGCCACTGACTTTCTTCAAAACTTGCTTCAAGGACTTCCCATGTGGTCCAGTGGTTAAGGCTCCACATTTCCATCGCAGGGGGCGTGGGTTCAATCCCTGATGGGGAAGGCGCGGCAAAAAAAAAAAGAAAGAAAGAAAATGTTGCTTCATTCCACCAACCTTACCAAGGAAGAATTCTTTTTTAAAAAATTATTTATTTATTTAGGCCACGCTGCACGGCATGTGGGATCTTAGTTCCCTGACCAGGGATTGAACCTGCACCCCCTGCATTGGAAGGCGAAGTCTTAACCACTACACCACCAGGGAAGTCCCTCATGCTAGATTTTCGATGTTAACTTTTGAGAAAGATGTTTCATACACAACAAGCTAATGCTACTCTGTCAAAGACATGGACAAAAAGACATCCCTCGTACTTTTACGCATAATATACAGAACCGTAAAATATGTCAAAATGGGAACTCCCTGCAATTTCTTTTTTTTTTTTTCCCCCTGCAATTTCTTAATGTACTGGGAAGTACAGCAAAGCAAAAGAAAGCACTACATACAAATAGTGTTTAAGCATTCTGGCATACATAGTGTTCTTAGTGTAATTGGACTGCAACTTATCTGTATATACACACAAAATATTTTAGAGGCAAGTAAAGTAAACAGAAGTACCAGTTCTGTAACTTAACTCTTGATCACGCCGACAAGCAAGTCTCTTAGAGTTCATCCTGTTCCATTGAAGCAACACTTGTGCCTATAGAACCTACTGACCCCGTGGTAGTTGCTTTTGACATCAAGGCCAGCTTCATCTGCCATTTCTTGGAGCAACATATCCACTTGGTTTTGTGGTATTGTTAGGGTTGTGGAGTGACTCATCGTGTCTTCCCTTTGTTGCGTTTGAACCTTCAGCATTTCCAGTTGGTATTTACACGTGTCCAGCGGGGCAAACATCTTTTCATGGAGGTATATACCCCTCCATGTAGCATCTGCAGAGCCAACCAACGGCCGTGAACTTTGTCACCTTGCCCGTAGTCTGAACTCCTGCTGCCACAGCAGGAGCCCCATTGCTCACACTCCAGAAATTAATTGCTTGGTTCCTCTGGTGGATTGCATTTTCAATGTGTGTTCTTGCCACTTCTGGATTGCTCTTCTTTTTTTTTTTTTTAACCATAATTAATCTATTTTTAATTAGTATCATTTATGTAGTTGGCTTTAGATGTAAAGATAATACATACTCATTGTGGAAAATGAAGAAATGCACAAAAAAAATTAAAAGTGCTATAATTCCACCATCCAGAGATAACCATTGGCAAGATTTCATTATATTTCCAGACAGGACTTTCTGGCTGTGCATTAACTTTTTTTACATGGATAAAATTATAAAGATTGCATATAAATGTTTGCATCCTGTACCTTTCATATTTCAGTGTGATTAGTAATTGTTTTTTCCATCATGAGATATTTAGATTGCTTAACAACTTTTCTCTGTTTCAGATAAAACATTGATAAATATCTTTGTTCACAGATCCTTTTCCACGTATTTGATTATTCCTTAGGGTAAATTACCAGAAGTAGATTTCGGTCAAAGGGTATAAGTCTGTTTCCTTTTTTTGTTCTTCTCAAAATAGAAAAACCTTTACTGTTTTCTCAATTAAAAGATAGTATATCCTTGTCGTAAATTAATTCAAATAAGACAGAAGTGATAAACTAGGAAGCTGTCTATAATTCTCCCCTCCTGCCTTCACCCTCCCAGACTTCACCCCCAACCTAACCACTGTTAAGAGTTAAGCCTTAATGAGCAGCCGGGAACTTTGGATGGTAAAAAAAAAGTTCTAAAACTGGATTGTGGTAATGCTTGCAAAACTGTATGCATTTACCAAAAGTCATTGGATTGTAGACTTAACAATGGGTGAATTGTATGGTATGTAAATTATACAATAAAGCTGCTTTTAAAAAGTTATAGATGACCAAATTTTTTTCTATGCATATACCTTTTTAATATAAAAATGGTATCTGATATGGATCATGGACATCTTTCATGTCAACACAAATAGATCTTATCTTTTTTTTTTTTTAATAAATTTATTTATTTATTTATTTTTGGCTGCATTGGGTCTTCGTTGCTGCATGCAGGCTTTCTCTAGTTGCGGCGAGCGGGGGCTTCTCTTCGTTGCGGCGCGTGGGCTTCTCATTGCGGTGGCTTCTCTTGTTGCGGAGCACGGGCTCTAGGCGCACGGGCTTCAGCAGCTGTGGCTCGCGGGCTCTAGAGCGCAGGCTCAGTAGTTGTGGCTCACAGGCTTAGTTGCTCCGTGGCATGTGGGATCTTCCCGGACCAGGGACCGAACCCGTATCCCCTTCACTGGCAGGTGGATTCTTAACCATTGTGCCACCAGGGAAGCCCAGATCTTATCTTTTTAATAGCTGCATAGAGTCCCAGTGTATAGCTCTACCGTCATTTATTTAAGCATTTCTCTACTGGCAGGCATTTAGGTGGTTTCCAATTTTTTGTCATCATAAACAACACTGCAGTGAGCATGCATATACAAGCATTTTTGTGCATTTGTCTGATTACATTCCTTTAAGATAAAATTCAAGAAGTGGAACTGTTGAATCAAAGAAAGTATTTTTAAATGTTTTTACTTGTATTGCCAAATTGGCCTCTAGAAAGGTTGTACTAATCTCTGCTCCTACTAACAATGTACGTATGAGAACGCCAGTGTCACCAGCCCCTCAATAGCACCCTATCCATCTTTTTAAACTTTGCCAAGATAGTCCAAAATAATCTCTCATTTACAATTCTCTGATTGTTGCTTATGTAACACCTTTTCATATGTATACTGGCCACCTTTATTTCTTATTTTATAAATTGCCTCATCATATCAATGAAATAATAACAAATGACATTGTCAGTAGTGTATAAATGAGGTGATCAAGTCCAACATATTTTGGTGAAATGATTGTGGAGTTAATAATAGCTTATATAGTTTTTCCATGAAGTTACAGCCACAGAAATTATTTAATAATACCAGGTGAGATGATATTTAGTCAGATTCAGATTTTCCCAATAATGACCATGATATCTAGATGTTTGTGTTATCTGTAAATAATAGTTTGCCTTCCTTGAATTTTTAATCCTTTAAAAATTAAGTTTAAACAGTGGCCACGTAAAGTATTCATTTAATACACAATGTTTTGTCTCCACTCACTAACAGATTGGTGACGGGATAACTGTCTTCACAATTTACCAGATTACTAACCTTCACTGATAATAATAAGGATATCATTAAAAATTAAAAACTGGATATGTATGGAGTGCTTACTACATGAGGATTGCTCTTCTAAATGGCCTTTTTAATCTTGGCCTTTCCAGCCTTTTCTTCTCTCTCATATTTCTTGGCATTGCTATTAAGTTCTTTGACAGAAAACTACAAGTTAAATAGGCGTTGCTCCATATTCGACATGGTCCCATGACTTTTTGGGGAGGCGCAGGTTTGATGGGAGGGTTCATGCAGCCCTGTCCTACTCCTGAGCTGCGGCCCGGCCTGGCTCCCTGAGATTGTGTCGTATTCCTCTTGACATCACTCGTGGACCTGCCACACTTACTGACACATAGGAAGTTTATGGTTAAGCCCGGGGCCACCACCCATGGTTATGCAGGTGGTTTGCAGCACAAGGCTCTGACTGAGGGGACAAACCAACTAAAGTCCAGCCCACAGGCCACTCACCAAGCCCTGAACCTCAGCATGGGCCTGGGGCCATTCAGAGGAAAGGGTACTTGCTTCTAATTTGCCCAAAGGCGCCCTGTGGTCTAACAGTGGCCCTGGCTGAGTCACAGAATACTTAATAGAGTATTAATTTCTAATGGGGGCGAAAGTGAAATTGGTGAATCATGTTGATTAACCAACCAACTTATAATTGAGGTCCAGTCACTTCATATCTCACCCTCTTATTATTCCAGATCTCTTTTATTATAAAACAAAGAGGTTTGATAAGATTATCTCTAAGGTTCATTTTATCGTGGATCTTTGGTATTCTCTGATCAAGTGACCAGCTGTTGAGTATATACCTTTACTATGTACAGGACACTGGCTATTATTTCTCATATAATGCAGTGCAATGTTGAGATACATCATCTAGTCATTCAAGAAATAGTTAATTTGTTGCCTAACATGCCAGGACCAGTGCTAGGCTTTGGAGATAGAGATTGAAACCAGACCAGTGTTGTTTCTGATCTTTACAGTCTAGTGAGGAAGACAGACATTAAACTAGTAATGACACTGTGATAAGTGCTGTGGGGAAGAAGTTCATATATTGTGGTGAAACTGAGCTAGGTGGAGGGTCAGGAGGACCTTCTCGACCCGGAACTAACGCATGGGTAGGGGGTTAGCCATGTGAGAAGAGGGGAAGGGGCAGAAGGGTGCCTCGTTACTGAGTGTGAGACCAGGAGCTTGTAGAGAGGAGGAGCTTGGCATGTCTTCAGGGCGGAATGAAAGCCAGTGTGAGTGAGGGCGCTGGTGCAAGAACTGGGGGAGCTGAGTCAGACCCGGACAGTGCAGCTCAGAGCCCTCCTAGTGTTTCCCTTTGCACGCAATGACATCCAGCTTCTCACCACGTGTGGTGATGGTACAGCCACGCTGGCTCCCCATCCTCATCCCTTATTACCCTGCTGTCCTCACGCGCTGGGCTCCAGCCTCACTAGCCACTTTCTATTCCTCGGCCACAGCCAGCTTGTCCCACCCAGGTGTAGACACTCCTCTCCCCTCTGCACCGTCCCGTCACGCAGGTCTCTGCTCACATGCAGACGCCCGTGCGTGTTGTTTTGTTGCGTTCCGTCTTGATTTCATCCCAGCATGTATAGCCACCTAAGACTAGTTTGTTTACTTGTGTGTTGCTCATCTTCCCCATTAGAGTCTGAACCCTTTGAAGGCAGCGTCTGACCTGCCTTATTCACCACTGTCTCCCACGTACACACCAGGAGTAGGGTCTGGGGCACATAGTGGGTGATCTGTTATGATCTGTTGAATGAATGAGGGTATGAATGAACGCTAGGTATTTCTTACTTTATTCTATGAAGCAGTGGGATGCCATTAGAGATTCTAGCTAGATGAGTGACATGATTTTTTTTTTAATTTTTATTTTATATTGTAGTATAGTTGATTTACAATGTTGCATTAGTTTCAGGTGTACAGCAAAGTGCTTCAGTTATATATATACATGTATCTATTCTTTTTCAAATTATTTTCCCATTTTAGGTTATTACAGAATATTGAGTAGAGTTCCCTGAGCCATACAATAGGTCCTTGTCGGTTATCTATTTTAAATACAGTAGTGTCTATATGTCAATCCCAAACTCCTAATTTATCCCTCCCACCCCCCAACATGATTTATTTTTAAAAGATTTCCATCTCCTCAGCAAATAAATGGCATGGGAGAAAAAGGAGGGAGAGCTGCATAGATTAAAAGAGGCTTAAGAGACAAGCTAACCAAATGTAAGGTAAGGACTTTGTTGGATCCTGATGGAAACAAAGTGGCCGTAAAACACATCTTTGAGACAAACTGCTTTTCTAGGAGAGATACATATGGAAATATGGACAGGTGAAATAATTTGATGCATGGGATTTCATTTAAAATACTTCAAAAAAGAAAAAAATAAATATGCACATGTGTGGAAGGAATAGATAAAGCAAGAACTAGAGTGTGTGGATAATTTTAGTGATTCTTCTGTGTGTGTTTGAAAATTCTCCCTTAAAAGTAGTCTAATTATAAAAAGTTTTTAAAAAATTATACTGCCTGTGTGTAAAGGACTTTTAGGGGAGGTGTGGAGGAGGAAGAGTGAATTCCACAGCTAGAGACCTGTTGCCAGGGTCCAGGGGAGGGTGGCAATGGTGTGTGGACACGGGTTGTGGGTTCTAGAGCTATTTGGAGGTGAGTGCAATGAGGCTTGCTCATGTGTTGTCTCATCTGAGACACGCAGCAGCCCTGTGAGGTCGCTCAGGCAGGTGATAGGATGAGCCCCCTATTATACAGAAGAACACTGACACTTGCAGCTAAGGGCCTTGTCAAAATACACGCAGCTCGGGTCGAGGTAGACCTTGAACTCAGATCTCCCCACTCCTAGTTCTGCGGTCTTTATACTATGCCACCTTGGATACCGACTTCTTCCCCTCCTTCATTCATTTATTCATTTGACAGTCTCTCATCAGCACTGTAATGTACAGACTTTGGGGCCAGGTGTGTGAGGCTATATCACACATGATCCCTGCTCTCACGGAACTCACACTGCATCACATCACTCACCATTGCACTGCTTGTGAAAAAAGTTGGTTCTTATCCCTTAAGGAGCAGCTTTCTTAACTGCTTTGTCCTCAGGTAAATTTTTTTCTTAAATTTCTTTTTTTTTTTTTTGGACTCGCCGCATGTGGGATCTTAGTTCCTCAACCAGGGATTGCACCCATGCCCCCTGCAGTGGAAGTGCGGAGTCTTAATCACTGGACAACCAGGGAAGTCCCTTTAATTTTTAATTAGAAATGTTTTCACACACACACACAAAAGGGGAGAAATTAGTATCATGAACACCCATAGACACGCTACATAAAGGTAACTGTTGTTAGCATTTTCCCTATTTGTTTAATTTCTCTTTACTCGTGTATCCAAAGTAACAATAAATTACAGTCCTCATGACATTTCATCACTAAATATTTTACTATGCATTCCTAAGACAGTAACAGCATTTCCCTACCTAACCAGCATACTATTATCAAACTAAACAAAATCAATAATAATTTCCTGTTATCAATTTATGCCCAGTCCATATCAAATCTCTCCAGTATCCCCAAAGCTGTCCTTTATAGCTAGACTCATTCAGACTGGGGCCCAAAGGATGACAAGCATTACATTTGGCTCTTTAGTCTCTTCTAATTTTTAATTTAATTTAATTTAATTTATTTATTTGGTTGCACTGGGTCTTAGTTGCAGGAGGCAGGCTCCTTAGTTGCGGCTCGTCGGCTCCTTAGTTGTAGCACGTGGGCTCCTTAGTTGCAGCATTCCAACTCTTAGTTGCGGCATGCATGTGGGATCTAGTTCCCCGACCAGGGATCAAACCCAGGCCCCCTGCATTGGGAGCGTGGAGTCTTATCCACTGCACCACCAGGGAAGTCGCTAGTCTCTTTTAATTTTGACAAATACGCTCCCCCTTTTTATTTCTCACTTTATTTAAGAGTCACTGCTTAATGTCCTGTAGAATGTCCCACCTTCTGCATTTGACTGTTTCTTTGTAATGTAGTCTAGCCTGTTATTCCATCTCTGTATTTTCTGAAAACTGGTAATTTTGAAAATATTCAGGTTAGACATTGTTTTCTTTAGAAAACGTGTAGAGTTTTATTTTTAAATTAATTTGGGAAATAGTAAGACAATGCAAATGGTTAACAAAACTTGTAAAAACAGTGTTAAAGGAAGTTTCCTTCCTACCCTGGCCTCCAGGCCCATCATTCTCTCTCCAGAGACAATCACTATTCATGAATTTTTTATCTCCTTGCAGAGAGAGTCTCAAATGTACAAACATATATATGTACACATTCCCCCTTCCTTTCTACACCTCCTTGATTTTCTAAATAACAGTGTTATGAGATATAATTTACATACCCTAAAATTCACCCCTTTAAAGTGTACAGTTCTATGTTTTCTGTATACCCAGGGACTTGTGCAACCATCACCACTGTCTAACTCCAGAATATTTTGCTCACCCCCCAAACAAACCCAGTATCCTTCAGCAGTCATTCCCCATCTCCCCCACCTCCCCACTGCCCCGGTCCCTGGAAACCACTAATCTACTGTCTGTCTCTATGGACTTGTCTGCCTTGGATGTTTCACGTAAATAGAATCATACAACATGTGACCTTTTGTGACTGGCTTCTTTCACTGAGCATAACATTTTCAAGCCTCCTCCACTTTGCAGTACTTAGCAGTTCCTAGTTCTTCTATGACTGAATAATATTCCATGGCTTTATTTTTCCTTCCATAAGTTCATGGATATTCAGGTTGTTTCTCCTTTCTGGCTATTACGAATAATGCTGCTATGAATGTCCGTGTCCCAGTTTTCGTGTGGACATCAGCTTTCAGGTCTCTTGGGTATATACCTAGGAGTGGAATTGCTAGGTCATATGGTAACTCTATGTTTAACATTTTGAGGAACTATCAAATCGTTTTTCAAAGGGGCTGCACCATTTTACATTCCCACCAGCAATGTATGAGGGTTCCAGTTTCTCCACATCATCATCAACACTTGTTGTTATCTGACTTTTTGATTTTAGCCATCCTAGTGGGTGTGAAGGGGTATCTCATTGTGGTTTTGATTTGCATTTCCCTGATGATAATGATGTTGAGCATCTTTTCATGTGCTTATTGGCTATTTGCATATCGTCTTTGGAGAAATGTTTGTTCACATCCTTTGCTTATTTTTAAATTGGGTTATCAGTATTTTTATTGTTGAGTAGGTTAAACATTATTTAACAAGAATACTTCATGAATGAAGCCATATATGTCACAGTGTATAATATCAGAAGGCAAGTGATGTCTAGTTCTTGCTCTGCTAGCTGCTCGTGTTAAGGTGATGACAGCTAGATCATGTCTGTCGTGTTACATTTTTCCCCTTGTAAGCAGAGAGCAAGCTATGGGGTGATACTTTGTTTGGCCTTATGCAGCTGTCCCCTTGCCCACCAACCTTTCACTTAATGTCCATAGCAACCATTGATGATCTTTGCCTGAATCAATTATTAAATTAACGATGGCCAAATTGTGTCTTATTTTGTCTTGTTGTTTACTTGTTGGTTTCTAGCATTCTTTCTACATTTATTAGCTTTCATACTCCTGTAAAGAAGAGCTTTCCCTCATCAACTGGGGTTTTTGGGTTACACTGACATGGTTTGTTCTGGAAAAGCAGATAAGTGCTTAATTCTTTCCCTATAATTTCTGATGTTCAAATTAAGGGACTGGTGTTCCAATTAAGGGATTGGTATAATCCAAATTCAGGGAGTCCTGGTGCCCTAGTCAGCACAGGTGAACTTCTGATATCTCTATCCAAGGTGTTAAGGAGGGGCACACTTCTCCGTAGAGACTGAGGGTTTGGACAAGGCCCTTCTCTTGCCTTTCCTGATCACCTCCTGTTCTGGAATGCTGAAGGACACTTCTACCTCTTCTTTGATAGACACACCAGAGTTTAAAATTTAAAGACTCCCAACCATTTTTAAATGTTGGCAGATAATCTCAGGTAGAAATTTCCTGCAGAAGAGATGGGTAACTTATCCTGAGTCTCTCATTAGACATTAACTGGATTAAGTTTAAAACACTGACTCATCTTTTAACTATTACTACCAGGTTGCCCCTTGTTTTTATCTGCTAATCCTTTTGTTTCTTTTTTTTTTTTTTTTATAAATTTATTTATTTATTTATTTATTTATATTTGGCTGTGTTGGGTCTTCGTTTCTGTGCGAGGGCTTTCTCCAGTTGCGGAGAGCGGGGGCCTGTCTTCATCGCGGTGCGCGGGCCTCTCACTGTCGCGGTCTCTCCCGTTGCGGAGCACAAGCTCCAGACGCACAAGCTCAGTAGTTGTGGCTCACGGGCTTAGTTGCTCCGCGGCATGTGGGATCTTCCCAGACCAGGGCTCGAACCCGTGTCCCCTGCATTGGCAGGCAGATTCTTAACCACTGCGCCACCAGGGAAGCCCAATCCTTTTGTTTCTATTTCTAATTCAAGCCAGAGTCATTTCTCTGGCTCTGTGGAGTTAATAGAAAATATTTGCAATTTAGACTCAAGAGTTTCGTTCTGGCACTTCTGGTGTATGATCTTAGGCAAGTCCTATAAACGGAAACTCATTTTTTTCTCAAATGGAGAATGAAGATGATATTAATGCACGCTTTACTAGGTTCACTACAATAACTGGAGTAAAAAGACTTTGTAAACTGTCAAGTACCGCTCAAGTGGGGCAGGCCCCAGGTCCCCTCTGGGCTCTAGGCCGGAATCAGTTATTACCTCCACCTTGACTGTATCATTAGTTCAGGCTGTTTCAGGGACTTCTTTCTCAAGTTTTTCTTTTCTTAGGCCCTTTTCATTTTCTAGGTTTTTCTAGCTGCGCAGTCTCTATCCATGGAGCCATCCCATGAAGCTTTGCAACTTCCAGGACTTTCGCTCCCCATTTCTCTAAACTAGGTGGCTGAGTATAACAGAGAGAGCACCGGTAATGGACTCGACCAGATGTGGGTTCAAATCTTGGTCCCATCACTTGCTGGCTGTGTGACATGAAGCTAAATTAAGTCTCTTGTGATTTCCTTGTCTGTTTCATACACGTGAAAAGAGGGGTGGTTGTGTTAAATTAAAAAAAAATGCAAACAGCTTTAGTAAAGGGCCTCAAACCTAGCAGTAAGCGTTTGCTTCCCTTTCCTTCTTTGGCCTAAATTATTTTACCTTAGGTTCCTGCTTCCTCCCACCCGTGGAGTTTGCTTTTGCAACTGCAAGCAATTTCATTGTCTTCCCAGCACCGCTCTTTGCATTTCTAAAAGGAGCCCATTTGTTTTTTATTTGTGCCTACCTCAAGTATTCTTAACCGCATCTGTTTTAAAGAAGGCTTTCCCCTCACGGTTGCAGGGGAAAAGCATTCTGCCCTGGGGCCTGCTACCAGGCTCATTGAAGTCAAAAAAGATTTGCTTGTATATAAGGAATCTAACACATAATTTTAATGTATGGAGTATCTGCATTTAGACTTTCTCCAGGGCTTCATTTGCCTGTAAGTTCACTTTAAAGATGCAAGGAGATTGGAAGTGCTTTTTCTTTTAAATGGGGGCCACTTCCTCATTATGAGTTAGCGCTCTGTCCCGCCTCTTCTTACTGTCAGCTGAGTTGAAACAATTGTTAAAGTAAGTGGCTCCAACTGTTAGCCCTGTGAGGCTTGCATTTTCACCCGGGGGCGTTTTGTGATGTAACTGATGGTGCAGCTGGATGCAGAGCCTATTGTTTGGTGGGTTCCTTGGGGTGAGTGAATAGGTGTGTTCTGTACAGGGGTGTAAGGTTGCGCTAGTAACACGCTGAGCTGAACATTAACTTTGCTGAAGGAACTTCTTTTTCCCAGTGTGAACTGTCAGCAAGATTCAGGGCGGTATTTACCTTGGTCAGTGTGCTGGATGTAGCTGTTTTTCAATAAAGAAGCAATGTATTATTACGCTACCAAAAGCCTCAGCGAGGCAATGTTTGGTTAGAGTTACCTTAAGACAATAATATAACATCATCATCATCATCATCATTATTACTTTAGCCCTCAATAATACAGACAGACTTTCTCAGGAATGCACTCAATTCACAGGAGTTTTGGGACTTCCCTGGCGGTGCCGTGGTTAGGACTCCGAGCTTCCATTGCAGGGGGCGTGGGTTCGCTCTCTGGTTGGGGAAACTAAGACCCTGCAAGCCGTGCACTGTGGCCAAAAAAAAAAAAAAAAAAAAATTTCACAAGAGTTTTGCCATGTTATAGTTACCAAGTCCAAGCTCACACTGCTCGCTGAATGACAGGCCAATAAATCGAGAGAGGTGTTGGGACAAGGAATAGTGACTCTATTTGGAAAGCCAGCAGACCGAGAAGATGGGGGACTAGTGTCCCCAGGAACCATCTTCCCTGAGTTAGGGTTCAGGCTTCTTTTATACCGAAAGGCGAGGGGGTGTGGTTGGTTGCTGCACACTTTTTGGTGCCAGAATCCTTTGTCCTTGCAGCTGACCATGTAGGTCTTGTGACAATGTTCCTATAAACGTCCAACAGGACAAATGTTATTATTCTCTGTTCTGCAACTTTTTCTCTCTGTATGAATGGAGAAGTGTTATACCTTTAAAGTTCAAAGCCTTGAGAATGGGCTGTCCTGTATATTTCAGGCTACAGGCAACATTCTTTTTTTTTTTTTTTTTAAGAATACATCTTTATTGGAGTATAATTGCTTCAAGGTTAAAATAAAAGAAACAGATCCAATATAGAGTTAGATTTGTTCTTCCTTATTACATAATCCACAGCAAGGAATGTGCTGGTGCCACTGGGACTCAGGGCTCCTGAGTCAGGACTCCAAGGTGCTGATTGCGAACTGTTAAAAGGTAAACTGGGGCATATTAAAATTTTTAATCGTTTATTTGAGCAAAAATCGATTTGAATCGGGCAGCATCCAATCTAGCAGATAGAAAGGAGCTCTGAGGAGCTATGCAAAATGAAAGACTTTTATAGGCAGGAGGGAGTGGGAGCAGGGTAGTTATCTGGCCAAAAAAAGCAGGTCCTAGTATTGCAAAGTTAACTTTTCTTTAGGGGAGGGCAGGGTCTACCCAGCAGATGACCTCACTAGTGCTGATCAGGTGGTTTCTGATTGACTGGTTTAAGATTCCATAGAGAGTGGAAACTATAATTAAGTCTCAGTTTGGTGATGTGGGGCTTAGCATAAGCGACTCCATTTTGGGCCTGTTCTGTCTTTTAACAAAAGATAGAGAGAGGTGCAGATGTAAAGGAGCTGGTGGTAAACCCTGCTTGGGGAGGGCAGGAGGGCTTCACAGGGAGAAATGGGACTTCGCCACGGACAGGAGCTGAGTGAGGGTCTTCGAGGCCGAGGGGACCATGAATGCAAAACCACGCAGTGTTAAGTAGGTGAAACACCATGGTGAGTTTGGAGAAGTGTAAGCAATTAAAAACAAAAAAATTCCAGGGCTTCCCTGGTGGCGCAGTGGTTGAGAGTCTGCCTGCCAATGCAGGGGACACGGGTTCGAGCCCTGGTCTGGGAGGATCCCACATGCCACGGAGCGGCTGGGCCCGTGACCCACAATTGCTGAGCCTGCGCGTCTGGAGCCTGTGCTCCGCAACAAGAGAGGCCGCGATGGTGAGAGGCCTGTGCACTGCGGTGAAGAGTGGACCCCGCTTGCCGCAACTAGAGAAAGCCTTTGCACAGAAGCGAAGACCCAACACAGCCAAAAATAAATAAATTAAAAAAAAAAAAATCCAGCACATGTATTTCTACTCTAGACTTTTCCTCACCAACATTCATATCAAAACTAAAACCTGGTCCTATAATCCACGTAATTTTTCAGCTGGCACAAAGCGGTGAACAGAAAATAATACTGGTGACTGCTGTATAATACTTATGTTTAATAATTGTTTCTTTCTGGACTCCGGGCCCTGCACCTGGAGCCTCAAGCGTCTGCAACTTTTGGTTCATGTTAATTACTAAACCTGCTTTCACCAGCACCTTCTACTCATTAACACAATCTAGCGGGCCCAGTGCAACTAACATTCCTGAAAATCTCTGGTAGAGGAGAGGCAGGGGTTATGAGGGAAGGGGTGGACCAGTCCGGGGAAGGAGGAATTCAGACAATGAACGTGGGCCCTCCTCCTCACAGAGAGCATTCATGTGGGCTTAGCTATAAAAGTTAACTGCCTTTCTTTAGAAACTTTAAACTTTAGATTAATCACTTCATTATCTGTTTTTTAAAGTTCATTTTGAAAATTTTAAACATATGCACAAATAGAATATTATGATGCACTCTCATGAATCACTCAGCTTCAACATGTATCCATTTATGGTGTGTCTAGTTTCACCTATATCCCCACCTATTCTTAATATTCTCCCCTCTTACCTAAACTGAATTGTTTTTAAACAAATCCCAAACATTTTATTTCATTGTAAGTATTTCAGAATGTATCTCTAAAAAAATGACTTTTTAAAAACAAAACGAGGACTTCCCTAGTGGTGCAGTGGTTAAGAATCCGCCTACCAATGCAGGGGATATGGGTTCGAGCCCTGGTCCGAGAAGATCCCACATGCCGCGGAGCAACTAAGCCCCTGTGCCACAACTACTGAGCCCACGTGCCACAACTACTGAAGCCTGTGCTCCTAGAGCCCGTGCTCCGCAACAAGAGAAGCCACTGCAATGAGAAGCCCGCGCACCGCAACGAAGAGGAGCCCCCGCTCGCGGCAGCTAGAGAAAGCCCACACGCAACAACAACGAAGACCCAACGCAGCCAAAAATAAAAACGAAAACAAAAAAAACCCCTGCAAAATCATGATCACACCTAAAAAGTTAACAATATTTCCTTAATGTCATCCAGTATCACACAGGTTCATAAAATATTTTATTTGCCTTTCAGTTGACTGGTTTAAATCAGGATCCAGCTGAAGACCACACATCACGTCTAGTAGATATATACCTCACGACTTCTGAAATCTACAGGTTCCCCTCACCTTTTTCCCATGCATTTATTAAAGAAACTGAGTATTTGTCCTTCAGGATGTCCCATATTCTGGATGCTGCTGGTCACATCCCTATGGTATCTTCCAAGTGTGCTTCTGTCCCCTGTATTTCCTCTAAAGTGGTAGTTAGATCTAGAGACTTGCTCAGACTTGAGTTATCGGGTTCACATTTATGCAAAGTGTTTTAGTAAATCGTGTCGCACTGCAGCGGAAGAACCGCGGACACATAATGCTGTGGCCCTTCTCGAAGCTCACCGGGCAGTATTTCTCAAACAGCCTTGGTCGGAGGCTTTATCCCTATGAACCTCCCCTCTGCACTTCCTGTAGGGAGTCGGGAAGGGAGGGAGCTTCCGTGTGCCAGGCAGGGGATAAGCTCTGTAGCTATGGCACAGACCAAGACGGACCTGGTCCTGGACCACAAGGGATGTACTGTGGCGGTGGGGAGAGCGGCCAGAGCTGGCAGGTGAGTCAGTGAGATCCCTACACACTGTGGTCTGTGCCCGGAAGGACACAAATAGGAGGCGGAGATATAAATGGGGGCCAGGCGTGAGGGAAGGAAGGAGGAGGGGCCAGCCAGGGGAGCCCACACTGGATGGATGGAGGAGGCTCCCTTCGAAGGTGTTATTTCAGCTGAGCCCTGGAAGAGACGAGAAAGAGCCCGTTATATGGGTGCAGGAGGTGGGGAAGAGGGGTGCTGGTGGTCGCCGGGATGGAGAAAGTGCCCGTATACTTTGGAGGCCGGACACGCAGGACATGGGATGAGAAAGAGCAAGGAATCAAGGCCGACTGCCAGGTTTCCTGGCTTAAGCAACTGGGTGAATAGCTGTTATGGCGACAGCCCTGGGCAGCTGGACAGGCTGCGTGACTCTCTCTGTGGTCCCCAGTGTAGTCCCTTTGGAGATGGTGTTACCGACCTGGGTCCTTGGATTCTTTAATCAATAGAAATTGATAAGAAGCCAGACAAGAAACTCAGGCAAGGCTTTACTGGGACTTGGGCTGCAGCTTGAGGGGTAAAAACAAGAAACAGGTGCCCTTGCTTGCTTGTTCTCCTAGGGGGGACGCGGTGAGCTGGTCCCTTAAATGGGGTGAGGGTGGGAGCGGATTGGTGGGTCGGGCTGGAAGGGTGGCTTAGGTGGCCTGACCACCCCCTTGGTGGTGCTGTGCGCAGGGGGCACGCGCAATACCCTGCTTTTGCTCCAGGGACCTCAGAAGTGGCGATTGGTTTGTGGCCTTTTTGTATCTTATTGTTCATAATTTGTCCCAACTGCGCATGCACACAGTTATTTTCAGTCCCCTATAGTTTCTTTGTATTCTGTTGCTGGAGGAGACGTCTGTCCAGGTCCAAGTGCAAGCGCTCTGGTAGAGGGTCGCAGGTCCCAGCCTGTCTCAGTGGTACCCAGGTCTGTCCTCCTGGCCTCCTAAGTGCCTTTTAGGCCCTTTGTGCGCCTGCCCTTCTGTTGAATTGCTCGACTTGAACAAGACGGAGAAAAGGAACCAGGCCAGTATCATGAGCTGGACAGATTTGTGAAATAAGCCTGGCACCCAAATGTAAAGGAATATCGTTCATCAAGTCTGCCATTAATTGTTACATTTGGAAAAACACAAAAACAAAACTGAAAACGTGAGCTTCCCTGGTGGCGCAGTGGTTGAGAATCCGCCTGCCAATGCAGGGGACATGGGTTCGAGCCCTGGTCTGGGAAGATCCCACATTCCACGGAGCAACTAAGCCCGTGAGCCACAATTACTGAGCCTGCGCGTCTGGAGCCTGTGCTCCGCAACAAGAGAGGCCGCGACAGCGAGAGGCCCACGCACCGCGATGAAGAGTGGCCCCCGCTTGCCCCAACTAGAGAAAGCCCTCGCACAGAAACGAAAACCCAACACAGCCAAAAATAAATTAATTAATTAATTTTAAAAAAAAAACAAAAAAACAACTGAAAACGTTTACTAAGAAGTTTAAGAATCAAATGAAACTTCCGGGTGTTCTGTATATGACATCTTTTCTTCATTATCATAGACAAGTGAGTTGAATGTGCCATAAAACTGCCTGAAAAATAATTTTCCTGCTAATACTAATGAGGGTTATCTGGTCTTTGTCCAAAGCATTTGCAGGCAGGGCGTCATGCTTCTTGTCTAAAAACTCAATTCCTAAAGCGTTCCTTGTGAAAGTAGAAATTCCTGTGCCCAGATTCTCAGTAATGTAAGGCACCGGGAACATTTTCAAAATTGTTGGCCTGATTTAAATTTCACTGGAAAACAGCTTTTTAAAACCAAGTTGTCTGTATGTGGCTTCCATGTGATCACTTCCCACTGGCAGCTGGTAACTGCCAACTTCTGGCGGCTTGAGAAAGTGAGCCGTTTCCCACGCTCTCACACGGCAACCCAATCAGGATGTTTGTGCTGGGAGATGTTTGGATGGGGTGGAGGCGAAGAGGGCAGGAGACCAGCTGGACGAGGCTCCTTCCCTGACTCCCTTCTCTGCAGCCTGTCCGTGCATTCTAGAAAATCATTGCTGGTGCCAGGTGATGATGGAAAATATGTCACCCGAACAGTTAACAGACCGTGACACTTGGTAAAACGGAAGGATCTTGCTAGGTCCACACTTAACACTCAAACCTGTTGTTCTTTTCCCTTCCCAAATTGGCTCCATCACATCGAAGCTTTTTACCTGGTTCTTGGCATGTTGTAGAGTTTGGTCTTAAGTTCCTTTCCTTCTTGTCGGCCGCTGCCCCCTTCTCTAGGAATGAGGTCTGAAGTGACTGAAGGATAAGGCCGTGGGAAGAGGAGGGAGGGAAGTAAGTGACTTGGAAAACCCACAGGCCTTCTAATGAACTCCTGAAGAATTGTAACTCCCTTTGCTGCTGTGTTCTTCCAATTTGTAGCCTCTTAAAGTGCAAACTAGGGCCATATGCAAAGTCGCTCCCATTGGATTAGGGATTTTTTTGTTTTTAATTTATAGACTCCGGAAGTAAAAAGATCACTGGCGTGGTGTTCTCTGAACTGTGCACTAACAAGGATGTGGGAAGGGCTCAAAGCCTCATTCTAAGCATGGCTTTGCAGGAGGCCCAAGCACACTCACCGCCAGGGGGCTCTAGTCCCTTCCCCATTTTCCCAGGGGATATGGGTTTTAGCCAGATAAGAACAGTGAAGTCTTTTCATAGGCTATAAACTGGTTTCAAGAAGTGATAACTGGTTTCAAGAAGGCTGTACACGTAGTGATTAAGAGGGCCGACTTTGAAGTCGGGCTCCCTGGGTTCAAATCCCGGTGAGGCCTCTTATTGGTAACTTTGGACAAATTGATCAACTTACCTCATTTTCCACCTCAGAAAAATGTGGATAATAGTAATAGCTAGTTTTACGGGGTTCTTCTGAGGATTAGATGTTAGTAAGAGGTCTGGAACATGGTAAACATTCAATAAATGTTAGCTATTGATCTAATTCATTAATCTGTTCAAAATAACGCCACCATCGTGGCCCATTCACGTTTACTCCTTGACACTTGTTTGCTTATTGTCTTATCATCTGTGTTAGTCCATCTCCATGTCCTTCTGGACTGTGGGTGCCTTGAAGGCAGAGCCTGGGTTCTACTTATTTGTGGACCCACAGTGCTTAGCACAGCCCTGGTTTGTAATGATTACTCTGTTGAGTAAATTAACACAGTCTTTGATGATGACTTATGTTTGAATGGTCCTTCGTGTGCCACAAACCACACACGTGGGAAGCCTAAGATGCGAAGTTTAAGACCCTTGCCCAAGGTCTGGTGACTATGCCAGAGTCAGGTCCTGTGATTCTTGCCCCTGTTCCTTCTACCAGGCCGTCCTCCCTAGGAAAAGAATGCTGAGTTTTACAGTTCTGGATCATGTCTTTCTCCAGTTTTTTTTGTATTTGACACACTGTCATGTCTGATACACTATGACAGCATTCTGTGAACGGGAGCTCAGTCTCCCTGAAGAAGATGTCGTTTCTGCACATCTTTTTTTTTTTCCTTTCTTTCTTTTTTCAAGGAAAAAAGAGCTGAGATAATTTTATCTTTACGTACTCTATAAGTGCAACTTTTGTGTACATTTGAGATTAATTGCAGTTAACTGAACTACACCATTTTCCTCTTGAATCTCACATAAATGATATCATATACTGTGTACTATTGTTGTGTCTGGATTCTTTTGCTTGGCTTAATATTTGTGAGATTCACTCATGTTGTTTTGTGTATTTTTAAAAATTACTGTATAGTATTCCATTGTATGAAATGGCCAGAATTTATTTACCTGTTCTCTTGTTGATGGGTATTTGGGTTGCTCCCAATTTTTGATTGTAAGTTTCTGCACTCCGTTTAATGATGTTTGGTTTTGTACAGATTACCACAAACGGCATTATTGCCATGAGTGAGCCCCCAGCTAAAGAATCCCATCCTGGGCTATTCCCACCGACCTTCGGAGCAGTCGCCCCTTTCCTGGCGGACTTGGACACGACAGACGGCCTTGGGAAGGTTTACTATCGGGAAGACTTATCTCCCTCTGTCACTCAGCTGGCAGCGGAGTGTGTCCAGAGAGGGTTCCCGGAAGTCTCTTTCAAGCCCAGTAGCGTGGTGGTTGTCACTTGGGAATCCGTGGCTCCCTACCAAGGGCCCAGCAAGGACCCTGCCCAGGAAGGCAAGGTAAGCACCCACCCAGGCACAAGGGCAAATAGTCTAACGTGTTGGCTTTGTACACTTTGGTCTTCTGGTTTGTGCTACTCTGATGTACACCACGCCCATGCAATTGATAAAGACGGGACAGACATCCAAAGCAAAATCTAGTAAGCTGTTTATTGCAGGTCTGAAACTTCCAAAACCTTATCTGCAGGGCTACATAAATCTATGCTGTAATGATGATTAGATGTAAAGAAAGCCAATTCCTGAGAAGATTGCCACATGGCAAGAACAGGGCTGATAAATTACAGCCCTAGCTGCTCTTACTTTGGGTGGTAGATAGTGGCTACTATCTACCAGATAAGGTGGCTTCTAGATAAATAGAGAATTTATTAATATGAAGTGATAGGTTAAACTAATAAAGCAGTGCCAAGAGATGTGAAGAAATAAAGACCAGACCCACACTCTAGTTGGGGGGGACAAAACCCATTTGTACCATGTGGATGGTTCAGGAGACAAGTTTCATCATAACCAGGGGTGGAAGTCTCTGTGGATGCAGTGGTTGGGAAAGGTGTTAGGGTGTGTAGAGCTTGGACTTGCCCTTGAAGGAAGGAGAATATTTGAAGAAGCCATCTCTAGATCTGAGGTGACTCTTTAGGAAATGCTTCGATTTCTCCTTGGAAAAATAAATTTGCTCCACCATTGTTTAATTTTTATAGCATTGCAGGGTAGAGAGCAACTTGAAAGGCCCAAAAGCACTCCCTTTAAATGGAGGATGTTCCCAGCTGGTGGTTCCCAAAGTGTGTACCGCAGAACACTGGTCCCACAGACATTCCTTGAGGAAAAGGACTCCTTGGACCAAATAAGTTTGGGAAGCGCTAAAACTGTATCTCCCTCATGGTGACTCACTCTGGAAAGTCCTATAGTACAGAAACCTGCTTAATTTTGTTTAATTTAGCCATCCCCAAACCTTTTGGCCATACCTTTTTCCCTTCCAAATAAGACACATTGCATCCCATAGAGCACACTTTGGAGAAGTCTGTCTGACACGTTTTGCTTTGCCACCTGTATCTGCCTGAGTGCTGTGCTTGAAAACTGTTTAAAACCTTCAATTTCTCGAGTGTGCATCCTTTTCACTTGAGTGATACCTGCCCAGCCCCTTGTACAGAGCTCTTGCCTGCTTCACGGGCCAAATCTCCCCTCACTCTTACTTCTCTGCACCCCCTTGCAGCAGCTGTATCAGATTATTTGCAATTCCCTGCTGAGGCTTTTTGCTTGTTTGTTTTACCCACAATCTCTTGCACTAGCTGTGCTCTCTGCTTGCGATGGCCTCTCCGTGACCCTCACTGCACGTGTCCAGCTCCTGCTTGTTCTTTCCGCCTCCTCTGCCCTCGCTCCTCCCAGCATCGGGCACTTCGCCTGCACACGACTCCATTACAGAATCTATCCTCCAGTTTGGCAGTGTTTTGTTCACATGTCAGTTTTCCCACCTGGACTGGAAATTCTCAAGTGCGGCGATCCCATACTTTTATCCGTCTTCACAGTGCTCAGGACAATGCCTGGTGCGTAGGAGAGCTACTAACATTAGGAATATGTTCTCTGTGGCCCTTCATATGCCAGCTCACGTAGTCCTCCTAACATTTCTATGTGGTAGGTGGCTTCATCTCCATCTTACAGATTCACAGATCAAGGTTCAGAGAGGTTAGGTAACATGCCCAAGGTCACACAGTCAGTGAGGGGTAGAGCAGGATTTGGATCCAGATTTGTTTTCTCTCAAAGCTCATTTTCTTTCTCACTGCACGGTGCTTGGGCTCAATCAGCTAAATAATGAATGTGGTTGAATATGTTTAATGGCTGTGGAAACAAATTCTGCTGGTAAGACTTTGCTAAGTTGCATGAGATTTAGGCCACTACCTGGAGGTGCCATCTCTGTAATTTTTCATTAACCTTAGGGTCACAGTTATGCAGAAAGTATTCATTGATTAATTAGAAAATTTCATGTTGACATAGCTTTAGAGATATTTAAGTGGAATTATCCTGGAATACTTGGTCCTTGTTACAAAAGTATTTCTTTAGAATGAGGTGTAAATACTGCCATCTCTGTACTTTTTAGATACGATTTGGTGAAGAGCACATTTTAAGATCTGTAGATATTTTCCTGAGTAACTGGATTTTAACTCATCTTCACAGAGAAACACATTCCAGGCTGTTCTGGCCTCCTCTGATTCCAGCACCTACGCCATTTTCCTTTATCCTGAAGATGGTCTGCAGTTCTATACGACATTCTCAAAGAAGGATGAGAACCAAGTTCCCGCAGTGGTTGCTTTCAGCCAAGGTTTAGTAGGATTAATATGGAAGAGTGACGGAGCTTATAATGTATTTGCTAATGACAGAGAATCAATTGGAAACTTGGCCAAGTATGCTTTTTTTGGTTCTTCAGTAGATTCTCCCCTTAATAAGACTATCATTTTACTGTTTTATTAAGAATAATGTAATGGGCAATATAGAACATTACCTAAAAATGTTCCCATGGATTTAAATTTTGTATATAATTTTTATATTATGGGGTACTTTGTTTTTCTGATGAACTCAAGGGAATATACTCTTAGAATGAACAGGTATCCAAGGTTTTAGATATCATTCTCATTTGAGACAGTTTTACCATCTCTTCTATACGTATAAAGTTAGAAATACAAGTTATTCAAAACTATCTCCTGCTATGACCCCAAGGCTGAGAAAACCCCTCCCAATTTCATATTGCCAATTGAGTCTAAAACTCCTCTAAACTTTAACGGTGTGCTGGTAAATGCTTAGCAACTGGCTTTAGGCGGGTTGGGGAAGCCCTCATTTATAGCATTTGCCTCTTTCCGTGGTGTAAATACTACCATGGCCAGTTTCCAGCTGCTCACATCATGTCGCTCAACCTGGGGTTGAGAAAAGGTGAACCATTATATAGTATTCTCACCATAGAGGTGCAGTAGATTCAAATAACTTGAAGAACATAGCTAATAGTAACATAATACAGATGGGATGAGTTTCAAGTATTTATTGCCTCTGCTTTAATTTCTTTAAATTTTTATTGGAGTATAGTTGATTTACAATGTTGTGTTAGTTTCTGCTGTACAGCAAAGTGAATCAATTATACATATATATATATCCACTCTTTTTTAGATTCTATTCCTATATAGGTCATTACAGAGTATTGAGTGGAGTTCCCTGCGCTATGTAGCAGGTTCTTATTAGTTGTCTCTTTTATATATAGTGGTGTGTATATGTCAATCCCAATCTCCCAATTTATCCCCGCCCTTCCCCCTTGATAACCATAAGTTTGTTTTCTACCTCTGTGACTCTATTTCTGTTTTGCAAATAGGTTTATTTATTACTATTTTTTTTTAGATTCCACATATAAGCGATATCATATGATATTTGTCTTTCTCTGACTTACTTCACTCAGTATGACAATCTCTAGGTCCGTCCATGTCACTGCAAATGGCATTATTTTGTTCTTTTTTTATGGCTGAGTAATATTCCATTTTATATATGTACCACGTCTTCTTTATCCATTCATCTGTCGATGGACATTTAGGTGGCTTCCATGTGCTGGCTATTGTAAATAGTGCTGCAATGAACACTGGGGTATATGTATCTTTTTGATTGCCTCTGCTTTTAATATAGATTATTTAATTGTAAGTTTATATAATTTAATTTTTTACAAGCTGGTTCAAGCAAGCTCCTCCTGCATATCACTGCCTTTATTTGAGTCCCAAGCAGACGGATTGATTAGACGTCCAATTTCTGCAGGACTTTCTTGATTCCTCATTCCCTGTCCAACCCCAATCTTTTGCTCAGTATTCTCTACCAAGTAGTGTATGTCCCTTCTTTCCATTGTATGAGCTGGTCATTTTACATAATTTCTTATAGGAACACTTCTAATCACACACAGAAGAACAGTAAAAATGGTGGTGCAAGAAGTAGAGATTAGGGTTATTCTATTGTATTTTATAACTATAAAATGCCTTTAGAGTCTCAATATCATTTGTATTTCACTACACCCTTTGAACATAAAAAGGTAACTGAGACCTGTCCAAGGTTCCACAACTAACAGTGTTGGGATTTCTAATAAACCAACTCTACTATTTTCACTCATAACTCTTCTGACACCAAATTTGTGGGTTTTTTTCCCCAACCAATTCTTCAACTCTTCAGACACCAGCTAGGTGTCCTATAACTCGATTCAGTTCTGACACTTACTGCTTGGAGTCAGCACATACCTCACAGGTGAAGGGCTCAGTCCCACAAAACTGCCCCCACTTCAGACATCCCTTGCAAGTCCCAGGTTGACACCTGCACTTCTGGTCAACCAGCTATAAATCGGGGGTCTCCATGAACCCCTGCTCAAGTTCGATAATTTGCTAGAATGGCTCACAGAACTGAGGAAAGCACTTTCCTTACTATTACCAGTGTATTATAAAGGATACACTCAGGAACAGCCAAATAGAAGAGATGCATAGGGCAAGGTATGGGAGGAAGAGTGGGTGAGGGGCTTCAATGTCCTCTCTGGGCTCACCACCCTCCTAGCCCCTTGATGTGTTCACCAGCCCAAAAGCTCTGTCAATCTCATCACTTAGGAATTTTTATTACATAGGCATGATTGATTAAACCATTGACCATTGGTGATTAACTTATTCTCCAACCCCACTCCTCACCCCCCTCCCTGGAAGTCAGGGCGTGGGGAAGAAAATTCCAACCCTGTAATCAAGCCTTATTCTTCCTAGTGACCAGCCCCCATCCTGAAGCTACCCAGGGTCCCCAGCCACCAGCCATCTCATTAGCATACAAAAAGACACTCTTATCACTCCAGCGGTTACAGGGATTTTAGGGGTTATATGCCAGAACCAGAGACAAGGACCAAATACATATTTCTTATCATATCACACCATGCCCTGGAAAGAGAATAACTGAGAAAATGGATGACTCCGGTCAACAGGTTGCTTATATGGTAAAGCACATGACCAGTGATTCCTATAAATTGCATTTTAAGGCCTGAAAATGTCCCTGAAGCATGCCTCTCGAATGGCCGAGACTAAGCCTTTGCTAGGGTTGTGCCCATTGGATACAGCCTGGATGGTCTCAGCTCTGGATGAGACGCAGACAGGACTGCGTCTGCTCTCTCATCCTCCACCGAGGCTGCGGGCAGAAGCAGGCGATGGGGTTCAGATTGACACGGATCCCCAGGGCTCCTTCTGCTTGGTTGCTGGGGGCTGTTTGTGGGTTGCTGGCCTGTTTCCAAGAAGCCTGTCCTTCCCCCTAGGAGCAGCAACTCTGGGCAGCAGGGCATCTGGGTGTTTGAGATTGGGAGTCCGGCCACGGCCAGTGGCGTGGTGCCCTCGGACGTGAACCTGGGATTGGACGACGGAGCAGAGTATGATGACGATTATGACTCAGTGACATCTCTGAGCCTGGAGGACACGGGCACCACATCCTTCCCCTATGAGGCCCGGGGAAGGGGAGACACTGGCACATACAACATGCCCAGTGACCTCTCCCCCCGCCGCCTGGCTACTGAGAGACCCCCTGGACCTCCCACAGAGAGGACCAGATCTTTCCAGCTGCCAGTGGAGAGGTTTCCCCAGCAGCAACCACAGGTCATAGACGTGGATGAAGTTGAGGAAACAGGAGTTGGTAAGGCCATTTCCGTTGCAGGTGGTACCTTCTTGGATACTTGGGTTTCCAGACAGGGGAGCATTGCTGGCGGGGTGTCAGCTGTGTGCATTATTTGGTGGTTTGTAAGGATGAGCGCCTGGGGAAGGAGGGGTGGAACTCATAGCTGCAGGGCATCGGTCGATGGGCCCGAAGGCTTCAGAGACTCCAAGGGATCTGGCCATTAGGGCTGGGGTTATGGAGACTGTAGAACATGTCCCCTTTCAAGTCTCCTATTATTCTTTCTTTTTTTTTCCGTTTTAAAGAGAAAAGTGCATTAGAATTATTTTGATAGTCAGATTTCCTTCCTTATTTGTGACTTCTGAGATCAGCAATATATTCACCCACCTGAACAAACATTTTAGAAGTTCCTTTGGCTATTGACACGGTTTATCTTTGAAATGTATTTCCTCTTTGTTTTGGAAGGAGGATGGTTGATTATTTTTCCTCCCGGGCCCTATCAGTTTCAGAGTTAGTTTGTGAGCATCTAAAGCTACAAAATAAGTAGATCCCCTTTTTGAGGATGGTTTTAAAGTACAATATCTTCTAGTCAACCGTATTATATCAGATTTTTGCTACATTTTCAGGGAAAACCACTGGAACCCCAGTATGCTTTGATTTGTCTTATAAAAGACATTTGAACTAGACTGTGTTCATTATTTTTTTGCCCTTCAGGTTGACCTATAATCCATTAAGATTCCTATCAAGGGGACGGTCCAAGCCTTTAAATGATGTTTACTGTGATGCACAACTGCTTCAGCTATGAAGTTATCATAAGGCCCTCAAAACATAAACTCAACTCCACATTATTCACCCATTTTTATTTCTCCTTACTTGTGATTTGTCTCGTAGCAGTAGTCAGATGTTTGTTCTTATCGAGTATCCCAAAGCATGGACAGGATCTGGTGGCCGGGGTAGTGTGCTTACTTACCTCTGAGGCACAGAAATGGAGAAGCTGCCCTTAAGTGACATGATAAGGACGTGGTTCATGTCTCAGGGCTCCCCTTACACACATGGCACCCTGGATTTCCTGGGGTAATGCTGACGCCTAGCACGTTGCACTCTGCTCTTACAGCTGAGTCTCAGAGTGGTCGCCCCAAGATGGATTGCATATGTTTACCTGCACATATGTTTACCTGCAGGGTGAGCTTTGAGTCTCCTCCTGCTTTCACCCCACATAGGTGTCTCTGAAATTCTCATTTGTGAAGCCATCACTTAAATGAGAGCATAGCTAGCCCCAGCAACTGATGGTAGTATATTCCTTGGTACTAGTAAAAAGAAGAGTCTAGATTTGAACCCCAACGGTGTTTAAAAGAGTTGTTTTTCTGCCCTCGATCCCAGTTATTTCACTGTTTTTATTAGAAAGGTCAGTCTTCTGTAGCCAGCAGTGCATTCCTGGTGTGACTTGAATAGTCACCCACAGATACGTCGACCACAACAGACCCACTGGGAGCGGGGCTTAAGCAATCAGTAGCCTCGCATGCGTTCAGCTCAGGGCCCAAGTATTCTCAGCTCCAAACGCCAACTTCATACATACAGGAGATTCCCTTCTGGGTGTGTAGGACTCATGGAGTCTACCTGGAGTTAAACTTTACTTTTCTCTTCACTCATAACAGTCATTTATAAAGTGTGTCGCTATCCCTTCTAAAAGTTCATCCCCTCTCGTGTTTTTGAACTTCATCCCAGATTAATTTGCTCTGGATTTTTGAGTTTAATGAGCTAGTTCATCATCCAATAAAATGAACCGGGGAGGGAGACATTTAAAATAGGGAGAAATTCTTCTTGATTCTTGGGTCAAGGGCTTTTAGACCAGGTATGACTGAGGAATTATTTCTAACCAGCTTTTGACTCAAGAGCTTCTGATTTATCCCCTGGTGAGAAGAAAGGGTCAAAATATTTTTAAAAAATACTTTAAGCTTGTTAAAATGGCACTTTATGTTATAGATATTTTACCACAATAAAAGATAATTTAAAAAAATTTTAAGGTCGCTCCTGCCCAAAATGTGAAGCAGATCTGACGACATTAAATGGATGCCATATTAAGATTGACATCGGGTGGCAGTCATCTAATATTGATTCCGTGATACTGAGGACATTGGATTATAGCATTTTTAAAGACTTCACCCTTGTGATTTCTCAAACTCCCTTTAGACCCATTTGCTTTGGTGGTTTGAATAATGGAACCACTGTACTATTTAAGTGGCTACAGGTAGGGAGCCCTGGGTCTGAATTGCCTGAGCAGATGTCAAGTCTTGCACAGCTGAGGGCGTAGGGTCAGAGAGCCTCCTGGCCCAGAGCCCTGTGAAGCGCTTACAGGTGTGCTGTGTTCTCTCCAAGCAGTTTTCAGCTACAACACAGATTCCCGCCAGACGTGTGCCAACAACAGACACCAATGCTCCGTGCACGCAGAGTGCAGGGACTTTGCCACCGGCTTCTGTTGCAGCTGTGTTTCCGGCTACACGGGGAACGGCCGGCAATGTGTTGCAGAAGGTACTTTGCTTCTGTCTGTTCCGTTTGAAGGGGGAGAAAGGGGGAGGAGTGGAGTTTTTGTTTTGGTGCTTGTTTTGAAATCTTTCCTTTACCCAGATCTCTAAACGGGGATGGTATTTTCAGTCGGGCAATGATAGTTAATCTCTCATTCCCCGTTCTTGCCCGTATTTTTCTACTGGGGTGGGGGTAGTCCTGGGGAGTGTCCTTTTTTTCTAATAAGAAGAGGTCTGTTTCTTTCCTGTGCTGTTTCTCCATCTCTGAAATGACGGCCATTGGGAGCCCATCTTCACAACTGTCCCTAGCGTGAGACAAAGGCTGAAATGTTGAAATTATGCAGCCTGGACCACGAATTGTCAGTGCCCCCCATTTTCCTCCGTTTCTTTCAAACCTTTTCTTTTGGCATCACTCACACCATCCTAATGGTGGTTCAACTCCAGCAAGGCCACAGTGGGCTGGTGGAAACCAAAGTATGTAGCGGGTAAAGACTTTCCTGTCCTCATGCCCCTGGAATCCCAACATGGTGATGGAGGAGCATAAGGGGTGCATCACAGCTCTGGAGCCCAGACCCATTGTGGGCCCACTCCAAAACGGACTCAGCTGCCGTCAGTGGGGTGGCATCAGTTCTGAGCTCTGCCCCCGGAAAAGGACCAACCAGTCTTGACATTCTCAGATGGTCAGAAGAATCTTCTCTGCAAAAGTCTAGAGGGTCCGGATAAGAGTTTACTTAGGGAGGGAGACCTATGGGAACCTGAGGCCATAAACCAGAATTAAAACAAAACCGAAACCAACCATACTGAACATTTGTTCCTTCAGATGCCAAGTGACCTCACTTGTCACCTGTCATTTTCCTCGTGTGTTTAATGAGGAACCTCAACTGCTTCACACAATACAACTAAATAAAACTCAGTTGGAAGAATGCTTTTCTGTTTTTCAGATCCCCTGCCATAGCTAAAGTTAAATCAGTTATTTTAATTTGCTAAAATAAAAAAGTTCCCTCCTAGATCACAATTAGATAGTTAAATACTATCTGCAGCAACGAAAGAAAATTTTGTATACGTTGCATATTAATTTGGGGGAATGTTTTTAACATTTATAAATGTGTTGTCTGTTTTCTTCTAAAGCCCACCGCCCCAGGGAAGGTGTACCTTTGCTGCTTTGTTTTAGGCTTGGCTTTTATATTTCTCTCACACTGGGAGCAGCTTCCAAAATCTACAGTGAACGTTTCTTCTCAAAGAGCAATCTCATTAGCTCTTTCTGTGCCACATATCAGACTGGAAATGCTGATAGGTTGCATTTGGCAGGAAGCTCAGATGTGACAGATTGCTCGGCTACATTTTTTGACCTTCTATACACGCCCCGTCATAGTTTTGTGGTTTAAATATTTTTTGGAGTCTTGCTACTTTTGAAATAGTTTTCTAGCTCCAAGTTTGGTGGAAAAAATTTGGTTTCCTTCCCCTGGCTTTCCTGCTTGTTTCTGTAATTGTTTGGGGGAGGCATTTTTTTTTTTTTGGGGGGGGAGACATTTTTTGATATTAGTCTTCTAACTTCACAACATCCCCCAGTGTAATGACATAGTTTATTTGCAGAAATATGCTGTGTCGAGTCTGCCTTGGCTTGTCAGTGAACCTGTTTATTTTATTTTATTTTATTTTTGGGGGCCGCACCGCACGGCATGCAGGGTCTTAGTTCCCCGGCCAGGGATGGAACCCATGCCCGCTGCAGTGGGAGCGTGGAGTCTTAACTTCTGGACCGCCAGGGAAATCCCTTAGTGACCCTGTTTAGCAGCTAAGGCCTATTGAACACAGCAGAAAGTCTTCAGAACACTGGTGACCATGCTCAGATGAGGGCTCGTTTGTCTCAGGTTATTCTACAAACTTTCCTGAGAACTTACTGTGCACAGAAACCTCTGCTAAGACGGAGCCAGGGAGTTGGGTGTGAAAGTCTTGTCTCTAGACATTTATAATCTAGGAAGAGAAACACGATATGCACAATCAGTAAGTGATAGAATTTAATTCTACATCAAACCTGAACAGTCCAAGGTGACTTATTTACCTCTTCCTTCAGTTTTTTTTTTTTTTTAAAGATGTAAGTAACACACTCACTTAAAGTATACCATTTGGTTCTTTTTAGTATATTAACTAAGTTGTGCAACTATTACCTCTAATTTTAGAGCATTTTCATGGCTCCAGAAGGAAACTCTGGATCTCTTAGCAGTCACCCTCAATTTATCCTCATCCCCAGTCTCTGTCAACAGCTAATCTACTGTCTGTCAACACGGGTTTTCCTGTTCTGGATATTTCATATAAATGGAATCTTACAACATGGGACCTTTGTGTTTGGCTTCTTTCACTTAGCATGATATTTTCAAGATGCATCCATGTTTTAGCATGTATCAGGTACCTCATTCCTTTTTTCTAGCGAAATAATATCCATTTCATGGATATACCACATTCTGTTTATCCATTCATCAACTGATGGACATTTGGGTGCTTTCCCATTTTGGCTATCATGAATAATGCTGCTAAGAACATTCGTGTACAAGTTTTTGTGTGGACATATGTTTTCTGTTCTCTTGGTATATACCTAGGAGTTGGAATTGCTGGGTCATGTGGTAACCTTCAGGTTTCTTATTCAAATACAAGAACAACTTAATTTCTTGAGAGCTTATCTTTTCCTGATTAAACAATAATGAATATATGCAAGTTATAAATATATGAACATTATAGAGATATCTAGTATAGAAAATGAAAGTTCACCATATCGCCCTGAGTTAACCGCTGGTAGCAGTTTTGTGTACATCCCTTCAGATATTTGCCCCTAAGTGTATGCTAACATTTATCATTAATGTGATTTTTAAAAATGGTGTCCTATACATATACTATTTAGCAATTTATGAAGAAAGCTTTTAAGTATGCCATAGTAAGTTTCACATCTTTCCCAGTTGGCTAAATGGAACGATCAACAACAAACACACCCCAGCCCACAAGCTGGTTCTGGGTCAGAGGGCGTATTTGTGTGGCCTGCGATATCCGCTGTGGCCACTTCTGTCTGGCTTGGCTTGAGTGAAGGTCCAGCACTCAGAGTGGCAGTCCTATGTTTGAGCCGGAGATGCTCTTTAAGATGCGTTACAGATCAGGCAACCAAATGTCCCATCCAGCTTAGCCCTGCTGTCCCAGTGAAATGACTGATTCTGTCCCTGATACTCTCAAAAGTGAGACATTTATGTCACCTAGTTCTAGACCATCCATGATACTGTTCTATGAGATGGTTTTATTTGCCTCAGACGTTCCTCCATCAAACAATGGGTCTCACTTTTCTGCTGTCCATTATCCATCAGCGTGGAAGAGAGGAAGAAATTGGAATTTGTAAGGCTCATAGACACAGCCGTAGGAACTGCCTTTTTGGGAAGAACAGCTGCTTTCACTTACCCCAAAGCCCTTTACCCCAGCACTGTTTGGCTCTTTGCTTTTATACGTACAGGTCCTACCAGACATACTATTCTATTCTGAAGGGCTGGCTGCTTTCTTTGTTTCTCACTCAGGTACCCCCCAGAGAGTTAACGGCAAGGTGAAAGGGAAGGTCTTTGTGGGGAACAGCCAAGTTCCCACTGTCTTTGAGAACACCGACCTCCACTCCTACGTGGTAATGAACCATGGGCGCTCCTACACAGCCATCAGCACCATTCCTGAGACCATCGGGTACTCTCTGCTTCCTCTGGCCCCTGTTGGAGGCATCATTGGATGGATGTTTGCTGTGGAGCAAGATGGATTCAAGAATGGGTTCAGCATCACAGGTAACTGACATCAGACCTTAAAATTAATGGGCTGGGGTGAATGGAAAGGGAAATCCATGTCTGCAAATAACTTACCGATAAGCATTTTGTGGCTCTGGAAGTAAGGTGTTGAGGTAAACTTATCAAGAAGTTTTTCAATTAATATACATTAACTAAGACTGTCTAGAATTGCATTTTGATCAGGGAGCGATTTCAGGGTGGAGATTTAGATTTAGGCAGAGCAAATGATGCTTGCTCCTATATCCTCACAACCCAAAGTATGGGGCTCCTTCTATTTATCCAGCCTGCCTCCAAATTCCCAACTAATCTGAAACTGATATTTGACATTTCCTCAGTATCTGCTTGGAGAAAAGGAACCTGTCATTTCTAGCTGGTAAATTCAGCCTGATAAACATAATCCTCATGAGTCTTAGGAAACCTGAGTTTCCTTGGAGCTGCTCAGAGACCGTGTCCCGTCGGGGAAAGTTCAGTCTTTAGGGGACATGTGGGCAGGTTGTCGGTGGGCGGGAGCGGAGGAGATGCTTCCTTGGAGCAGTGGTGGCCTCTCCCGTGCTGTGCTGAGGCTGGCCCCGCTGTGCTGGAGGCCCTTTCCTGGAACTGCTTGGGTGGAGGAGCCTGCATCCTTCATCTCTGGCCGCTCCCAGGACCTGGAGCCTGCTGTTCTGGGGCACAGGTACATAGCCGCTGCCTCTGACTACCTAGACCTGCCTTCTCCAACACCCCTAGCCTCACTGGAGCTTCAGCCACGGCTTTATCGTGAAAACACTGCTGAGGGCAGGGTCTGTGGGCTTTGCATAGACACCCCTCCCAAAGTTACAGAGCATAAATACCTAACTTCCTGAAATGTGGACGTTTTAAGAAAGGAGAGGATACATATTTGAAAAGGGTATAAGATACCTTATTTATGGCCCAGTGTTTTTTCTCCCTTTCCCACAGGCATGTGTACCCTGAGTAGCATAATGATGTTCGGGCTCTCTTGCAAACACATGCTCTTCCCTTTGCGGACGTAGTTGAGCTTTGTGGCCAGATCCACAGGTCCTGCTCCTTGGCTGGCTGCACAGCATTTCATATGGGTGTTGCCTTGAATATGGGTTGACTTAAATGGATGGTCCTTTGTCACTTACATCAACTTCAGGGAGGCTGAGGGAGTCTTTACAAATTCCCTACAACAGCGAATCTTTGTTACTACAATGGTCCTTCTTAACTGCCCCTGTGTTATCAGCTGGATATCTGCCTGGGACCTGGGGGCTATAAAGCAGGAGTTGTCCAACTTTTTCTGCAAAGGGCCAGTTAGTAAATATTTTAAGCTTTGCCTAAATGTTTTAGGCTATTCGGGCTCTGTTGCAGCTACAGTAAGTCCCCTACATACGAACCTTCAAGTCGCGAACTTTCAAAGATGCGAACCTACGTTTGCATGTCCAATCACGTCAGTTAGTTCACGTGTCTGGCGTACATTGTCACGTGAGTGCATCCTCTACAAGTGGTTGTGCTTTTGTGTACTTCTCTGTACAGTACTGTATAGAGTACGGTAGTACAGTATCTTCATTTCAAGCCCAGGATGTCTGGAAGCAAGCGTAAAAGCAGCGGTGATGTAGCTGGTACTACTGTACTTTTAAAGGTACTGTACTGTAATATTAAAAACGTTTTCTTTATTTTTGTGTTTGTTTTTTATGTATTATTTGTGTGAAAAGTATTGTAAACCTATTACAGTACAGTCCTAGATAGCCGACTGTGTTAGTTGGGTACCTAGGCTAACTTTGTTGGACTTACGAACAAATTGGACTTAAAACATGCGCTCTCGGAACAGAACTCATCCGTATGTAGGGGACTAACTGTCTTCAACTTTGTCATCGTCGAGCGAAAGCACCAAAGATAATATGCAAATGAATGATCATGTCTGTGTTGGAATGAAATTATTCATGGGCACTGAAATGTAAATTTCATATACTTCTCACATATCATGAAATAGCTGCCAGCTGTGCTATCGGGAGTCTGCAAAGGTGGCAAAGGGAGGAAGCTGGAAGAAGGGGGGGTATTTTTTCCTGCTTGTCGGGGGCTGCTTCCCTGCCCAGACCAAGGGGAGGTCCTGAGCCAGCACCTTAGTATGTGCTCCTAGGATGGTTTCTGGGCCTGGTGATAGTTTGCCCTGAACAACTGGCCCATCCTGACCAGGGCTGAGCTGTTACAGTAGTCATTCCCACAGCCAACGTCCTGGAGCGCTTGATGTTTGGCAGAGGACGTTTTAAAGTACTTGTCTAATTTCCACAAGACAGATTGTATCCCTTTTTCATCATCAGGAAATGGAGGCTTCGTGGGGTTAAGTAACTTGTTCAAGCTCACCCAACCAGTACCCAGCACAGCTGGGGGTCCAACTCCTATCCCCTGCTTTTTCCAGCCCAAGCCATGAGCCCACCCGTCTCAGATGCTGGTTTGTAGCTGGCAAGCGACTTCTGTTTCTTGCGCGTGACTCAGTTGGGCCATATGGATGTCCCAGCTCTGTCCTTGGTGTCAACAGCCCCATTTCTACTAACCAGACTAAAGCATCTGCAGAGGAGGTGTGAGCCTGTCCCCACAGTGAGCCCAGGGTGGGCATGAGGGTGGCTTCCTTGACAGCAACGTGACAGACTGACCTTGCTTTGCAGGGGGCGAATTCACCCGCCAGGCTGAGGTGACCTTTGTGGGGCACCCGGGCAAGTTGTTCATTAAGCAGCAGTTCAGCGGTATCGATGAGCACGGACACCTGACCATCGACACGGAGCTGGAGGGCCGAGTGCCGCAGATCGCCTTCGGCTCCTCGGTGCACATCGAGCCCTACACGGAGCTCTACCACTACTCCCACCAGGGTGAGCCTCAGCGCCGCGTCCCGGGGCAACGCCACGTCCCAGGGCAACGCCACCCACAGGCTCCAGCCCTGAGCTCATGCTATCTCCTGGCCTTCGGAGAGGGAAGTGCAGGGGGTACCTTATACAAATCACCTTTTCTCTAATAGAGATCGTGCACACTCATTGGAGAGAATTTAGGGCAGAAAAGAAAATAAGCATAACTTACAGATGTAAAACCAGCACACAATTATTATTAGAATAAGTGTATTTCCTTTCAGCCTTTTCCTTCCATATAAAAAATACCCCAACATATGTATATATACCAACACAAATAATATCCCAACGTAAAATCTCATCATATTATATAATTTAAAAATAATATAATTTTATTATAATATACATCTGTATGTACTTTTTAAATTTCAAATTTACAGAAAAGTTGAAAATAGCAGTTTACACCTGTCATTTACCCAGCCTCACCAGTTGTTAACATTTTGCTACATTTACTTTATCATTCTCTCTCACATACATACATATATATATGGGGTTTTTTGGAGAGTAAGCTGTAGGCACCGTGATCCTTCATTCCCTAAATATTTCACGTGTTCTTCCTAAGGACAAGCACATCCTCTCACACGGTCCCAGTACACTCATCAAAATCAGGAAATTTAACATTGATGCAATACTACTGTATACTCTCCAGTCAAGTATATAGTTTCTATTTACATAATTTCAGTCATACCACATTATTGTATCTTCACTTTTCCAGTTAGCGTCAAATTATGAATACTTGATAGTTTCATTAAATAGGCTTTGCAAACACTTTTTAATGAATCTCTACCATTCTATTGTATGGCTGTCAATGTAAACCATTCTCTTTTCTAAAGCTTAGGTTATTTCCACTTTTTCCTTCTCATAATGAGTTGAAATAATCATCTTCATCATAAATCTTGACCACATTCCTGATTCTTTTCTGACCGAATTCCTAGAAATAGAAGTGCCAAGTCAAACAGTGGAGGCTCTTTAAAGGCTCTTATTAAATGGCCATCCAGAAAGGTTGTACCCATTACCGTGGCTCTGTGGCTTGCTCCGGCTCTCCTGGGGAAAACGAGTGGGTGAGTAGGAGGTGCAAGGAGCTGCGGCACCCCGGTCTGCAAGTCAGGCTACGACCAGATGGTGTTTCTGACAGCCCGGCACGTGGGAGCTGGACAGAAGGCAACTTACACTAATCTTTTATGTCTCTTCTGGCTTTGATTATGAACTACAGCAGAGCACACAGATGTGAAGAGTCTCTTATACTTTTTTTAAAATAGGAAGTTGAGATTTTCATTGTATGGGTGAAAAGCGAGCTGTCTTCTAAGTGGGGAAGACTGTTTCCCTTCTCTATTGAGATTTGCTCACAGCTCTATAGAAATTGGCTGCTGAAACCTATTAGTGTCTCATTTTTATGTATCAGAGAACCGTTTAATCTAGGGTTATTTATAGCAGCTTCTATTTATTGACTCCTAAGTGAGATAACGCATAAAAAGCAGTTAGCACTCTGCTAGTCGCGTGATAAATGCTCCATAAATGGTAGTGTCTTAATAAGAGTCTTAGCCTGCTTGATTCCAGAAATTTTACATACATTATCTCATCCTCACCCCAACCCATGTCGGAAAGGAAACAGAGGGTAAAGAAGTTAGTAACTGGTCTATGAGCACACACCTTGTGAGCGAAGGGGCAAGGTGTGAATTCAGGTGTCTCTCCCTCCAAGCCCGTGCTCCTTCCATCAGACCTTAAACTCTGGGCTGGTTCTGGGTGACTTAGGAACTTATAGAGAAGCACCTGATGAGAAAAAGCAGTAACTATTCCTAATGCAAATAACATCAATAATAGTATGGGAAATCTAGGTGGCAGAACGAGTCCCAATGCTGAAATAAATAGTTTTATTTATGCTGTTCCGTCCGATCTCTCTTCTGGTAGCAGTGTGGGCAGAGAATACTGCTGTTGGTTTTAGAGCCCTTGACTAAGCCTGTTGTACCCTCAAGATCTCTCCTTTGTGTCCCTGCTTCCCTCCTGCATCCAGTGATCACATCATCCTCCAGCCGGGAGTACACAGTGACGGAACCCGAGCGGGACGGCGCTGCCCCTTCTCACGTCCACACTTACCAGTGGCGCCAGACCATCACCTTCCAGGAGTGCGTCCACGACGACTCCCGGCCAGCCCTGCCCAGAACCCAGCAGCTCTCGGTGGACAGCGTGTTTGTCCTGTACAACCAGGAGGAGAGGATCTTGCGCTATGCTCTGAGCAACTCTATCGGTCCTGTGAGGGGTAAGAGGTGGCAGCTCAGGCTGGGCGTTGTGTGTGTCTGCCTGCACGGCTCTCTCGGTGCTTCTGACGTGTTGTTTTTCGTCTCTTACTCTCAGTAAGAAGAAGAAAGTTACGCTGAAATAGCTCCCAACAGAAATAAACGTCTTGTCATTTATGATTCTTAGAAAACCTACCTGTCTCTGTTCTGCTAACCTAAGGCCTCCTCATTATTCCATCTGTGGTAGAGAAGAATGATAATCCTTGAGTTACCTTAAAGAGTAGACCATCCAAGGGCTGCAGCTGCCTATGGCCGGGCATTTATTTTTATTTTATTTTTTAGTCTTTTCCATTATGATTTATTGCAGGATATTGACTATAGTTCCCTGTGCTATACAGCAGGACCTTGTTGCTTATCCATTCTATATATAACAGTTTGCATCTTCTAACCCCAAACTCCCAATCCATCCCTGTCCTTCCCCCACACCCTTGGCAACCACAAGTCTGTTCTCTATGTCTGTGAGTCTATTTCTGTTTCCTAGATAAGTTCATTTGTTGTTGTTTCCGTGTCATAGGTTGTTTCTATGTCTTGGCCATTGTGAATAGTGCTGCTAGGGGTGCATGTATCTTTTTGAATTGTCTGGATATATGCCCAGGAGTAGGATTGCTGGACCATATGGTAGTTCTACTTTTAGTTTTTTGAGGAACCTCCATACTGTTCTCCATAGTGGCTGTATCAGTTTACATTCCCACCAACAGTGTAAGAGGGTTCCCTTTTCTCCACACCCTCCCCAGCTTTTGTTATTTGTAGACTTAATGATGGCCCTTCTGACCGGGGTGAGGTGGTACCTCATTGTAGTTTTGATTTGCATTTCTCTAATAATTAGCGATGTTGAGCATCTTTTCATGTGCCTATTGATGGCCAGGCATTTAAAACACTCTGATACTCACTGTGTGCTCAGGGCCTGGGGAAATCCAAATCAAATGTGCTAAAAGTCAGGCACGGAGCCTACAACGAGCTTTCTGCCCGGGGACGGCACGTTGCGAGAGGTGGGATCTAGTCTGGGGGTGCTTCTGGCTGCGTGGAAGGAGCTGCAGCTAGTGGGACAGCCCAGTGTCAGGTCTCACGTCATCCAAATCTTTAAGCCCTAGGGGTTCTGTATATTTGGGGTCTACGTGTGAAGGTCTTTCTCTTGTTCAGTTATTTTTGATTCTCCCTCTGTACCCAGGTCACTTCTCCAGCTAGTCGGGTTTGTCCTCAGCTCCATAAAGCAGAAGGAGGGCAGGTGTCTGTCTCCCTCCTTTGACAGTTGTAGCTCCAGGCATCAGGGGTTGGCGTATTTTTTCTTAAAAGGCCAGACAGTATCAATAAATATTTCAGGCTTTGCCAGCCGTGCAGTCGCTCTCAGTTCTGTGACTGTAGCACAAAAGCAGCCATAGACCGTATATGTAAGTGAATGGGTGTGGCTGGTTTCCAGTAAAACTTTATTTACAAAAACAGACAAAAGTCCAAAGGGATGTAGTTTGCTGATCCCGCCTCAGGTGACCCCCAGGTGACTCAGGAGTCGGCAGGTTTCCTGGTCATCAGTCCTGCCTTACTTTCTGGAGTTTCTGGAGGAATAAGGGTTTCTGAATGCTCACTGGGTTTCAATGTCTCTGCCTTCACAGACGGCTCCCCTGATGCGCTTCAGAATCCTTGCTACATCGGCACCCATGGGTGTGACACCAATGCAGCCTGTCGCCCTGGCCCCGGGACCCAGTTCACCTGCGAGTGCTCCATCGGCTTCCGGGGAGACGGACAGACCTGCTACGGTACAGCCGTCCGCTCTGACTTGGTGGTGGTGGGCAGCGGGGTGGGGGGCTGCGGAAACAGATCCTGTACAGCAGAGGGGCGAGGGAGAGGCAGCACCGGTGAGATAAACACTGATGGTCACGCTGAGTTGTTGAAGCCCCACGCTCAGTGTTCCCTCCGTGATGTTAGGGGTCCTGGCCCTTCCTTCACCTGGTCAGATGCCCTGACTCTAAGCAGCAGAGTAGAATTTATAAGGCCACACTCCACTTCACGTCGAGAATACATGGGCTTAAAGGAAGGGCAAGTCAGCGCTGTTTATTAACACACATAATATGATTACAACTGCGACGTACCCAGGCATTGTTGTGTTAGGTGCTTCACAAACACTAACTGATTTAATTCAACAACTCTAACGCGATAGATTCTTTCATTTCTGTCTTTTAAAAATTATTTTTAATTGTGGTAAAATGTACATAATATAAAATTGATCATTCTAACTATTTTTAAGTGTACGGTTCAGCAGCATTAAGTACATTTACATTGTTGTGTGACCATCACCACCATCCATCTCCAGAACTCTTTTCATTTGCAAAACTGAAACTCTATTCCCATTAAATAACAACTTCCTGTCCCTCCCCTCCACCACCAGCCCCCGGCAACCACCATTCTATAATACTTCCTACAAATCTGATGATTCTAGGTAACTCATTTAAGTGGAATCATACAGTATTTGTCCTTTTGTGTATCTGGCTTATTTCACTTAGCATAGTGGCCCCAAGGTTCATCCATGTTGTAGCCTGGGTCAGAATTTCCTTTCTTTTGAAGGCTGCGAAATGTTCCATTGTATACACATACTCCTTCTTCTTTTTAATCCATTCATTTGTCTATAGGCACTTGGGTTGCTTCAGTTCTTTGGCTGTTGTGAATTATGCTGCTATGAACATGGGGTACAAATATCTGTTTGAGACCCTGCTTTCAACTCTTTTGGGGATATACCCAGAAGTGGAGTTGCTGGGTCACATCAATTCTGTGTGTGATTTTTTTGAAGAACCGTCATATTGTCTTCCCCAGCAGCTGCACGATTTTATATCCCATCACCAGTGCACAAGGGCTGCAATTTCTCCGCATTCTTGCCAACACTTGTTTTGTTTTTTGGATAGCGGCCATCCTAATGGGTGGGAGGTCTATTCCTGTTTTTACAGATGAGCCGGGGACATTGGAACGTTGGACCTTGAGACTCTGACTCAAGTGCATATATTATACTGTCTTCATTGTACTTATTTTATTACTTATAATTTCACTTTAAATACTTTCACGTAGACAGCTTGATATTTATGTCTGTTACTAAATTTTAATCCACCACCAAACGGCAGTTGACTCCTGACTCAATGAAGAGTCCATACAGCAGAGGCAACTAGGGTAAGAATGTCAAAGCTTCCTAAACCCGCCACCAACGGGTTTTTTTTTTATTTTGACTATATAAAAAATATATAGTTGGGGCTCACCAACAAATGTAAGGAGTGCTAGAAGTAAGCTTCCCTAGTGAAATGGGTGGTGTACACATGTCTTTTTGGCCAGAATGATGAGCAGCCCCCTTGAATGACTGGGGCATAAGAATCTGGGGAGCCCAGCAGCCTTGGAATTTGGGAACAATGCCTTGGGTCCGGAATCCATTGAATTGAATCCATTGGATGCCTCCAATGAATGGCAGCTTTAGTGTGCTGATTTCACGTGAAGCTTAGCAGATCCTGCTGCTGGGGTATTGCTGCGTTTACTTCAGAGTGAAATTTATGTGAGGTGCTCATTGGAAAGGATGGAGAGCAGGGACTGGGCTTACAGGAACAGCTTGTACAACTGTTTAGCCAGCTCGCTGATGACTTTGTCCGTGTGGTAGGATTCAATCTGAGACTCGCTTCCCTTGTAACGTACCACTGGGCAGGGGACGTAGTTCCTACTCACCTCTGATCATCAGAGTTCCCCTGTGTTTCCCCAAAGAGCCCAACAGTCTTGAATGGCTAAATTGGCTCAGGCCACTTTGAAACTGTGATACTGTGTGTGTGTGAGCAGAGACCTCCCAGGCCATGGTGATGGTGATGGACACCACGAAGGGATGAGGTGCCCCCATTTCTCCAGCAGAAGCCTATACCTCCTTAGTCTTTATGTAGCTCTGCTTCAGCTTCATAAGCCAACTGAATACAGTAAGTCCCCTACATACAAGCCTTCAAGTTGCAAACCTTCAAAGCTGCAAATGTGCATTCGCATGTCCAGTCACCTAAGTTAGTTCACGTGTCTGGTGTACATTGTCACGTGCGTGCATCCTCTATAAGTGGTTGTGCTTTTGTGTACTTTACTGTACAGTACTGTATAGAGTACAGTAGTACAGTATCTTTATTTCAAGCCCAGATGTCCGGAAGCATGCGTAAAATGAGCGGTATATAGATGATTGTGGTAGTTGGGTACCTAGGCTAAGTTTGTTGGACTTACGAACAAGTTGGACTTACAGACGCACTCTCGGAATGGAACTCATTCGTATATACGGGGAATTACTGTATTAGTAAAACATGGAGCTACCCCAACCTGCTGACCCATAACCTCTGGCTAATTCTGCTTTTGGTGCCTGAGCTTGTGGTGGGACTGCTTGCTTCACTTTCCCAAGGCACAACCAGCCATGCTTTATGGATGGAATCCGTTGCTATCGTGGAAAACCCCCTGATGTGTTGGCCCAGGAAGACAGGTGTTTGTGTGCACTTGCTTTCGCCCTGTGATTAGTCCTCATCCTGGCAGATTTGCACCATGGAATGTGGGTATATTCCTAGTCAGGCTACTTTGTGTTCTGGGTCACGAGAATAAGCCTCGTAGTGTTAATGCATTGAGACACCGGGCTGTTGATAGGAAATTGCATTAAGCAGATCACTTCACATATTATTTTGACCTGGAAAGTGCCTCTGAAGAGAATGAGAGTGAGCCTTTGCCATTCAGTGTGTGTAGCATTGATATAATGATAGATGACATTCAAAATAAGGCTGGGCTTGATTAGACACTGCAGAGTGACCCTGCGAGCTAATTTGGAGATTTCCAGTTGAATCACAAGAGCTCTGGTGCCTGACAGAATGACTTCCCTATATTTCTCAGTTGGGAGGCTGTAAGAGAGGGTTTTGCACAATCTCTCACTGAGTAATCTTGAGTGCGCACAAGGCATTTCACAAATAAATCCTGAGACTCTTCTCCAATAAGAGCCTGTTGTTTATGAAAAGGACACATTTTAGAGAAACTTAGAGTTGTTGAAAAGTAGCCACTCTGAAAAAAAGTCAAAAAGGAAGCAGTGATTACAAGAATAATCCAGGATTTCCCTGTTGGGTTAGGGAATGATTTATGTGAAAGGAAACCTCTTCCCAGTGAAGACGTTGACCAGATCATGACTAATAAGAACAATAATCTTCAAGCAGATGTTGTGATCTTTTATAAGGAACCGTTATCACTACTAGTTCACTGTTTCTACTAAAGAAAGGATTAGAGTCCTAGCCTCCAATTACAGAAGGGAGGGTTTAAATTAGGCATTAGGAAGAATTTCCAAACTGTAAGGACCGTGAAATAATAGCAGGGAAATGGCTAGGGTTTTGCTCTCAAAGGAAAGGAGTCGCCCAGCTTGGATTTTATGTGTAGACCTGCATGGAGGTGGGGTAGTGCTAGGGGACCATCTCCTCCCTCCTCCCACGGGCCCCCAGATCCTATTTGCCGTGGTTCTCCAGGTCAGGTGTGCAGGATGAGCATCTGTCCAATCACCTAAGAAGCTTTCTTGAAACACGCGGTTTCCCTTTCCATAAACCTTCTAGGGGTGGAATGGAGCTTGGCAAATTTCCCCTGGTGATTGTGTTCTGTCCCTTTGATTGAAAACTGCTGCTCTGTGCTCTTGTGCTTTGGCAGTTGAGTCTCAGCCGTGGATCCCTTCAGTTTGCACAGTGTGTCCAGACATCTGGGCCTGGAGTGTCCTCTGAGAGCTGTAGTGCAGACACAGTGAAGCAGAATGATCTTTTTCTCCCATGTTGTTGAAGCAGCAGCTGGTGGATGGAGCTGGAAAGTCCACACTTGCTGAATATCCCTCCACCCCCATCCCAGCTCCAGCTCATAAAGAGGCTGCCTTGGGAGGGGCTTTGTTCTGTAACCTTCTAGCTGTGCCTGGAGCCATCCTCTGGTCTGAGATCTTGTAGCTTTTTTTTTTTTTAATTGCAGTATAGTTGATTTGCAGTGTTGTGTTAAGTTCTGCTGTACAGCAAAGTGACTCAGTTATACACATATATACGTTCTTTTTTTTATATTCTTTTTCATTATGGTTTATCACAGGATATTGAATATAGTTCCCTGTGCTATACAGGAGGACCTTGTCCATCCATTCTAAATGTAATAGTTTGCATCTACTAACCCCAAACTCCCAATTCATCCCTCCCCCTCCCCCCTCCCCCTTGGCAACCACAAGTCTGTTCTCTATGTCTGTGAGTCTGTTTCTGTTTTGTAGATAAGTTCATCTGTGCCAAATTTTAGATTCCACATGTAAGTGATATGAGATCTTGTATCTTAAACATGTCACAGAAACTTACATTGCAGTGTAGTTTCAAAAGCTGAATGCCATTTGGTTTGGGTTTTTTTCTGAGTATAGATCCAACTACGGGGCTGAAGTGGCAAAAATGCCTGTCTTGTGCAATGTAGTCCAAAAAGCCAGCAGGGCTTTTGCCTCACCAGTGAAGAGACCGGCTGGACTGGCCATCGGAGGCAGACCACGAGGAAGGTTCACATGATGGAATTGAGGAGGGGCAGCTGAGAGGGGGAGGGGAGTGATCTCAGCCACTATGAAATCTTCCTCACATGCGTCTCCAGGAGTTCTAAAAACGCCAGAAGTACCTGTGCACTCTGAGAGTGAGGTTGGCACAGAAGGATCTTGTGTGACTGTATTTATTTCAATCCATCAGCGGACAGGTAACCCAGGTGATGACAGAGGAGCTTGATTTCTTATCTGGGCCAACCAGCCTTCCTGTAGTGGTAACCACAGACTGGCCCCCAATGCCAGTGGCCATCTGACGGCTATGTTCCTAGAATCGGAACATCCCTGTGGCTGGTAGTGTAGGATAATAATAATCGGTACATTTCTTTTTTTTTTTTTAATTTATTTCTATTTTTTGTCCGCACCCCACGGCATGCAGGAGCTTAGTTCCCCAACCAGGGATCAAACCCGTGCCCCCTGAATTGGGAGCGCAGAGTCTTAACCACCGGACGGCCCGGGAAGTCCCAATAGGTACGTTTCTTGAGCAGGCTAGGCTTACATCCATTTTCTGTAATCTTCAGTAGAACCCCTCAAGAGGAATAGTAGCGTGAGTACTCACCAATGGGGAAACTGAGGCAGAGTAGTGAGGCAACTTGCCCAGGACCACACAAGCTGGTAAGGAAAGGAGGCAGGATTTGAACCTAGCTGTGTCCAGCTCCAGAGCATACGTTCCTTTGTTCCAGTCACCCCACGCGATGGCCGTAGTATTGTCCTGTGGGAGAGCATCACTCACAATCTTATGAGTTAATGGTTTTCCTGTCAGTGCGTTAAGCTCAGGATAACATTCCAAGATTCACAATTAGGCTTAAACAGTCCAACTTTGCTTTGTCACTATCGTTGGAGAAAGGAAATATTTTTGAACAAGAGCATATTAATTACGTTTTGTAGTTTAAGAACCTTATTCAGAGTCTGGAGACTTGTCTGCACGTCTTTCTAACACGTATTTGCCCATCTGATGTCAGTGGGCGCCAGGCTCAGCAACTAACTTCAAAAGGCAGGGCAGGTTGGGCGGGGAGCGGGGAGTACACATTTATTTAGGAGGAGGGCCTTGGGATCACTCTTAAATTATGTACAGAAAAAAAGACTTCTTTAACATCATTTTTAGAATATAAAAATGTGTGTTTTAAAGTGGATCCATTTGCATGCCAAAATGCTTTCTATTTTGTTATGTTTAGTGGTGTTTGAAGAGGTTTTTTTTTTTTTTTTTAAGTCTGCATTCAAACAAAAATTTGGGAGGAATTCCCTGACAGTCCAGTGGGTAAGACTTGGCGCTTACACTGCAGGGGGCCTGGGTTCGATCCCTGGTCGGGGAACTGAGATCCCCCAAGACGAGCGGCGAGGCCAAAAATCAATAAATCAATAAATAAATCTTAAAACCTTTTTTTTTGCTGTAGATATCGACGAATGTTCAGAGCAGCCCTCGGCGTGTGGGAGCCATGCAATCTGCAGTAACCACCCAGGGACCTTCCGATGCGAGTGTGTAGAGGGTTACCGGTTTTCAGAGGAGGGAACATGTGTGGGTAAGTTCTGTGGGTGACTTTTCAAAACGAGTAATTCACATGACGTATGTCAGCACCTGTGGGAATGGTATTGCCCCAGGTAGTTATCCTGGCTGAGATGGAAGGTTCCCTGTCCTGTTGGGTAGGACAGCTTACAAAGGTGAATCAGACTTCATTCCTTCCCTCCGACTGCCTGGAGAGTCACAGGTGCAAGAAATAAGCAGTGTTGTCTGTCTACACTGGTAATACCCTTCCCTTCTTATAAAATTCCTTTTAACTCTTTTCATTATTCTTTTAATAGCTATTCAAACAATTAGACATGTTTCTCCTTATCATTAGTGGCCTTGGGATTCACGTGGAGGGAACACCTTATAGGCATTTGTGTCATTACCTGCCTTAGATTGAATTCTTCCTGATTTACATCTAAAACTCCATTCGGAGACTTTCTATTTATGGATTTCCATTTTACAAGCCACAAGTACTAGCATAACTTCCTAGCCTATCCAAGTTAGAAGGTAAGGCTATTAATTAGGCTAATTATGCTTTAGGTTGCTGATGATTTTGGTGATGATGGTGACGGGCCAACTCCAAAGAGCCAGATTGTTTAAATTTCCCCACTTTTTCCGACCGCTGCACTTTGACCTGTTGTTTCCAAGAATTTCAAGTTCAAAGGTTCTTGGAGATTTCCAGGTCTGGAGGGCAGCATGCTAAAGGGGCCGTCTGAACTCAACATCTCTTCCCAATTTAAAACAGATTCCTTTTACTGCCTCAGTGAACCATCTCCTTGTGCTTTCCTTGCTGTTTACTAAACCCTAGCATGCTTTCTGTTTGCTCTGTCTTGAAACTCAGATGAGGCCGCCAAGGTCCCGGGGTGAGATGGTGTCTTGAGGGCGGAGGGAACAGGCCGTTCTCATATTTTGAGTGTGACCCAAACATCTGTGAACTGACAGGCAGCCAGTCCCCTTTGCACAGAGCTGAGATTTCAGCTCTGCTAAAGTTACTTCCATCTTTTTTTTTTTTTTTTTTCCATACAGAACAACAACTTCTGTGAATTTGGCCTGACTTCCTTCTCTGCTTTTTGAGACGAAGGAGATTCAAAGGTCTATTTTTTTGTGGCAACACCATCTACATTACATTTCGGCTCAAGCTTTGGTGGTGGATCCTTTACCCCTTGGGTGGTGACGTGGACAGTCCTGGGGCAGACGTGTGTGAGGCACGTTGTGTCCTCAGTTTCTGTCTCCAGCCATTCCTGGGATCCACCCTCACGGAAGGGCTAGGGTGGGGTGCAAGACAGGTGGTGGGCAAACGTCTACTCCTAGGCATTTGATTTTGAGGAAGACAACCTCTCTGGGCCTCAGTTCCTCACCTGTAAAATGAGGTGATTAGACTGCATCATGGGCTTCCTGTGTCCCGTGGAGCCCTTGGAGATGCCCCAGGATCTGCCAATGGGGATACAAGGACTATTTCATTTTTCTGTATATCAATTTCTGAGTAAGATTTTGTTTCAGTAATGGATTCCCCCCTCTCAGAAGCAAGTGTGAAAACCACCTGAAGATCATTGAGTTCCACCAAGACCTGGCATCGAGGTTTCCTGATTCTCCCCCTGCCTGTGGCCCCCTGTGCAATTCCATCCCACTTGGCCTTTTGCCTCTTTTAATTGGCTCCTTTGAGGCTCACCTCATAGAGAGATGGCTCACTGGGTGAAACCAAGTCTGCCTGAATGCATTCACACAAAGACTCTGGCTCGTCCCTGGATAATTTAGTGGTCAGTTTCACTGTCCCGGAATTCCTTGTTAAAACTACGTCCTGGGTTGAAGCCCAGGCTGGGATGATGACGTCTGTCAGGTCAGAGCAGGGAAGGGTGAGGAAAGAATCTGGATGGTTTAGGAGGCCGGCTCTGTGTCCTGACAACTGTGAGGGGCTGTGCGCTCATGCAGGGTATGTGGATGGCCAGAGGTGACTGTCTTTCCATGAGGCTGGGTATCCATTAGGGGAGGGGCTGCTTTGTGGATTTCCATCTTTGTCATCTTCTGCAAGCCTGTGACTTTCTCTTTTCCACTGGGTGCAAACTTTTAGTTAATTGGAATGTGCAAAGTATGCTGACACAAAGGGAAAGAGCCTCAGCTGGCCTGCAAATCACCTTTATGTGTAGATACAGTTGCCCCCTGTGATACGTGGCCTGGACGGAGCATGGGCAGGTTGGGACCCAGAGTTGTACAGTGCACGGCACCATGCACCTGCCCGTCGGTCAGGGCAGGTGGGCTTAGGCTAAAGGCTCAGCCTCGCTCACCCAGCGTTCCTGTTCTCCCTCCCTCTCCTGTCATGTTGTTAGGAAAAATTATTGTGAATCATTCATCTCTGTGATCTTATTCTCAGAACTTAAAGTAACCAGAGGCTGAGAAACCACTCCCCTAAAGGCTCTTTATTCCCCGCCCTTTTCTCTCCTTGTAACACGTGGCTTCTGTCCCTCGTTCTGTCCTTCCTTCTTGGCATCACCTCCCTTCTCCGCGTTGTCTCATTTCCTGGCCCCAGCCAGCCTTGCAGGTGTCTCTCGGGGACCAATGTCACATTGGGTGGCAGCATCTCAGGGCAGTTCCTCAGCTCTGCCCATGCCAGGTCACAGTTCAGGGTTCTCTTCAGAAATGCAGGAGCTAGAAAAGTAAAACCACAACTGACCATGTAATTGTAATTAATTTTTTAAAATTAATTTTTATTGGAGTATAGCTGCTTTACAATGTGTTAGTTTTTGCTGTACAGCAAAGTGAATCAGCTATACGTATACATATATCCCCTCTTTTTTGGATTTCCTTCCCATTTGGGTCACCGCAGAGCACTGAGTAGAATTCCCTGTGCTATACAGTAGGTTTTCACTAGTTCTCTATTTTATACATAGTAGTGTATACATGTCAATTCCAATCTCCCAATTCATCATACCACCACCCACACACCCCACCACTTCCCCCCTTGGTGTCCATATGTTTGTTCTCTACATCTGTGTCTCAATTTCTGCCCTGCAAACCGGTTCATCTGTACCATTTTTCTAGGTTCCACATATATGCGTTAATATACGATATTTGTTTTTCTCTTTCTGACTTACTTCACTCTGTATGACAGTCTCTAGATCCATCCACGTCTCCACAAATGACCCAATTTCGTTCCTTTTTATGGCTGAGTAATATTCCATTGTATATATGTGCCACATTTTCTTTATCCATTTGTCTGTCGATGGGCATTTTGGTTGCTTCCATGACCTGGCTATTGTAAATAGTGCTGCAATGAACATTGGGGTGCATGTGTCTTTTTGAATTACGGTTTTCTCTGGGTATATGCCCAGTAGTGGGATTGCTGGCTCATGTGGGAATTCTATTTTTAGTTTTTTAAGGAACCTCCATACTGTTTTTAAATCCCATTTTGAGCCTGATTTTCTGTCCTTTCCAAAACTTTCCCCTCCCTCCCACCCTGCACCCCCTGCTAGTTGACAGACAGGGTGAGAATTGTAGGAAATTGCCAGCCTGCGGGGTTAGGAGCCTTTGAGGGAAGCACAGCTGGATGTGCTGGTGGCCCCTCTTGTGTAAATTAGTGAAAAGGTCTCCTTTGGGTTGTTGTATATTTTGCTTAAAAATATACACTGCCAAATGTAAAACCGATAGCTAGTGGGAAGCAGCTGCATAGCACAGGGAGATCAGCTTAATGCTTTGTGTCCACCTAGAGGGGTGGGATGGGGAGGGTGGGAGGGAGACGCAAGAGGGAGGGGATATGGAGATATATGTATACGTATAGCTGATTCACTTTGTTATACAGCAGAAACTAACACACCTTTGTAAAGCAATTATACTCCAGTAAAGATGTTTAAAAAAAGTAAAGAAAGAAAAAGAAAAAAGGAAAAAAATGCTTTGTATACTTTGAAAATGAAAAAGGTAGAACTAACTTATTTGGAGTTGTAAAGTTCTAAAGCTTCCTTCAGCAGAAGATTGCTCTGGTGTGAAAAATGGTCTTACATGAAGGAAAACATGATTTAAAAAATTAAATTATAAACTGCCTTTTTCTAGAAAGGATTTGAGAATTATAGAAGCATAAGTGTGGGAATTCCCTGGCGGTCCAGTGGTTAGGACTCTGCACTTTCACTGCCGTGGGCCCGGGGTTCAATTTCCTGGTCGGGGAACTGAGATCCTGTAAGTCAAGCAGCTTGGCCAAAAAAATAAAATAAAAGTAGAAGCAAAGGTGAAGGTGATGGCAGGGCAGGGGACATTAGGACCTACCCATGTTGCAGCAAGGTCCTCGCCTGTTACCAAGGGTGGGGCACAATGAGGCTAGAGCAAACACAATGTGTAAAATGATCACTTACGCACTCTAATGACCTGAATATTTGATGGAAGAGAAGTGAGACTCCTTTCCTGGTTGTTCTGTCTGGGTATATTTCCCCTACCTTTTTTCGGTCCCAGTTCTCCGAGAGTGTCCCTTTCACACTTTGCGAGCTGAAGGAGTTGGGGGAAAGAGGACCCTGGAGAGAAGAAGAGTGTTAGAAACGATGAAAAGTGAGAGAAAACAGGAGTGGTCCAAGGAAACAGAGTGTGTCCTTGGGCTGGTTCAGTGTAATCTGGGCTACTGTTTTCTAGAAAGAAATTTGGACCACTTGTAGCAATTTAAAATCCAGTAACCCTTTGTCCCACAGACTTGGTTCCATGGTCCCTGTCCCATGGGAGTTAGTTAACAGTCCAACTTCAGGAGTCTGAAGTGCTGAGTCCACAGGCTGGGCCTCCATCCGCCAATACGGTACTTTGCTAACCTCTCATGGGCGCAGACCTTTGAAGAGGAGGCTCTTCTTTACCTGTCCCCTGACGGTGCTTGGAGCTCTCTCTGCCGAGGCACTTGAGGCAGGATGAACTGGAATTAATCTGGGGAAGACTCATTGAGGATAAAGATAAGGAGTCCTCCTGTATCCAGGATAATCGAAACCCTGAGGGCCTCCTTGCAGGAAGAAAGTGTTCTGTTCTGACATTGCGAGGGCCAAGCCTCTGACCTGGGCCTTAGAGCTTTAAGACCAGAAGTTAAAGTGCCTTACAAACCCCAGAGTATCTGAACCAGCTGTTGGAAATCACCCTCTAGACCTTAGTCCTTGACTTTCATCTTGAGGCAACAGCACAAGATGGGGTATGATTTTCTAGCCTCTGTGTCACATGCCTACTTCCTATGACCTCATTCTCTGAGTCTTGTCATCAGGACCCTTTAGAAAATAATAGTCCCATCTACTGGGCCTCCCCATGCTTGGCAAGCTGGAAGTCATTCCTATTCTACAGAGGAAGAAATTGTGGCTCCGAGAAGTTATATGATTTACCCAAAGCCATATGGTGAACTCATATGCACCTAGTAGAAACCCAGGGCTGCCCACCCCAGAGGCCCACAGTCATTCTACCATCCCCGTCTCACTTCCCTGGGAAAATTTATTTCACCTTCCTTGGTGGGAAGTGGGTGACTCTGGCATTCATAGTGAATATTCCACCCGCCCAGTGAGCCGAGGGCAAAGATACCGTGGAAGTCTCAGATCCTCAGCTCCAAACGCTCCACCAACAGAGGTGCCACAGGAAGCGTGTCTACCTGCAGATTCCACCTCCACAACCAGATGAAGGGAAAGTTGGGTTTCGGGGACCAGGTGTGGAGAGTGGCCTGAGACAGAGCCCTGGGGCGAAGCTGAGGGCGAGAGTCAGGCCGATGGACCCCCTGCAGTGGCAGGCTGCGAAGACTTATCAGAGGTGGGATCCAGGTGGGAGGAAACAGGAGGAGAGCCGGGGTACCACCCAGCGGGGAGCAGGGATGCACCTGAAGAGAGGTCTGGAGGTCTGGGGTCCAGACATAGTCCACCTCAGTGGACTGCACTGCTTGGAAGGGCCCTGGGACTGCTCAGGGGACTCTTCCAAACATTGCGTGTCACCCTTTTGTCTGAAGCTGTCATGGACCAGCGCCCCATCAACTATTGTGAGACTGGCCTTCATGACTGTGACATCTCTCAGCGGGCCCAGTGCATCTACTTGGGAGGCTCGTCCTACACCTGCTCCTGTCTGCCAGGCTTCTCTGGGGATGGCAGAGCCTGCCAAGGTATGTGGTCACTCTGACTTTCCTCCCTGTGTAACCTGAAAAAATTCCCTGGGTGATACTTTTCATATGCTAATTACTGACTCAACTCCGAATTCAAGAGAATTCTTCTCTGGCTTCCCTGGTGGCGCAGTGGTTAAGAATCCGCCTGCCAATGCAGGGGACACGGGTTCAAACCCTGGTCCAGGAAGATCCCACATGCCACAGAGCAACTAAGCCCGTGCGCCACAACTACTGAGCCTGCGCTCTAGAGCCCGTGAGCCACAACTACTGAGCCCGTGCGCCTAGAGCCCGTACTCCGCAACAAAAGAAGCCACTGCAACGAGAAGCCCACGCACCGCAACGAAGAGTAGCCCCCGCTCGCCCCAACTAGAGAAAGCCCGCGCGCAGCAATGAAGACCCAACGCAGCCAGAAATAAATAATAAAATAAAATAAGAAAAAAAAAAAAGAGAATTCTTCTCTCAACTCTATTGAGTAGATGGGCTGGATTTTGTATCTCTAGTAATTTGAATTATGTGCTTTCTTTGGGGGGCTGTTCTCATTGGGGAAGACACTTGTCCTCCCCGTACCGTTTTGTTCCATGTCACTTGCTCGTTCAGGCAATAATTAAACACCTGCTGTCTGCTAGGGACTGAGGAGATTGTTTGTCTTTCATGAAAAGACAAACAATCCTTACACACATGGAGCTTAAAGTCCAGCCTTTTATTTAATAAGATACATACAGTCATTCACCTGGCCTGCTCTAATCTTGTGTTCCAAAAAAAGTGAAGTCCCCTTTTTGAATAAATGACTTCAGATGCAGAGAATAAATGGTTCCACAAAATTCTCTCAGACCTCAGATCAGTCCATTGTTGGCAGCCAGGGTACTCTTAAAGATAATTTCAAGTGAAATAACTGAACACCGTTCCCCGGTCCCCTGGTTTGCAAAATTACTTAACGTTATACCATGGAGTATTTCTGGAAAGTCCAAGCTTCTCTAAGAGATTATAATTTCTGAAATACTTTCTCTTTGTTACTGAACATGTGAATTTTCTCTGGTCTTTGAGATTTTTCTGTCAAGCAGTTAATCATCTGTCTCCAAACTCAGACATTTTTGAAGCTCTCGTTTATGATGAGAAGGAAATAATGAAAAAAAATCCTCTCGTTTTTCCTTTTGCATGCTTGATTTTTCATGAAAACATCAAAGTGAAACACATTTGTAAATACACTAGATAGAAATTGAGGAGTTAGTGTTTTGATAATTAATGTTTGGTGAGTTCTTAAATCACTGTTCCCAGATCAGAAACTCAGTCCCCAGAAGTTGAGCAAGTGGCTTATATTATTGTGTAAACTAGGAATTCTGGAAGCAATCTCACTATCCCCGGGCTTGGTGCCTGTCTTGCAGATGTGGATGAATGCCAGCTAAGCCGATGTCACCCTGATGCCGTCTGCTACAACACTCCCGGGTCCTTCACGTGCCAGTGCAAACCCGGTTATCAGGGAGACGGCTTCCGTTGCATGCCTGGAGGTAAGGTGTCGGGGACGTTTGGAGTTGGTGGGTCATTGCCCTGTCCATGAGTACTGAGTACATGGCCCTGGGAGAGGAGGCGAGGTGGGGCTCCGTGGAGAGTTGAGGTGGGCGATCAGAGCACAGCTGCGGTGGTGAGCGTGCGGGTTGCACACTGCACAACTCCGGGGGTCCCACACCTGGACCAAAACTGTGCTGGCAGCCTGGAGGCTGGTCATCCCTGTGACTTGAGCGATACAGGGTAAGAACTGATCTGTATTAGGGTTCTGCAGAGAAACAGAACTCATAGATGTGTGTATATGTGTGTGTGTGTGTGTGTATATATATATATATATATATAGAGAGAGAGAGAGAGAGAGAGAGAGAGAAATCTATTTATTTATATATAAAGAGATTTATCAGAAGGAACTGACCCACACAATTATAGACGTTGGCAAGTCCCAAGGCTTGTAGTCGGCAAGCTGGAGACCCAGGAATAGCCAGTGTCTGAATCCAAAGGCAGGAAAAAGCTCATGTTCCATTCATAGGTCATCAGGAAGGGAGAATTCCTTCTGACTCGGGGAAGGGTCCACCTTTGTGTTCAATTCTGGCCCTCCACTGATTGGATGAGGCCCACCCACCTAAGGGAAGGCCATCTGCTTTACTCAGTCTGCAGAGTGAAAGGTTAATCTCAGCCAGAAACACCCTCAGAGAAACACCCAGAATAATGTTTGACCAAGTATCTGGGCACCCTGTGGCCCAGTCAAGTTGACACTGAAAATTAACCATCACAGATTCCTAAGAGTCACGGGGAATAGCGCTGGGGTGAGGGTGGCTAAGGTGAAGGGCCAGCAGTTGTGGGAAGAGTCAGGCTGAGGACCCCACAGAATTGCACGTACCACCTATTACACCTGGACCGTGCAGCTTCTAAAGTTGAGACTTTTGTGGTATCTCATTAGATCATGAGGATAATGATAGCCCTAGTTCAGTACCTGGAATGATCCTGAAACTTAGGAGGCACTCAACAAATGCTGTTGAATGAATACGTATAATTAGCTGCCATTTGCATGAAGCCTACTGTGTGCTGGGTGCTTTACCGACACTATTTCATGTAATGTTCATAATCATCTCTTTAAAGTAAGTACTATTACTATTGCCATTTACATAGAGGATGCTAAAACGCAGAGATAAAAGCACAATCAAGGTCCCGGGGGTAGTAAGTACTAGAACTAAGACTCAATCAAACCCAGGTCTGCCCGATGGACTCCCAACCTGGATTCAGTTCCCGAAACCACATGGTATCCTGTCATGAGATTAAGGATGTATCTGATGCCTCCGACTGCAGTTAGCCAGTTGAGTTGTTACTTATTTTAATTGCTGCTGCTGTTGTTGGCCAAACATATTTATGCCACTGTCAATGATTCAATAAGAGATACATGGAAATTTCCATTTCATTACTTTTTTGGGCAACTACAAGCTATTCCAATGTCTGCCTCCCTTCACTAGCCTTGGGTGCCTTGAGCATAGGGTGCCTGTGCACTTTATTTTCACGTCCCCAGTATCCTGTGGAGTACGTGGCCTATGTTGGGGCTCATAGCTCTTTATGGTTGTTGAGGAAATAAATGAATGCACCTCTCCTACCGGCAGTGTATAATAGTATTGATAATTATTTATTCGCACTCTCAACAGGACTGGGTGTGACCAGTTTTTAGGATAATTGACCATCTAAAAGGAGAAAAATATCAGATTAAAGTTAAATTTCGATATACAGTACTACATATTGCTGGTCTAAATTGTTTTCTTCTGCTTAGGACAGGACTCAACAAACTATGACTTGCAGGTCAAATCTGGTCCACTGCCTGTTTCTGTAAATAAAGTTTTATTGGAACACTCATACTCTTTAGTTTATGAATAGACTATGGCTGCTTTCATTCTGCAAAGACAGAGGTCAGTAGTTGTGGTAGAGACTGTAAAGCCTGAAATATTTACTACCTGGCCCTTGACAGAAAAAGTTTGCTGATCCCCAGCCTAGATGAACCCAGGCAGGATCAACCTTTTGTTCCTGAAATTATGGGTAAAAGACACAGCTCTCCCCACAGATTCTGATAGGCAGGTTACATAGAGAAAAGTTCATGATCATTTGAGTTAAGACATTCCAGCAGCTATTAAAAATGACTAAGGCATTATCTCCTTAGGCTTCCTTCACATCTCCAGTTCAAAATGAAGCAGATGTTTCATTTTTTATTTTTGTTCTTTTAACCTGACTGCTTGCCCCGTTTTCGAGGCTCTATTGACTAAACAGAAACAAATCCAGACATATAGTCTGGGATACAAAACTGGGACAAGGATAAAACCAATCAGAGTTCTTTGCTAGGATTATTTAGGTATTTAATCCTGTTTTCTTAAGAAATTCAACATCTATTTATATGCTCGATAGAGAATATACACTAGAAATATATGTGTCCATCGAGTATTGTTCATAACAGAAAAAAAAATCTAAGTGACTACCAACAGGAGGAATGGACAAACGAGTTTGGGTACAATTCATACCATGAAATAATATACAGGAGTTAAAATGAGTGAACTAGAGGGAATCGCCTAGCAGTCCATGGTTAGAACTCCGCGCTTTCACTGCCAAGGGCCCTGGTTGAATCCCTGGTCGGGGAACTAACATTCCGTGAGCCGCGAGGTGCAGCAAATAAATAAATGAATGAATGGACACATTAAATAATAAATAAGTAAATAAGTAAATAAATCTGAGTGAACTAGAGTTAATGGATAAATCTCCACAGCATGTTGGGCAAAAAAAAGTCATAAAAGACTCTCACTTTCTGAGATGGCTCACACTCTGTCTATGGAGTGTGTCTCTCTCAATAAATTTACTTCTTACATATTAAAAAAAATAGTCATAAAAGGATATATGCAGTGTGATCCCATTTATATGAAATATAAGCCTGTATGAAAAGAAACCTGCATATGTATAAACATATACAATAAAACTATAAAATGCATGCATGGGAATGAGAAACAAAAACTTCAGGATGAAGGTTACTTCTATGGTAGGAGAGGGAATTGGGGTTGGGAAGGGCTGCACAAGGGCTGCATTTGTATTTCTAATGTTTTTTTTTTTTTCCCAGCTGGAATATGAACACTGAGGTTTTCATCATATTTTTCTAAATTTTGTGTGACTAAATAGTTAATGAAATATTAATGAAAAATTAAGTATAGTGTCATCTGGACTCCTATTGCCAAACATAATGAAGTGTAGGGATTAGACATTGAGCATTTTTTGGTACCTACTCTATACACAGGGGCTAGTTTAAAAAAATAAAAAACTAAACTAGCTTTAGGGGTGAGTCAGTTAAGGTCATGGCTACTGCAGTATCAGCCAATGATAAGCAAAACCAAAAAAATGATGATTTGTTCCCCACTGTCCTTCTGCACTCTTTGCCCAAAATGCATGTGTGGATTGTGAAATCAGCTCAGTGGGGCACTATTTCCATTTTCTTTTAAATGGAATGGAACGAAAAAGAAAACAATAATCAAGAAAATAGAGTATGCCGAGTATATGCAGTAGGAATAAGTGTTGTTTCATGAAATAGTAGTTGCAGATGCTTGTCCAGTGCATGGCTGAGCGTGTGTATGTGTAAGCATGCGTGTGTGTCCTGAATTGCAGAGTGGGAAGCATTTCTATGGGCTGTGGTCAGAAAGTTTGAAAGCTGCCATGTTAGTTATCTATTTCTGTGTAACAAATTATCCCCCAAAGTTAGCAGCTTAAAGCAGTAAATGTATATTATCTCACAGTTTCTGTGGGGCAGGGATTCAGGAGCTTAGCTGGGTGGTCTGGGTTCAAGGTCTCTCAAGAGTTTTTTGTCAAGACCTTAGCCGGGCTACCATCTTTTCTGAGATTCATCTGGGGCTGAAGGATCCCTATGGTGGTTGGCAGACCTTATGGGCTGTTGGACGGAGGACCTCAGTTCCTCATAGCACGGGTCTCCCCACGGGGCTGCCTAAGTGTCTTCAAGACCTGGCAGCTGGCTCCCTCCAGAGCAAGCAAGGAAGGGGAGCGTGCCCAAGATAGAAGCCACAGTCTTTTTCAAAAAAATTTTTCTTAAGATTTTTTTTTTTTTGCATTTTTAAATTGAAGTATACTTAATTTACAATGTTGTGTTAGTTTCAAGTGTAGAGCAAAGTGATTCAGTTATATATTATGTATATGTATATATATATTCTTTTTCAGATTCTTTCCTATTATAGGTTATTACAAGATACTGAACATAGTTCCCTGTGCTATACAGTAGGTCCTTATTGTTTCCCTATTTTATATGTAGTGGTGTGTATCTGTTAATACCAAACTCCTAATTTATCCCTCTCCCACCCCCTTCCCCTTTGGTAACCATAAATTTGTTTTCTATGTCTGTGAGTCTATTTTGTAAATAAGTTCATTTGTATCATTTTTTTTTAGATTCCACATATAAGTGATATCATATGTTTGTCTTTCTCTGACTTATTTCACTTAGTATGATTATCTCTAGGTCCATCCATGTTGCCGCAAATGGCATGATTTCATTCTTTTTTTATGGAAGCCACAGTCTTTTGTAACCTAAGCTTGGAAATTACAATGCTGTCACTTCTGCTGATACTATCAGTCACAGGCCAACCCTCCTACAGTGTGAAAAGGAACTACCTAAGTGTGGGAATATGAGGAGGTGACAGGTCTGGGGGAATGGAAATGGGTAGAGGTTTGGAATATAGGAGAGCTTATTAGAGGATGAAAGAAGAGTATGAAGAATCCTGGGCTAGAGATGTAAAGCCCGAATTTTTAAGGACAAGTACCAAACCTGGGGATGCTTGATCACTTTTCTTTACGCTTGGCACCAGGCACGCTTACCAGCTTACTGTTTCCAGATCCACAGATCCACAAGGCAGATAATTAAAGAGTTCAGAAAGTAGGGCTGCATGGAAAGAGGAAAACAAAACATTTAGGATAATACAATGTAAAGGGAGGAAAACTGAGGAACAATTTAACATGTACTTTTTGTTTGCTGTGTGTCTGTTGTTTGTGTTACAGTTTGCACTTTGTTTCAAACAAACCCGCTGTTAGAAAACTTGAATTTCCCCCCGAGAGCTGGAAAGGGCTCCAGAAATTCTGTAATTCATCTCCTTTATTTTGTAAATAAGGAACATGAGGCCCGAATAATTTCTTAGTTTACAAAAAGGTTTCTTGAACTCATTATAGAAAAGAATTTTCTAAAGCAACTTTTCTCAAAATTGAGTAAGACCCTTTTTGAAAGAAAAACATTTTTAAGATCTCCAGGGTTGGCTTAGATTATTATGGAGAAATCTAGGTATCAACTTCTTTTATAACTATAAAAGCAAAGCACATTTACAAATTAAATACCAACCAAATGTCAAATCATAAATTTCCAATCAACATTCATTTAATGTGCCAGATTCTTGTTTGTCTGAGATGAAATTGTCTTTCCTGCGGTAGCCTCTCCCATCCTGGATGGTTATTCTTTCCATCTCTACTGGATCATTCCAGTCAGCCTGCAGAGAAGCCATTTCTCATCTAAAAGACACAAATGAGGACTTCCCTTGAGCCTCCACCCCTCCCCAACTGCCGTCCCATTCCTCCTCCCTTTTATAGTGTTTAATTCCTCATGAGGGTTGTCTGGAGTTCTACTTCCGCTTCCTCTTCTCCCATTTTCTCTCCTTTTTTCTACCGTTTTATTGTAAGATAAAACATAGATACAGAAAGTCGTATAGAACAGATGGATAGCTCAAGGATGGATAGCTAAGGTGAACCCCCCTGTAACTACCACTTAGGTCAAGAAGTAGAACTTTACCAGCAGCCCCAGAAGCTGCTGCAGGTTCTCTGTTCCAGTCATTGCCTTCTCCTTCTCTCCAAAAGTAACCACCAACATCACCTTCACAGAAATCACTTCCTTGCATTTCTTGTTTTATCATGCAAGTACATTCCTAGACACTACAGATTGAGAGTTGCTCATTTTTCTACCTCTAGTTCCCTCTGCCATCCCTTTCTTGTCCTTGAAGTTCATCTATTGAAGAACCCAAGACTTTTGAGCTGTAGTTTTGCACAGGCGGGGGCAGTTCAACATGCTCCTCTGTTCTCCATATCGTCTGCAAACTGGCAGCTGAGTCCAGAGGCTTGATCAGACTTGGGTTCAGTCCTTTCGGCAAGACAAGTGGTGGTCTTACCTTCCATCAGAAGCGCATAAATTCTGCTTGTGTCACTCTAGGTGATGTTAGGAGCCGTTAATGATTATGTCCTAGATCCATTAATTTCCAGGGAGTGGCAAATGGTGAGACGTTAATTCTATCATTTCTTTCTCCTTTATTCATTGGAATTGATGCTCATTGCTTAGGTCCATTAATGTTTAGTGGGTAACAAAATGGCAATAGTCTAATTCTATCATCATGGTGGGTTTTTGTTTTTGTTTTTTTTCATTTATTAGTTGGAATACTTATAAAGAAATGCTTCCCCTCATCTACTCTTTGGATGCCCAGTGGTACATTTCATAAAGAAAAGGCAGGATAGATGCTTGGATCTTTCCCTTTTTTTTTTTTTTTTTTTTTTTTTACTGGTTGATAAGATAACAGATTGATTCCTTATTAGCCACTGAAGTTTGCTAATTAATTGTTAGATTTTTAATAGCATTATAGACTCATGGATATCAATTGGTTGTAATCATTATTCTCATTGTGGTTCAGAGTCCCATCTTTGCCCCATGGGAACCTCTTCAAGTTGGCCCCTGGTCCTTTTGACATGATCCTAGTATAGTCATCCCTCCGTATCCATGGGGGTCTGGTTCCAGAACCCCCGAGGATAGTAACATCCACGGTGGCTCAAATCTCTTGTATAAAATGGTGTAGTATTTTCCTATAACCTATCCACATCCTCCCCGATACTTTAAATCATCTCTAGATTGCTTACAATACCTAATACAATGTAAATGCTATGTAAATAATTATAAATACAATGTAAATGGTATGTAAAAAATTGTAAAAATAATGTAAATGCTATGTAAATCGTTGTAAATACAATGAAAATGCTATGTAACTTGTGTGGAAAATTCAAATTTTGCTTTTTGGAACTTTCTGGGATTTTTTTTTTCTAATATATTCGATCTGTAGTTGGTTGAATCTGAGGATGTGGAACCTTGCAGATACAGAGGGTCCACTGTGGTCTTTAATATCTTCCTTGCTCTCTGAACTAGAACCAGCCTTTTTTCCATGAAGCTCTGGTTTCTTTTAGTGGGAAATAGCATTGCAGGACCACAATCTAAGTAGTAGAAATGTTCAGACAGAGCTAGGAATTCATGTGTCCGTGTTGATAGTTCCAATTCAAATACATGACCACAGGGTTTTTCCTTTACCCTGTCTAGATTATATCCATATCTCCTTTCTTCCACACTGAGAATCCTGGTTCTCAAGGGCACAGTGGATGTAAGAATTAGAATAGACCATAAGTCCGTATTTACTTTATTCCACATTACACACATAACAGGCTGAGAATTCAAATACTACATACCACCAATACAGTTTCTTAGAACAATTAAAATTTTTTGCACGTGCCCTCCTATTTTTATAGTTATATCTACATTGCCTGGGCATGTACATGTAACCAACACCTACTATATTCTCTCACTTTGTTTGTTTGTTTTTGTTTTTTGGCTGTGCCCTGCAGCACGTGGGATCTTAGTTAACTGACCAGGGATCAAACCCACGCCCCCTGCAGTGGAAGCATGGAGTCTTAACCACTGGACCGACAGGGAAGTCCCTATGTTCTCTCACTTTGAACCCTCATTTGGTCTTAGTTCAACAAGTCACTATTTATAGCTTGTTACCAGTCCTTATGTCAATGCCTCTCTAGTTATCTGGTTGTCAGAAGCTTGTTCTCTAGAAAATTTCTCAGGAAGGGCTCATGAAAACAGTATTCCTTGGTTCATTTTCTTTCCTTGACTATCTCAAATATTCCTCTGACATAAAGCATGGCTGTCCAAAGGGCAACTGATAATCAGAAGATAATTTTCCCCTTTTTACCTGGATGCCCAAAGGATGTTTTTCTTTCTCTTCCATAGTTCCCTTCAAAAGTTCAACAGTTTTACTAGAATATGACTTGGTGTTGGTTGTTCTGGGTCTTAGTTACACGGTGTGCTTTTTCAATTTGTCATTTCACATCTTTTAATTTCAGGAAAGTTTTCTGGAATTTTAGTTTTAGTATTTGTTCTCTTTCCTTGCTTTGGGTTATTTTTTAGGGACTTCCATTTTGCATATTGAATCTTCTTTGCCTATCTCCAGTATTTGCCCGAATCTCCTAAATTTGTCTGATATCCTTTCTTTTTGTCTTTAAACATTTTCCTCACTTCCACCTTCTGTTTCTCTTAAGGCATACTCTGTTATGTTTATTCACTTTGTGTTCCATCTAGTTGAGTCTTCATTTCTGAAATGATTCTTTTTTAAAAGTTTCTACTTCTTTCCTGAATTCTGTTGCCTCATTTTTGAGTTTTTCAGATGCTGATTCATTTTGTTCTTTCCTGTTTATCATTTTCTACTGTCTTTTCGCTTAAGCTGAAACATTGGGTTGGCCAAAGGTTCGTTTGGGTTTTTTCATAATATCTTACAGAAAAACCCTAACGAACTTTTTGGCCAACCCAATAGACGATTACAGTTTTGATCCGTTAGCACATCTTTTTGGCAAGCTTTCACTATCTGTAGGGTTGTTGTACTCCTGACTACCCTTTTATATCCTTTTTCCTTATAGTAACTTTGTGTTGGATTTGCCCTCCATAATTTTCTGTTGCTCATTTTTATGAGAGTTTTAGTTTTCCTGAACTTCCTGAAAGAAGCTTGGTGCAGATAGCTTTTTCTAGCGACACAGAGCTTCCTCTTCTGCTCTTTTGGTGAAGTGTTTAAAAATATTTCAGCTTACATTACGATTTCCTGGCTCTGCTCCCCTCCCCCGCCGGAGCTTCTCTTTCCTTGTACATGTCATCTTCATCCTCCTTAGTTTTGATCCCATTCCCAGCACTTTCTCCCCAGTAGGGGCTAGATCTCCCAGCCGCTGTTGGCTTTACATTCCACCTTGGAGTAGAAAAATCCCTCAAAAGTTTCAGCTGCCATTTTCAAATTGGCCCGCTTTCCAGCTGAGTACCTGTTAGCTCTTGGGGTTCTCCTGTTCCCAGAACTGTTAGATGCCCTGCTGCCGCTTCCCTCTCCTTTCTCTACACAGACACTGACACCAGGGGGGCTTTGTGACCCCTGCTTGTGTTTGGGGGTTCATAGGACAACCCGGTCACCTCGTTTCATTGTAAATGTTGCCCATAGCTTTTGTAGCTATTCTGTCTGTAATTAGATTCTAAAACTAGGCAGTTACCCTCTTCCCAGAGCCTCCCATTCCCTCTTGAACTACTGAAGCCAAATCCAGCCTCTGTACCCCGATACCCAATTATATCTCGGAGACAGAGTTTTGGGTGAAGTAGAAAAGAAGAGCTTTATTGCTTTGCCAGGCAAAAGGGGACACAGTGGGCTAATGCCCTCAAAACTGTGTGTCCCGACCTGGAGGGAGTAGTGAGGAGTTTTATAGCAATGGTTCAAAGAGGGCGTGATCAGCTCGTGGACATTCTTCTGATTGGTTGGTGGTGAGGTAAGCGGGAGTCTGCGTCATCAGCCTTCTGGTTCCAGCCAGTCTGGGGTCTACGTGCTCGTGGGCAGCAAACAGTCAACTTCTTCCACCTGGTGAGGGTTTCAGTGTCTGCAAAACAGCTCAAAGATACTGTTCTGTGTATCCCTTGAGGGGGAACCAGGATCCTGCCCCAAGGCTGAGCTATTGTTTCCTGACTATTCCTCCCTTGTCTCTGCATCCCGTCCCTTCCCTGATTAGCATCTGTTTGAACCTACCCCTTGGAACTCAGGGAAGGTCTTGGAGGCTGAATGAAGCCTATTTCCTGTAATCAAGAAATGCGGGGACACAGGAAGGCTTTTGTGCCCAGGAGCCACACAAGGTCCTGCTCGGTTTCACTACTGCAGTCAGCTTTGCCCTACCATCCCCCAACCCCCCTCCCCACCCTGGAACTGCTCCGGTAAAAGTCAGCAATGACCTTCACTTTTTGTTAGATCTCAGCCCTGCCCCCCGTTTCTTAGTAACGCTTGGTACAGTTGACCTCACCTTCCCGCCTAAAACACTTTCTTCTTTTGGTGTCCAGGATACCACACCTCTTAGTTTTCTCCATCATTGGCTGGTATGTGTCATTGGGGGTACGATTAACCTCATTGAATGGACGAGGGTTTAGAGAAGCCACCTAACTTGCCCAAGGCACCTGGCTAACTAGCCAGGATCAATTGCTAAATATTTCTTAAGCATCTGTGATATGCCTGGCACGTAAACAGTAATGTCTGCGCTCGGGAGGAGCTCACACTGCCCCTGGGCAGGAGAAGAGAGTGCTTGAAACTATAGCGAGTCTGTAAGTGGTAACCAGTGGCTGGGAGAGGAGATCCAGGTGGGCTAGGGAAGTGAGGGAAAGCGTGAGAAGTGGGATTTGGCCTTGGAAGATGGGTAGGATTTGAACAGGAGATGGGGAGGAGTAGTGGGGACGAGATACGGTTAAGCAGCTCAGGTGAGGTCAGGGCGTAGAGGATCCTGAAAGCGAGGCCCCCAGAGGCTGGAGAACGCCTGTGGTCTTGAGGCCCGTGGCCCCCTGCGGCCACCACCTCCCTGCCTTGTAGCCTCACACAGCCTCATTTCCAAGTCAGCTTCTCCATCCCTTCTTTCTCTCCAAGTCCTCTCACCGTAACCCCAAGGAGCATCATGTCAACCACCCTCACCAATATCCTGAATTTCTTGGCTTCTTTATTCTCCTCCGTGCACAGCCTGAAAACCTCCAGCCTGAGGTGAGTGCTACACCCAGGCCACTGGGCTTCAACCACACGGAGTATCAGGGGTGTATTAGGAACACTGCAGATTGATTGCCCTCGGTGTCAGGTGACCCCTTGACCGAGGGGGTCCTCCTCTCGGCTCCCAAGCAGCCTGTTCGACCACTACCAGCCACTTCTCACAATGCGTTACCCTGGTGGGGTCCTGTGAACTCCCAGGGCCCTCGTATCTAGCGAAGATGCCCACAACCTGCCGGGCACCTGGCTCGCAGAGGTTTCAGTAAATGCTTATCACAAATACATAAATGATTCAAGGGTCCATGGGATTCCTGATCTGAGAGATAACACCAATTTAAAAAGCCCACACTAGGGAATTCCCTGGCAGTCCAGTTTTTAGGACTCTGTGCTTCCACTGCAGGGGATCCGGGTTCGATCCTGGTCGGGGAACTAAGATCCTGCAAGCCGCACAGTAGGGCCCAAAAAAAAAAAAAAAAAATGCCCACACTAATAGGGTGTCAGGAGAGGAAGGATGCAGGGGGTGGACCGAGGAGACGGGAGTAAGACCCAAAGACGCAGTTTCACACGATGAGACGGCACACAGGCTAGAGGTGCATTTTCTCTTCCTGCTGCTTTATGACCTTTCTGCTTTCCCCTCCCCTTTTGCCCTTTGCTAATTGCTAGTTTATTTCCCCCTTTCTGGGCATTCTCCTTCCTCACCAGTCCTGTAAGAATTGGGGGCAAATGTTGGGAAGGGACCTGAAGAGAGTTCATAAGTAGCGAGATTTTTACCACCATCATCATCATCGGTGGTGGAGATTGTGGTGGTGTCCTTAGTAAACCTCACATCAGATGGGTATTGTTCTCTTACTTGTAAATTCCCGTTCTTGGAAATTTGGCAGTCTTGGACTAACAAGGGTCCATTTGGCAGCTCAGGAGATGAGGCCAGGAGCCAAAATCTCAAACCCAGCAGAGACCAGGCATGGTTTCACCACGCCCATGTTAGCTCATCCCAAGATGTGTGTGTGTGGCAGTGCCACTGGGATCAGGTGGCCCCTTACGGAGGGGGGTGGACTGTGCAGGAAGAGGTTGAATAAACGGAACCCCCCCAACAAGTTCCTCCATCCCACTGAGTATATCAGAGGCTACAAGAGTTATTTATTTGAATTAACACCTAGGAAGAAGTTTAATCAGGCAAGGGAATGGGATGCAAATCAAGAGACAAAAACATGTGCTTTTTTTCTTCTCCATCTATTTCCTTTTCCTCTCATTCTCTTTGTCCCCAATTTGAGAAGAGTCACCCCAGACTCCCTGCTGTTCCCTGCATAAGTATCAGGTCTTGAATGCTTCCTCCCCCGAGCAGATTAAACTAGGTGAGTAAAGAGAATCTTGCCTCAGTTATTTTATCAACCAGAAGCAAGGCCGACGTGTCCTTATTATCCCTTCCCCACCCCACCCACAGTGGGACATTCCCTGTGGGAGCCTGGAGCCCTCAGGGGAGGCGCCCACAGGGGCTGCTGTGGGCCAGGCTGAGAAGCCATCCCAGGGAACACGGTGATATCACAGCTTTCCATAAACACACTTGGGGACTTCCCTGGTGGGCCAGTGGTTAGGACTCGGCGCTGTCACTGCCGAGGGCACAGGTTCGATCCCTGGTCGGGGAACTGAGATCCCACAAGCCACGCAGCGCGGCCAAAAAACAAAAAACAAAAAAACACACACTTGAAATTCAGTTTCCTGAGTCACAGCTGAGGTCTCCCCCACCTTAATATAAGTTCAAGATAACAGCACTTAAGATACAGTTGAGATACAGCTCCACTGGAAATTCTAGATCACTTGAGATTTTGTGTATTGGCTAACCCAAAACTGTCAGCCACGTACAAGGGAGGTACCCCTTCCTTCCTTACAAGTTTGATTTGGTTGACAGTACACAGAATACCAGGCCTGTTTTCTAGTTGGAAAGGCAGCACTATATACATATGTTGATGGAAGGGAAACAAGTCTGTGGGCCACAGACAATTTCGGGGAGTGAGTTAAGCTAACTTGTGTGTGTCACCGTTGACATAACACATTCAGTGTGCGGGGGGCGTCCTAGGCACTGGGCATGTGGGTGCAGAGGGCCCGGGGCTGGGCTAGGAATCCAGAGACCCGGGTTCTAGCTTGAGCTGAGCCACTCGCTAGTGCCGTGGCCTGGGGAAGCCAATCTGAGCTTCCATTCTCTCATTTGACGTAAAAACCGTAGTTGCCTGTTGCATAGGATTATAGTGAGAATTAAGTGAACGATGTGTGAGCAGAGACAGCTTGTACAGAAACTAAAGCCCTGTACAAATGTAAGATACTGAGGAAGTAAACAAGCCCTACATCCAAGAGTGAAGAAAACCAACATTTTTATCATCAACCAGATGGTATTATTTGTGTCTTTGTTTGGCTCTTCCTACATCAAATACGTTTTGTGGTGGTTGTTGTTGTTTTTGTTTTGTTTTTAATTTTATTTTTTTAATTGAAGTGTAGTTGATTTACAATGTGTTAATTTCTTCTGTGCAGCAAAGTGGCTCAGTTACACACATACACACATTCTTTTTTATATTCTTTTCCATTATGGTTTATCACGGGATATTGTATATAGTTCCCTGTGCTATACAGTAGGGCCTTTTGTTTTTTATATTAGCCTCTGGGACAAAAGAGAAAGCAGACCCAGTTTCCCCTCCCAGGTTCAACACACACTTTCCTGGCAGGCTCGCTGTTTCTAATCGAGGGGCCAGCTATGTCCAGCAGGCTGATGTGAAAACTGGCAGCACAGAGGCACTTTACACATTCATCGGCAGCACATCACCGAACACACTGTGAAGGCCTGGTGTAGATACAGTCACAGATGAACGCACTCTCATTCATTTACTATATGTATTGAACTTGGATGCTTTCATGCCACATCCACAGAGTTGAGTTGTGACAGAGACCATATGGCCCACATAACCAAAAATATTTATTCTCTGCCCCTTAGCAGGAAAAGTCAGTGGAGCCCTGCCCTCGATTGTATAACCACAAGCTTCCAGTAAATATCAAAAAAAGCACTCCAGCACGCTTTTGCTCTCCAAGCCCTACAGAGAGGATCTCTTGTGTGATACAGTCACAGATGAATGCTAGAACCCAGGTCTCTGGATTCCTAGCCCAGCCCCGGGCCCTCTGCACCCACATGCCCAGTGCCTAGGACGCCCCCTGCTCACTGAACGTGTTATGGCAACGGTGACACACACACGTTAGCTTAACTCACTCCCTGAAATTATCTGTGGCCCACAGACTTGTTTTCCTTCTGTCATCTGGTGTAGATACAGTCACAGATGAATGCTGGAGTGCAAGACTTAAAATTCCAGCCGTTTACATTGTCTCATCACATTCTACTCACGCCTCAAATAATACCGTAGGATTAGTTACTCCTGCCATCGCTGGTCAACCAGCATTGCTGACAGGGCCAGATGTGGTGGAACTGAGCATCAAAAACATTTTTCAGACACAAAATTCTGTGAAATATGTAATATATTATTATATACTCTATTATTACAATATATATATTATGAACACAGCAATATATTAATATACATTAATATATTAATTAGAGTATTTATATAAGATTTCTCCCTAACATAACTAGCAATGCCCTAGAGCAGGGGTTGACAGCTACAGACCCACAGGCCAAATCTGGCCCACTGTTTAAATAAATAAAGTTTTATTGGCACACTCATTCATTTACAATATGTATTAAACTTGGATGCTTTCATGCCACATCCACAGAGTTGAGTTGCGACAGAGACCATATGGCCTACATAACCAAAAATAATTATTGTCTGCTCCTTAGCAGGAAAAGTCAGTGGAGCCCTGCCCTCGATTATATAACCACAATCTTCCAGTAAAGATCAAAAAAACGCACTCCAGCACGCCTTTGCTCTCGAAGCCCTACAGAGAGGACCTCTTGTGTGTATGTGCTGTGTCCTGGGCTCCTCTGTCAAGACACTGACTCATTGAATTGTTACTGTGTGTTTGCTTGTTCCCGTCCCTCCAGACTGGGAGCTCCTTGAGGGCAGGGCCTGGGGTTTATTCCCATGTCCATCCCCACTCCAGCCCAGGAGGGGCTTCCTAAGTCAAGGTTAAGGGGATGCAGTCCCTCATTACCTTCTCAGAGCCTAGAATGTGCTCAGGGAGACAGACCAGGAACAGCCTTAGAGTCTCAGCATCAGTGTGATGAGAGTCACAGGGCGGGTGAGGCCAGAGCATCCTGGGAGCTCTTGGAGGGCCCGAGAAGCACATGCCTGAGCTGATTCTTGAAGGATTCACCGGGCAGGAGGGTGCGGGGCAGGGAGTCACACAATGAACGGCACATGGAAAGGCCCCTAGAAGAGCGGCAGCAGACGTGGTTCAGTTTGGCTGAAGTGTGGCTCTCGGCAGTGTCTGGGCATCGCTTTGGGTGGTGGATGCCGCAGAGGTGATGGCAGTGCTGGCCTGGCTGGATGCTGTGGTGGCTGGAGTCTAGCCAGCGTGGAAGCAGCTGCAACTCTGCCACTTACAACTCTATAAACATGGGAGTTTATGCCAGTTCATAGCTTCTCATCAGCAATTTCCCAAAGATAGAGCAGTATTTCCCAGCCTTGGGATCTGAGTTACACAGTCAAAAGGCCATGTTTCATGCCAAACACTAGCACGTAATTAAAAGGAAACATACAAATGTTGGTAAATGTGCCCTGTGGTCTTTGGTCCCCCAAATCTTTGACCCGGACTCAGTGTGGGTAATCAAGAAGCTGGTGATGATAAAGAGGACAAATTTAAGAAACACTTAAAATTTCTTAAAACAAATGTCAGTGCTGTCCATCGAGTGATGAATGGATAAACAAAATGTGGTATAGCCATGCAATACTATATTATTCAGCCACAAAAAAGAACAAAGTACTGGGACTTCCCTGGCGGTCCCAGTGGTTAAGACTCTGAGCTTCCACTGCAGGGGCCGCGGCTTCGATCTCTGGTCAGGGAACTAAGATCCCACATGCCGCGTGGTGCAGCCAAAAATAAATAAATAAAAAAATCTTAAAAAAATAAAATAATGAAGTACTATTACATGGCTACAACACGGATGAACCTTGCAAACGTTCTGCTGAGTGAACGCAGCTGGACACAAAAGGTCACGTATTGTACGATTCCATTTATGTGAAATAACCAGAATAGGTAAATCCATAGAGACAGATGCAGACTGGTGGTTGCCAGGGGCTGGGAAGAAGGAGGAAGTGGAGACAACCATTTAATAGGTCTGGGGTTTCCTTTTGAGGTGAGGAAATGCATTGGTACTAGAGGGAGGAGGTGGTCACTCAGCACTGTGACTATACTAATGTCACTGGATTGTTCACTGCAAAATGGTTGATTTGGGGAATTCCCTGGCGGTCCAGTGGTTAGGACCCGGTGCTTTCTCTGCCGAGGGCCTGGGGTCGATCCCTGGTCTGGGAGCTAAGATCCCAGAAGCCACATGGTGCTGCCAGAAAGAAAAAAAAAAAGGGTTGATTTTATGTTATGTCAGTTTGCCTCAGTTTTTCAAAACTGAAAAAAAACATGGCCTAGGAAGGAAAAGAAAATGTAGGTATACTCTTCTTGACCGTTAAATTCACTAAATAATAATGATGTTTAAATTTTTTTTAATTAATAAAACATTTGGGATTAACATATACACATTACTATATATAAAATAGACAATCAACAAGGACCTGTATAGCACAGGGAACTCTACTCAATATTCTGTAATAACCTATATAGGAAAAGAATCTGAAAAAGAACGGATATATGTATATGTATAATTGAATCACTTAGCTGTATACCTGAAACTAACAACATTGTAAATCAACTATTCGCCAATATAAAATAAAAATTAAATTAAAAAACTTTTTAAAATAAGCTATAAGGGTATATCGTACAGCATAGGGAGTATAGCCAATATTTTATAGTAACTTTAAATGGAGTATAATCTATAAAAATTTTGAATCACTATGTTGTACACCTGAAACTAATATTGTAAATCAACTATACTTCAATAAAAATAAATTAAAATTTTTTTTAAATTAATGAAACAAAACTCAGTAGTGAACCGGCAGCTCCTGAGGTTCTGAGTGGGATGTGGGGACTTGAGCTGATGACCCTCCTTTTGCTCGCGTCTCTAATAGAAGTGGAGAAGACCCGATGCCAGCATGAACGAGAACACATCCTCGGGGCGGTGGACCCCCAGCGCCCCCGGCCTCCGGGACTGTTTGTTCCCGAGTGTGATGAGCACGGACACTACGCGCCCACCCAGTGCCACGGCAGCACTGGCTACTGCTGGTGTGTGGACCGCGACGGCCGCGAGGTGGAGGGCACCAGGACCACGCCCGGGATGAGGCCACCGTGTAAGTCAGAGGACAGTGCTGGAGACAGGAAGTCTCAGCACCTGCAAGCATCGCTGGGGACCCTTGCCGGGGACCCTTGCCAAAGGTGCAGTTGGCACTTTCTGCCTGCCCTAAATCCTGACCTGCTCCAGTGCCTCGAAGCCCGTCCCTCCCTCCCTTTCTCCCCTCTGCAGCCCCCTTTTCCATCTCCCCATCACTTGCCCACCCCCACCATCTCTCTCCCCACTTTCCCTCTCCTCCCTCTTACCCTTTCCTCTTCTTTTTTTGTGCAAACCTGTTCTGTGCAAATGATGGGCAGGACCCGCTGCATTGAGGCTGCAATTGGTAGCAGAGAGGGTGTGTGCTCAGGGGTCCCCGAGGTAAACCTTGCCGTGGGTGGCCCAGCATTCCAGCGGCTCTGCGCTGGCACACAGCGCAGGGATGGGAGAGACCAACCGGAGCCCCTCCCCAGGCATGGAGGGGCTAACTCAGGTGTGGAACTGTTCTCCTCCTGGTACACTTGCCTCTTTCACAGTTGCGCCTGGACCTTTAGGTACTCGGTCCATTTAGAACGGCAGGAGCAAACAGCCGCAAAGGTTTCTGCAAGATAGTTCTGCGACAGTCCATGACGGTGGGAAGGCGCCGAGCTGGGGGCCAGGCTGTGTGACACTGGACAGATACTTGCCTGAGTCTCAGCATCCTCGGCCTCAACATCGGATTCAAGCAAAATAATCTCTAGGATGCTTCTCAGCTCTAAAATTCTGTCACAGGCGTAGAAAGTGGTAATTGTCACAAATTACCAAAATTTAATACAATCAGTCCTTGCCTCTCCATTCTCCATTTAGCTAATAATCATAAACTGATCCCCTACCAGATAGTTTCCCAAAGCTGCTAAGAGGCTGCTGAGTAAACAGTGATCACTCACAGGGACTTCCCTGGCGGTCCAGTGGTTAAGACTCCGCGCTTCCAATGCAGGGGGGGCGTGGGTTCAATCCCTGGTCAGGGAACTAAGATCCCACATGCTGCGAAGGGCGGCCAAATAAAAAGAAGTGAGAAGTGATCACTCACAAACTTCATTACGCCAGCCAGCCAGCATTAACTGAGTGTCAGATTGGTGTGGTCAGTGCTGGCAGCCCACAGAGGGAAGCCCCAGTGCCAGCCCCAGATCCTCAGAGGACAGGTAAACAGGTGCAGGGTAGGGAAAGGAACCTTAAGAGAGAGTAGGTGGGCCAGGAAGCACAGTGGCTTGGGGGGTTGTGGGCTAGCCCAGGAAGGCTTTGCAGAGCAGTACCGTGAGAACCAAGGTTTTGAGCAGGGCCAGAGTCAGCTGCGCTGGGGAGTAGGGGTTGAGGAGGCCCATGGTCCAGGCAGCAGGAACGGGCGGAGAGGCAGGAAAAAAACCCCCAGGGGTTTGTGTCCTGTGGGAGGGGAGCAGAATGGAGGTAAGGACATCAGATGCCCCGCTGAGAGGTCTGGATTGGTCCTGAGGGCAGAGGGGAGCCCAGGAAGTGTTTCGAGCAGGCGCTGATGTGACCAGGTTTCAGTTTTAGAAGAGCTGAGAGGGAGGAGTGAGGCCCTGGTGGTGGGGAGGCGAGTGCAATTAATTAATTGCAGTATTTCTAATTAATCCAGGTGAGAAACGGCGAGGGTCTGACCTGAGGTGCTGGCAGTGAGTTTGGAGGGATAGATTCCAGAGATATTAAAAAGGTCCACGAGATTGGTTTATATCATTGATTGGGTATAACAGGCAAGATGGACAAGAGAAAAGAACTGAAAATGAGCTCGGTGCTGACCTGGTCCCGTTCTCTCACTTCAGAGAGCAGGAAACGAGCCCAGGAAGGTCCACGACGTGTCCACACGGCGAGTGGCAGGGCCAGGTCTGGGACCCAGGTTTCCCGACAGCCACTGCGTGTTCCTTACCCACAGCCCAGGCTGCCTGTCCCCTCCTGGGACATTCTCTTGTCAGGTGAGCCAGGAGCTGTGCTGGGCCACCAGGTCAGCAGGTAGGAGGCAAGGCCGAGTCTGAGGGAGGATTAGCCCTGCCCATCATTTCGTTCTGGAAAGCCCAGAAGGCCTGTGTTCCCGTTTGTGGCGTCTGAGACCCTCCCACCCCCGTGGGATGGAGTGAGCGGGGCTAGTCCACTCAGACGGTCTCCTCCAGCATGAAAATACTCAGCAGCTTCCTGCTGGGGTGCGAGCTCCCTGTGGCCAGGGTTTCAGGGTTGCTGCTCTTGCATTGTTTCCGTTCACTGCTGCAGCCCGTGTGCAGAGCAGGGCACCGATAGCCAGGTTAGTTCCATTAAGGAGGAGACTGAGCCATTGCTTCTTTCCAATCGACCTTTAATGTTAAACTCTGGCCCTGCATCATCTTCATCACAAATGCCCTTTGACTGACTGAGGTCTTTCTGCTCCTTGTGCTTTCGGATATTAAATGTGCGCGTGCGACGGTGCAGTCTGTGGTGCCGTGAAGGTGACGTGACCGGGTGTGGGTGCATGTGTGTGAGTCCGTGCACGCGCCCACACGCGTACGTTTGTGCATTCCTACTGCACGCGGGCCTTACTCATTGCCGTCTCCCACCACCCAGGTCTGAGTACAGTGGCTCCCCCGGTTCACCACGGACCCTCAGTTCCTACCGCCGTGATCCCCCTGCCACCTGGGACCCACCTACTCTTCGCCCAGACCGGGAAGATAGAGCACCTCCCCCTGGAGGGAAGCACCATGACCAAGACGGAAGCCAAGGCACTGCTTCACGCTCCGGTGAGTGCTGGCCGATGGCACTTGGTGGCAATTTCTGCTTCAATGGCCTGGAGCAACGAGCGGGGTGCAGTCAGCCCAGGGACCAGGGCTGGACCCCTGGACCCAGGACCTCTTCATTCTGTGTGACCCTGGGTGTCCACCTCTAAATGGGGCCGCTGTATTCCTAAGCACCCCCGTGAGGCTCGAGGGTGGGAGCAGAAACAGGAGGGCTTCCAGAGAGACCCCTTTGGTATCTGACCCCTCAGGTGGGCGCGTCATGTGAGTTTGCTCTCTTGTCTGCGAGCATCTGCCAGGTTTGATGTTGCCATCCCTGCTAAATTAGCAACGTGACATCTTTCGGCAGCCGCTCAGCTCAAGATGCTCCTGTCTGCCCAGAGGCAGTAAGTAACCAGAGCTTTTCAAAGTTTCAAAGATGCATTTTGTGAGTCGGGGAATTTTTGTCCGTTAGTTAGAGCTCAGACACTTTTGAGGAGCTTTTCTATCTGGGATCCTGACCTCCTGCCAGGAAACCAAACCTGAGACCTGGTGGAGGCTTCTGGCTCTGGACTCAGGGTTGCCAGGGCAGCGGGGGCCATCAGGGTCCTCTAAGGAGTGAAGAAGTAGCAGCGAGCGGGCTACCAGCTCTTAGAGATGAAAGTCCAGCAGGAATCCTCTTTACCCCTCAGTGCTGGTTGCAGAGCCTGCTTGAAGATTCCAGGTAGAAATGTTACTTTCTTCTCATCTTCCTTTCCCTACTCCCCTGTCTTTCCCACCTGCCCTATTTTCACTTCCTGCATGGATCTCTACACACCGCCATACCCCCTCTTCTTTTTGACCAGGAGGAAACATGATCAAAAAAAGTCTGCAAAATAAAAATGCTTCTTTTTTAAAAAATTTATGTTATTGAAGTATAGTTGATTTACAACTTTGTGTTAATTTCTGCTCTACAGCAAAGTGATTCAGTTATACATATATATATATATATATATACATTCTTTTTCATGTTCTTTTCCATTATGTTTTATCATAGGATATTGAATATAGTTCCCTGTGCTCTACAGTAGGACCTTGTTTATCCATTGTTGTTTATCCCTTTTGTTTATCCATGTAATTGTTTGCATCTGCTCATCCCAAACTCTCATTCCTTCACCCCCACCACCTCCCCCTTGGCAACCACAAGTCTGTTCTCTGTCTGAGTCTGTTTCATAGTTAAGCTCATTTGTGTCATATTTTAGATTCCACATATAAATGATGTCATATGGTATTTGTCTTTCTCTTTCTGACTTACTAACTTACTAGAGATGATAATTGCTAGGTCCATCCATGGTAAAAATGCTTTTCAGAAGCCTCTTGCAAAGCAGCCTTGATTGGATTCATGTTCTTCCCCAACACAAAACCCTCTGATTGGTTCCCTTAACCCAGAAAAATATCCAGTTCTTTCCATGGCCTCCGGCTACCTCTCCCACCCCATTCCCTACCACTGCCCCCTCACTCACCGGCTGCAGCCTTCTGGCCTTCTAGCTGGTCCTCAACTCACCACGCACACTCCCACCTCAGGGCCTTTGCACTTGCTGTCCCCACTGCCTGGAGTTCTCTCATTCCAGACACTTGCACGGTTCACTGCCGCATGTCACTTGAATTTCTGCTGGCACATCAGCTCTTAGAGAAACCTGTCCTGGCTGCCCTATCCAGACTGCAGCCTCCACCTACCCTGCTTTGTCTTTCATCAGGCACCCAGCACTACTCGAAACATTGTATATCAGGGTACATGTTCTATGTCTGATGTATCTCTTCCCACCAAGAATATAAGCACAGCAAGATCAGAAATTGTCTGTCTGTTTCATGGAGTTGTTTGTTTCACAGTGGTATTCGCAGATCCCAAACAGTGCTTGGCACTTGAAAAGTATTTGCTGAACAAATGTGTAAGTGATCTTTGTGATTTCCTGTTGCCTCACTGAAGCACACAGCCCTCAAGGGGTAATCATCATTCTTCCTCCGTATCCACTAGCACACACTCCTGGGTAGTGGGAGTGGGTTAAATTCCGTGTGAAAGTCGTTTTCCCCCAAGACCAAGGGGAGAGGCTTAAATGCCAAATGAGGCTATGAAAAGCAGGAAATTGAGATGGGATCAGTGGAGGGAGAGTGCTGAAACAACATTATAAATATTCACTGTGTCCTTCCTATCTATGTATCATCTATCTGTCTGTCCTTCTGTGTATGTATGTATCTATCTATCTATCTTTACCATTTAGCTATTTTAACTGTAGCTAATGCCACTGTGGCATTAAGTACAACAATCATCACCATCTATCTCCGGAACCTTTTTCATCATCCCAAACTGAAACTCTGGATCCATTCAATAATAACTCCCTCCTCCCCTGCCAGCCCTTTGCATCCCCTTCTACTTTCTATCTCTATGAATTTGCCTGTTCTAGGGACCTCCTATAAGTGGAATCATACAGTATTTGCCCTTTCGTAACTGGTTTACTTTATTTAGTATAATGTCTTCAAATTTCATCCATGTTGTAGCATGTGTCAGAATTTCCTTCCTTTTTAAGGCTGAATTATATTCCATTATATGGATGTATCACATTTTGTTTATCCATTCATCCATCAGTGGAGAACTTGGGCTGCTTCCACCTTTTGGCTATTGTGAATAGTGTTGCTATGTACATGGATTTACAAACATCTGTTCAAGTCCTTGCTTTCACTTCTTTTGGATATAAACAAGACCTGGAATTACATGGTAATTTTTAGTTTTTTGAGGAACCACTATACGGTTTTCCTTAGCACTGCACCATTTTGCATTCTGACCACCAGAGCACAAAGGTTCCAATTTCCCTACTACCTTGTCAACACTTATTATTTTCTGTTTTTTAATTGTAGCCATCCTAATATGTGTGAAGTGGTATCTCATTGTGGTTTTGATTTGCATTTCTCTAATGATTAGTGATGTTAGCATCTTGTCATATACTTATGGACAATTTATATATCTTTGGAAAAATGTCTATTCATATCCTTTGCCCATTTTGTAATTGGGTTGTTTTGTTCTTATTGTTACTGAGTTGTAGGAGTTCTTTATATATTCTATCAACCCCTTATCAGTTACATGATTTGCAAATATTTCATCACCTTCCATGGGTTGGTTGCCTTTTCACTTTGTTGATTGTGTTGTTTACTGAACAAAAGTTTTAAATTTTGATAAGATCCAATTTATCTAGTTTTGCTTTTGATGTCATATACAAGAAATCATTGCCAAATCCAATGTTATGAGGCTTTCAACTATGTTTTCTTCTAAGAGTTTTGTATTTTTAGCTCTTACATTTAGACTTTTGCTTCATTTTGAGCTAATTTTTGGATATGGTGTAGGGTAAGGATCTGTGTTCCTTTATGACATGACTTTTGGAGGGCAAGTGTCTGCTGATAACCCTGATTCTCCCAGTAAAAGAGCATCCTGGTCTTACACTTCTATGGTCCCCAGGGCCTCACTTTGCATTTCCATATACATTTTAGAGTAAGCTAGTAAGTTTCTACCAAAAAGAAAAGAAAAGGAAACGAAAGGAAAGGAAAGAAAAGAAAAGCCTGCTGGGATTTTGATATGGATACCACTGGATCTTTAACTCTATTTAGGGATATCCTAAACTCTATTTAGGATATCTTAGCAATATTAAATCTTATGATCCATTAAACTAACATCTCTTCATTTATTTGGGTCTTCTTTAATTTCACTCTACAATGTTTTATAGTATTCAGTATAGAATCTTGCACATTTTAAAATACTTATTCTTAAATATTTTGCTGCTATTATAAACATTATTATTTTAAAATTCTACTTTTTGCTGGTATGTAGAAATACAATTTTACATTGACCTTGGATCCTGTAACCTTGCTAGATTCAATTTTTAGTTAAAATATTATTATAGATTCCCCAGGAATTTCTACATAAATAATCATAGTCTTGGGGCTTCCCTGGTGGTGCAGTGGTTGAGAATCTGCCTGCCAATGCAGGGGACACGGGTTCGAGCCTTGGTCTGGGAAGATCCCACATGCCGCGGAGCAACTAGGCCCGTGAGCCACAACTACTGAGCCTGCGCGTCTGGAGTCTGTGCTCCGCAACAAGAGAGGCCGCGATAGTGAGAGGCCCGCACACCGCGATGAAGAGTGGCCCCCGCTCGCCGCCAACTAGAGAAAGCCCTCGCACAGAAACGAAGACCTAACACAGCCAAAAATAAATAAAAAAAACAATCATAGTCTTAAAATAGAGTGATTTTACCTCTTCCTTTCCAATATTTATGTTTTATTTAATTTTTATGATTTTCAGTTGGGCAAAGATTTCTTAGATGATATACAAGAAGCATTAGCCATAAAGAAAAATAAAATTGCACTTAATACAAATTTAAAACTTTTGCTCTCCAAAAACATCATTAAGAAAATGAAAAAGTGCTATTTACTGAGAAAAAATATACATATACATACATACATATATATATGTGTATGACAACAGATTTTTTTTTAAACTATTTTTATTTATTTATTTATTTATGGCTGTGTTGGGTCTTCGTTTCTGTGCGAGGGCTTTCTCTAGTTGCGGCAAGCGGGGGCCACTCTTCATCGCGGTGCTCGGGCCTCTCACTATCGCGGCCTCTCTTGTTGTGGAGCACAGGCTCCAGACGCGCAGGCTCAGTAGTTGTGGCTCACGGGCCTAGTCGCTCCGTGGCATGTGGGATCTTCCCAGACCAGGGCTCGAACCCGTATCCCCTGCATTGGCAGGCAGACTCTCAACCACTGCGCCACCAGGGAAGCCCCGACAACAGACTTTTATCTGAAATATATAAAGAAATCCTTCAACTCAATAATTTAATTTTGAAAATGGACAAAAGAGGGACTTCCCTGGCGGTCCGGTGGTTAGGACTCCGCACTTCCACTGCAGGGGGCATGGGTTCGATCCCTGGGCAGGGAACTAAGATCTTGTATGCTGCGTGGCACAGCCAAAAAAAAAAAAAAAAGACAAAGACTTGAAGACAATTCATTTCAAAAGGTATCGAAGTGCCTCTAAGCATGGGAGAGAGTCCCGCCATCATCATTCACTAGTAGGTGGACCACTCTCACCACTGGTCTGCACTTCCAGGATAAAGTCATCATTGGACTGGCCTTCGACTGTGTGGACAAGATTGTTTACTGGACCGACATCAGTCAGCCTTCCATTGGGAGAGCCAGTCTGCACGGTGGAGAGCCAAGCACCATCATCCGACAAGGTGGGCAAGCAAATGTCATTCTTCCTTTTCGGTTTTGCTTCTAGCAGCCCACGTGGCTCTTGGGAGAGAGGGGAGGGGTGCAGTGTATGGTTGCTTACAGGATATGGTAATCTGAGAGGGGCTGGGTTCTCAACCTCAAACATCGCCCTCTCTAGCCTTCTCTGAAGGGTCCTCTGAGGACTTATCACTAAATCATGAACATCTTAGCTGGGATTTGTTGCTAGCCTGAGGAGAATAAAATTAAAACAGGGTAAGTGTCCATGCCTGTCTCTGCAAGCTCCTGTAGCCAGTTTTAAAGAATAATAAAGGCCAAACTCAACCATCCAGTTTGGATATACATTTCACCCTCTGACTGCTGAGCCTAGAACCGATTCTCAGACTGTCTGCCCCAGGGTGGGTGGTCCATCAGGCAATAGGCAGATGAATCGTAAAGATGGGAGGATCACGAGCATATTGGCAGATATTGTCCCTGAGAAGTGAGTCTATTCCCAAGACAGTTTTCCAGTTGAAGGGTTGTCACTTCAACCTGTAACCTCATGGTGGGGTGGGTCTCCTCTCTTCTACCTCACCCCCACTGGACCTTGCTCAGATTGCCAGAAGAGTACAGAAAATCAGGCTGAACTCTTACAGACATTTCTGGTTTTGTTGCATCACTGATGACAAAGCACATGGCACTTTGGCACAGCTTACCCCTCAACATTTAACCTCAATTCCTTAACTTATGGATGCTGATTTAAGCCAAGGACTCTATTATGTTAATGCCTACCTTCAACAAGTCAAGGCTATTTTAGGTGGATATGTTTTATCAAGATTCAAGTCCATTATGACCAAAATCCAAGGGCCTGTAAAAATTCTCCTGTACTGAAAAGGTCAAATATTACACATTACTAAGTCTGTGACTCATCAGCTGACTTGCAGATATTTTCAATCAAAAGACATTGTCATGCCAATGATATTTGCTGGGTAAAATCATCTTGTTTCCTCTGCAAAACACTCAAATCAAAGATACATCCTTAAAATATATGAGCCTCTTTGGTATTTCTTTTTACTTGGGGCCAAGTGTAGATTTTCTAATTTCCAATTTAACACTTCCCTAGAAATTGGTACTCTGGAAGGGTCCCTGTGCCTGCGAAGTAGCCCCTGGGGCATGTTTTTCCTTCCTTGACTCCTTCACAAGAGATGAGGTAGCAGGAATTAAACTGAGGTTGAGTTAAATATGTCTGACTTTGGACATAGACCTCAAATCCTTTTCTGGAATCCAGTATGCTATTTAAATAATGTCTGCTAGTTTTCATGGCTTGCTTTAATGAACAGAAGTTTGAAAATGCCTTTTTGTATCTTATCACTGTTAAAAATGTTGTTGCTATTGTCTGTGATTTGACTTCAAAACCCAGTGGAAGGGGGGAGTAGGTCATCGTTTGCTATTTCCTGTTGCTTTTGGAACTGATAATCATCCAAGAAAGCTATAAGCACAGTAAGAAACATTCCAGACAAAAGCCCACTGTGAAAACACAGAATTAAATCAGAATGTGATCTTTGTAGAAGATCCCTAGGGATACATTTTTTTTTTAATTTCAAAAAGAGAGAAAGAAACTTCCACTTACATCTTCATCATGGTATGTGTTGGTACATTCCTAGTGAGTGAAAATGGCAGTGTGTATCTTTTCTTTTTCTTTTCTTCCTAATTTCGTAACGTCTGAATCCTGGGCTTCTCTGTCTTTCCTTGAGTTAAAGTCCTAGCCAAATATCTTTGATAAGTATCGTCATCTGTTTCCTTTCAACATAATCAGTGTGGAATATATTGCCCTGACATCTTCCCATCTTGCCCTGACTCACAGCAAAGGATGAGGTTTTCCAGGCCTTTCCTTTGGCTCCTTATCCCATAAAGAAGTATTTTCCTGGTTGGGGAAGGAGGTATGGTTGCTCTTGGGTTTGACGTCAAGAGCAGGGCTGTTTATAAAGAGACAACATGACATGGAGTTCCTTCCTGGAACTTGTAAAGAGACACTCATTGAACAGCCTTCCCTGGTCCCACTGTTCTGTGTGTGTCTGAATAGCTCATTCCTCTCAGACAGGATGTACTCATTCCAAATATACCCCAGAATGATTTCTTCTGATATTGTCTGAAAGTTGAAAGGGGCCTTTGGAGTTCAGTCTCACCATCCCTTTGCCTCTAGGGACATGGAAAATATTTTAATACTTTATAAATCTTTACTTTTGGTTAGAACAATAAAGAACTTGTTTAAAATTAGAAACTGCTGTTTTTAATTCTTAATAAACTTCCTCTGGTGGGGGTCGTTTGAGGGGGCTTAGACATTGCCGGCATTCACAATCATGATTGTATTAGGGGTCTAGTGAAAGCCGATATGGAGGGGGCTGAAGGTCGGGATTGCTTCTCTATTGATGAAAGAACACAGTGCTGCACCTGCCACAACTAAGGAGCCAGCGAGCCGCAACTAAGGAGCCCGCCTGCCACAAATAGGACCCGATGCAACCAAATAAAGAAAGAAAGAAAGAAAGAAGAGAAAAAAAACAGTGCTGGGATGGTTTCCTTGTACCAGGCCCCTGGGGCAGGGTAGCTCCATCCTCGGCTCTCCCCCTTCCTGTTTCCACTTCCAGCTGTACTAATGACCTTCGATTCTATAATCAGCAGAGGGGAAAGCATCCCAGATGACACCAGTAAAACCCTGGTGGGGTTTTAGCTTTTAGCTTGATTGTATTTCTAGTCAGGAAACCATTGCAATCTTGAACTCCTGATTAGGTTAGGTGGGTGCTGAAGGTTCCCATTGCAGTCAGCTTATGCTGTGGCAACCCCTGGCTTGGAAATCAGTTGCTTATAGCCTAGTAAGGACTTCTGGGTGCTATTCACAATTCCTGACACCCCTTCTTTGTAATCCTAATACTTGTATAAAAGTAATAACAGCTGTGATTTCTTGCATATATTAGTTCTCTGAAATGACCTTTTTTCCCCATTGATGAATAAGGTAAATCTGTCCTGTTCCCATCTTCAGATCTTCCTGTGCCTCCCCTTTGCATAAGGGATAAGCGCTAAGCTCATTAACACGGGCGTCCTAACTTCATCTCTGGCCACCCTCCACCCTCGGGGTCTCCAGCCACGCAAAATGACATACGGTTTACTTCAGGCCATGTCTTTTCTTCCTTTAGACCTATGTGCTGGTCCCACTACCTGGAAAACCTTTATCCAGGATCTTTGCCTGACAAAGTCCTGTTGTTTCTGCAGGAGCCAGCTTTAGGAGGTGTTATCTCCCCCAGGAATCCGTCCCTGGTCTCCCCAGGTTGAGTCCAGTGTCCCTCCTTCATGTTCCCACAGAACCTGGAACTCAGTCTGAACTGTGATTGGCTGTGGGCTTCTTGAAGGCAGGGCCACAGCTTCAGCATCTTTATGGGCCTGGCTCCCAATGTGGATGTCCATCGAGGGAATGAGTAGCATTTTTCAATTTGTCTCTAAGTGTTACTTATCTTAAACAACAAGCATTTAACACTCTCATTTGTTTTTTCAAAGTGCAAGGATTGGATGCCAGGTGAAATAGCACTGAGTAATCAGAAAAACCTCATCTTACTTGCTTTAAAAAAAATCAGGAGTGTTTGATGTTTGCTTCTAGATCTTGGAAGCCCAGAAGGCATTGCTCTTGACCATCTGGGCCGCAACATCTTCTGGACGGATTCTCACCTGGATCGGATAGAAGTTGCAAAGCTGGATGGGACCCAGCGCCGGGTGCTGTTTGAGACTGATTTGGTGAATCCCAGAGGCATCGTAACGGATTCCGTGAGAGGGTATCTTTGCGTAAATCTGTGTGTGCGTCTCTTCTATTTGCATCTGCCCTTTTGGATTTTCTCAAATGTTAGGCTGTAACTCCAGCATTGCTCTCCTGAAATGAATGAGTTTAGGATGAGTGAGTCTACAGTTGGTGGCTTACAGATATCCATGGTGAAATGGCAGTATGTTTACGTGTGATCATGGACTTGATACCATGTTCCACTTTCCAATCTTTTACCAAGAGCCTTTGTAAGTTGACAGCTCAGAAATTGGGTATTTCCACTTGGGTTGACTGTGAATCAACACCTGACTTGTATCGACCCCAGAAGAGTATCAAGGTAGCATAAATGTCCCCCTGGGGCTCCTTCCTGGGGGCCAACCCAGCATGAACACCTTGGAGTCCCTCCCTATGGGTTTTGTCAGCGTATCAGTGCTTTTTCTCCCTTTCCCTTACTGCAAGCTCTACATCTTACACCCCAGGCCTGTGTCTCCTTGACGCTTTGACTCCTTCCCTTTGAGACCACGTCTCTTGTTCTGTGGCCACTCAGCCACCTCCCTGACAGCAGGTGCCTTGACCACTGCCTCTGCCAGCCTTACTTCTGGGCCTCATCCCCTGGGTCTGCTGTGCCTTCCTGTGTGGTGACAGCATATGGGAATTATTCCCATGTGTTTATGTCAGTTTTGGTGTTCTGGTTTTTTTTAAACAGTTTTACTGAGATATAATATGTAACTTATGTTTAAGGGGAGTGAAATCGTGAGTAACAGAAAGATTCAAGCGAAGAGCCAAATCCAAGGGTCTTTTCAAAGGAAAGTATGTCTTGACGCCTGCAGATCCTTTTTAGCCATTCTGTGTCTCAGTGTCTGCTAATGTCTTCACCATGGGTTCTTTTTAAGTGTTTTTTTTTTCCTTAATTGAACTTATTTTTTACATTTTAATTTTTTTTGGCCACACCTTGCAGCTTGCAGGATCTTAGTTCCCCGACCAGGGGTGGAACCCAGGCCCTCAGCAGTGAAGGCGTGGAGTCATAACCCCTGGACCGCCAAGGAATTCCCCTCTTTTAAAGTGTTTTTTGTTGCTGTTGTTGTTATTCTTTTAACTTTTTATTTTATATTAGAGTCGAGTTGATTTATAGTGTTGTGTCAGTTTCAGGTGTACAGCAAAGTGATTCAGTTATACATATACATGTATCTATTCTTCTTCAAATTCTTTTCCCATTTAGGTTGTTAGATAGTACTGAACAGAGTTCCCTGTGCCATATAGTAGGTCTTGTTGGTTATCCATTGTTTTTTAATTAATTAATTAATTAATTAATTTTTTGGCCGCGTTGCGTTTTCATTGTTGCACACAGGCTTTCTCTAGTTGTGTCAAGCGGGGGCTATTCTTTGTTGTGGTGCGTGGGCTTCTCATTGCAGTGGCTTCTCTTGTTGCAGAGCATGGGCTCTAGGCACCCAGGCTTCAGTAGTTGTGGCATGCAGGCTCAGGAGTTGTGGCGCATGGGCTCTAGAGCACAGGCTCAATAGTTGTGGCTCACGGGCACTAGAGCACAGGCTCAGTAGTTGTGGCTCATGGGCTCTAGAGTGCAGGCTCAGTAGTTGTGGCGCACGGGCTTAGTTGCTCTGCGGCATGTGGGATCCTCCAGGACCAGGGCTCAAACCCATGTCCCCTGCATTGACAGGCGGATTCTCAACCAGTGCACCACGAGTAGTGTGTACATGTCAATCCCAAACTCCCTAACTATCCCTCCCCCCAACCCTTCCCCTCTGGTAACCATAAGTTAATTCTCCAACTCTGTGAGTCTTAAGTGTTTTCTAAGTGAACTTTTTCTCATGCATCTTCATATTTTTCTTCCTCTTTCTCCTCCTTTTCCTCCTCCAGGAATCTTTATTGGACAGACTGGAACAGAGACAGCCCCAAAATCGAAACTTCCTACATGGATGGCACAAACCGGAGGGTCCTTGTGCAGGATGACCTGGGTTTGCCCAACGGGCTGACCTTTGATGCCTACTCATCTCAACTCTGCTGGGTGGATGCAGGTGATGGAAAGCCCCAGGCCTGGCTCCTGGGGTTGGAACAGTGCTGTGTTTTTTACCAATTATTGTTACCCCCTGTACTATCAAGATTATCTGTTATGGGGAAGAGAGCATAAGATAACTGCTTTTTTCCTGCACAAACAATAGCTGCATATCTTTGCTCTGAAATTTATTGTTTCTCTAGGCTTGACACAGTCTAGGGAGAGGTCTTAATCTTCCAGGTCAGGGGTCAGCAAACTACAGCCTTGCGCCAAATCCAACCTCCTTGGTATAACCCAGGAGCTATAAACGGTTTTCACATTTTTTAAAAAATTAATTAATTTATTTGTTTTTATTTTTGGCTGTGTTGGGTCTTCGTTGCTGCGCACAGGTTTTCTCTAGTTGCAGCGAGCAGGGGCTACTCTTCGCTGCGGTGCGTGGGCTTCTCATTGCGGCGGCTTCTCTTGTTGCAGAGCATGGGCTGTAGGCGCGCAGGCTTTGGTAGTTGTGGCTTCAGTAGTTGTGGCTTATGGGCTCTAGAGCGCACGATCAGTAGTTTTGGTACACAGGCTTAGTTGCTCCGCGGCATGTGGGATCTTCCCGGACCCTGCAGGGCTCGAACCTGTGCCCCCTGCATTGGCAGCCAGATTCTTAACCATGGCACCACCAGGGAAGCCCCAGTTTTCACATTTTTAAATGTTACATTTTAAAAGGTTATATACAGCACGTGGAAAGGAGGGCCTCTGGAGTGGGGAGTTCTGGAGTTTGGAGAGAGAAAAATGTAGCTGGAGCTTCAGCTTCCTATTTGCCACCAACAAAATTATCAGTATCTTCCATCAATCATGTGCTATCGATCCCTCCCTCTCTCCTACTCATTTCCCTCAAGCATTTTAAGAAGCCCCAGTGAAGAGCCTTAAAGAAGCAGCCCAGGATCATGCATTCTCTTTGCCGCTTGGAAAACAGGGAAGCCTCCATGGCAAGTTCCCACCTCACATAGGAAGAGAAGGGCCACATAAAGGGAAAAGAACTTTCAAAGATATAAAGAAGGTGTCTCATTCCTCCACATCCAATAGTACTTGTGTACAATGCTTTAAAAGATGGAAGCAAAGTTTGATGGGCCTGCCTGCAGTTACCAATGCCATCGTGTGCTCTGGACTCTACCCATTTTTACTGAGTGTATAATCTACATAGTCATTTCTAACTGAGTACTACACCATAATACGATTTCACCGAGGCCTCCAAAACACTGTGTATTTTAATTTGCATTTTCATAAGACTATTTGGGCAAGCTCAAGTGGTAATGCAAAATTTCTTATTATAGGATACTTCAGAGTTTCAGATTTAAGACAATGACAACTTAATTCAGTTGGCATTAGAGCTATCTAAAATTTTTTTTAATCCATAGACTTTTTTTGCAAACAAACTAGTTGGCTCAAATGTATTAGTCTCACACTCCTGCTGAGGCTCGTTTTATATTTCACATGCAAGAATCTGAACATCTCAGAAATGTCAGTACAAATCACACATTCGGCCTAGTCATATTCATTTTCAGTACAGTCAAGTCTTCTCCCAAAGACCAAATAATTTGATACAAATACTCCACCTTTCAGATTGGGGACAAACTAAACCTTGGCATTTTCAGTAAAATATTTGTTTACATTAATAAAATAGATTGATACTGTAAAATAAATAAATAAAAGGTTATATAAATGCTTATATAATGTCCTGGATTTTGCCTCTTGGCTCACAAAACCTAAACTAGTTACTAACTGGCCCTTTAAGAAAAAGTTTGCTGACCCCCAGAGCCTGTCCTCATCCTGATACCTATTAAGCAAGTCACAGCTTAACATTCTTGTAGCTCCCGCTTGTCCCCAAGGGCTTAGGCAGGACTTGAGGCCAAGGAAGATAAAGTAATGCAGCCCTGATGTGTGCTCCTGCCCGGGCGGATTTGGGGTGTCCCTCGGGCGAGGGATGTGGGCAGGATGCTCGGTCGGGGAGGAATGACAGTCATCCATCAAGTCTCCCTTGTGTTCCTGCTTTGTTCTAGACACTGTCAGGTGCCACAGGGGATGCAGGGAGTAAAGCGTGCACAGTTAAGTGAAAGCCCAAGCCTTAAGTTGGTCATGATGCGGGTATTGACGCGAGGCTGTGCAGCTTGGCGATTCTAAGGGCTCTGAATGCAGGGAGGGGAGGTTTGGAGAGGCTTCAAGGAGGAGGGACTTGAGCAGGAGCTGGAAGACGGCATCGTTCCTAAGTCCCCGGGAATTGGTGAGACAGGATGCTCTTCTTCTGCTCCAGCTTCTGTCTCCCCATCCGAACCGGCTATGGGTACTGGATGGAGGGGGTGTTGACCAATGAGGGGCCAGGGAGGATGAACAGACAACTTTGCTGTTTAGAAGAGCAAGTCTTGTGTTCTCTAGGATATGAGCCTGTAACGCTCACCCTCACCCTTGCCCTCATTACTCTCGTTTTTGGACACAAAGGGGCCATTTCTTATATGAACAATGGACGACTTGTGTTTGCCCCACACAGGCACCCATCAGGCCGAATGCCTGAAGCCCGATCAGCCCAGCAGACGCAAGGTTCTTGAAGGGCTCCAGTATCCTTTCGCCGTTACAAGCTTCGGGAAGAATCTGTATTACACAGACTGGAAGACGTACGTCAGCAGCTGGAGCACGGGGGGCGGGGGGCCTGCCCTGCCGCCCTCTCTGGAGGCCACGCCCTTCCCAAGTGGCCTCTTGGCTTGACCTTCCCGCGTCCAGAAGTGCCCCCTCTGCCTCGCCCTCTGGTTGTCAGAGAGGAGGGCGAGGAATGGGAGGCAGGGCCTCTAGGGGAGCAGGGGATGCCATGTATCATCTCGATGCTCCTTGATGGGCAGCTTCAAGTGCAGACTTGGACTTCCTGAGCATGTCTGTTCTCTCCCCAGGAGCCGACCTCGGTCACTTGGCTGGTGGGCTCCATGCCCCTATTTTATTTTAATTCTTAAACTGCAGTATTCCCAAAGCCCCTTCTTGACCAGCTCTTCCTGCAGGAAGGTGGGGTTAAACCAAGCAAGCAGATGTGGCAAGGGCATCTGTATAGAAAGCCGATTTCCCAGCTTGGAATTTAGAGCTGGAGGGAAGAGCTAGCTGACCTTTGTCCATTTTTTTTTTTTTAAGAAGCCAGAGAACTGCACGCTTGTCTCATCCCAGGAAGAGGGAGGGATGGCTAGGAAGCAAGGCCAGTGAATCTGTTTATGGCCTCCAAATTATCCCCCAAACAACAAAAGAGGCTGCCCCCTAGAGAAAAGTTCAAGACATTAGATGTATTTTAACCTCCCGTCCTTTGGTGCTCTGTAGGAATTCCGTGGTCGCTGTGGATCTTGCTATTTCCAAAGAGACGGATTCCTTCCATCCCCACAAACAGACCCGGCTGTATGGCATCACCACCGCCCTGTCTCAGTGTCCCGAAGGTAACTCACCTGTGCTCTAACTGGTCAGGGGGCTGGGGGCACTCTGGGGCTCAGAGCCCACACTCTGGCTGCTACCAGAGTATCACATGGCAGGTGAGACACAGTCCCTTCCGTCGAGGGTCTTCATTATTGAGTAGGTGAGCCAAGATGAATCAATAGAAAATGTTAAGGAATGAAGTGGATAGAGGTATAAGGGTGAGGAAAAGTATCAACTCTTGGGCTGGGTCTAAAAGTATGCGGTCTTCAGGTTCCAAGGAGGAACATCAGTGTTAGGATCTCTGCTGCCTTAAAATCCATCCATTTGGCCTGACAGCAAGAACAATAATTCGTAATAATAATAATTGCCAGGCAAACATGGATGTGGTACTTACTGTGAGCTAGGTACATCACATATATTACATCACTTAGCATACTAAGTGCTTTGTATCCACTAATTCACTTAATCCTTGTAGCAACCCTACGAGGTAGGTACTATTATTATGCTCACCTTATAAATAAGGAAACTGAAGCCACTTGCCCAGAGTCACACGGTCACTTATGGTGCTCACGATGGCAGAACCGGGGATGAGCTATGCAGCCTGGCTTGAGTCTGTGCTAGGTTGCCTCTCCAAATTCTCTCCCCTAACCCAGCCTCCTTCCTGGCTTCCCTCCTGTCCCCCAGTCAAGTGGCCAAGCTAGGTAAAGAGTACATTGTGCTTTAAAATTCCAACTCCATGTTCTGATCAGAGCTGGAAAACCCTCCCTGAGATCTGTTTAATAGCTTCAATGGTAAATCTGCATAGCCCCCAGATCAGGAATCAAGGTTTTTGCACATCTGGCAAATCCTTAATGATGAGGAAACAGCCGATAGATAAGCTGAGCTGAGTGCCCTGTGCAGCCTTCCCTGTTCCCCAGGAGCCCCCATAAGCTTGGCCTCCCAGAGACCAAAAAGGGGTCTAGTATGGAGGCCACTCTCTTAGCTGTTGAGCTGACTTCTGCCTTTTCCAGGTCACAACTACTGCTCAGTGAACAATGGTGGCTGCACCCACCTCTGCTTGGCCACCCCAGGAAGCAGGACCTGCCGTTGCCCTGACAATACCCTGGGCGTTGACTGTATCGAGCGGAAATGAAGACAAGAGTGCCTCGTTCCCTCTCTAAAGTATTTCACAGCAACACCCTACTTGAAAGGGTCCAGACTGAAAACTGTCTGACCTGGTGGCTAAGTGGCCACCAGGTCCAGGGCCAACCCAGCCTGAGCCCCAACAGCATTGCCCTCACTGTTCCCCAAAACATATGCCCTGCAATTCTGGAATGGGAAAGCCTCTACTCCTACACAAAGACAGAAAACCTCTCTGACCCCAACCCTCAGACAAGCTTATACAGCCCTGAGTGAGGATTATATGCCCCATCCTGGTGCTGGAAACTTTCCCCAACCTTAACACCCCAGTGGTGAGCAGAACCTCCCCAGGCCTGAGCTGCCCCTTCTCTGTGGCCTTACGAGCTCAGCCTCACTCTGAGATACCCATCATCCCGTCAGCTGCTGAACACACCAGCCAGGATTGTCTAGGCAAGGCTGTGAGCAAAGGAGGGAGTTAGCCCTCCCACACTTTCATCTTGGTGCTCTGATTTCCCTCTTTGTACTCCTGGCTTTTAACCCCTGAGTTCTGTACCACCTGCATCCTGCCCAAGGCCCACATTATAGAGAGCAAGCCCTGCTTTTTGGTCAAAACCCACCCTGTCTGAAGGATACATGGGTATTTGGTGGATGATACTGAGCAGCCTCTCCCAGATAAGTTATTGGCATTTCAGCAGTAGTCTTTGGTACTCAAAGGCTCAAATCAAAGGAGTGTCCAGTAGTAGGAATTTCAATGTGTAGAGTCAGATGTTTGAGGATGGGGATTCTATTGATGTGCCTTAAATTATACCAAAGATTACCAGAGCACTTGGATCCTAGCATCTGGTCTCTGGGGCGGCACAGCCCCACTGCTGGCACCTGTGTCCAGCCTCCTAATGGAGACCCATCTGAGACACAGGATGGGGCTGGTACCAGTGATGACACCCCCTATAGTCCCTCACCTCTGGCCTCCACCCATGAGATCCAATCTACAATCAACCCTAAGCTTTCTTCTCCTTTGTTTCTCCCTCTATCCATGGCCCTTGCTGGCTGTATTCTCATGCAAAATCACAATCCAGGAGGGCCAAACTGAATATTTATACTAGTGATCCAGACCGTTTATTGCTCATTGGTGTAATTAAAAGGACCATTGCCACATTTCATGTGTATGTTTCTACAGTTTGTTTAGAAAACCTCTCCTGACTATATATAGCTAGTGGGTTTTTTTGTTTGTTTGCTTGTTTTTTTTTTTTTGTCAACTGCTTCCCAGAGTCCTAAAATGATAGAAATTTTGGATTGAAAGCTGAGAATAAAGAATTGGAGTCAGTAAAGATCGGGGTAAGGGAGTAGAGAAGACTCAGAAGTATCTCAAAGAGATTGACCAAGAGCAGGAATGGAAAGCCCAAGAGAAAGGGTGGAGGAGGGGATTTAACAATAGCAATGAGAAAAACTCTTAAATAACGCCAAAGAAAAAAATGGTATGTTCCTTGCCAGAGAACGCTTATACACTTGACATGGAAGAATATGCCTGTTTTTCTCCTTAAGGAAGAGACCCCTCTTCTTATCTGCAAACCTCAGGACACTCAGCCCCTCCCACCCCCTTTTCTGCAGTACATGAGACCTGAATCAAGAGAGCCTTTCCTTGAATAATTGGAGTTTGTTTTGAGAGGCACACATATCCCCAAGAATCACAAGGTTTGGGGAACACATGGGTCTTTTATATAGCCCAACCCCATAAATTAGTTTAATTTTATATTTATCATTCCATATTGAGTCCTCTATATCAAATGTTTTGTCATGACTTTGTATAATGTTTATAACTATCTTATTCATTTTACTAGACTCATTCTAAAATTTTGTAAATGATAAATTCTTTAACTGTGGAAACCATTGAAGGTGCTTATTAACTGTTCCCCAGATTTGTACAAGTATTGGATGATTCTTTGAGTTTACAGCTGTATAAATATTAGTGCAGAAAATAAATTTTTTTTTTTTGTTAAAAAATCTCCCTCTATCTTGTATGAATGAAGATATTTAATCTCGGGAGGCAGATTCACAATGGAAAGATAGCCATTTAATAATCTGCAAAACCTATTTAGTCCCCAGTGTTATAAGGGATGGTTTGTTTCCCAAGTGAGTCCCTGAACTTAGGGGCTGATATTTGACTTAAAAATTAATTCTGTTGTGGACTTCAAATCACCCTTTTAAACATTGTTTTCATTTTTTAGAAAAATTATAGCTACAGGCAATAGGGTTTCCTGATTCAGTTCTGAAGATGAGCTGTGCTTTTCTCCCCTCCGGAACAAAGATACCTTCCTGACCTTGGCCACGGAGTGAGACCCCCGTTCTGTTCTAAGCTGCCACCAATGGGAAGTGCCACCCGTGCTGACCCCTGGGGGGATGAGAATGGACCGTTGACTTGGACAGAGTGAAGGGGGCTCAGAAATAGCACGAACAAGGTGCTCAGAGCTGAAGTTGTAGAGAAGGGACCTGGTACGTCTGGGCCTGCTTGTAAAATGGCACCATAGTGGAATCAGTTACAGCCTGCCAATGTGTATTTATTGACAGGGACAACTTACGTTAGGGCTAAAACTTCCAGTGTTTTATTCTGGTCATAAAATCGTAAAGGTGATGTCAGGGAAGATGGTGGAGTTAGGAAGGTTTAGGAATCTATCCGTCTGTCAAAACAGCAGTTGAACTGGCAGGAGACGTCTGAATAAAGTACTTTGGAACTCTGTGTCTAGTAGAATGCTTGCAGCACCCAGGAGAGAGCTTGATGAAAGGCTGATAAATTTTGATCAATTTCCTCTTAATAGTGGCAATCATCACCCACCCCTCAGCCCCAAGACACTCAGCTGTGGGGACAGCAGCCCACGTTCCTGGTGCAGCTTGTTAGGGCCAGGGTGAGTGATAAGAACAACACTGCTCTTCAAAAATCAGATTTGTGGGTTCTGATTGCTGCTTTTAATTGTTGGGAGGCCAGCACAGAGGGAAACCTCTTCCTGATGTTGGATTTGGCAATGATTTCTTGTATATGACACCAAATGCACAAGCAACAAAAGAAAAAGACGAATTGGTCTTCATCAAAATTCAAAACTTTTGTGCATCAAAGGAGTGAAATGAGGGACTTCCCTGGTGGTCCAGTGGCTAGGACTCTGTGCTCCCAGTGCAGGGGACCCGGGTTCCATCACTGGTCAGGGAACTAGATCCCACGTGCCACAACTAAGAGTTCGCATGCTGCAACTAAAAAGATACTGCACGCGGCAACGAAGATCCCGCGTGCCGCAACTAAGAACTGACACAGCCAAATAAATAAATAAACAAATAAATATTTTTTTAAAAAAGAAGTGAAATGACAACCAACCCATGAAAGGGTAGAAAGTATTTATGAATCCTATATCTGATAAGGGTTAATATCCAGAATATGTAAAGAACTATAACTCAACAATAACAACAGCAAAAACAACCCAATCAAAAATGGACAAAGGATTTGAATAAACATTTTTTCAAAGAAGATACACAAATGGCCAATAAGCACATGAAAAGATGGTCAACATCATTAATCTTTAGGGGAAAGCCAATCAAAACCACAATTCGATATCACTTCACACCCATTAGGGTGGCAGATGGCTATCAAAAACAAAAACAGAAAATAACAATGTTGAGGAGGATGTGGAGAATTGGAACCCTTGTGCATTTCCAGTGGGAATGTAAAATGGTGCAGCCACCGGGCTTCCCTGGTGGCGCAGTGGTTGAGAATCTGCCTGCCAATGCAGGGGACACGGGTTCGAGCCCTGGTCTGGGAAGATCCCACATGCCGCGGAGCAGCTGGGCCCGTGAGCCACAACTGCTGAGCCTGCGCGTCTGGAGCCTGTGCTCCTCGGCGGGAGAGGCCGGGATAGTGAGAGGCCCGCGCACGCGATGAAGAGTGGCCCCCGCTTGCCGCGGCTAGGGAAAGCCCTCGCACGGAAACGGGGACCCAACACAGCCAAAAATAAATAAATTAATTAATTAATTAATTAAAAAAAAAAATGGTGCAGCCACCATGGAAGTCCATTTTGTGGTTCCTCAAAAAGTTGAACACAGAATTCCCATATGATCCAGCAATTCCACTCCTAGGTATACACCCAAAGAAATTGAAAGCAGGAGCTCGAACAGATATTTGTACACCAATGTTCATAGCAGCATTATTCACAATAGCCAAAACATGAAAATAACCCAAGATTCCATCACTAGATGAAAGGATAAACAAAAGCTAGTGTACACATACAAGGGAGTAATACCCAGCCATAAAAAGTAATGGAGTTCTGACACATGCTACAACATGGATGAACCTTGGAGTCGCTGTACTAAATGAAATAAGCCAGTCACAAAGGGACAAATATTCTACTTGTGTGAGGCACCTAGAATAGACACATTCATAGAGACTCAAAGTAGATTAGAGTTTACCAGGTGCTAGGGGCAAGAGGAATGGGGGTTATTGCTTTACGGTTTCAGAGTTTTTACTTAGGGTAATGAAAAAGTTTTGGATATAAATAGTGGTGATGGTTACACAATATTGTGAATGTACTTAATGCCACATCTACACTTAAAAATGGCAAATTTTATGTAATATATATTCTACCACAATTTTTAAAATTACTAACGTAATATAATATCAAAAAAACATTGAATGTACACTTTACATGGGTGAATTGTATGGCATATGAATTATAATCTCTATAAACCTGCTTTCTAAAAATACACTGTAATTTAAAGAAAGGCGAGTCACCTAAGATTGGCAAAATGCTGATCATTGTTGTAGTTGGTTGAATTCTAAAGATTCCAAGATTCTAATCTAGGTGCTTTGCAGATGGAATTAAGATTATTGGTTAGCTGGACCCCGAGAGGCCAATCCATCTAAGGATATCTGTCTCCCTTGCCCCCTGGTTTCCTAGCAGGGAGGGAGGGAGAGAGGAGAGTGAATCTAAGTGTTTATTCCCCTCTCCCTGCCGAATTGCTGAAGGCTATCTCTACCCCTTGACCACCGAAGGTCACTGCGCCTCTCCAGGTGTCCCCCTTCCCACGCTGTCTGCTAGGGTCCCAGGAACCACTCCCTTCCCTGGTCTCTGGACCTCAGGGAGGTAGCAGCCCCCTGGCACTTTCCCCTAGGACTGCTCCGTTCCCTCTGAGGTTCCTCACACCCCAGCCGTAACTTTAAACCTCCCTCATATTATCCTAACATGGGTACATCTGGCTTTTGTTGAGACTGCGACTGAAAAAAAATTGCACAGCCTAAAAGCTGAGAATTATGTCCTATTCAGCAGACTTACTGAGGACTTCACAGTCTCTCAGATCACTCTGAGGCTAGGCTCCGAAGAGGCAAGGGAGGAGCCGGATAAACAGGAGTTTTTGCAAAAACAAAAACCAAAAACAAACAAAAAAACCCCAGGGAGCCGGAACATCAAAAGATTACTGTTAATTAAAGAAAACCAGACATCCCAAGTTAATGAATTGAGTGCTTTTCTATGTATGGGAAGATGCAAGAATCTGGGCTTCTTGAAACTGTTCATTTGATATGCACCTTAGTATTTAGGGCCAGTGTTCTGGTTTTCTCCATCCTGAATCCCCTCAGGGTGCATGGTCCAGGGTGACTGCAGTGGCTGATGGCAGCAACATCCTTTGTTTACTGATATGGCAGGTGACATTCTTCGAGCACAAACCCTGACACGTAAGTTCATAACTCTATGATCTCCTTTTGAGTATGTTTTAAAATGTAGTTTAGTTAAAAAAAATTTTTTTAAAAGCTTTTTTATAACCACACCTCACGTGTACTTGTGTCCAATTAGGATACATGTTAGTTACAGTGTAACTAGCAGGTATGAATTATACAGATGTACAGAAAAACATACGAAAAAGTCCTATTTATTTTGTAGCTCATTTTGATTTTCAGGCGCAGAGCCTGCAACAGGCAGAAAACTTAATTTCGTCACTCTGGGGAATTCTAGTTCAATACAGTAATTGCTCAGCCACTCTGGGGTCAAACTCAGTTATATTAAGGAGCATCGTTGCCCAGTCCTTCCTCAGGTTCTCCCCCAGAGCCAAATCTAAGCTCCCTGTGAAACTAAGCAGGACCCCATGGGGTCCTCTTGGGCACAAAAACCTTTGTGTCCCCAGTTACTTATTTACAGGATAAAGACTTCAGCCGCCTAGACCTTCCTGAGTACCACAGGGCAGATTCAGACAATTACTAATCAGGGAAGGAAAGGAATGCAGAAACAGAAGAGGACCAGTCAAGAAACTATAGTGTAGCCATTAAAGCAGGATCCTGGTTCCTCCTCAAGGGATATACATAATATCTTTGAGTTCTTCTGTGGGAATTAAGGCCCCCATCCAGGTGGAGGATGGTAACTTCAGGCTGAGCACAAGATTCCTACCACCCTGTTACCTCACCACCAACCAATCAGAAGAAAGAACACACCCTGCAGCCCTCACCCTAAATTTTGCCTGTAAAAACTTCACCCCCAAAACCATCGGGGAGTTCGGGGTTTTTGAGCACAAGCCATTTGTTCTCCTTGCTTGGCCCTACAATAAACCTTTCTTTGCTCCAAACTGCTGAAACCTCACAACTCAGATGGGATTCTAACCCACTGTCTTTTAATTGAGATCGCACACCTGGTGTCAGGACTTAATGAAGCTCAGGTTCTTTATGTCTCAGCGCAGAAGAAATTCAGCAAGAGGCAAAGTGAGACATAAGAAGTGGATTTATTTAGAGAGATACACATTCCATAGACAGAACGCGGTCCATCTCAAAAGACGAGAGCGGCTCCGAAATATGGAGTGGTTTGTTTTTATGGGCTGCGTAATTTCATAGGCTAACAAGTGGGAGGGTTAGTCCAATTATTTTGGGAAAGGGGCAGGGATTTCCGGGAATTGGGCCACTGCCCACTTTTTGGCCTTTTACGGTCAGCCTCGGAACTGTCATGGCGCCTCTGTGTGTGGGGGGGGGGGGGGGGACATTATCATATACTAATATATTACAACGAGTGCATAATGAGGCTCGAGGTCTACCGGAAGTCGAATCTTCCACCATCTTGGGCCTAATCGGTTCAAACCAGTTTTCGTCGTATCCTCAGTGGTTATGTCATCCTTTTAAAGGTTGTGCCCTGCCCGCTTCCCTCCTGTTTCACTTCGAGGGTTCGGTTTATTTAGCCTCACTATGCATGGGGCACACGAACTTGTGTCTGGTAACACCTGGAGCTTGTGGATGTGCTACTTTAGGATGCCTGCAGCCTTTCCCTCCGAGTGGCCCTCCGGGGGTGCTGCGGTGCTCCGAGACTCTCTTGCCCCAGGGTCTCCCTCCGTGGGTGTCTTTGGTCCCCTGATCCTCGGGGGTCGCTCTGCAGCCTCCTCATCCCGACTGCCTGGACCACTGCGGCTCCCCGGCCCTTCTGCAGACGGGGTAAGTTGCGCTGTTCTCCCCTCCCTGAGGGAGACAAGTTGCGCTGTTCTCCCCTCCCCGAGGGAGACTCTCCTACTCCCGCAGGCTCGGCTCCCGGGTCAGGAGTGCCCTGACCTCCTCCCTTCCCCCACCCCCTGCTCTGAGTTCTTCTGGGGGCGGTGAGAGTGGGGACTCCTCTGCCCTCAGGCATGGCCTTGCCAGTCTTTTCGGTCTCACACCGTGTTCACCATCATTCCAACAACAGCCCTCCTGGGACCAATGTACTCCCAGTGGTGTAGTCCCAGAGGGTCGGGGTGTAGAGAGAAAGGACACCCCATAGCTTGATGCTTCCAACGATTGATTTACCTGCGTGCGTGCACACACACACACACACACACACACACACACACACACAGTTTAAGAGGCCAATAAAAATGGGACTTCCCTGGCGGTCCAGTGGTTAAGACTGTGCTTCCACTGCAGGGGGGCACGGGTTCAATCCCTGGTCGGGGAACTGAGATCCCACATGCAGCACGGTGCGGCCAGAAAAAAAAAAAAAAAAGAAATAATAAGGGTAAAACTGATCCAGAAAGGCTTTTCAGAGGGAATAAGATGTTGGGTCTTTAAAAGACAGACACACTGTGCAAATATAGTTGCTTTGATCAGCAATCCTCAAAGCCAATTGAATCTCCTTCTCTATTAAGCCATTTCATTTTAATACTTATAGCAGCTAACTTTTCTTACCTGAGGAATAAATGTTGGGGGTCTGATTACTAAGCCCAAGAGGGCTTCCACTATTTCATTTATCCACTCATGGATTTAGTTTAAAAACTACCACCACGCATTGAGTATCTGTTATGTGCATATATGGTGTTGGGCCTCAGATAATAGAAATGTTAACATTTAGAATTTCTTTCTTTCTTTTTTCTTTTTTTTTCTTTTTCTGGCTGCGGCTTGGGGCGTACGGAACCTTAGTTCCCCAACCAGGGATCGAACTCGTGCCCCCTGCACTGGAAGGTCAGAGTCCTAACCACTGGACCAGCAAGGGAAGTCCCAACATTTAGAATTTCTGACACTACAGAAGGCATGAAATGAATGGTCTCGTAACAGAAGTAGGTGAGGGGCTTTCAGGCACATTCCCTCAGGAACTGAGCTCTCTGGGGCCAGGGATAGTACTGGGAAGGGGCTGCAGTCAGGACCTATACCTCCTGCCTCTGGCATTTCCAGCTGTCTTATGTCTTTTGCCCTCTGGCTGCTGAGCCTGTGGGTCTTTGTTCCTCTCTGCTCCATGGGGGCCTCTGGTGTCCTTGGCGCTGATGCCCATGTGCCCCCTGCAGCCTCCCAGGCCCATTACTGCCGTCTTCCTCCTCAAAGGCCTCCGAGGAGAGGGCAGAGTACGGAGCAGACCCCGCCTCCCCATGCCCCTCAGCTCCTTCCACAGTACCGCCCCAGCTACTGCACTGAGGGTGACAGACCCTCCGGAAGCAAGCAAGGGAATTGAGGACAATAGGAAATAGTCCGAGGAGGATGCAGCCCTGCACGTCTCTCAGCCTTGCTCCTGGGCCCTGAGCCCTGTCTGCCCCCTGCTGTGCGGGTCCGCACCACCTGACAGGCTGCCCTGCCCGTCCCCGTGGGGTGCCTCACTCCGGCATCCTTTCCTTTCCCTCGAGTCTGGGTTATTCAGTTCAAGGTAGTCAATGAAAGACTTTCCAGGACAAAAACACATCACGTTACAATAACATTTTATGGGGAGTGGGAATACAAGTGCAAAGCGAGAAAGGACGTCCTAAAGGGCTTATCCACAGCTCTTTTCAACAGCTGGTGGTAGATCGGAAATCCTCCTGTATTGGCGTTCACTGGATACATGTGTGGAGTGATTGTAACAGTTTTATTTTTTTTAATACCAACATGGACAATACACCTGAAGTTACATCTCTTCACAACTGAGCGAACCTATGATGAAAAATGTTCCGAATAAAAATGTAAGAGGAAACATGGTTTTGCAGAATTCTTTTCACAGATCCTGGAGCAAGCAGGTTGAGGAGGGCTGGAAGGAGGTGGAGGCAGGGCCCCAGCCCCCCTGGCGGAACGGTCACTGCCCAGCTATGGCTCTGAGGTCCAGCACTGCCTGCGCCCTCCCCTCTTGAGCCAAGATGCCTAAAGCAGAGTCCCTTACTTTGGAGAAGAACCCTTACAAGGGGCCCTTGTTAAAACAAGACACAATTAAGAGATGGAAGGGCCAAAAAGCCTTGAAAAACAGGCTCTGAGACTGACGCCCTGGTTGCTTGAAGCGCAGGCGAAGGTAGACGGGCCCAGACGACAGCGTGAGAGCTCTCCAGCCCCATTGCGTCAAGGTTTCTCCTTGGAGGCAATTCCAGAGGAGACCACTAGAGGGCGGGATACACCTCTCAATGCCTGCTGGGCATGGGGGGCGGGGTGTTGAGGCTCCCAGGCCTGGCCGCCCACGTAACTTTCCCGGAAGAAGAGGGGTTCAAGCTTTCCCACCGTCCTGCTAACGAACTTTCTTAAAAGTCAGTTGCCTAATCTGCTACCAAAGGAAGTCTAAATGTTAGTGTCCCAAATGTGTTCAAGCCTCTACATTTTATTGCAGATTTCCCCCAAACAGCCCAGCATTTCCTCCCAGAGTCTTTTGTTTTTTTCTTTAATTGAAGTAGAGTTGATTTACAATGTTGTGCTAATTTCTGTTGTACAGCAAAGTGACTCAGTTATGTACATATAGACATCCTTTTTTTATATTCTTTTCCATTATGGTTTATCCCAGGAGATAGGATATTGTTCCTTGTGCTGTACAGTAGGACCTTGTTATCTATCCATCCTATAGATAATAGTTTGCATCTACTAATCCCAACCTCCAGTCCGTCCCTCTCCCTCCCCACCCCCCCTTGGCAACCACAAGTCTGTTCTCTATGTCTGTGAGTCTGTCATCTCTATTCAGTAAGCATTTATAGACATCTATACATGACATGAGGAACACACAGTGACATGAGGAACACACAGAAGTATTCCTAAGTGTGCCTCTGTGTACACGTGAGTGTACCCTTCTCTTCAGGGACCAGGTTCCCGGTGTACCTCAGTGGAGAATGACACAGAATACAAGGCTAATTCCAGACAATGCAGGCCCCTTGCAAACAAGACGTTGTCCTCACCCACAAGTGTGTCTCGTTGCTTAGTCAACATGGGTACCAAGTGGTGCTGAGTTCCAACATTCAGGCCTTTAAGAGATGAAATAAGGGAGAGGGCTCAGCAGGGATCCCGGAGTGAGATTTCCTTTGCTGAATGTAATGGGAAATGGGGTCCCTCCTCATTAGAACCTTGTGAAGTAGAATTTACTGTGCCCATTGGTCAGCTCAGGAAACTGAGGCCCAAAGTGAAGTAAACGCGGCAAAGATCATGCACTTTGTATCAGAGCAGAGTCCAACTCCAGATCTGGTTTGCTCTAAAGGCCATGCTTTCACATCCTTCCCACCTTTCCCTTACAAAATATTTTAAGTGGAAATTTATTTTTACTTTATCTTACTTTATTATTTCTTTGTATTTAACACATTCTCATTTAGAAAACTGGAAAATAAACGTAAGGTACAAGAAAAAGAAATCACCAGAAATCTCATTATTCAGCAATCATCTCATTCATACGTTGGTATCTTATCCCGGAAATGTTCTAAAAATTGTTATATATATTTTGTAAAAATTACATAAGAAAAGTGGGATCCTGCTAAATATACTTTTAGGTATTTTTGTTTTCCACTTAAATGTGCACGTGAACAGCACTTTTTTTAAAAAAATTATTTATTTTTGGCTGTGTTGGGTCTTCGTTTCTGTGCGAGGGCTTTCTCTAGTTGCGGCGAGCGGGGGCCGCTCTTCATCGCGGTGCGCAGGCCTCTCACTGTCGCGGCCTCTCTTGTTGCGGAGCACAGGCTCCAGACGCTCAGGCTCAGTAGTTGTGGCTCACGGGCCCAGTTGCTCCGCGGCATGTGGGATCCTCCCAGACCAGGGCTCGAACCCGTGTCCCCTGCATTGGCAGGCAGACTCCCAACCACTGCGCCACCAGGGAAGCCCCAGCACTTTTTTTTTAACCTTTTTTTTTAATTGAAGTATAGTTGATTTACAATGTTGTATTAGTTTCAGGTGTACCAAAGTGTCCTTATTCATTTCTCTAGGATAAATTCCAACTCACTGTTATTTGAAATTTTATGGCTTTTAATAAATACTGCCCATCTGCCCCTCAGAAAGTTTGTACCAACTTACAACCACCAGCAGGAGTGTTTGGAAGGGCCCATTCCCTATATTTTTGCCTTTGGGTGGTTCTTTTTTTTTCTTCTTTTTTTTTTTTTATCTTTGACAACTAGAAGATACCCACGGGGGTGTTGTTTATTAAAACCTAATTCTTTTAGTTGAGTTGAACTTTTTAAATGTATACTCCTATTTTAATTTCTTTTGTAAATTGAGTCTTCAAGTCCTTAGTTTTTTAAAAAATTGGGACAATCTTACTGATTTATAAGGGCCCTATACATTTTAAAGTTAATTAGGCTTTTGTCATAGATATTGCAAATAATATATCCCAGGGATTTTCGGTTTTTGTTTTTGTGGTTTCTTTACCATATAGAAGGGTTTAATCTATAGGTAGTCAATTTTACTACCCCACATCTTCCCAAAGCAGTGTACTAGAGTTAAAGCACTGACCTAGAAGTCATGAGGCCAAGTGTGTCCAGGTTCTACCCTGTAGATAATATTTTCCGAGACGGCCTCAGCACCGTCTCCCATCCCACATGTTCTTAAAGAGTTGTGTTGATGTGACGTTGTGTTGATGTGATGTTGACATTCCTCCCTTTGAGAAGCAGGACCACGTTCCCTCTCTGAACTGGGGTGGGGGGGCGTCTGTGACTACAGAGGGGCTACGGTGTGATTTCTGAGGCCAGGCCTGCAAGGTGGGACAGCTTCCATCTGGTCCTCTTGGATTGTCTCTCTAGGAACCCAGCCTCCATGATGCGAGGAAGCCCAGGCTGCACGGGGCGGCCAGGTGTCTGGGCCGGCAGCCAATCCTGAGGTCCCAGCCGACAGCAGGCATCAGCTACCAGACATGCAGGTAAGAAGACCCCCCAGACGAGTGCAGCCCAAGCCACTGGCTGACAGCAATCCCACGAGCACAGCCCAGGTGACCCCAGTCCACACCCATGACCACGAGAGATGATAATAAAATGATTATTGTTTTCAGCCCAGTGTTGGGGAGAACTCGTTACAGAGCAATGGATAACTGGCATTTGCTGGGGATGACTGACAGTGAAAGCCCTGAAACCATGCACTGCCCTGGCCCTTACCCAGTTTTGTTATTTGGAAAATGTGAATTGTCACAAAGCAAGCAGGATCCCGCTCTGTGGGCAGCACATCACAGCCGCAGAACTTGAACCCTTGATTGACGCTGCCGTGCATGGCTGACACAGAGTGGCTCTTCAGCACAACCTGTAAGCAGCAGGCAGGCTCTCCTCTCTCGAGAAACAACTGGTTCCTTCCACTCAAAGGGAAAAACAAGAAGAGGAAGAGCGGCTGCCTCGTCTCTGCCGGTCATGGAATACATCTTAGCAGATGATCAGATTTGAAACTGCTTTGTGTCCTGGTTCACTTGGTCCAACCGGGAAATAACCGGATTTGAGTAGGAAACACCTCTGTGCCGTTGAGATGCAATTGGGATCCTTCGGGAGGGGAAAAAAATAAACTGATCATGAAGTTTGAGATAAACAGCAGCGTTTGGTGTGTTTAGAGGTTCACTGGGGTTTCGGGTTTGGGCTTGAATAATTCATAAGTGAGGGATGGTTTGCTGGCCCTTCGGCTACAGCCAGTTGGAGATGAGCTCTTTGGGGTCCTTGTTTGTGGATGTGCCCCTTCCTGCAGTACCTCAAGCAGACGTGCGTTCCAGGAGTGGGAGGGGTCTGGGTGAAGCCTGGGTCCGCCACGTGTTGGGACAAGTCCCTGCACCTGTCTGAAATTAGGGTATGAATATCCATCTCCTCGTCACTGTGGGGCTCCCTGGGATGGGAGGTGAGAGTGCCTGGTGTGCAGCAAGAACACGGGAAGTGTTGGCTATTTCTGACCTTGGCAAAGCACTTTAAAAATCCACGTAATGCTTTCACCTTTGCTAAGCTGTGGGAAATGCAGTGTAAATACTTCTGTCCTGCTTCCTGTGTGATTGCACTGCGGCACAGGAAGAAGGTTAAGTCTTTTGTTTAAGGTCTCACCGTTAGTGCATTTCAGGTATGACGTGCAAATGGACCTCTCTCCAGTGCCAGAACCCATGCTGTCTCCATAATCCAACCATCTTGCGTGAAAGTTCATTCATCCTGTGCATTCCTTGAGCACCTACTTTGTGCCAGATGTTGGGGATAGAAGCAGGATTCAGAGATAAACAGGAGGATTGGGAGGGCCAGGCCTGAGCTGAGTCTTGAAGGGAAAGAGGAGTTTGCGAAGCAGATAAAGGAAGAGAGGGCATTCCAGACAACAAGAAGAGGATGTGCAAGGGTCAGGGGACTCAGGAATCTCAGACAGGGTTGTCAACAATGGGTCACTCTTTAAGGGGGACAGGAAAGCATGGGACTCCTAGAACTGCATCCCTGAGGCCTTGAATGAGCATTAATTATGAACTGTACCCCTGCCTACCCTGCAGGAAGGCTAAAGGGCAGGACCGGCCCATGATTCCCTCCCAGAATGACTGGTACCCACTCACGGCTCTCATCCTGCCCTCTCCTGCCCTTGGAGGGCACAGCTCTGAGACGTTCTCAGCATGGACCTAGTAGCCTCTCTTGGCTTTCTTGAGTTCCTATCCTCCTTTCCTTGTCCCCATGCCCAGGTGTGTAGTCTGGCTCCTGCCTCAAAGGTCCAGGAGAAAAAAAAAACAAAAGTAAAACTGAAGTAACAGGCAGGTTCTGAAACGTTATCATCACCCCCATTACCATCAGTGATGCCACAGCCTTTTTGAAAACTGAAAATAGAGGCAAAGAATTCTAAGTCCTGTTTCCATAGATATCAACTGAAATCTACATGCTAGCAAGGATTCGTGGAAAGTAAAATAAAACACATTCGTTTTCTTAAGTCATTGTAAATCTTGGACTATGAAATCATATCAGCCAGTTGGAGTAGAAAGATTTATACAGGCATACCTCAGAGATACTGTGGGTTCGGTTCCAGACCACCCCAATAAAGCGAATATCGCACTAAAGCAGTCACATGAATTTTTTGGTTTCCCAGTGCATATAAAGTCGTGTTTACACTATGCTGTAGTCTATCAAGTGTGCAATATTATGTCTAAAAAACAATGTACCTACCTTAATTAAAAAATACTTTACTGGGCTTCCCTGCACCCAACTGGTACAGTTGTTAAGAGTCCGCCTGCCGATGCAGGGGACACGGGTTTGATCCCTGGTCTGGGAAGATCCCACGTGCCATGGAGCAACTAAGCCCGTGAGCCACAACTACTGAAGCCTGCGGTCCTAGAGCCCATGCGCTGCCGGAAGAGAAGCCACCGCAATGAGACGCCCATGCTCCTCAACGAAGAGTAGCCCCCGCTCACCACAGCTGGAGAAAGCCCGCGCACAGCAACGAAGACCCAATGCAGCCAAAAATAAATAAATTAAAAAAAAAAAAAACTTTACTGCTAAAAAATGCTACCCATCATCTGAGCCTTCAGTGAGTTATAGCAACGTCAAAGATCACTAATCGCAGATCATAACAAATATAATAATAATGAAAAATTTTGAAATACTGTGAGAACTACCAAAATGTGACACAGAGACTCAAAGAACAAATGCTGTTGGAAAAATGGCACCGATAGACTTGCTTGATGCAGGGTTGCCCCACACCTTCAATTTGTAAAAAAACAAAGCAGGACAGTGTCTTTGAAGTGCAATAAAATGAAGGGCAATAAAAGAGGTGTGTCTGTGTATCATTAGATAATATCTTAAAGTAAGACCTTTACCCTGATTTTCAAATACATGCCACATCTGTGACAAGCTGTGGACAGAGGTGGAAATGGGTATTTCCATCTAAGATAAATTATTCCAATTTTTAATACAAGTTATTTCATGATATTACAGAACACTTGAAGAACAGACACAAGAAAAAAGTTACCACTAACCCCGGTATTCTAAAATAATGACCATCCTTTGGTCTTCATTGGTAATCATGGTCTATCTGTCGTTATAAAGTTGTTTTTTAAGTAAACGTTCTCTCGAGAAATAACATATGTACCAAAAACGTGCAGATCAGAAGGGTCCAGCTCAGTGAGTTTTTCCCAGTTGAACACGATTGCAGTGTTCACTTTTGACAGTGAACAAGAATTGTGCGGGGGAAACAGTTTGTTAGCAGTGAAGTTACGTCTAAATCATCGGGCTTTTCCCCGTGTGATTAACCAAGGCAGCAGTGTCCACTGGACCCTCCACGAAGCCGTCACTGAGGGACTCAAAGGACCCAACTGCACAGGAGTCTTTGGGGACGCAGCACCAGACACACTTGGTAGCATCAGATAACTACAACTTTGCTTTTCCAAACAGGGCAAAGAGCCAAGGGTCAAAAAGATAGAAGGGTTACAGGCCTTTGATGTCACCTGATTAATATAATATATATTATATACTATATAATATAATATATATTATATACTATATAATATAATATATATTATATACTATATAATATAATATATATTATTTACTATATAATATAATATATATTATTTACTATATAATATAAATTATATACTATAATATATATTATATACTTTACGATATAATATATAAAATATATAGTATGTATATTATATATTAAATATATAATATAAAATATATAATCATATATAAATATAAATAATATATTATATATTATAATATATAATATATAATAACATAATATATAATATATAAATATATATTTTATATTATATATTATATAATATATATTATATATAATATATATTATATAATATATTATATATAATATAAATAAGTTTTCTTAATACTTGATGGAGTGTGGAGGGAATGGGGAGGGATTTTAATGAGGTTTTAAGCAAGATCGGCTCTTAGAAACCTAAAGTTACATTCTGTTCATGGCTTTGGTCAAGCAAAATAAAGGAGAATAAATGTCTTTTGAGGGCCCACCATGGGGTAGGCACCATCTGGCCCCTTCTCCAGCCTCAGCATCCTCACCTGTGAAACAGACGTAAAGGAGAACCCAGCTTTCCCATCAAAATGCTCTTTAGGACGAAAGGGCTGAGCTGCACCCCCAGGGGAGGGGATACTGGTGAGGAGGTGTAGGAAGGTGCCTGGGGAAGGGGGTGTTTACCAAAAGCTAGATATCCTTGAGACACTTCAAGACTGATCTTTAAAAATCCATACGAGTTTTGCATTAAACTCAGTAGGATATCCATTTTTAAATGTAAAGCACCATTTTAATTCCTTTACCACTTGTTATGGGTTGAATTCTGTCCCCTCAAAAAGAAATGTTGAAGTCTTAGCCCCAAGGACCTCAGAATGTGATCTTATTTGGAGACAGGGTCTTTACAGAGGTAATTAGGTTCAGATAAGGTCATTAGGGTGGGCCTTAATCCAGTATGAGCAGGTGTCTTTATTAAAAAGAGAAATTTGGACACAGAGATAGACACACATACAGGGAGAACGCCACGTGAAAGGGAGGCCAACACTGGAGTGAGGTATCTACTGAGGTGATACATCTTCAAGAAAACACTGAAGATGACCACCAAGGCACCAGAAGCTAGAAGCAGATTCCTCCTCTGCCCTCAGAAGGAACCAACCCTGTCGACACCCTGACCGTGGACTTCTGGCCTCCAGAACTGTGAGACCATAAATCCCGTTTACTTTGTTGCAGCAGCCCTAGGAAACTAATACATGTGTGAGATGGTCCACCTCGATTCCTACCAGTGTGAGAGTTCCTGGGAACCAAAGGGCACGTGGGGACCAGAAAGGCCACCAACACCAGCTGCAAATACGCAGGGCCCCCAGGTAGGAGCCTCCACATCCCTCAGCTCTTTCAGAGCTCAGTGATTCCAATTTGCAGGGTGAGAACCATTGCAAATTTTCTGGGGGAAAAAGAAAAAGCCCTAATGGGATTTTGATGGGGATGGAGTTGCATCTGTAGATCAATTTGGGGAGAATTGCTTAATTCTGTTTTTATTTTTTTGGTTCCTCCATGCAGCTTGCAGGAGACTAGTTCCCGGACCAGGGACTGAACCCTGGCCCTCGGCACTGAAAGCATGGAGTCCCAACCACTGGACCGCCAGGGAATTCCCGAGAATTGCTTAATTCTTACTAGCGTTGAGGCTTCCAATCTATCAACATGGGATGTCTCTCCATGTAGTTAAGAACAGCTACAATTGTTTTTTTTTTTAATTAATTAATTTAGTTTTGGCTGCGTTGGGTCTTCGCTGCTGCGCGTGGACTTTCTCTAGTGGCGGCGAGCGGGGCTTCTCTTCGTTTTGGTGCGCGGGTTTCTCGTTGCGGTGGCTTGTTGCGGAGCACGGGCTCTAGGGCGCGCGTGGGCCCTACCTAGGGCACATGGGCTTCAGTAGTTGTGGCTCGCGGGCTTAGTTGCTCCACGGCATATGGGATCTTCCTGGACCAGGGCTTGAGCCCATGTCCCCTGCATTGGCAGGTGGATTCTCAACCACTGTGCCACCAGGGAAGCCCTGAGAAGAGCTACAATTCTTGAGCAACTATTACACTCTGACCCTTAGCCTAAATCAAGCATAATCTGCATTTTATTGCTGTGGCATGGGAGCCCAGAGAGGTAAAGAAATCTACAAAGGCGACACAGCAAGCCTGCTGGAATTCCCGGCTGGATCTGTCTAATGCTCTTTCCACTTCACTCTGTGGCCTCTTCTTTTTTTTTTTTTTTTCTCACACACACACACACACACACTGTATTTTATTTTTACAAGAGATAAATAGACTGACACCAAGCATTGTACATGGATGACCACAACAAAAGCAACAATGATTGCAATTACCAAACATGAAACACACCCATACTATGTCATAATATTGACATTCAGTCCAGTAATCCTCCACTGTAACAGCTCCTTTACTTTGCAGTGAAAATTGATTTCTATATTCTTTGCCTCTGAGTCCTTGTGGGATTTTTTTTTTTTAAATTCAGACAGAAAGTCACAAAAATTATACTCATCCTCATCAGTTCACTCAGTCCCATGTAATTAATTTTTTTTTTCATCTTGATCTTTTGTTAGCACTTTTATGAGTTCATCAGTTTTTCATTAGATTTCTGAAAATGCTTATTCATTCAGTTCAGCAGTACAGTCAGTTACCAGAAACCCGTACTTGTCAGAGTCTTTTCCATGAATTTCTTGAAGATGAAAGCCTTTTATAGGAACATATTTGCAAAAGCATCAGAGTACACCCAGAACTGTCTGTAAATGACAAAAGACTTAAAAATGACCATGGTTAAAGATTTGATGAAAGTTCATAATAATGCAGTTGACAAGAAAATTAGTTATTTTTGAGATATACATTTTAACGTAATAACTAGGATTATTACTTATAACATTATACCAGAACATATAAGATTTTTAGAAATTTCATGTAATGTCTGAAACATTTATATTAACATATTTCCATACAAATACAAATATAAGATTTTTAGAAATTTCATGTAATGTCTGAAACATTTATATTAACATATTTCCATACAAATAACCCAATGAAAGTTTAGTATTAGTTGTTTTGTTTGTTTGTTTTTTTATACTGCAGGTTCTTATTAGGCATCAGTTTTATACACATCAGTGTATACATGTCAATCCCAATCGCCCAGTTCAGCACACCACCATCCCCAACCCACCGCAGTTTTCCCCCCTTGGTGTCCATATGTCCATTCTCTACATCTGTGTCTCAACTTCTGCCCTGCAAACTGGCTCATCTGTACCATTTTTCTAGGTTCCACATACATGCATTAATATACGATATTTGTTTTTCTCTTTCTGACTTACTTCACTCTGTATGACAGTCTCTAGATCCATCCACGTCTCAACAAATGACTCAATTTCGTTCCTTTTTATGGCTGAGTAATATTCCATTGTATATATGTACCACATCTTCTTTATCCATTCGTCTGTTGATGGGCATTTAGGTTGCTTCCATGACCTGGCTATTGTAAATAGTGCTGCAGTGAACATTGGGGTGCATGTGTCTTTTTGAATTACGGTTTTCTCTGGGTATATGCCCAGTAGTGGGATTGCTGGGTCATATGGTAATTCTATTTTTAGTTTTTTAAGGAACCTCCATATTGTTCTCCATAGTGGCTGTATCAATTTACATTCCCACCAACAGTGCAAGAGGGTTCCCTTTTCTCCACACCCTCTCCAGCATTTGTTTGTAGATTTTCTGATGATGCCCATTCTAACAGGAGTGAGGTGATACCTCATTGTAGTTTTGATTTGCATTTCTCTAATAATTAGTGATGTTGAGCATCTTTTCATGTGCTTCGTGGCTGTCTGTATGTCGTCTTTGGAGAAATGTCTATTTAGGTCTTCTGCCCATTTTTGGATTGGGGTGTTTGTTTCTTTAATATTGAGCTGAATGAGCTGTTTATATATTTTGGAGATTAATCCTTTGTCCGTTGATTCGTTTGCAAATATTTTCTCCCATTCTGAGGGTTGTCTTTTTGTCTTGTTTATGGTTTCCTTTGCTGTGCAGAAGGTTTTAAGTTTCATTAGGTCCCATTTGTTTGTTTTTGTTTTTATTTCCATTACTCTAGGAGGTGGATCAAAAAAGATCTTGCTGTGATTTACGTCAAAGAGTGTTATTCCTGTGTTTTCCTCTAAGAGTTTTATAGTGTCCGGTCTTCAATTTAGGTCTCTAATCCATTTTGAGTTTGTTTTTGTATATAGTGTTAAGGAATGTTCTAATTTCATTCTTTTACATGTAGCTGTCCAGTTTTCCCAGCACCACTTATTGAAGAGACTGTCTTTTCTCCATTGTATATCTTTGCCTCCTTTGTCATAGATTAGTTGACCATAGGTGCGTGGGTTTATCTCTGGGCTTTCTATCTTGTTCCATTGATCTATATTTCTGTTTTTGTGCCGGTACCATATTGTCTTGATTACTGTAGCTTTGTAGTATAGTCTGAAGTCAGGGAGTCTGATTCCTCCAGTTCCATTTTTTTCCCTCAAGACTGCTTTGGCTATTCGGGGTCTTTTGTGTCTCCATACAAATTTTAAGACTTTTTGTTCTGGTTCTATACAAAATGCCATTGGTAATTTGATAGGGATTGCATTGAATCTGTAGATTGCTTTGGGTAGTATACTCATTTTCACAATGTTGATTCTTCCAATCCAAGAACATGGTATATCTCTCCATCTGTTGGTATCATCTTTAATTTCTTTCATCAGTGTCTTATAGTTTTCTGCATACAGGTCTTTTGTCTCCCTAGGTAGGTTTACTCCTAGGTATTTTATTCTTTTTGTTGCAATGGTAAATGGGAGTGTTTCCATAATTTCTCTTTCAGATTTTTCATCATTAGTGTATAGGAATGCAAGAGATTTCTTTTTTTTTTTTTTTTTCACACACACAGACTGTATTTTATTTTTACAAGAGATAAATAGACTGACACCAAGCATTGTACATGGATGACCACAACAAAAGCAACAATGATTGCAATTACCAAACATGAAACACACTCATACTATGTCATAATATTGACATTCAGTCCAGTAATCCTCCACTGTACCAGCTCCTTTACTTTGCAGTGAAAATTGATTTGTATATTCTTTACCTCTGAGTCCTTGTGGGATTTTTTTTTTTTAATTCAGACTGAAAGTCACAAAAATTATACTCATCCTCATCAGTTCACTCAGTCCCATGTAATTAATTGTTTTTTTTCATCTTGATCTTTTGTTAGCACTTTTATGAGTTCATTAGTGTTTCATCAGAGTTCTGAAAATGCTTATTCATTCAGTTCAGCAGTACAGTCAGTTACCAGAAACCTGTACTTGTCAGAGTCTTTTCCATGAATTTCTTGAAGATGAAACCCTTCTATAGGAACATATTTGCAAAATCATCAGAGTACACCCAGAACTGTCTGTAAATGACAAAAGACTTAAAAATGACCACGGTAAAAGATTTGATGAAAGTTCATAATAATGCAGTTGACAAGAAAATTAGTTATTTCTGAGATATACATTTTAAAGTAATAACTAGGATTATGACTTATAATATTATACCAGAACATATAAGATTTTTAGAAATTTCATGTAATGTCTGAAACATTTATATTAACATATTTCCATACATATTTCCATACAAATACAAATATAAGATTTTTAGAAATTTCATGTAATGTCTGAAACATTTATATTAACACATTTCATACATATTTCCATACAAATACAAATATAAGATTTTTAGAAATTTCATGTAATGTCTGAAACATTTATATTAACATATTTCCATACAAATAACCCAATGAAAGTTTAGTATTACTTGTTTTGTTTGTTTTTTTATACTGCACGTTCTTATTAGGCATCAACTCTATACACATCAGTGTATACATGTCAATCCCAATCGCCCAATTCAGCACACCGCCATCCCCACCTCACCGCAGTTTTCCCCCCTTGGTGTCCATATGTCCATTCTCCACATCTATGTCTCAACCTCTACCCTGCAAACTGGCTCATCTGCACCATTTTTCTAGGTTCCACATACATGCATTAATATATGATATTTGTTTTTCTCTTTCTGACTTACTTCACTCTGTATGACAGTCTCTAGATCCATCCATGTCTCAACAAATGACTCAATTTCGTTCCTTTTTATGGCTGAGTAATATTCCATTGTATATATGTACCACATCTTCTTTATCCATTCGTCTGTTGATGGGCATTTAGGTTGCTTCCATGACCTGGCTATTGTAAATAGTGCTGCAATGAACATTCGGGTGCATGTGTCTTTTTGAATTACGGTTTTCTCTGGGTATATGCCCAGTAGTGGGATTGCTGGGTCATATGGTAACTCTATTTTTAGTTTTTTAAGGAACCTCCATATTGTTCTCCATAGTGGCTGTATCAATTTACATTCCCACCAACAGTGCAAGAGGGTTCCCTTTTCTCCACACCCTCTCCAGCATTTGTTGTTTGTAGATTTTCTGATGATGCCCATTCTAACAGGAGTGAGGTGATACCTCATTGTAGTTTTGATTTGCATTTCTCTAATAATTAGTGATGTTGAGCATCTTTTCATGTGCTTCGTGGCCGTCTGTATGTCTTCTTTGGAGAAATGCCTATTTAGGTCTTCTGCCCATTTTTGGATTGGGGTGTTTGTTTCTTTGATATTGAGCTGAATGAGCTGTTTATATATTTTGGAGATTAATCCTTTGTCCGTTGATTCATTTGCAAATATTTTCTCCCATTCTGAGGGTTGTCTTTTCGTCTTGTTTATGGTTTCCTTTGCTGTGCAAAAGCTTTGAAGTTTCATTAGGTCCCACTTGTTTATTTTTGTTTTTATTTCCATTACTCTAGGAGGTGGATCAAAAAAGATTTTGCTGTGATTTATGTCAAAGAGTGTTCTTCCTATGTTTTCCTCTAAGAGTTTTATAGTGTCCAGTCTTATATTTAGGTCTCTAATCCATTTTGAGTTTATTTTTGTGTATGGTGTTAGGGAGTATTCTAATTTCATTCTTTTACATGTAGCTGTCCAGTTTTCCCAGCACCACTTATTGAAGAGACTGTCTTTTCTCCATTGTATATCTTTGCCTCCTTTGTCATAGATTAGTTGACCATAGGTGCGTGGGTTAATCTCTGGGCTTTCTATCTTGTTCCATTGATCTATGTTTCTGTTTTTGTGCCAGTACCATATTGTCTTGATTACTGTAGCTTTGTAGTATAGTCTGAAGTCAGGGAGTCTGATTCCTCCAGCTCCATTTTTTTGCCTCAAGACTGCTTTGGCTATTCGGGGTCTTTTTTGTCTCCATACAAATTTTAAGATGATTTGTTCTAGCTCCGTAAAAAATGTCATTGGTAATTTGATAGGGATTGCATTGAATCTGTAGATTGCTTTGGGTAGTATACTCATTTTCACAATGTTGATTCTTCCAATCCAAGAACATGGTATATCTCTCCATCTGTTGGTATCATCTTTAATTTCTTTCATCAGTGTCTTATAGTTTTCTGCATACAGGTCTTTTGTCTCCCTAGGTAGGTTTATTCCTAGGTATTTTATTCTTTTTGTTGCAATGGTAAATGGGAGTGTTTCCATAATTTCTCTTTCAGATTTTTCATCATTAGTGTATAGGAATGCAAGAGATTTCTGTGCATTAATTTTGTATCCTGCAACGTTACCATATTCATTAATTAGCTCTAGCAGTTTTCTGGTGGCAGTTTTTGGATTCTCTATGTATAGTATCATGTCATCCGCAAACAGTGACAGTTTTACTTCTTCTTTTCCAATTTGTATTCCTTTTATTTCTTTTTCTTCTCTGATTGCCGTGGCTAGGACTTCCAGAACTATGTTGAATAATAGTGGTGAGAGTGGACATCCTTGTCTCGTTCCTGATCTTAGAGGAAATGCTTTCAGTTTTTCACCATTGAGAATGATGTTTGCTGTGGGTTTGTCATATATGGCCTTTATTATGTTGAGGTAGGTTCCCTCTATGCCCACTTTCTGGAGAGTTTTTATCAGAAATGGGTGTTGAATTTTGTCAAAAGCTTTTTCTGCATCTATTGAGATGATCATATGGTTTTTATTCTTCAATTCGTTAATATGGTGTATCACATTGATTGATTTGCGTATATTGAAGAATCCTTGCATCCCTGGGATAAATCCCACTTGATCGTGGTGTATGATCCTTTTAATGTGTTGTTGGATTCTGTTTGCTAGTATTTTGTTGAGGATTTTTGCATCTATATTCATCAGTGATATTGGTCTGTAATTTTCTTTTTTTGTAGTGTCTTTGTCTGGTTTTGGTATCAGGGTGATGGTGGCCTCATAGAATGAGTTTGGGAGTGTTCCTTCCTCTGCAATTTTTTGGAAGAGTTTGAGAGAAGGATAGGTGTTAGCTCTTCTCTAAATGTTTGATAGAATTCACCTGTGAAGCCATTTGGTCCTGGACTTTTGTTTGTTGGAAGATTTTTAATCACAGTTTCAATTTCATTACTTGTGATTGGTCTGTTCATATTTTCTGTTTCTTCCTGGTTCAGTCTTGGAAGGTTATACCTTTCTAAGAATTTGACCATTTCTTCCAGGTTGTCCATTTTATTGGCATAAAGTTGCTTGTAGTAGTCTCTTAGGATGCTTTGTATTTCTGCGGTGTCTGCTGTAACTTCTACTTTTTCATTTCTGATTTTATTGATTTGAGTCCTCTCCCTCTTTTTCTTGATGAGTCTGGCTAATGGCTTATCAATTTTGTTTATCTTCTCAAAGAACCAACTTTTAGTTTTATTGATCTTTGCTATTGTTTTCTTCGTTTCTATTTCATTTATTTCTGCTCTGATCTTTATGATTTCTTTCCTTCTGCTAACTTTGGGTTTTGTTTGTTCTTCTTTCTCTAGTTTCTTTAGGTGTAAGGTTAGATTGTTTACTTGAGATTTTTCTTGTTTCTTTAGGTAGGCTTGTATAGCTATAAACTTCCCTCTTAGAACTGCTTTCGCTGCATCCCATAGGTTTTGGGTCGTCGTGTTTTCATTGTCATTTGTCTCTAGGTATTTTTTGATTTCCTCTTTGATTTCTTCAGTGATCTCTTGGTTATTTAGTAACGTATTGTTTAGTCTCCATGTGTTTGTCTTTTTTACTTGTTTTTCCCTGTAATTCATTTCTAATCTCATAGCGTTGTGGTCAGAAAAGATGCTTGATATGATTTCACTTTTCTTAAATTTACTGAGGCTTGATTTGTGACCCAAGATGTGATCTATCCTGGAGAATGTTCCGTGCGCACTTGAGAAGAACGTGTAATCTGCTGTTTTTGGATGGAATGTCCTATATATATCAATTAAATCTATCTGGTCTATTGTGTCATTTAAAGCTTCTGTTTCCTTATTTATTTTCATTTTGGATGATCTGTCCATTGGTGTAAGTGAGGTGTTAAAGTCCCCCACTATGATTGTGTTACTGTCAATTTCCTCTTTTATAGCTGTTAGCAGTTGCTTTATGTATTGAGGTGCTCCTATGTTGGGTGCATATATATTTATAATTGTTATATCTTCTTCTTGGATTGATCCCTTGATCATTATGTAGTGTCCTTCCTTGTCTCTTGTAACATTCTTTATTTTAAAGTCTATTTTATCTGATATGAGTATAGCTACTCCAGCTTTCTTTTGATTTCCATTTGCATGGAATATCTTTTTCCATCCCCTCACTTTCAGTCTGTATGTGTCCCTAGGTCTAAAGTGGGTCTCTTGTAGACAGCATATATATGGGTCTTGTTTTTGTATCCATTCATCCAGTCTATGTCTTTTGGTTTGGGCATTTAATCCATTCACGTTTAAGGTAATTATCGATGTGTATGTTCCTATGACCATTTTCTTAATTGTTTTGGGTTTGTTTTTGTAGGTCCTTTTCTTCTCTTGTGTTTCCCACTTAGAGAAGTTCCTTTAGCATTTGTTGTAGGGCTGGTTTGGTGGTGCTGAATTCTCTTAGCTTTTGCTTGTCTGTAAAGCTTTTGATTTCTCCATCAAATCTAAATGAGATCCTTGCTGGGTAGAGTAATCTTGGTTGTAGGTTCTTCCCTTTCATCACTTTAAGTATATCATGCCACTCCCTTCTGGCTTGCAGAGTTTCTGCTGAGAAATCAGCTGTTAACCTTATGGGAGTTCCCTTGTATGTTATTTGTCGTTTTTCCCGTGCTGCTTTCAATAATTTTTCTTTGTCTTTAATTTTTGCCACTTTGATTACTATGTGTCTCGGCGTGTTTCTCCTTGGGTTTATTCTGTATGGGACTCTCTGCGCTTCCCGGACTTGGGTGGCTATTTCCTTTCCCATGTTAGGGAAGTTTTCGACTATAATCTCTTCAAATATTTTCTCTGGTCCTTTCTCTCTCTCTTCACCTTCTGGGACCCCTATAATGCGAACGTTGTTGCGTTTAATGTTGTCCCAGAGGTCTCTTAGGGTGTCTTCATTTCTTTTCATTCTTTTTTCTTTAGTCTGTTCTGCAGCAGTGAATTCCACCATTCTGTCTTCCAGGTCACTTATCCGTTCTTCTGCCTCAGTTATTCTGCTATTGATTCCTTCTAGTGTAGTTTTCATTTCAGTTATTGTATTGTTCATCTCTGTTTGTTTGTTCTTTAATTCTTCTAGGTCTTTGTTAATCATTTCTTGCATCTTCTCAATCTTTGCCTCCATTCTTATTCCGAGGTCCTGGATCATCTTCACTGTCATTATTCTGAATTCTTTTTCTGGAAGGTTGCCTATCTCCACTTCATTTAGTTGTTTTTCTGGGTTTTTTTCTTGTTCCTTCATCTGGTACATAGCCCTCTGCCTTTTCATCTTGTCTATCTTTCTGTAACTGTGGTTTTTGGTCCACAGGCTGCAGGATTGTAGTTTTTCTTGCTTCTGCTGTCTGCCCTCTGGTGGTTGAGGCTATCTAAGAGGCTTGATGGGAGGCTCTGATGGTGGGTAGAGCTGACTGTTGCTGTGGCTGTCAGAGCTCAGTAAAACTTTAATCCACTTGACTGTTCATGGGTGGGGCTGGGTTCCCTCCCTGTTGGTTGTTTTGCCTGAGGCAACCCAACACTGGAGCCTACCTGGGCTCTTTGGTGGGGCTAATGGCAGACTCTGGGAGGGCTCACGCCACGGAGCACTTCCCAGAACCTCCGCTGCCAGAGTCCTTGTCCCCACAGTGAAACAGAGCCACCCCCCGCCTCTGCAGGAGACCCCCCAACACCAGCAGGTAGGTCTGGTTCAGTCTCCCTCAGGGTCACTGCTCCTTCCCCTGGGTCCCGATGTGCACACTACTTTGTGTGTGCCCTCCAAGAGTGGGGTCTCTGTTTCCCCCAGTCCTGTCGAAGTCCTGCAATCAATTCCCACTAGGCTTCAAAGTCTGATTCTCTAGGAATTCCTCCTCCTGTTGCCAGACCCCCAGGTTGGGAAGCCTGACGTGGGGCTCAGAACCTTCACTCCAGTGGGTGGACTTCTCTGGTATAAGTGTTCGCCAGTCTGTGAGTCACCCACCCAGCAGTTATGGGATTAGATTTTACTCTGATTACGCCCCTCCTACCGTCTCACTGTGGCTTCTCCTCTGTCCTTGGACGTGGGGTATCCTCCTTGGTGAAGTCCAGGGTCTTCCTGTCAATGATTGTCCAGCAGCCAGTTGTGATTCTGGTGCTCTCGCAAGAGGGAGTGAGAGCACGTCCTTCTACTCCCCCATCTTGGTTAATCCTCTGAACGTGCATTTTTAAATGGACATTTACTAAAAGGAGATCTCAGTTTAAGGAACCCTGCCATTAGTTCCTTCAGCATTGACAAGGATCCCTCAAAACCAGAAAACAATCCTCTGTGGCCTCTTCTTGCTACTAAAGTGGCTGACAGCCCCCAGCCAGTTCTACTTTATGGCCTTTCATTGGCATAGCAGTTGCCTTAAAAAACAGACAAGGGATTGATAAAAACAAAAGGTGAATCGGGTTATCTGTAGTAACATGGAAAAATGTCCAAAATGTAGAGATAAGTGAATAAGGAGGTCACAGAACACTCTGTATCCGACTGCCTATTTCCCTACAACTAGAGACGTGTGTTTTGCACTTAGGGAAGGTCTGAAAGGAGACACAAAATTGATAACCATGGTCTTCTCTGGGGCGAGTGATGTGGTGGGTTAGTGAGAATGGTTTTAACTTTTCAGCATAGACTATGCTCTACTGTCACTGAATGTTTTACCAGAAGCGTGCATTGCCTTTACAACTAAAAGAACTTCTAGTTGAGAGAGAGATGGGGAAAGATTTCCGCCATATTGCTGATTGCAGAACCTTGAAAATGGGAAGTCCCTTGGTTCCCCTTCACAACTGTACTAACTGTGCAGTAATTTCACCCTCCTGAGGATCACCTTGTGGGGAGGGGGTGGGGGAGGAAGATGCACCCACCCGAGGGAACACACCTGTCCCTCCCTGCCCCAGGGTCCTCTGCTCGACTGACCATGAGCGTAGCCATAGCTGCTGCCCTAAAGCTTGAGCTGTCGGTTGTCCCCCCTGGGGTGTGAAAGCCCCTTACCCATCTCCAGGGCAGCTTCACCCGCAGCTACTCAGGGCTTTGCAGCAGTTCCTGTTTGGGGACCACGTGAAAGGGACAAAGAGGAAGCTGCGGCGGTGACAGTGAGAGTGCAGGGTGGAGAGGCCTGCTCTTTGCCCTTTGGGGATGGAAAGCTCCTGGACACGCCTACAAAAGGCTCAGCTGGCAGGGGATGCTCCCCCGTGATGCCCTGGGGGTCCCTGGAGACCGCAGAGTAGGCGAGACCTTCACCCTGATTCTCCTTCTCCCTCTGTCATTGCCGTCCCCCAACAGCCTTCTCCACCTCCACTGCACCCACCCTTCCCTCTACGGGGCGCTTCTCATCCTGCACTGAAGTGACCGATTTCTTTGTCCACTTTCCAGACCAGCCTGTGTGGTTTTTGAAGGCAAGGACCCTGTTTTATTCATCTTTGCTTTCCTAATGCCTAGAGTCATGCAGGGTATAAAACAGGTACAGCGTACATGTCAGGTGGATGGCAGATGGATGGACGGAGCTAGTGCAGTGGAATCTGACATACTCCCACCCAAAACACATGTTCCTCCAGCCCAAACTCTCTCCCACTGCCCAGATGTGGCCCCATACATCAGCCTGCTGTCCAGTGAGTGTGGGCACACACAACGCACCCTGGAGATACTGGGTGTCTGTCCTCACTGGCCCTCCTGAGCGTCTGAAAAGAGAACAGACTCACAAGAATGAGAAGACAAGTCACAGACTGGGAGAAGATATTTGCAAAACACACATCTGATGAAGGACCAGTATCTGAAATACACAGAGAACTCTTAAAACTCAACAGTAGGAAAGTGAATGATCTAAACAGATACCTCACCAAAGAAGATATACAGGTGGCAAACATCATGTGAAAAGATGCTCAGCAATATATATAATTAGGGAATTATTAATTTAAAAAAAGATGAGACTCCACTAAATATCTGTTAGAATGGCCAAAACCCAGAACACAGACAGCACCAAATGGTGGCAAAGAGGTGGAGCAAGCGGAGCTCTTATTAGTTGCTGTGGGAATGCGAAAATGGAACAGAGACCTTGGAAGACAGCTTGGTCATTTCTTACACAACTAAATGTACTCTTACCATACGCCCCAGCAATCATGCTCCTTGGTATTTATCCAAAGAAGTTGAAAACTTATGTCCACCCAAAAACCTGCATATGAATGTTTATAGCAGCTTTATTTATAACTGACAAAACTTGGGAACAATGAAGATGTCCTTCAGTGGGTGAATGGATCAATAACTTTGGTATATCCAGACAATGGAATATTAGTGCTAAAAAGATACGAGCTATTGAGCCAGGAAAAGACACGAAGAAAACTTAAATGCATGTTACTAAGTAAAAGAAGCCCATGTGACAGGCTACATACTATATGATTCCAACTATATGACATTCTGGAGAAGGAAAAAATATGGAGCAGTAGAAAGATCAGTGGTTTCAGGGTGGGGAGGGACGGAAGGATGACTAAATAGGTAGAGTGCAGAGGGGTTTTAGAGCTATGAAACTATTGTGTATGATATTGTGTTGGTGAGTACATGTCTTTATACACTGGACAAAACCCATAGAATGTACAGCACCAAGAGTGAACATTAACGTAAATTATGGACTTTATTTAAGAACAATGTGTCAATATTGGCTCATCCATTGTAACAAGTGTACCACACTTACGAATGCAAGATGTTAATAACAGGGGAACCAGTGTGTGTGTGTGTGTGTGTGTGAAGGGTATATGGGAATTATGCACTTTCTGCTCAGTTTTTCCTGTAAATGCAAAATAGCTAAAAAAATAAAGTCTGTTAAAAAAAAGAGCAAGAGAGCTTCCCTGGTGGCACAGTGGTTAAGAATCCGCCTGCCAATGCAGGGGACATGGGTTCGAGCCCTGGTCCGGGAAGATCCCACATGCCGCGGAGTAACTAAGCCCGTGCGCCACAACTACTGAGCCTGCACTCTAGAGCTGGCGAGCCACAACTACTGAAGCCCGCGTGCCACAATTACTGAAGCCCGCACACCTAGAGCCTGTGCTCCGCAACAAGAGAAGCCACTGCAATGAGAAGCTCATGCACCGCAACGAAGAGTAGCCCCCGCTCACCACAACTAGAGAAAGCCCGTGCGCAGCAACGAAGACCCAACACTGCCAAAAATAAAATAAATAAATTTATTTAAAAAAAAAGAGCAAGAGCAACCCCTGCCAACTAATTATTAGACACATAGAAGCGTCAGATAACCTCTCCCTGCAACAACCATTAGCATCAGATATTTACAAGTCAAGGGTCTTCTCTGAGCCAGGGACTGTGCTGGGGGAGGGGCGCAGAGGTACTGGTAGGACAGATGGTCACGATCTCCAGTCTGGCCAGCTCAGGGTCTGCTCTGGGTCCTGTCCTTGCTCTGTGACAGGAGCCACAGGAACTCTGGGGACTGAGCGTCCCACCCTGAAGTACCTGACTCCCATTAGCAAGCCAGCAGGCTATTCACAGCAGTCCTGCTTCCGCACGAAGACATCGCCTTTCACCTTCTCTGGCGTCTTCCAAGGGATGGTCTCAGTGAGGAAACTCCTGGAACAGAGAACAAGTCAGCTCTCTGCTCAGACATGCCGGCCCCCGACAGCTAAATACTGGAACAATTCGAGCCCTTTGACTCTGGGCAGTGGAACAGATCTGGGAAGGCAAGAGGCCAGGAGCCGCTGCCTTTTAATAGAAAACTGTTTTTACGAGCTGACTTTTAAAACTGCACATACAGTCCTCCCAAAATGTTTAAAACAAAATAAAATAAAACACGAAATCAAAGGTTTCATTTTGGGACCAGAGATTAAAGGGCTGGAGTTGAAGTGGTTGCAGATGGGGGAATTGTGCTGGTTTTAGGGCCCCTGGGCCAGGCAGAGGACCCCACCGGCTGTGTCAGTGCCCCGGGGCTGCCAGAGCGGAGCACACAGAATGGCTGGTTTAAACCACAGATATTTATTGTCTCGCGGTTCTGGAGTCTAGAAGTCTGAGATGGAGGGGTGTGGGCAGGGCTGGTCCCTTCTGAGGGCTGTGGGGAAGAGTCCATTCCAGGCCTCCCCCTCTGGCTTGTAGACGGCCGTACTCACGTTCACATGGCATTCTTTCTGTGTGTGTGCCCACAGTCCCCCTTTTTATAAGGACACCAGTCAAACTGGAGTAGGGTCCACCCTGATGACCTCATTTTGACTTGATGGCCTCTATAAAGACCATACCTTCAAATAAGGTCCCATTCTGAGGTACTGAGGGTTAGGACTTCAACAGACGATTTTAGGGGGACACAATTCAGCCCTTAACACCAGAGCATCCAGTAGCTACGGAGGAGATTCTTACAGTAATGAATTGCCAGGTCCCCAGTGTCCTGGGAGACGCAAAGGACGCAGAGATGCTTCAGTCTCCTCGGGAAAATGGCTACCAGTGCAGGCGCTCCAGGGAAGCTAGGTCAGCAGGGCCCAGAGCGGATGGGCTCAGAAAGCCCTTGGCTCTCCGCCGAGCTTGCTCTGTCTCCTGCCACTTGGCTCTCCCTTCTCCTCTCTTACAGCTGCTGCTGTGGCTCCCACTTGGTTGCTTTCCCCATCATTTCTGTCTTATTCCCTTGGGCCAGCTGTCCCCCACCCCTGCTCTGATCAGAACGGCTGGGGTCGGGAACGAAGCAGGAGGGTCAAGTGTAACAAAATACGGCAGCTCTGGGCACCGAGGCCATGACGGGTGGCTGGACGATCGGCTGGCGTGGCCGTGTCCCTGACAGCTCTCGGAAGCTTCTCCCGGTGGCAGCTCTGGGGAGTCCGGTAATCGGTGTGACCACTGTAAGTGAGTTGTTTGAAGTAGTTAACTGAGTTGTACCTGGGTGGGACTTGTTGGAGCATACGAATGCACGGATTTAATTGTTTAGATGAGCGGAATAGGTGCAAGGGTCACTCTCTGGACCCACACCTGCCACCCAAGGGCATCGTAAGAGAGGCCACTTTGCCCTTGTAGGGCCGGGAGCAGGTCTCTGCGAAGACCCCTGTCCTGCCTCTGCAGTGGGTGACGATGCAAACCCGGAGGGAACGGCCTGCCCAGTCCCGCCAAGGGCTGGTTTGCGGATGCAGGGTGGAGGCTGGACCACTGCCGTGGGCGCTATTGGCCGCTGTGGCGGTAGCGTGGGTACCACTAAATGGAAAACACATGGGCCACAGGTCTAGGCTGGATGCGACTTGCGCGGTTGATCCCCCGCGGTGCCGGCAGCCTCCGGGACCACATCCAATCTTCACCCAACAGAGCCAGAGCGTCAGTGCAACAGGAGACCTAAAAGCAAGCCTGGGGAGACCCTTGGGAGTTAAGAACTTTCTTCCGGTGACTGGACCTAGTGAGGGAACAGCATGACTCCTGCTTGTTCACCGAGGGGCTTATTTTTCTTGGCAGACACGGTGGGCCTAAGTGTAAACAGGTGGGCGTGCCTGTCTGCACATGAGGCTTTCTGCCCAGAGCTAAGTCGACCTACGTTATTTTAGGACAAATAATTCTATTTAGGAAATATAAATATTTTATACCTCACCTTATTCCAAAAAGAATTTGAGACAGCTGCCCTTATCTTAAGGGAAGTTGATATTTTGTATGGTGTGAGTTCTGCGTTCTGGAATTCACTGAAAGGCTTTGTAACAGTTTTCATATTGGGTTCCCTTGACCCTGACCTGAAAGGGAAAGTGGAAAAGGAAACAAAATAGGCTTGAACAAAGCAAACTGTCTCAGGGAGGACTCTGGGGTGTCTGAGGAAGGGGCCACCTTGGGCCTCTCTCACCAGCAGCCCTAGGGCTCTGCAGGGAAGGTCAGATCATCCGCTTGCCCCCTTCAAAGGCCAGAAGCTGGCCCTCCTGTTTAAGTCTGTATTTTAGCAGTTTTCACCTGGGTTTTATGATCATCCCAGCTCTGAGCTTAGTACTTTAATATTTTGATTTCCTAAGCTCTGCCTGCTGCTGATAAACTCCAGTGTTAAACTGAGGAATAATTCCTCTTTTGAAAAGCTAGAGGTTGTCGGTCACTCATTTAGTTTTTAAAGAATTTACTTTCTCATCCGGAGTTTCAGCAGAGATGAAACTGACCTCTTGCCCTGGGGCAATGTATCACCAGCTCATTATAACAAGTCCTTGGAAAATGTAAGGGATTTAGGAATTTTAGTAGGGGTTTTATTAGTGATTAGACGCCCTTTGCCATATTATTTTCTTCATTTACTGCTCAAAGACCCACCCAGTGCTTGTATATTATTACTGACAAAACTTCACAGCTATTTTTAAAAAATTTTATTTAGGTATAATTGACATATAACACTGTATTGGTCTCAGATGTACAACATGATGACTCAATATTTGCATATATTGCGAAATGATCACCACAATAAGTCTAGTTAACATCTGTCGCCACACGTTGTTACAAATTTTGTTTTCTCTTGTGATGAGGGCTTTTAAGGTCTACTTGGCAACTTTCAAATACACAATACAGTATTATTAACTATAGTCACTATGCTGTATGTTACAGTGCCAGGACTTACTTATCTTATAACTGGCAGTTCGTACCTTTTGACCCCCTTCACCCCTTCACAGTAAAGGTACTGTCACAATAAAATGTGTTGTTTGCTTTACAAGGATGTAAGAAGGAATCTGCCTGGCTGTGCTGAGGGGAAGGAACCCAACACCTGTGATTTCACTGCTGTGCCCGAGCCTCAGTGGGAACCTCAGCTGGCACCCATCACCCCTAATCCAGGAACACAGCACGAGCGGGAGAGTTGCCCACAGGCTGGATCACACAGGACATGCAGCTTCCAGGACCAAGTAAACCCATCGCAGGGGCCATTTGTCTTCTCCAGGATTGAATTCCAGTGAAGCAGTTTGTCCGGGAACCACGCTCGTCATTTATAACCGGGGCTTTATGGCAGGGTAAAAGGAACACAGATCTGGAGCCACAGGACACAGGCTGGAGCCCTGGCTTTCCCCCTTGGTGTCTGTGTCGCTCCACCTTTCCGAGCCTCAGTCTCCTCCTGACAGGCCCTGGGGGACCTGCCCATGGTGGCATGATGGCCTGTGGTGTGTCCACTCGTCGACCTCACACACGAGGTTAACGCTGCAAAGGAGCTGCTCGGCTTTGTGTGCAGTGCCCGTCTGTCTGGGAGGTGCTCTCTGTAGCCGTTTCCAGGTCCTAGAAGGCAGCAGTGGCCCACCTATTCCAAGTTCTAGACCGTCCAAGAAGACTACAGTGGCTGCAGGGAAACAGACGAGCCAGGCCCATTCAGCTGAGGGCTGGGCCTCGGGTCCTGGAATTACCCGGGTTCACCAGATGATTCATCCAGACGGAGGCGCCAAGCCCAGGGGAAGAGAAGGAGTTGGGGGTAGCAGGACTTGGTCTTAACCTGGACTTAGAAGGCGTGGGGTCCCCAGCCTGGTCACGTTGCAAGGACATCTTGTGCAAGACACCCCGGGTGTAAGATTATGCAGAATGTTTCCCTGAATGAAAAGCTTCGTCCACAAACGGTAAGTGAGACCAAACCTAGAGTCACTTAGGGTGAAAGTCCAGCCCACAACACCCCTCTCGGTGCACCTCTAGATCCCGCCAGATTAGCCCTGCCCACAAGGCAGCCCGATGGCTGGGTCTGAGTCCAGACTGTCAGCAAAGTTCACAGGCGTGGGACCATCTCTGGTCTCATCAGTGACCTTTCTGTACTCAACACAAATGATCATTTTTGTAAGCAGACCTCAAGCATGATCAGGTCTCAGGCCCAATTTCCAATTTGTGATTCTTTTCCTTTAGCCTCAGCTCAGTTTTTCTGTTCTTTTGTTTTTTGTTTTTTTCTAACATCTTTATTCGAATATAATTGCTTTACAATGGTGTGTTAGTTTCTGCTGTATAACAAAGTGAATCAGCTATACATATACATACATCCCCATATCTCCTCCCTCTTGTGTCTCCCTCCCCCCCTCCCTATCCCACCCCTCTAGGTGGTCACAAAGCACCGAGCTGATCTCCCTGTGCTATGCGGCTGCTTCCCACTAGCTATCGCTTTTACGTTTGGTAGTGTATATATGTCCATGCCACTCTCTTACTTTGTCCCAGCTTACCCTTCCCCCTCCCCGTGTCCTCAAGTCCATTCTCTAGTAGGTCTGAGTCTTTATTCCCATCCTGCCCCTAGGTTTTTCATGACCTTTTTTTTTTTTTTAGATTCCATATATATGTGTTAGCATACGGTATTTGTTTTTCTCTTTCTGACTTACTTCACTCTGTATGACAGACTCTAGGTCCATCCACCTCGCTACAAATAACCCAATTTCGTTTCTTTTTATGGCTGAGTAATATTCCATTGTATATGTGCCACATCTTCTTTATCCATTCGTCTGTCGATGGACACTTAGGTTGCTTCCATATCCTGGCTATTGTAAATAGTGCTGCAATGAACATTGTGGTACATGTCTCTTTTTGAATTATGGTTTTCTCAGGGTGTATGCCCAGTAGTAGGATTACTGGGTTGTATGGTAGTTCTATTTTTAGTTTTTTAAGGAAACTCCATACTGTTCTCCATAGTGGCTGTATCAATTTACATTCCCACCAACAGTGCAAGAGGGTTCCCTTTTCTCCACACCCTCACCAGCATTTATTGTTTGTAGATTTTTTGATGATAGCCATTCTGACTGGTGTGAGGTGATACCTCATTGTAGTTTTGATTTGCATTTCTCTAATGATTAGTGATGTTGAGCATCCTTTCACGTGTTTGTTGGCAATCTGTATATCTTCTTTGGAGATATGTCTGTTTAGGTCTTCTGCCCATTTTTGGATTGGGTTGTTTGTTTTTTTGATACTGAGCTGCATGAGCTGCTTGTAAGTTTTGGAGATTAATCCTTTGTCCGTTGCTTCATTTGCAAATATTTTCTCCAATTCTGAGGGTTGTCCTTTCGTCTTGTTTATGGTTTCCTTTGCTGTGCAAAAGCTTTTAAGTTTCATTAGGTCCCATTTGTTTATTTTTGTTTTTATTTCCATTTCTCTAGGAGGTGGGTCGAAAAGGATCTTGCTGTGATTTATGCCATAGAGTGTTCTGCCTATGTTTTCCTCTAAGAGTTTTATAGTGTCTGGCCTTACATTTAGGTTTTTAATCCATTTTGAGTTTATTTTTGTGTATAGTGTTAGGGAGTGTTCTAATTTCATTCTTTTACATGTAGCTGTCCAGTTTTCCCAGCACCACGTATTGAAGAGGCTGTATTTTCTCCATTGTATACCGTTGCCTCCTTTATCAAAAATAAGGTGACCATATGTGTGTGGGTTTATCTCTGGGCTTTCTATCCTGTTCCATTGAACTATATTTCTGTTTTTGTGCCGTACCATACTGTCTTGATTACTGTAGCTTTGTAGTATAGTCTGAAGTCCAGGAGTCTGATTCCTCCAGCTCCATTTTTTTAAAATTAATTAATTAATTAATTAATTAATTTATGGCTGTGTTGGGTCTTCGTTTCTGTGCGAGGGCTTTATCCAGTTGTGGCAGGCGGGGGCCACTCTTCATCGCGGTGTGCGGGCCTCTCACTATCGTGGCCTCTCCTGCTGCGGAGCACAGGCTCCAGACGTGCAGGCTCAGTAATTGTGGCTCACGGGCCCAGTTTGCTCTGCGGCATGTGGGATCTTCCCGGACCAGGGCTCGAACCCATGTCCCCTGCATTGGCAGGCAGATTCTCAACCGCTGTGCCACCAGGAAAGCCCTCCATTTTTCTTTCTCAAGACTGCTTTGGCTATTCGGGGTCTTTTGTGTTTCCATACAAATTGTGAAATTTTTTGTTCTAGTTCTGTGAAAAATGCCATTGGTAGTTTGATAGGGATTGCATTGAATCTGTAGATTGCTTTGGGTAGTATAGTCATTTTCACAGTGTTGATTCTTCCAATCCAAGAACATGGTATATCTCTCCATCTATTTGTATCATGTTTAATTTCTTTCATCAGTGTCTTATAGTTTTCTGCATACAGGTCTTTTGTCTCCTTAGGTAGGTTTATTCCTAGGTGTTTTGTTCTTTTTGTTACAATGGTAAATGGGAGTGTTTCCTTAATTTCTCTTTCAGATTTTTCATCATTAGTGTATAGGAATGCAAGAGATTTCTGTGCATTAATTTTGTATCCTGCTACTTTACCAAATTCATTGATTAGCTCTAGTAGTTTTCTGGTAGCATCCTTAGTATTCTCTATGTATAGTGTCATGTCATCTGCAAACAGTGACAGCTTTACTTCTTTTCGGATTTGGATTCCATTTATTTCTTTTTCTTCTCTGATTGCTGTGGCTAAAAATTCCAAAACTATGTTGAATAATAGTGGTGAGAGTGGACAACCTTGTCTTGTTTCCTGATCTTGGAGGAAATGCTTTCAATTTTTCACCACTGAGAACGATGTTGGCTGTGAGTTTGTCATATATGGCCTTCATTATGTTGAGGTAAGTTCCTTCTATGCCTACTTTCTGGGAGGTTTTTATCATAAATGGGTGTTGAATTTTGTCAAAAGCTTTTTCTGCATCTATTGAGATGATCATATGGTTTTTCTCCTTCAATTTGTTGATACGGTGTATCACATTGATTGATTTGCATATACTGAAGAATCCTTGCATTCCTGGGATAAACCCCACTTGGTTATGGTGTATGATCCTTTCAACGTGCTGTTGGATTCTGTTTGCTAGTTTTTTTTTTTAATTTATTTTATTTATTTATTTTTGGCTACATTCGGTCTTCGTTGCTGTGTGCGGCCTTTCTCTAGTTGCGGAGAGTGGGGGCTACTCTTCGTTGCGGTGCGCGGGCTTCTCACTGCGGTGGCTTCTCTTGTTGTGGAGCTTGGGCTCTAGGCACGTGGGCTTCAGTAGTTGTGGCACATGGGCTCAGCAGCTGCGGCTCACAGGCTGTAGAGCACAGGCTCAGTAGTTGTGGCGCACGGGCTTAGTTGCTCTGCGGCATGTGGGATCTTCCCGGACCAGGGGCTCACACCCGTGTCCTCTGCATTGGCAGGCAGATTCTTAACCACTGTGCCACCAGGGAAACCCTTTGCTAGTATTTTGTTGAGGATTTTTGCATCTATGTTCATCAGTGATATTGGCCTGCAGTTTTCTTTCTTAGTGACATCTTTGTCTGGTTTTGGTATCAGGGTGATGGTGGCCTCGTAGAATGAATTGGGGAGTGTTCCTCCCTCTGGTATATTTTGGAAGAGTTTGAGAAGGATAGGTGTTAGCTCTTCTCTAAATGTTTGATAGAATTCTTCTGTGAAGCCATCTGGTCCTAGGCTTTTGTTTGTTGGAAGATTTTTAATCACAGTCTCAATTTCAGTACTTGTGATTGGTCTGTTTATATTTTCTATTTCTTCCTGGTTCAGTCTCGGAAGGTTGTGCATTTCTAAGAATTTGTCCATTTCTTCCAGGTTGTCCATTTTATTGGCATAGAGTTGCTTGTAGTAATCTCTCATGATCCTTTGTACTTCCGCAGTGTTAGTTGTTACTTCTCTTTTTTCATTTCTAATTCTGTTGGTTTGAGTCTTCTCCCTTTTTTTCTTGATGAGTCTGGCTAATGGTTTATCAATTTTGTTTATCTTCTCAAAGAACCAGCTTTTAGTCTTATTGATCTTTGCTATAATTTCCTTCATTTGTTTTTCATTTATTTCTGATCTGATCTTTATGATTTCTCTCCTTCGGCTAACTTTGGGGGTTTTTTGTTTTTCTTTCCCTAATTGCTTTAGGTGTAAGGTTAGTTTGTTTACTTGAGATGTTTCTTGTTTCTTGAGGTAGGATTATCTTGCTATAAACTTCCCTCTTAGAACTGCTTTTTCTGAATCCCATAGGTTTTGGGTCATCGTGTTTTCATTGTCATTTGTTTCTGTGTATTTTTTTATTTCCTCAGTGATCTCTTGGTTATTTAGTAGTATATTGTCTAGCCTCCATGTGTTTGTATTTTTTACAGATTTTTCCCTCTAGTTGATATCTAGTGTCATAATATTGTGGTCGGAAAAGATACTTGATATGATTTCAATTTTCTTAAATTTACCAAGGCTTGATTTGTGACCCAAGATATGATCTGTCCTGGAGAATGTTCCATGAGCACTTGAGAAGAAAGTGTATTTTGTTGTTTTTGGATGGAATGTCCTATAAATATCAATTAAGTCCATCTTGTTTAATGTATCATTTAAAGCTTGTGTTTCCTTATTTATTTTCATTTTGGATGATCTGTCCTTTGGTGAAAGTGGGGTGTTAAAGTCCCCATCTATCATTGTGTTACTGTCGATTTCCCCTTTTATGGCTGTCAGTATTTGCCTTATGTATTGAGGTGCTCCCATGTTGGGTGCATAAATATTTACAATTGTTATATCTTCTTGGATTGATCCCTTGATCATTATGTAGTGTCCTTCTTTATCTCTTGTAATAGTCTTTATTTTAAAGTCTATTTTGTCTGATATGAGAATGGCTACTCCAGCTTTCTTTTGATTTCCATTTGCATGGAATATCTTTTTCCATCCCCTCTCTTTCAGTCTGTATGTGTCCCTAGGTCTGAAGTGGGTCTCTTGTGGACAGCATATATACAGATCTTGTTTTTGTATCCATTCAGCCAGTCTGTGTCTTTTGGTTGGAGCATTTAATCCATTTACATTTAAGGTAATTATCGATATGTATGTTCCTGTTACCATTTTCTTAATTGTTTTCGGTTTGTTATTATAGATGTTTTCCTTCTCTTGTGTTTCCTGCCTAGAGAAGTTCCTTTAGCATTTATTGTAAAGCTGGTTTGGTGGTGCTGAATTCTCTTAGCTTTTGCTTGTCTGTAAAGGTTTTAAGTTCTCTGTCGAATCTGAATGAGATCCTTGCTGGGTAGAGTAATCTTGGATGTAGGTTTTTCCCTTTCATCACTTTAAATATGTCTTGCCACTCCCTTCTGGCTTGCAGAGTTTCTGCTGAAAGATCAGCTGTTAACCTTATGGGGATTCCCTTGTATGTTATTTGTTGTTTTTCCCTTGCTGCTTTTAATATTTTTTCTTTGTATTTAATTTTTGATAGTTTGATTAATATGTGTCTTGGCGTGTTTCTCCTTGGATTTATCCTGTATGGGACTCTCTGTGCTTCCAGGACTTGATTAACTATTTCCTTTCCCATATTAGGGAAGTTTTCAACTTTAATCTGTTCCAATATTTTCTCAGTCCCTTTCTTTTTCTCTTCTTCTTCTGGGACCCCTATACTTAGAATGTTGGTACGTTTAATGTTGTCCCAGAGGTGTTTGGGACTGTCCTCAATTCTTTTCATTATTTTTTCTTTATTCGGCTCTGCAGTAGTTATTTCCACTATTTTATCTTCCAGGTCACTTATCCATTCTTCTGCCTCAGTTATTCCGCTATTGATTCCTCCTAGAAAATTTTTTGTTTCATTTATTGTGCTGTTCATCATTGTTTGTTTGCTCTTTAGTTCTTCTAGGTCCTTGTTAAACGTTTCTTGTATTGTCTCCATTTTATTTCCAAGATTTTGGATCAGCTTTACTATCATTATTCTGAATTCGTTTTCAGGTAGACTGCCTATTTCCTCTTCATTTGTTTGGTCTGGTGGGTTTTTGCCTTGCTCCTTCATCTGCTGTGCGTTTCTCTGTCTTCTCATTTTGCTTAACTTACTGTGTTTGGGGTCTCCTTTTCACAGGATGCAGGTTCGTAGTTCCCATTGTTTTTGGTGTCTGCTCCCAGTGGCTGAGGTTGGTTCAGTGGGTTGTGTAGGCTTCCTGGTGGAGGGGACTGGTGCCTGTGTTCTGGTGGATGAGGCTGGATATTGTCTTTCTGGTGGGCACGTCCACGTCTGGTGGTGTGTTTTGGGGTGTCTGTGGCCTTATTATGATTTTAGGCAGCCTCTCTGCTAACGGATGGGGTTGTGTTCCTGTCTTGCTAGTTGTTTGGCATGGGGTGTCCAGCGCTGTAGCTTGCTGGTCGTTGAGTGGAGCTGCATCTTATCATTGAGATGGAGATCTCTGGGAGAGCTTTTGCCATTTGACATTACGTGGAGCTGGGAGGTCTCTGGTGGACCAATGTCCTGAACTCGGCTCTCCCACCTCAGAGGCACAGGCCTGACACCTGGCTGGAGCACCAAGACCCTGCCAGCCACACGGCTGAGCAGAAAAGGGAGAAAAGAAAGAAAGAAAGAAAGAAGATAGAAAAAATAATAAAAAGAAATAAAGTTATAAAAAAAATTTTTTTAATTATTAAAAATATTAAAAAGTAATAAAAGAGAAAGAAAGAAAGAAGGGAGCAACCAAACCGAAAAACAAATCCACCAATGATAACAAGAGCTAAAAACCATATTAAAAAAAAAACCAAATAGACAGACAGAACCCTAGGACAAATGGTAAAAGCAACACTATATAGATAAAATCACACAAAGAAGCATACATATACATACTCACAAAAAGAGAAAAAGGAAAAAAATATATTTCTGTATATTAAAAAAAAAGGAAGAGAGCAACCAAATCAGTAAACAAATCTACTAGTGATAATAAGCTCTAAATAGTAAACTAAGATAAACATAAAACCAGAAACAAATTAGATGCAGAAAGCAAACCCCAAGTCTACAGTTGCTCCCAAAGTCCACCACCTCAGTTTTGGGATGATTCGTTGTGTATTCAGGAGTTCCAGAGAGGCAGGGTACATCAAGTTGATTGTGGAGCTTTAATCCGCTGCTCCTGAGGCTGCTGGGAGAGATTTCCCTTTCTCTTCTTTGTTCGCACAGCTCCTGGGGTTCAGTTTTGGATTTGGACCCGCCTCTGCGTGTAGGTCGCCTGAGGGCGTCTGTTCTTCTCTCAGGATGGGGTTAAAGGAGCAGCTGATTCGGGGGCTCTGGCTCACACAGGCCGGGGGGAGGGAGGGGTACGGAATGCGGGGCGAGCCTGCGGCGTCAGAGGCCAGCGTGACGTTGCACCAGCCCGAAGCGCGCCGTGTGTTCTCCCGGGGAAGTTGTCCCTGGATCACGGGACCCTGGCAGTGGCGGGCTGCACCGGCTCCCGGGAGGGCAGGTGTGGAGAGTGACCTGTGCTCACACACAGGCTTCTTGGTGGCGGCAGCAGCAGCCTTAGCGTCTCACGCCCGTCTCTGGGGTCCGCGCTGATAGCCGCGGCTCGCGCCTGTCTCTGGAGCTCCTTTAAGCGGTGCTCTTAATCCCCTCTCCTTGCGCACCAGGAAACAAAGAGGCAAGAAAAAGTCTCTTGCCTGTTCGGCAGGTCCAGACTTTTTCCCGGACTCCCTCCCGGCTCGCTGTGGTGCACTAACCCCTTCAGGCTGTGTTCACGCCACCAACCCCAGTCCTCTCCCTGCGATCCGACCACAGCCCAAGCCTCAGCTCCCAGCCCCGCCCGCCCCGGCGGCTGAGCAGACAAGCCTCTTGGGCTGGTGAGTGCTGGTTGGCACCGATCCTCTGTGCGGGAATCTCTCCGCTGTGCCCTCCGCACCCCTGTGGCTGCTCTCTCCTCCGTGGCCCCGAAGCTTCCCCCGTCTGCCACCCGCAGTCTCTGCTTGCGAAGGGGCTTCCTAGTGTGTGGAAACCTTTCCTCCACAGCTCCCTCCCACTGGTGCAGGTTCCGTCCCTATTCTTTTTTCTCTGTTTTTTCTTTTTTCTTTTGCCCTACCCAGGTACGTGGGGAGTTTCTTGCCTTTTGGGAGGTCTGAGGTCTTCTGCCAGCGTTCAGTACGTGTTCTGTAGGAGTTGTTCCACATGTAGATGTATTTTTGATGTATCTGTGGGGAGGAAGCTGATCTCCATGTCTTACTCCTCCGTCATCTTGAAGGTCTCCCCCTTGCTTTGTTTTAATATTTATTTATTTGGTTGAGCCGGGTCTTAGTTGCAGCAGGTGGGTTCCTTAGTTGTGACTTGAAGACTCCTTAGTTGTGGCTTGAAGACTCCTTAGTTGTGGCATGTGAACTCTCAGTTGCAGCATGCATGTGGGATCTCGTTCCCTGACAACGGATCATATCCAGGCCCCCGGCATTGGGAGCGCAGAGTCTTAACCACGACTCCACCAGGGAAGTCCCTCGGTTTTGTTTTACAGGCCTCAACTGTGGGACAGTCCATTCTCACCCCGCTCCGTCCCTCTGTGCTTTCCTCCTGCTCCACACCAGCCTCCCTCTGCCCAGCTGCCCTGTCCTGCTTCCTGACTCTCTCCTCCCCTTGGCGTCTCCACCAGCCCCAGAGCATGAGCACATGTGCGTGCGTGTACACGTGTGTATACAAAGCTGCCGCTGATGTAAACTCTGGTAGATAGGACAATAATTCGTTCATTCAATCAACAAATATTGACTCGGCACTTCCTGTATGTAAAAACTAAGGATAGAGCAGTGCAGACAGACAAGACCCCTGTCCTCCTCATGGGGCCCAGCCCGGCCGTGCACTGCTGAGGCGCCCAGGGTGATGGTGCTAGGGGACCAGGCAGGGCGGCCTCGGGGCGGACGGGCTTCGCTGCTCACAGCAGTCCCGTGGAGGGCCCTGCGTCTGCTCAGTGCCCACGTGCCCCAGGCCTCACCTATGGAAACACTAGGGAAACCTTGTTTCTCCCACGGACTTTTGCATTGTGTGAGGATCAAGGCCTTGGAAATCTCAACATTGCCTGCAGGATGTTTTTCTGTTAGGGGAAATTGTGAGGGGAGAGGCTGTGTTTTTTCAGGCCATCACAGGTCTTGAACTTAGGCCTGGCCTCTTTCCTTCAGGAGCCAAGCTGGTTCCAACAATGGTGTCAACCCGTGGAACGGTTGTGATGCCCTGCCAGCCACTACCGTGGAAAGAGAAGGAAGGCAGGGCTCAGTGTTGGACAGCGGATGGGAGGTGGGGGAGAGCTCCAAGGTACCGTAACAAGTAGGGCAGTGAGGGGGGCTGGCAAAGTTGGTTAAGGTGGGACGAGCAGGTCATAGGTCATAGGACCCCCAGAAAGTGAGTGACCTGCACTGAGAACTGACAGCAGGCCAGGTACTTGTCACTGTGGTAGCCCAGGTGGAGTAGTGGGGACCACACAGTGAGGGAGCCCTGGTGCAACTCCTCCTTCGCCTCACCTCCAACTGTGTGTCCCTTGGTTAGTTACTTAACCTCTCTGGCCCTCATTTTACTCATCTGGAAAATATGTTTAATGACACCTATTTTAGAGGGTTGTTGTAGAGTTAACGTTTGCAAAGGGCTGGGCACACTGAAGGCGTTTCATAAATACTACCCATCATAATGACCACACTTAATGCTTAGTCTGGGAGGTTTATTCCCTAGCAGGAATTTTAGAGATCACCCAGTTCAGTGGTTCTCAAACCTTAGCCTGCACCAGAACTGCCCAAAGGACGTGTTAAAACTCAGACTTCTGGGCTCCACCCACCCGAAGGCTCTGATGAGTAGGTCCGGGTGGGGCCTGCGAGTGTGCGTTCCTAGCAAGTTCCCAGTGGTCCTGATGTTGCTGGTCTGGGGGCCGCGCTTTGAGAACTGCTGTGCTAGCGTAAACACTGATTTTGGAGATGAGAATCCTGAGGTTCCGAATGTTCGCTCCTTGCCCGTGCGCATCGGAGTCTAGGCCTCGCGGCTCCTGGTGCAGGCCAAGGTCAGGACAGGAGAGCACGTTGCCAGGCACCAGGGAGGGTCAGGATGCGGGAAGTCAAGAGTCCAGCCAAAGGGCCCGGGATGGACCCAAGGTTCTAGTGAGAGGAGTGAGCTTGATGGAGAGCAAAGCCCACTATTCGAGGGAGGGAACCGGCCTCGGTGTGGACCTGAGCCACGCAGCCTGAGTCTCTGGCCTCAGGCAGCGCGTGTGAGTGTGTGAAGGGAGCGGTGTTGTGTAGATGGTGTGGGGTTGGGAGATGAGGATTCGTGAGTGTGTCTGTGCAGATGGTGGGTAAGTGTGCGGGTCTGCGTGAGCCTGTGTACACGTGTGTGAGTGATTTTTGTATGAGAGTGTGTGTGTGTGTGTGTGTGAATTTGTGGGAAGCGCGTGGTAGTCTGCTCAGGCTGCCGTAACAAAGCACCACAGATTGAGCAGCTTAAACAGCCAACATCTATTGTCTCACAGATTTGGAGGCTGGAAGTTCGAGATCAAGGTATCGACAGGGTTGGCTTCTCCTGAGGCTTCTCTCCTTGGCTTGTGGATGGCCGTCTTCCCGCTGTGTCCACATGGTTTCCCTCTCTGTCTGTCTGTGTAATGACACCAGTCATACGGGATTAGGGCCCAGCCTAATGACCTCATTTTACCTAAATCATCTCTTTAAAGGCCCTGTCTCCGAATACAGTCACATTCCGAGGTTCTGGGGGTGAGGACTTCAGCACATGAATATCAGGGGGACTCAGCTCAGCCGCGACAGTGTGTGTGTGTGTGTGTGTGTGTGTGCGCGCGCGCGTGTGTGTGCGTGTGTGCGCGCGCGTGTACGCGTGTGTGTGCGCATGCGTGTGTGCGCGCGCGTGTGTGCGTGCGTGCGTGTGTGTGTGTGTGTGCGTGTACAGAAAGCCCACAGTTCTGGAGGACACCCTGCTCAGCCACCCTCCCTGTAAGAGTGCTGGTGAGTGAGAAGTGTGACTTTCTTACCTGCCTCATCCTAGGTTCGTGAGTTTATGGGGAGGCCAAGATGCCCCCCCCCCATCACAGGGGAGCGTGGTTCTTTAGGTCTCAGGATTGGAGATGAATTCCTCCCCAGTTGGTGTAGCGTTTCGCCTCCACCCAAGCAATCCCTTCCTCTGAGCCCCGTGCAGCGGCAACTTGGCCTTCCCGAGCCTACCCTCCCGGACATTCCCTGCAGCAGAAGTTTGGGAAAGGTGGTTTCCCACCCAGGACGAGGGCCCCTCTGTCTCAGCCCCACTCCCTGGAGCTCCCCTCACGCAGTGTCATCTTTTGTCTCCCTGAGGCTAGAATCCCCGTTTTCTTTAAAGCTAGAAAAGACATTTTGGTGAATCTCTGTAGTTGGTCAACCTCGTTGTTTCAGAGGGAGAGGACTGTGGGCTTGAAGGGGGGTGAGGCAAGAGTTCATTTCAGGCCTTACAAAAGGCATGTTTTCCACTTGGGATGGATTGTTACCTAATAGGCTGTCCTTTATAGAAACAGAACAGAGGCTTGCTGACACAATCTCAACTGTGGGTTTTCTCGGGGCTGCTGGACAATTCTGTTTCTGTGTGCAGCTCGCACAAAAGAAGGGGCCTGGGTGCACCTGCACCCCTAGTTGGGAGCTGGATAAGTCCTGAATAACAAGCCACTGGTCCAGGGTCTCGAGGGGGCAGTGGGGCTGCAGGAGTGTCGGCTGGGGTAGACGTCCAGGCTGCAGGCAGTCAACCGCCGGGCACTGAGCGCAGGGCCCAGCCGGGGGCCCGCTCTGCAGCCGGCACTCGTGTCTGTTGACTAAATGACTGATTGAAGGAATAAAAATAAGACTCAAAGGGCGGGAATTCCCTGGCGGTCCAGTGGTTAGGACTCTGCACTTTCACTGCGGAGGGCCTGGGTTCAATCCCTGGTGAGGGAACTGAGATCCCACAAGCTGGGAAAAAAAAAAAAAAAGATTTAAAGGGAAAAAGTGGGTTTGAGGTAGGAAAGAGAAGGCTGGAAGTGATGAGAGATGTTCTCACTAGCTTCCTTCTGGAAGAGTCACAGCCGGGGCGACACTGCCTCTGAGAAAAGCTTTTACTCAAGATACGTGCCAGTCTGCTTCCAATGACTTATTAAGCACCCATTGTGTGCAGAGCACTGGGAAGCAAATCAAAGACGTCTTCTCAAGAATTCTGACTTTGCTTATATATTGGGTTGGCCACAAAAGTTCATTCGGGTTTTTCTGTAAGATGTTATGGAAAAATCCAAACGAACTTTTTTGGGCCAACCCAATATTATATTTTAAAAAACGATAATTGCAATGATAGATATGTATTAGTCAGAGGTCTCCAGAGAAAAAGAACTGATAGGATGTGTATAGATACATGGAAAGAGATTTTCCTCCAGCTTTATTGAGATATAACTGACATATGACATTGTGTAAGTTTAAGGCGTACAACGTGTTGATTTGAGGAAGAGATTTCTTATGAGGGATTGGCTCCTGGGATTATGGATGCTGAGAAGTCCCACAATCTGCCATCTGCAAGCTGGAGGCCCGGGAAGGCTGGTGGTGTGGTTCAGTCCAAATCTGAAGGCCTGAGGACCAGGGGGGGTCAACGGTGTAAGCCCCAGCCTGAGTCTGAAGGCCTGATGTCCAAGGGCAGAAGGTGATGTCCCAGCTCAAGGAGAGAGAGAGAGAGGGAGAATTCACCCTTCCTGTGCCTTCTTGTTCTATCAAGGTCGGTCCTCAATGGATTGGATGATGCCCTCCAACGAGGGTGAGAAAGATCTTTACTCAGTCTACTGATTTAAATGCTAATCTCCTTCGAAACACCCTCACAGACACACCCAGAGTAATGTTTCACCAATTCATCCCTTGGCCCTGTCACGATGATGCCTAAAACTAACCATCACAAGACATAAGGGAAAAGACTGGAAGGGAAAGTGAAAAATAAGAGTAATTGATTGGGGCTTCCCTGGTGACGCAGTGGTTAAGAATCCGCCTGCCAATGCAGGGGACACGGGTTTAAGCCCTGGTCCGGGAAGATACTACATGCCACAGAGCAACTAAGCCCACGTGCCACAACTACTGAGCCTGCGCTGTAAAGCCCGTGAGCCACAACTACTGAGCCCACGTGCCACAACTACTGAAGCCCACGTGCCTAGAGCCCATGCTCCACAACAAGAGAAGCCACGGCAGTGAGAAGCCCACACACCACAACAAAGATCCAACGCAGCCAAAAATAAATAAGTAAAAATAAATTAAAAAAAAAAATTAAAAAGAGTGATTGTATTGAGGTCATGGGATTATGGCTAAATTTAATTTTTCTTTCTGATTTACTGTGTTATGTTTGGGCTTTCCACATCAAAATAGCTTCTTAAAGTATGTTAGACCTCCACTGTTGTGATCACTGAAGTTAGCTTGGGTCCGGAGATGCCCCTCCTGGAGCCCTAATCCCAGCCTTAGAGAATGGAGGTGTCAGTAACAGGGGGGGGTGGCCCCAGCAAGGCACACCCGAGCCTTTTGTGGCGCCACATCTGTTGTCCATGGTGTCTTCTACTCATTTAACCCCAATAACCTGAAAATCTGCCTTCGTTTTTTTACCCCTCTCTCACACTCCTCCACTTATTCATTCATTCACCAGACATTTATTAAGCAGTTTTCTATGAACCGTGGTCCACATCAGGCCCTGGGCAGAACAGAATGAGAATCAGCCCTGGGTTCCCAGCTCTGCCTGGTAGAGGTAGATATTTAAACAAATGGGGACAGGGACTTCCCTTGTGGCCCAGTGGTTAAGACTCTGTGCTTCCACTGCAGGGGGTATGGGTTCGATCCCTGGTAAGGGAACTAAGATCCTGCATGCCGCACAGCACAGCCAAAAAAGGAAAAACAAAAAACAAACAAACAAACAAAAAACTAATGGGGACAGAATAGGCCCAACGATGTGCTATTGGAGCTCAGGGCCAGGAACCTGAGCATCAAGGAAGGGAGGCTTCCTGGAGGAGGTGATGCATTTGAGGTGAGTTTCAAAGAAAAGTTAGAAGACGGTCAAAGACTAGCTACAAAATAAGGTACTATGCCAGAAAGGCATGGAGGATTCAGAGGGTTGTGCAGGGTGATGCATGTGGTTTACAGGAAGGGGCTATAAGGACATCAGTCTGGGGCCAAGGGTACAAGCGGGAAGAGGCCATAAAGTAGGTGTGGTCAGACTATGAAGGGACTGGTCTGCCCTGCAAAGGAGTGTGGCCTTATCCTACAGACAATGGGTTCCTTGGGTCTTAAAGCAGAGTGAGGACATGGTAGCATTGGCTTTTTAGCAAGAGAATTCTGGTGGCCATTAGAAGGGTAAGGAAGGCAGATCAGGGGCCAGAACAGCAGTGAGAGAACCAGGAGCAGGTGGGGTGATAAAAGTCTGATCTAAGGACCCAGCAGTGGGTGTCGACGGGATGCTGCCTTACTGTGACTCGCAGATCAGTGGGTGGGAGGGTAGAGGATGGAGAAGCCGATGGGTCCAGGCAGCTCTGAGCAATGTCTGTCCTCATCTTCCCTCTGTCTGCCGGCACCGAGTTCTGGGTGCGCATCAACCCCCTGGCTCCTGCCTCTTTGCCTTTTCTCTCGGTATTTCCTAGTGTGAACAAATCCCAGTGCCAGGATACTCCCTTATATCCTCACAACCCCTCCATTTCTGCAGCTGACACTGTCCTCATGGGGTCCCCAGGGCTGCCCTCCTCCAAGGCTCAGCGCCAGGCTCACCTCCCCCAGGAAGCCTCCCCACTGAGCTTCCTCGGAGAGCGCTCTCCCTCTTCTGATTCCCACGGCGTTGATTTCCGCGCTCCACCATCCTGGATTTGCACTGTTATTTACATGTTTTGAACATCTGTCACTTCTCTGCAAATACAGAGTAAGCTCCTTGTGGGAAAGAGGGTATGACTTAAACCCTTTTCTGTGCCTCGCAGAAGCCGGCACAATGCTGCCTGCATAGTAGGAATTGATGGAGAATTGATCAGTCGATCCCCTGTCAATCTGCCCGTCAGGAGACTTATCCACAGCCCCTGTCACTGGTCTGTCCTTGGTGTTACTGGGTGGTGTGCAGTAGGGAGAAGGGGCCCTGGATGTGAAGTCAGAAGCCTTGGCCATTTCCTGTAACTCACAACCTGAGGCCAGCCACTTAACCGCCCTGGACTTTCATTTCCTCATCCATGAAATGGCAAAGACTAACCCATGGTTGTTAATTACCTTTTATCGACAATGGAACCCCTTTGGAATGTGGACCTGTTAACCTGCGACAGAGAGAAGTGACCCTGCTATGAACCAAACTCTCACCTTTCTCCTCTTCCCCCTCCCCTCCTCCCCCCCTCCTCCTTCTCCTCCCCTCCCTTCCCTTCCATCCATAGTAGACTTAGAAAAAATTTTGATTTTCTTTTTTTTCTTTCTTCTTTTTTATTGAAGTAAAGTTGATTTACAATGTTCTGTTAATTTCTGCTGTACAGCAAAGTGATTCAATTATACATATATATTCTTTTTCATATTCTTTTCCATTATGGTTTATCACAGGATATTGAATATAGTTCCCTGTGCTATACAGTAGGACCTTGTTCTTTATCCATCCTATATATAATAGTTTGTATCTGCTAACCCCAAACTCCCAATCCATCCCCCCCTACCCCGACTTAGAAAAAAATTCGAAAACCCCCCAGACTGGGTGGTGCCTTCCAAGACTCAAACACGTCCATGGCTATAGGATGGCAAAGATGACCGGTGTGATGGCCCCGGCCTGTGTACCGCTCATGTCTACACATGCTAGGCGGGGTCTAGGTGATGGCTTTGGTCAAGCCCACGCTCACTAATTATAGAGAAGCAGTTACTGCAAAATTTCCCGAGGAAACCAAAGCCACGGTTTGGTTTTCACTTAGATTGAGCAACTTCCTCCCAGGGCACTCAGCCCCCTCAACAAAACATTGTCTTTCAACACAGGCAGGTCAGTAACACACAAGGGTTGTTATTGTACGTTTCATATAAATATACAATCGCACCTTAGGAAGGAAGTTGGGCCTGCAGTTACTCACTCTGGTGGGGATGTTTATATGAGTTTGACTGTCCACCTTAATGATCTTAAGAACTTGGGCTGGGTTGAGGTCACAGTTAATGGGCGGTGTGGAGGCAAAGGACAGCAAGGATATAATGTGAGATTTAAACTAAAGAGCATTACATCAAGTCCCAGAGGACATTTGACATTTCACTGGCAGCCGCCTAAAAATAATTTAAACCTGCATTTAAACCATGGACTGGGAGTTTGGGGTTAGTAGATACAAACTATTACATATAGAATGAATAAACAACAAGGTCCTATTGTGTAGCACAGGGAACTATATTCAATTTCCTGGGATAAACCATAATGGAAAAGAACATAAAAAAGAATATATGTGTGTAACTGAGTCACTATGCTGTATAGCAGAAATTAACACAGCATTGTAAATCAACTACACTTCAATAAAAAAAACAGAGAGAGGGGCTTCCCTGGTGGCGCAGTGGTTGAGAATCTGCCTGCCAATGCAGGGGACATGGGTTCGAGCCCTGGTCTGGGAAGATCCCACATGCTGCGGAGCAACTAGGCCCGTGAGCCACAACTACTGAGCCTGTGCGTCTGGAGCCTGTGCTCCGCAACAAGAGAGGCCGCGATAGTGAGAGGCCTGTGCACCGCGATGAAGAGTGGCCCCCACTTGCCGCAACTGGAGAAAGCCCTCGCACAGAAATGAAGACCCAACACAGCCATAAATAAATAAATAAATAAATAAACCAGAAATATTTAAACCTGCATTCATGTGCTTCGAAACTTTCATTACCTGAAGCCTCCCTTCCAAAGTTTTGTCGTCTCTGCAGGATATATGAGCCCCTTTGCTCCCCACAGCCAGGCCCATCCAGCTTGGGCCCTATGCTGCACCAGCAGGCTGGGTGGGAAACTCACCGCCTTCAGCCTAGCCAGGCTCCGAGGGGAAACAGGAACCAGTTCCAGTTAGCTAAGTCGGTTGCCTCCAAAAGACCCAAATTCCTGAGTTCATTTCCTTTGACCTGTTCCTCGTCACGTTTGGACTAGTCTTGGTTGATGGGCTACAAGAAACTGTTTTCAGATTTTCCAACTCCTTCCTCTTTCAAGATGTGGATATCTTGATCTAATTTCCCCAGCCACGACCTATTGGTCATCACTTTCGCCAAGCTTTGACTTCCAGATTGCTAATTCACTTTGGGGTTGCTGATATTCTCTCTCTATAAATAACCTCCAACTTAAGCTTTTTCTATCCCTCAAGGAACAACTGTGGTCAAAGATAGCCCTTTGAGCCTATCTGCCTTGAAACAGCAGATTTCCTGTTCTCACCTCTGGGGTGGTTGTCACAGGGACTCGTGGGAACTGTATCATGCCCAACAGAAGAGCTTCTCAGAGTAGCGGGTGGTTAGCGTGTCAGGCAGAGCACCGTGCTGTTATATACACGCCTGCGGGGATTCAGACCGAGAACCCTGGAGGGTGTGATGGTGTGATGGTGTGATGGTGTGTGTGTGTGTGTAGAGAGACAGACAGACAGACAGGCAGGCAGAGTCAAGCACTCTTACCTCTCACCCAGTGGCTTCTGTCAGTATAGACAGGACCTAAAGGTGAATGAGCCGTCTATTTTGCTTGTTGGATAATTGCCTCCCTTTGGGATTCCATGTCGGTGATGGTTCTGGCTGTGGATATTTACTGTGAAGTCCAGGAAGGGGCCGAGAAATGGAAGGAGGTTAGAAGAACTCCAGAATGTTCTGTAGTGGTTTCTAGTCTTCCTAGGGAACGTGCATCGCGCTCTGTGTGGGTTTTGCACTTTATGACTTCCCTGCCCCAAACCTGCTTTCTCTTCTGTAGTCATTCATTTCTGTTTAATTGCTCTCGGCCCCCTACAAGAATTTAAGAGCAACCACCTTATGGGTTCTACAAGATACTATTTTTTTTTCCCTCTATTATTAGCTTTTTTATTCTTTATTATTGTTACTTTTTTATTTTTTAGCCCTGATAGGAAGAGCAAAAGACAAAAACATAAGCCAATTTCACTCTTAATGTTTTGGTGTATTTTTCTTTTTTTTAAGTTATTACAAAATAATGGCTGTATTTCCCTATACTGTACAATATACCCTTGTTGCTTATCTATTTTATACATAGTAGTTTATATCTCTTAATCCCCTACCTCTATCTTGCCCCGCCCCGCTTCCCTCTCCCCACTGGTAACCACTAGTTTGTTTTCTCCATCTGTAAGTCTGTTTTTGTTATAGTTACTCATTTGTTTTATTTTTTTTAGTTTCCATATATGTGATAACATAGAGTATTTGTCTTTCTCTGTCTGACTTAAGCATAATACCCTCTAGTTTCATCCATCTTGTTGCAAATGGCACAGATCCACTGATTGTTAATATTTTGCCACATTTGCTTTATCTTTTTGTTTCTCTGTATCTATACATGCTATCATTATTGTTATTGTTCCTAAATTATCTGAGAGGTAAATCGTATTAGTTTGCCCTTTGCCTCTGAGAACAAGGCCATTCTCTTATATAACCACAATACAATTGTCGCAGTCAGGAAATTTATCATTAATACAATATAGGATCTAATGTACACGCCATATTCAAATTTCACCAACTGACCCAATAACGTCCTTTAGAGAAGTTGCTCTTCCCTGTTCCAGAATCCAACGATGCTTGCGGTGGCCGGGTCACCTTAGTCTCCTTTAATGGGGGACAGCCCCTCAGCCTGCCTCTGTCTCTCCTGTCATTTCCTGCAGAGTTTGTAGAGTGCCCCTTATTTGGGCCTGTCTCATTTGTTCCTCATGATTAGGTTCAGATGATGTGTTTTGGCAGAAATGCTTCATAACCATATCTTCTTAGTGCATCACACCAAGAGGCTTAATCTGTGATGTTAGTCTTAATCTGTGGGGAGATACTATGAAACTTAATCTGTGGGGAGATACTATGAAACTATAAATATCCTGTTCCTCTCAAACTTGCCCCCAGGAACTGAGGGGTAGGGTTATCTCAGCTGAATGCACCCGATGTCCGAGAAGAATGGGGAAGGGAGATTTTGTTGCCAAGTACAGAGACATGAATGCACTTTGCCCTCCTCCTTGCATTCCGGAGCCAGGGCTCTCTGGGCGGGGCTAGGACCCTCTGGGCGGTCTCTGCTTCACCCTCTGCCAGTTCAGGGGAACAGCAGGGGCAATCCTGCTGGCAGGAGGAGGTGGGCAAGCACGAGGCAGGGATACATGACATTTAGGCAAAGGGCTTAATCTCGCTAAAGCTCGGCTTCCCCTTCTGTGAAATGGAAATGGTAACAGTGATCACTTCAGAAGGTGGTGGTGGGGATTCCATGAGACAATGCACGGAAAGCCCTCATGGCAAGGCCTGGACCACCAGGCATTCTGGGAAATTCTTAGTTACCAGCCTCCTTCTCTTTTGCTACCCTAAAATGATTGCCAAACTAGCTTAGTTTCAGAACATCTCTCTGTATGTTTGGAACACAGCTGATATAAGACGGGCCGGGTTCAGGTAATTTCTGCCAAACGATGCCTGCAGCTTTCACTTTCTAAACACCTTCCCAGTCAGCTCCCAGGATCAGGGGCTGGAGATCACTCTTGTACAGACTCCAGCTGGGCGTGTTCCTGTGCAAGAACCAGAGGAAAGCCAGCGCTGCCCTGTTGATCTCCCCTCTGCAAAGCTGTTGAATTGCTCATGTTTAGTTTTCAAAGCCCTGTGCTCAGCACTGCTTCCTCTTTCTAGAAGTTGGGGATGGAATCACATAAGTGCTTGGGTCAAAGCACCGGGGAGAGGGCGCGTGGATGCCAGTGTGCGTGTCATCTTGTTCTAGGTGGTGGCTGAGTTCTCACCTCCGCTTTTCATTTTACGTCTCCTGCACCTGATGCTCAGCCCAGACCGAGTAGGTTGGCCAATGTTCATGCCTGAGGCTGGCAGGAATCGTGAGCACTGTTTTGAATTCTGTCCTTATCAGATGGCACCGGGTTGCAGTGTGGCCGTAGTTACAGGTCAACCTAGAGTTTCACTGGGACAAAGGGTGGGGCTGCTGTTTGTGGCTGAGATTACAGAGCCTTCCAAACTGTTCCACCCTCTGTGTGGTGGGGAACAGAGGACAGAGGGGGACCCTGGGACTGTGGGGTGGCAGCTGTGAGTCCCAGCCTGCTGTGCTTCTCCCCTCAAAAGCACAAGTCAGCAAGTACAACACTCGAGGTTGACCCCTCAGAGGTCTGCAGGAGATGCTAGACTTGAACTCCTTGTGGTCAGGGACTGTGCCTAATTCATCCTGTTCTCCCAGAAGCGGGCAGAGGACTTGGTTCAAATTAGCTGTTCGGTAAGTGTTGGCAAAATCGAAACAAGGGTGGAAGGAATATGATTGAAGCTTAAAACAAAAAGTAGCTCTCACATCTTTTTGTAGTGCAGCCGACTGAAACGAATACCAGCTCTTATGCACATAACAGGATCTCATTGCCACCTTATTGGCTTCTGATCTTTTTTTTTCACTTTAGAAATGCAAACCACAGGGTTCCCCTGGATGTTACTCACACCAACATTCTTGTCACCTTAGCGGTATATTCCTGTTTGCATCTGGGTAACGTTTCTGCACCTGCAAAATGCCTCTGACGATTCATTCTCTGCTTCACTGTCCCAAGCAAGGCCCTGGGGCGTCTCAGTCTCCGCTGCAGGCTCCAGGTGGGAACAGGGCGGGAGGGGAGGAGGTGCTGTTGGCGAGGGAGGAGACACCTGGGGGGCCAGCCTGCCCTTAACCTGCCGAGTCAACCCCCCTGACGCTTCCAGAAACAAGAAACAAAGTTTCCTTCTGCGCGCTGGCATTTTGCATCTGGTCTTCCCCATCATTCCAAGGCGTCTGGTTCTTCCAAGGAGCTGCTGACAAGCTGCAATCCATTTTGGACAGACACGAGTTGCAGGAACCCATTGTGCTGAGCTGGTGTCCTCAGCGAACTTCTTTTTTTTTATAAATCGTTGCAGTGAGCTTGCTTCTCATTGGGTGGCTTCTCTTGTTGCAGAGCACAGGCTCTAGGCGCTCCAGCTTCAGTAGTTGTGGTGCATGGGTTCAGTAGTTGTGGCTCGTGGGGTCTAGAGCGCAGGCTCAGTAGTTGTGGCACACGGGCTTTGTTGCTCTGCAGCATGTGGGATCTTCCCGGACCAGGGCTCGAACCTGTGTCCCCTGCATTGGCAGGTGGATTCTTAACCACTGCGCCACCAGGGACGTCCCACACACAGACAATTTTCCTCAAAGATTCCTTCAGCCTTCTTAGCCTGTTTGGAGCCAAGGAAGTTCTCTGTCTCTGGATAAACTTCATCTGTCAGAGAAAGTTGGTCTTATAGTCATTGTCTTATGTACAACAGCAACAGAGTTGATATTCTTTTTCTCCTTCAGCAAATCAATCTCGGTTCTGAAAAGATCTGGTTGAAAAGCCAGTATTCCCGTTCAGATCAGGAAGGTCAACCTGATCAGAAAAAGGACAGGTTTTCACTTTATTACCAGTCAAGTTCTGCTTTAAGAAGAGGACCACGACAGCTGTCCCCATTGCTAGGCATCGGAAGAGGAGATTTAGAATTGTAAAACGTAGTGGTCTCTTGACAAACGAAGGCCGTTTTCTGGGTTCCCATGTCTTGGGTTACGATCATTTAAGAAGCGGTAGAAAGAACTGAAATGCCACCTGCTCTGCTGTTACTATCTGTGTTTCCTTAGCAAAATCCAGAACCTCTTGGCACTTCTGCAGTGGCAGACGGCCCAGCTGAACGGTTCAGGCCCTAGCTCCGTGCCAAGGTACCTGGGTCCAAATCCTGACCCTGTGTTTTCTTTTTGAGCAACTCTGGGCAAATTACTTAATATTCCTTGACCTCAGTGATCTCAGTTGTAAGATGAGTATAATACTTGTACTTATATGTAGAGTTGTTCTGAGGATGAAATGATTTAATTTATGTACAGCTCATAGAATAATGCCGGGGACCATGGCAATCACTCAGACAAAAAAGGGGGGGATAGTAGCTAATATTATTTACAAAGTGGGGCTAATAATGCCCACTTTCTAGGAGAGCTGTGGGGAAGATTCAAAGAGCTAATATTTAAATATTGGGCACCAACTAGGTCCTCAGCTATGCTTCCATCCCTCCCCCTCCTAAGGCTGCTGTACCTGGGATGTTGACTATCACACATGTACAGAAGCTTTGAAAGGGAAGAAAGCAGGAAGCAGATAATGTGGGTGAGGGTGTGGGAATTCCCTGGCAGTCCAGTGGTTAGGACTTGGCGCTTTCATTGCCGTGGCCCCAGGTTCAATCCCTGGTCGGGGAACTAAGATCCCGAAAGCTGCACAGTGCACCAAAAAAAACAAAAAAAGAAAAGAAAAAAAAAAGAAGTGCATGCAGAAACATGGATGGACCTAGAGATTATCATACTAAGTGAAGTAAGCCAGACAAAGACAAATACCATATGATATCACTTATATGTGGAATCTAATATATGGCACAAATGAACCTATCTATGAAAAAAAACGGACTCACAGACATAGAGAAAAGACTTGTGGTTGCCAAGAGGGAGGGGGAGAGGGAGAGGGATGGATTGGGAGTTTGGAGTTAGCAGATGCAAACTATTATATACAGGATGGATAAACAACAAGGTCCTACTGTATAGCATAAGGAACTATATGCAATATCCTGTGATAAACCATAATGGAAAAGAATATAAAAAAAGACTGTATATATGTGTATAACTGAATCACTTTGTACAGCAGAAATTAACACTGTAAATCAACTTTACTTCAAAAAAAAAAAAAAAAGAAATGCAGGTGAGGGTGTGTTGGAGCACCAGGCAGGTGGGGCTGTTGATACCACAGTGGCCCCATCCTCCTGGGCATCCGCTATGCCTCTGGCCTTGCAGCCCCATGGAGCAGGCCCTTCTAGGGCGCTGAACTGGATTCCCCCTTTTGATGAACATTTCTCTGCAGGGTGGCTTTTTTAAGAAGGGGTCCCCCAGTCTGGACCCTGAGGTGGGTCCCCTTTGGGGTGGCCCACCTTCATCTAGAAGTACTGTCCACCTTCCAGAGCAGGGGCCGGCAAATGGCTCAAAGGGTCATGTAGAAAATATTTTTGGCTTTACAGGCCATATGGTCTCTGTCGCCATTACTGAAATCTGCCATTATGGCTCAAAAGCACCATGTACAGTACCTAAAGGAATGGGGGTGTGGCCTGTGTTCCAGTAAAGGTTTATTTAGGGGCACTGAAATGTGTATTTCATTTTATGGTCATGTGTCACGAAACAGTACTCTTCCCTTGCTTTTTTTCTCAACCACTGGAAAATGTGAAAACCATTCTTAACTCCCAGGCAACATAAAAACAGGCAATGGGACTGGATTCAGCCCGGGGGCCATGGGTTTGCCAACCCCTACAGATCCCTTTGCCAGTCTAGGCGATTTGCTTTTGATAATGTCTCGTCATTGTTTTCGACTTTTTATTCTCATTTGATGTCAGATGTAATGCCAGCCTGACAGGCTCACCACGATGTATGCGGCGGTTCTTTCTCCTTGAGTAGATGTGATTTTGCTCATAACATTTGTGTATCTATGAACTATGGTATAGACTCATGTGATAATGGACTTGGGCAGCTTTGAGCTTTTGATTTTTTTTTCATTTCTGAATTTTCATTTCTGCATCAGTGTCTGATGGATGTGCACCGATTACTTTTTTATTATGAGAAAATACACACAAGATAAAAATTACCACTGTAACCATTTGAAGGTGTGCAATTCAGTGGCATTAAGTACATTCACAGTGTTGTGCAACTATCAGCATTCTCTTGTTCCAGCACTTACTCACCACCCCATCATTAATTCTTCCATCCCTTTGGAGGTCGTCTATTACAGGCTCTTAGAGAACAGGGCCCCATTTTGCAAGCAACAGTCAACACTTTACAAACATGGAAACAACCCTGCCTTCTTCATTGAGTTCAGAGTCGAAGAGTGAAATGAAAACAGCTAGACTGATTTTCAGGAAAAACAACAATTAAGTTTAATGTGTCTTCATATTTTTTTCTGTCTTGATTTTCTCTTATTCTAGCATCATTTTAAACATGCAGTTATGCATACCATGACTTTGTAGGTTTTACTTTTTAAGACTATCTAGAAAAATAATTATTTTCTCCTAAAATAGCTGTAACTTCAGTCCCTCTTTCTTGGTAAAGAGTGGCACCTGTAACCTATCGCCACATGGACCAAACCAAATGGTGTCCAGTTGGCGTGAAGTAAAATAAATGCATGTGCAGTTTCCTCACTCTTTCTCTTTACACATCGACATCTTTGACAAATTGTTAAAATAAAATAATAAATGGCCTGAAATACTGCTGCTATATCTATGCAAACCATTAATACTGCTATCTGTAGAGTAACCCTCTGTTTTTTTTTTATTTTTGGCTGCGTTGGGTCTTCATTGCTGTGCACAGGCTTTCTCTAGTTGCGGTGAGCGGAAGCTACTCTTCGTTGTGTGTGCTCAGGCTTCTCATTGGGGTGGCTTCTCTTGTTGTGGAGCATGGGCTCTAGGCACACAGGCTTCAGTAGTTGTGGCACGAGGGCTCAGTAGTTGTGGCTCACGGGCTCTAGAGCGCAGGCTCAGTAGTTGTGGTGCACGGGCTTAGTTGCTCCGCGGCATGTGGGATCTTCCCGGACCAGGGCTCGAACCCGTGTCCCCTGCATTGGCAGGAGGATTCTTAACCACTGCGTCACCAGGGAAGTCCCAACCCTCTGTTTAATACAAGGAAACCCCTGGAAGATCCCTTTCATGCTCTTCAGCTTTCTGTTTCGTATCTGATTTGTCTAAACCACGCGTCATTAGACCTATGCAGAAAGTGGACGGTGAAGACACCCGATCCTTATTCTGGAGTCAAAATACCCCTGGAGTGTATATAAAACTACGTTGTAACTCTGTCAGTGCAGGGCTTCGAGACAGCTTGGCCTCGAAAATCTTTTGAGGTGGTTTTTCACCAGTTGGTGGTCTTGCGCCTAACCTCCGAGTTCCTGGTTCTTTGCATGAGAAAGAGACATGCTTTACAAACCACCTGGCTTGGCAAATCCAGGTGGCGAGGAGTAAGCTTGAGACCTGCACTTAGGTGATTTCAACCCCAGCCGCTGGCAGACATGGGAGAAATCAATTTTCCCCATATAAGTGATAGTTTTCTCAGAACTGGGTTTACAGAATCTTTAATATATTATTTTTCCCTGAAATACATATTACTGACTGAAGCTGTTTCATAGCTATACCTCTTGTCACTGTTTCATATATGAAATATAAATATATGTTTACATGTATATAATTATAAATATATATACATGCATATACATATACTTGCATATACATATATACAAACATATACCCATATATACATGTATACATATGCATAAACACATGCATGCACATATATATATATATACACATATGTGTGTGTGTGTGTGTGTCTACACACATATGGCTAAAAGACTGACTTCTAAGTGTGACCTCTAAGTTATATCTGCGGGCTGCTAACCTCAACATTTCAGATCTTTTTTCCTCCAGGAGGAGAAGGGATAATAGTTTGCTTAGATTCTCGCGTGTGATTGAAGATTGAATGTACTTTCCCCCATGATCTATGCTCAGGCAGGAGTGTTAACATCAGAGCGTGAATCCAATTACCTCACTGTCACTTTTTCTCTTCCCACCTGTCAGCATCACTGTGCGTGACAGAAAGGAAATAGACCCTTCAAAAGAGATGAGAGGCCTTTGATCTCTGGCACCAAGAATTTATTGGAAACCTTAGGAAAGTCATGACTGCGGGTCAGCTGAACCCAACCTGCCCAGGGCTATTTGAACCGTTGCTACTGTACTTGCTCTCCTGTTTCAATTACAGCCGAGTTGTAGTCTTTGACTGGGACAGGCTGCAGAAAATGACCTGGGGAGGAGCCTGCAATTGGATTGGGAGACATGGGCCTTGAGGGACCTTGGCTTTGTCTTTCTGGCTGACTTGTCTGGACCACATGACACCATCTGCAAACTCCCAGGGTGCTTTTAGCTGGTAGAATGAAAGACTCTTAGCATTGGAATGGCTTTAGTGGGCATTCTCTGGGCTGCTTCATCCAGCACAGGCATTGCCACTGCGGGCTCAGCAGATTCTGCTGCAACACACACAGCCAGGGGCTCACTGCCTTCTTTCCCCACCTAACCCGCACCCAGGGCCAGCATCATGGGTGAGCGGCCTGTACAGTTGCACAGGACCCGCACTCAGAAGGGCCCTGCACTTGGTTTAATGCTCTGCTCTTGCTGTCTTGAAATTCTTGGTTTTTCAGCAAGGAGACCCTGCATTTTCATTTCACACTGGGCCTCACAAATTATGTAGCCATCCTGGCAGGACACGTAAGCTTCTTTTCCCCACCAATCACACACAGCACGTCTGCACCCAGCGATTACCTAGGACCTTCTGCCTTGGATCCTGCTCTGCTCCAGGCTCAGATCGGCTTCCAGCTCTGGGCTTTCCCACCTGGTTCCAGTGCTGCTTTGACCTGACCCGCCTTGAGCCCTAGGACTTGAAGTCTGAACCTTGCTTCCCTCGCCTGACATTTCAAGGTTAAATGCCCCAGAGGTTACAGGCTCTGTTCACATCTTGGTTTTTCTCACTTGGATGACTTACAGTAAATTCACTGCCCAACCCAGCTCTGCTCCCCAGACCCCTAACCTAGGCAGGCCCCAGCCAGAAGGGATCAGTCAGCTGATTCTGTTTATGAAGAGTTATGTTGGAGTATATTTTAGTTTAATATCCTTTATATTGAGCCCCAAATCTACTTTCCTGTAACTCCTACACATTACTTGGTAAATGTGATAGACTGCTAGTGATCGAGTTAGCAAGTCAATTAATGCCCAAACAAGCTTATTTAGTTTTCTTTCTTTCTTGGCCATGTGGCGCAGCATGTGGGATCTTAGTTCCCGGACTTGGGATCATGCCCCTTGCAGTGGAAGCTCGGAGTCTTAACCACTGGACCAGCAGGGAAGTCCCACAACAAGCTTCTTTAAATTAAGTATGTCTGTTATATTTGACAATATTTAACACTCCTTCCCCTTGATTAAAACTTCAGAATGTTTCTTCCAGTCCGTGTTAACACATCCCTATACAACCAGCCCAGCCTCAGACTCCGAATTCTAGGTCAGCACTCTCCACCGCACCATCCCCAATCACCCAGTCTCCCCATTTACCTGCCTCAGGTCTCCCCGGCCCCCATTCAGATGCGCCTGCTCAGGGCTCCTTATCAGACCCTCTTCTATGACCCCATGACTCCTCCAAGTAGCCACCAGGCCTGGCATGTCATTTCATGGTGACAAAAGTCTTCCTAAACATCTTTCACTGGTTTCTGCTTTTGTAGCCCTCACACTGCCTGCGTCCCCAGGCCCTGAATTCTCCCTGGCTCTGGCACAGCAGTGTTTATTTTAACTCATGCTCTGGGTGTGGATCCTGCAGTTACAGTTCTCCCCTTGCCCACCTCCCCACCCACCCCGGCAGAGCTGTCACCATCTCCCCAGACCTGCTCATGGTAACTCTCAGATTCCTTTGTAGCACGGCCCTTCGACTGCACAAGATATGTATGCATGTGTGTGTATATATATATATATGTGTGTGTGTGTGTGTTTGTGCACGTGTGCGTGTTTGGGTATACACACAAGGATCATTTCACTCCTACCGAGAGTGTTCACTTCCTCATGAGGAACTAGCCTTGGACATCACCACGCACTTGACATTTGTGTTCCGATGTCAACTTTAGCTCAGTACTCTACAGGTTAGATGACAGCATCTCCAAATGCCTCGTCTCATATCTGAACCCAAACCCTTGGCTGGCCCCATTTTACACAGCAGTGTTCACTAACCCAGTGGTGCCCACAGCTGGCAGCCCACTGGGATCACATGGAGAGCATTTGTTTCGTGTATATTCTGTGGTAGTACCTCTGAATCAGAGGCTCTGGGAGAGGGACCCTGGAATCTGGATAATTCCCCAGGCTGAACCAAGTTTGGGAACCACTGCCCTACTAGCAGGCCTCCCTCTCCCAGACATAAACCTCATAAGTGGACCTTAAGTGGGCATCTGGTCCATTAGGGTAGGAAGGTGTGATGTTCTCAGTTTTATAGCTGGAATAACCAAGGCCCTGGAGACTATGTGGCTTGTCCAAAGGCAGAGCGGAGCTAGGACACTGTGTGTTTGCCTCCTAGGGGCTTCTCTTTCCACTGTCCATGGGACCGCTCACCCGTGTGTGTATGGTGAGATCCATGAGCCCTCAACGTGTGCTTGCTGCACGGCATTCTAGATCATAGCCCTGGAACTGACTCAGGCCACATCTGGACTCCACCTGCTGTAAGGTGCCTCTAAAACCCCTGCCTCGCATCCCCACATGCCTACGCTGTGCTACCATGGTCTTTGCACAGAACTGTAATAGAACTGCCGGGTGTTTTTGCTCACGTCTGTCCCCCACTACACTCTGGGCTCCTTGAGTTGGTCATGTACACTCTAGTCAGATGCGGACAGACCCAGGTTTGACTCTCTTTGGAGTATTAGTTTGCTGGGGCTGCCATACAAAAGACCACAGCTGGGGCTTCCCTGGTGGCGCAGTAGTTAAGAATCCGCCTGCCGATGCAGGGGACACGGGTTCAATCCCTGGTCCGGGAAGATCCCACATGCCACGGAGCAACTAAGCCCCTGCACCACAACTACTGAGCCCACATGCTGCAACAACTGAAGCCCGCGTGCCTAGAGCCCGAGCTCCTCAACAAGAGAAGCCACCGCAATAAGAAGCCCACGCACCGCAACGAAGAGTAGCCCCCACTCGCCGCAACTAGAGAAAGCCCGTGCACAGCAACCAAGACCCAACGCAGCCAAAATAAATAAAATAAAATTACAAAAAAAAATAACAACAACAAAAAAAAGATCACAGCCTGGGTGGCTTAAAACAATAGAAACGTATTGTCTCACCTTTCTGAGGGTAGAAGTCCAAGATCAAGGTGTTGTCAGGGTTAGCTCCTTCTAGGCTTTGAGCAATAATCTGTCCCAGGCCTGTGCCTTAGCTTCTGGTGGTTTGCTGGCAGTCTTTGGCGTTCTTTGGCTTGTAGACACATCACCCTGATGTCTGCCTTCATCTTCATGTGGTGTTCTCCCTATGTGGGTATCTGTGTCTAAATTTCCCCACTTTATAAGACCCTAATGACCTTATTTTAACTTTACTTCTGTAAAGACCCTGTCTCCAAATAAGATCACCTTCTGAGCTACTGGGTGTTAGCACACCTACATAGCCTTTCAGGGTGTGGAGGCACAGTTGAACCCATAACTGGTTTCATGACTTTAAGCAAGTAACTGAGACCTGTAGAATCTCAGTTTCTTCATCTGTGAAACCAGAATTTAAAAAAATACCTACTACACAGGCTTTTTCTCAGTAATTATTATCAGATTTAGATGAGGGACTTAAAGTTTTATTTTCAAAGCAAGGTACCAAGCAGTGAGGTTAGTTGTTATAATCTGGGTTAAAAGAGGTGGGGTAACCCTCCATCCATTCTGTGCGTGTGTGTGGGTGAGTGTCCACGTGTGTGCACGTGTGTGTGTGCCCGTGCGTGCGTGCCGTAGACTGATTAAACCGTCAGACCATCAGAGCCTAAGGCAGACTCGAACAGAAACCACACATCAAATAAACATAATAACTTCCAATTTTCACTCAAACGCAAGGCGATATCAACACGAAAATCACAAACTAGGCACTTTTGGTGCTGCTAAATCGGCCTTATCTTTTTGTTTACAGTTGGTGATGTGTTCCCCAAACTTCCTGATCAGAACCATTAAAAGCACAGATCTCCTTCTGAGAGAGCCAGGTCCAGCTGGTCTGGGCGGGACTGAGGGATCTACATTTTCCCACCTCCTCATCTTGCCTCATGGGACAAGCCCGGGAACCCTGGCAAAGTCAACCGGGGCTGCTCTCCCTGTGGAGGCCCTGGCTTCTCATACCCTGCCGCTGACTGGCCAGGTGTAAGTCTATGAACCTGGGGAGCGTTGGGGGGCAGGGCTCAGTCTCCTCAACTCCAGCCTTGTGCCTGACTTTGAGTTGAGATCTCACAGTCCTTGCCAGCTCTAAAATGCCATCCCTTGTCTTGTCGGTTCAGACTTGTCTGCATTACCATATTCTCCTTGAATACCTCCAGCATCTTTTCCCATGTGTCTTCCCACCAGCTGGCAAGGTGAGTGTTCTCTGCTCAGTGGGCGTCCAGCCAAGCTGACCTGCTGATGGGCCAGAATAAAATGTGGAGAAGAGCAGCTGACCGGGGCGCCGGCACACGAGAGAACAACTTGTGCGCAGTCTTCTCCCTCAAGAGCATCTTGTTCTGCCTTTCAGGGAAAGCTGTGGACCAGCTGGGTGAGTTTGTTTCAGGCTTACCTTTCCACGCTTGGTGAATCGTTGCGAAAGTTGGTTGGTTATTTAAATGTCCTTAGCGGACTCAGTGTTTTGCGATGAGCAAGTTGTTTTAATTTTGTTTTGTTTCATCAGATGAAAGAAAGAGTTACCCTCCTGCTCTGCTTGTGGGAATGCAAACTGGTGCAGCCGCTTTGGAAAACAGTTTTGCAGTTTCTTAAAATGTTAAACATGGCGTTATATGACCCCGCAATTCTACTCCTAGGTGTACACCCCAGAGAAAGGAAAGCATGTCTACACAGACACTTGTGCATGAATGTTTATAGCAACATTATTCATAATAGGCAAAAGGTGGAAACCACGCAGATGCCCATCAATAGACGACTAGATAAACAAGTTGTGACATATCCACACAATGGAATGTTACTCAGTCACAGAAAGGAATGAAGTACTGTTATATTCGACAACTTGGATGAACCTTGAACATAGAAAGTTAAGTGAAAGGTACCAGACAAAAAGGATCCCATATTGTATGCTTCCTTTTATATGAAATGTCCAGAAAGCAGATTAGTGGTTTCTGCCAGGGCCTCGGGGAAGGGGAAACAGGAGTGACCCCTCACTGCCTGTGGGGCGCTCTGGGGTGATGAAAAAGGTTTGAAACCAGAGAAGAATGGTGGTCACACAGCAGTGAATGCACGAAATGCCCCTGAGTCATACCCTTTAAAATGGTTCGTTGCGTGTTATGTGAATTTCACATCCGTAGAAACAGAGGAAAGGGTAGAGGAGCGTGTCGGGGAGCGAAGGAAGGAAGAATGGGAAAGAGAGGGCGGGAGGTGATATGATTACGCCTGATGTGAATTTCCTCAGTTTAAAGGAAAATGTGACCCTGTGTCACTGAAACAGAACAGAGTATTACTCTGATTACAGCGACCGCAGATCTCCTCTGAGGGCTGGAAGCGTCATCGTTTCCTCTCTCTGAGAGCAGCCTCTGGTACTGTGAGTCACAAGATGCAGTGGTCAGCGTGAAGTCTTCCCCAGCGCAGGGGGCTCTGCTCAGACTCTGAGCCAAACGAGGTTCTTCCAGCCCTGGGGTCTGGTCTCCCACCTCGGGGCTCAGTGGGCACGTGGGGGACCCAGGGGAGTGTGAGCCCTCTGGGCTGCAGGGTCACAAGCCCACATGTAGGGACTCCTTCTTGTCAGCTCTTAACTGGGTAAATCCTACTTTTCCTAGTGCTTGGCAGGGTAAAGACTTGGATTAAAAAACAAACAACAAACCCCGATGGGGATTCGAGGTGGATGACAGAGAAGATGTGCTGGTGGTCAGTGTAGAGGTCCCACTTGGAAGGGTTTCAGCACAAGTCCTTTGCTGCCCCCATGTCAGGTCCCTCTCAGATGAGCCTGGGTGAAGTTCTCAGGCAGGGTTGACCGTGTAACAAAACCCGTTCAGTATGAGAATGGAGTTCTGCACAATTCATTAACTCAGCTGTCAGACCCACACAGGCTGTCGGAATGACTGACCTTGGCTGCTGGCCTAGACTGCCGCCTCCAGGACCCCCCTACTGGGGGCTGGTGTCCACCGGTGGGCTTCAGCCACCGCCCCCAACATCACCCATAACCAATGGCTGCTTCCCAGACCTCGGACTACACCTATGTCCCGCTCGCGGGCACTCAGTTCTGACTCTGACCATTCCCGGATTCAGGGCCTGGACTGACAACTGTGCAGAATCCCAGCTGAGAAGTCATTTGAAAAGAGCCCGTTGTGTTATATGTGGAATCTAAATTACGACGCAAATGAACGTATCTGCGAAACAGAAACAGAGTCACAGACACAGAGGACAGACTTGTGGTTGCCAAGGGGGCGGAGGGCTGGGGGAGGGAAGGATTGGGAGTTTGGGATGAGCAGAGGCAAAGTATTATATATGGGATGGATGAAGAACAGGGTCCAGCTGTAGAGCACAGGGAACTAGATTCAATACCCTGTGATAAACCACAATGGGAAAGAATACGAAAAAGAATATATATACATGTAACTGAGTCACTGTGCTGTACAGCAGAGATGAACACAACCTTGTAAATCAACTACACTTCCGTAACATTGAAAAAAAAAAAAGGGGCCATCGTGACTCCCAGCCTAGGCCTTGCCACAGTCAGGGTGAGGGTCCTGGGTGCGTCCCAGGCCTCTCAAAGGGCACACACTCTCTCGGGAGGCTGAGCCTGGACAGACCCAGAGCTCCACTGTCTCCAGGACAGCCAGCCAGCTCCCTCCAGCAGCTCAGGCAGTGCTTTGTGGTTCCAGATCGATGCTCAGAATGTAACAGGGAAGAACCTTCTGTATTCTGTTACAAGTTAATCGCTAAAGGGATGTTGCCTATAAGCTTAAGTTATACATCGTGGCCCATCTCTGGGAGCCCTAACCCTAACCCTAACCCTGCTCCCCAGGTCATGAGCATTTAGCTAAGATACCTTTGGTTAGCTCACAGGAAATATCCTGACCAGGCCCATCTGGGAATGACTGCAGGGAGGAAGAAATTAACATCTCCCCTCCAGGAGGCTGACGGGAACAAGCAGATGTTTGACTTTACTCCCTCCCCTTTTAATATTAAAGAAGCCTGAATTCTAACCCAGGCAAGATGGTTCTTTGGGACACGAGTCCACCGGCTTCTGGGCCTCCTGGCTTTCCAAATCAAGTCACTATTCCTTACCCCAGCCCCTCATCTCCCGATTTATTGGCCTGCCGTCGTGCGGTGAGCAGTATGAGCTTGGGCTCGGTGACAAGGTGGCGACCTTCTCAGCTTCACAGCCCCCTGGTGGGTCCCTGCTGAAGTCCCCTACTCAGTGGGAGAGGACGGGGTGGTCCCTGAAGGGACGATCTCCCTTTAGAAGTCCTCACTGCCCTGAGCCTGTTCTGATGTAAAACGCACGATTCCCTTAGATTCCTGTTATGATGGCTAGTTTCTTCTTCTTCTTCTTCTTTTTTTAATTAATTAATTTATTTCTATTTATTTTTGGCAGTTTGGTCTTTGTTGCTGCATGCGGGCTTTCTCTAGTTGCGGCGAGCGGGGCTACTCTTCATTGTGGTGTGTGAGCTTCTCATTGTGGTGGCTTCTCTCATTGTGGAGCATGGGCTCTAGGTGTGGGGTAGTTGTGGCACGTGGGCTCAGTAGTTGTGGTTCGTGGGCTCTAGAGCGCAGGCTCAGTAGTTGTGGCGCACAGGCTCAGTTGCTCCGCAGCATGTGGGATCTTCTCAGACCAGGGCTCGAACCCGTGTCCCCTGCATTGGCAGGTGGATTCTTAACCACTGCGCCACCAGGGAGGTCCGCTAGTTTCTTCTTATTTGAGTATTTTGGCAAAGGACTTCATTGTTCTCAGGGCTAAGACTTTCAGTAAAGCACCCAATCTTTTAATCAGATCATTAAAATTAAATGAAAAATTTAGTTTTTATTTGAAAAATTTAAACTTCATTGAAAATTAAGTGAAAACTGAAGAAGAGTATTTACATTTACAACAATGCAGCACAGTTGTGAGACTGGAGTTCTGAACTGCTCCCCCCTCCTCCCATCCCCCCAAACATAATCCTACCTGAATACCACCCTCCAATGATGGAATCTGTGCCAGGTCATGTCTCCAGGGCCGGAGCTTACGGCCGCCCCATCACATGGTGTGGCAACTCATGCTTCTTAATCAGAGCATCAGATGATTTAGTCGGTGCAGTCATGCTTTTATTTTTACAAAGCTTTTCCCCAGCCAGGGCTGCTCTGAGCTCAAGGGCCTTTCCTTGGCTCCACTTCAATAAATAACTCGACTAATTTCCTGTGCCGGGGGCCCTTTCTCCAAGATTTCTTCTCACATGAGCCACACCGTTAGAGCCCAAATCGACTTCAGAGTGTGCTATGAAAAAAGAGCCCTGGAATCAGAGACTGAATGAAGCATGGGCTTGAATTCTGCCTTTGCCCTTGGTAGCTGTGTGACTTTGAACAAGTTAGTTAACTTCTCTGGGCTTCCACTTCTACATCTGTGAAACAGGACTTACAAACAGGATGCAAAGAGAGAAAGGAGCTCAGGCCCAGAGATGCATTTAAAGCCCAGCTCTGGGGCTTGCCCAGTTCACAGCCCTGGCAGTCCCCTGACCTCCCAAAGCCTCCGATGTCACCCGCTGTGAAGGGGAGAGACTCCACCTGCCTCTGGGAGTTCTTTGGGAAATTAAAAGAGAAAATGCATGTGCCGTGCCTGGCATGTGGTTAGGTGCTGAAGAAATGTTTTCGTTGACTATAAAATAAAGATAAAACACACCATATATCTACCTCCATGGACTTTTGAAAGGATCAGATTCACAATATATATGAAAATACGCCATAAACTGTAAAGAATGTGAAATGTCATTATCATTATTGGAATCTATTTTTTCTCTTAGGCCTATCAAAGCTTGAAAAGGTTGGGAAAAACAGTACCATAAACATCTGAATATCCTTTCCCTAGATTCACCAATTATTAACATTTGCTCCCTCCCTCTATATATCAATATCTATGTCAACCTCTATTTATTGACTTACCACCTATTTATAATTTGTTGAACCATTTGAAAGTAAGTTGCAGACATCATACTTGATACCCAAGTACTTTAGCATTTATCTCCTAAGAATAATGTAATTCTCTTTATATAAGTACTATTATTACCAAGAACTTTACCATATATACAATAATATTATCTAATATACATTCTACCCTTAAATTTCCCCAATTATTCCCACAGTTTTCTTTATAGCTTTTTTTTTTTCCAGTACAGGATCCTAATTTCATTTGGTTGTTATGTCCGTTTAGCCATCTTTAGTCTAGAGCTGTGCCTTTCAATACAGAAGCCCCCAGTCCTATGTGATTCTTGAGCCCTTGAAATATGGCTGGTCCAAATTGAGTGTACTCAAGACTTAACACACACACACAAAATGTAAATTATCTCATCAGTAATTCTGTATATTGATTGCATATTGAAATGATAATACATTGAATGTATTGGGCTAAAAATACATTATTAAAATTAGTTTTACCTGTGTCTATTTAAAAAGTTTAAATTGCATGTATAGCTCACATTATATTTCTGTTGGACAGCACTGTTCTAGAATATTCTCTCGCCTTTTTTTTCTCTTGTGACATGGACATTTTTGAAGAGTCCAAGCCAATTGTCTTGTAGAAGGACCTACAATCTGAATTTGTTTCCTTTTGACTAGATCTGGTTTAATCTTTCTGACAAGGATATGACCTAGGTGGTATCGGTACTTTACAAGGCATCACATCAGGAGGTTCCCAGCGTCTCGTTGGGATTGCAAAGTCTGATCACTTGGTTAAGGTGGCATCTGCCAGATCTCTCCAGTATAAAGTCCTCCGACTCCCTTGTAATCAATAAATAACCTTAGGGGTGATCCTTTGAGATCACGTGCACATCGTGCTCCTGCAATCTTTTTCCAATGGTTTTAGCATCTAGTGATGATCTTTGTCTGTATCAATTAGTATACATCAAAGGTTGCAAAAAGCACAGGTGTCTTAACTTTTTAACTCAGTGGCTTGACTAATTTCCTATTTGTGTCATTTATGCACAATTTCCTGTTAGTGTGAACAATTCACTAACTTATAAATCTCACCGGTTACTGGTTGCGTAGCTTTTCCTTGCATAGAATCCAGACCTAGGGTGCAACGCATTTTGTATAATCTTTATTAATGGTTATTTAGGTCTGATTTTTTGCTATTAAAAATATTGATTCCATGAACATCCTTTTAAACTGTCCATGCAAACATTTCCTTCTTTGAGATATATTCCTAGAAGTGGTATTGCTGAGGTTGTTTAGTGAAATTTTTGATACCTATAGTCAGATTGCCCTCCAGAAATACTGCACAGTTCATACTTCAGTGAATCATCCAGGATGCTTTCAGCTGCAAAGGAACAACAATCCCAATACAAGTTGGCTTAAAGAATAAAGACATTTATTTTCTCACACAAACCAGAACTCCAGATGAAAGGGACAATACACTCTATTTTTACTCGACTTCAGTTTTTCGAAAGACACTGGTTGGGACCCACCAAACAAACTTCATGTCTATAGCTTGAAAAATACTGGCTTAAAATGCTTGGGTTCCATTCTGGACCTGGAGACAGGAGGCTACCTGAACAAATTCTGACTTGGGAAAGGAAGAGTAGAAGTCCATCATCTTTATCTACAAGCGGTAGCAAAGCACACCTTTCCCCAGGCCCTCCCCACCCTAGACATCACTCAGCTTCCTAGTCTTTGCCAATCTAATAGTGAATAAACTATTTCTCTTTTTAAATTTCTCCTGTATAACAGTGAGATTTCATGGGCAAGCAGTATTGCATAGCGTAGGATCTTGTGAGACACCTTTCTGGGTTCATAATCTGGAAGCACCACTTATCAGCTGTGTGACCTTAAGCAAGTTATTTAACCTCTCTGTGCCTCTGGCTCCTCATCTCTAAAATGGAGATGATAATACTTACTTTATAGGTTTGTAATGAGAATGAAAAGAAATAATTTGTGTAAGTGCTTCGCACAGTAAGTGCATTTCAGAAAGCAACTGCTTTGTCATGTGTAGATTTCTGTTGCTCTATCGGGATGGAGCAGAATCTGGGCTTGAACTCACCTCACCAGGAAAAAGAAGTCAACTGGCACGTGATCTGTGCGGGCTGGACTGCGTCCTGGTTTTCTGACCCCACACAGCTCATGGTACAGATCAAAGGGAAGGACTGCTCGTGGGGCAAAGCCCTGGAGCCCCCGAGAAAGAAGATGACCAGGACTCTGTCTTCTAGGGCTTCACTAAGGAGAAAATGGCAAACGAACATGAAAATACAAATGCCCTCAGTACAGACATGTTTCACATGCAGTACACGCAGCTCCTTGTCCTTGCTTTGCCCCCCGTTCATAGGTTCACAGCAGCCACTTCACCAAGTCTGCTATCTTCCTTCAGGGTCTTTTTTTTTTAATTGAAGTATAGTTGATTTACAATGTTGTGTTAATTTCTGCTGTACAGCAAAGTGATTCAGTTATACATATACACATTCTTTTTTAATATTCTTTTCCACTATGGTTTATCATAGGATATTGAATATACTTCTTTGTGCTATACAGTGGGACCTTGTTGTTTGTCTAATCTATACATAAAAGCTTACATCTGCTAACCCCACTCCATCCCTCACCCCCTCTCCCTTGGCAACCACAAGTCTGTTCTCTATGACTGTGAGTCTGTTTCTGTTTCATAGATAAGTTCATTTGTGTCCTATTTTAGATTCCACATATAGGTGATGTCATATGGTATTTGTCTTTCTCTTTCTGACTTACTTCACTTAGTATGATAATCTCTAGTTGCACCCATGTTGCTGCAAATGACATTATTTCATTCTTTTTATGGCTGAGTAGTATTCCATTGTATATATGTACCACACCTTCATCCATTCACCTGTCGATGGACATTCAGGTTGTTTCTATGTCTTGGCTGTTGTGAATAGTGCTGCTATGAATATAGGGGTGCAAGTATTTTTTGAATTATAGTTTTGTCTGGTTATATGCCCAGGAATGGGATTGCTGGATCATATGGTTTCTCTATTTTTAGTTTTTTGAGGAACCTCCATACTGTTCTCCATAGTGTGTGCATCAACTTACACTCCCACCAACAGTGTAGGAGGGTTCTCTTTTCTCCACACCCTCTCCAGCATTTGTTATTTGTAGACTTTTTAATGATGTCCATTCTGACCAGTGAGAGGTGATACCTCATTGTAGTTTTGATTTGCATTTCTCTAATAATTAGTGATGTTGAGCATCTTTTCATGTGCCTACTTGACCATCTCTATTTCTTCTTTGGAGAAATGTCTATTTAGGTCTTCTGCCCGTTTTTCGATTGGGTTGTTTTTTTTGTTGTTATTGAGTTGTATGAGCTCTTTGTATATTTTGGAAATTAAGCCCTTGTTGGTCACATCATTTGCAAATATTTTCTCCCATTCTGTAGGTTGTCTTTTCGTTTTGTTTATGGTTTCCTTTGCTGTGCAAAAGCTTGTAAGTTTGATTAGGTCCCATTTGTTTATTTTTGTTTCTATTTCTATTGCCTTGGAAGACGCTTCAGGGTCTTCTATTTGGTCTGAGATCCTTGAGCCTTGGTCCATGTCCTTCCATCTTGGACAGGTGCCAGCACCTTGCCTGACACATGTGAGCGCTGAGTCAATGGTAGATGATTGGCTAAATAAATACAATTCACAACCATGTGAGGAAGACGCCCAAGTAATTGGAATGTTGTTTTTCCTTTGATTTCAGTTTTCCCTCTGGGATCCATAGTGGTTTATGTACAAAATCTCATGGTCAGTGTCTCTTTAGTGGGGGAAGGGAGCCTAAGTATTTAGGGAGAACAGGAAGTGTCAAAAGGATTAAAAGAAAGAAAAAGAAATGTTAAGTGTTCTTGCGGAAGAACTGATACCATAGAAGGAAAGCCTGTGAGAGTCTGATGAGCAAACTGTAAAGGGGCCTGTGAAATCTTCCAGGTTTCAGTGCAGACCTAAGCCAGGGCTGCTTTGTTTTCTCAAGGTCTAAGAGCCTTGACACAGTTGTCATGTGAATGCATGCAGGTAGATTTCAATTGAGATTAATAAGGAAAATGTGACTTGCCCCTAATTGAAAAGTGGACAGATGACAGGAGCAGGTAAATCATAGAAGAAACACAAATTCCCCCAGAAGAAGTAAAATATTAGGTTGACATTAATCACCCAGTGTCACTTTCTGAAACGCGTTTTCTGTGCTAAGCACTGTCCATGAATTATCTCCTTTAATCCTCACAATAAATCTATAATGTAGATATCTTTAATCCCCCTTTTAGATACCCCCATTTGATATTTTTATCCCCATTTTAGCGAGAGGCTCCTTAACAGAGAGGTTAAGAAACTTAAAGTCACACGGTAGATAAATGGTTCCAGATGACGCACCCAGGTAGGCATCTCACAGAGCCTGCACTGTACAATATTGCTTGTATGTGAAATCTCACTGTTATACAGATGCAACAAAAATGCAGCGGCTTTCTGTAATGTAAGTACACTCTACAACATTAACTCAAATTCTAGAGATGTCCCCCAGATTGGTGACACCAGTTATTGTAGGATAATGGTGACGCTGAAATTTTCAATAACCTTGAAAAATACATGGGGTTTGGGGAGCCACTTCTTCAATCTTCATTGTGGGAAATAATCAAATATAAGTCATCTCCACTCTGTGACAAATTCCCTTTTCCAGGGCTGTCCCGTTACGCTACAGTAACCCCTATGATGACTAAGCCATCAAGACTAAGCCATCATTTTACTGATGATATATGCTATATAGGACCAAATTCTATTAAGCCAGTCTTTGAGTCTGGACCTGGAGGGGAGATTATATCTCTGTCTTTCAAAACTGGGCTCAAAGGGCCAGGATCTATTAACATAATGCGACCCAAGTCCCCTCCTTCTAGGAAGCCTGACCCCGCCAGCTCATTCTCTTCTCTTCCCTGGTGAATCTGCTTCCGGCTCCTTGTGGGGCACCTACCATGACATAGTCTCCCTGAGAGTGGGGTGTTGGGCTGGGCCAGGTCTATAGGCCCCCTCAGTGCCTATCCAGGCAACATGCCTCCACCTTGGGTTATTTTATAGTTACTCGGGGCCACAGAACACAGACAGTGCCAAATCAAGGCAGCAAACCAGAAAAAAGCGAGGACCCATCATTCAGTGCACCAGTGTCTTTATTTTTATGCCAAACGCGGCTGGAGTCCTTTCTGACTCTGACATCCTAAATTATGATCCTAATAAATATTTATCTAGACAACAGCACATAAATCAGTTGATGACTTCCCATGTTACTTATAAACCTGCAAGGGTCAGAGGTAAAGAACCAAGGACAATTAAGTGTCTTAAAATTGAAGTTCCAGATATGGAAAGAGAATTACAGGCAGACCTCATTTAATTGCACTCTGCTTTATTGTGCTCTGCAGATACTGCGTTTTTTACAAATTGAAGGTTTGGGGCAACCCTGCGTCGAGCAACTCTATCGGTGCCATTTTTCCAACTGCATTTGCTCACTTTGTGTTTCTGTGGTAATTCTATTGGTAATTCTCACAATATTTCAAACTGTTTGTTTCATTGATATTCTATTTGTTATGGTGATCTGTGATCAGTAATCTTTGATGGTACTGCTACAACTCACTAAAGTCTCAGCTGATGGTTAGCATTTTTTAGCAATAAAAGTTTTTTGTTTTTTTTTTAAATTTCTTTTTTGGCCACGCCTCGCGGCATGTGGAATCTTAGTTCCCCAGCCAGGGATCGAACTCATGCCCCGTGCAGTGGAGGCGTGGCGTCTTAACCAGACCGCCGGGGAAGTCCCAGCAATAAAGTATTTTAAAATTAAGATATGTACATTGTTTTTTTAGACATAATGCTATTGCACACTTAACAGACTATAGCATAGTGTAAACATAACTTTTATATGCACTGGGAAACGAAAAAATTCGTGTGACTTGCTTTATTGGAGTGGGCTGGAACTAAACCCACAATATCTCCGAGGTGTGTCTATTACTGAAATTTTCTGAGTTCTAATGATTGGTGTATTTAGACTCTCCTCAGCTAAAATCCTTGCCTTTTTCTCAGTTTCTGATAATAAAGAAAATCTGGTGAGCCCATTACCCTGCTTAAAACTTGTCAGTGGCTGCCGGTTTCCCCCCAGGATAAAAGCCAACCCTTTTATCATGGTAAAGAAAGTTCTTCCTAATCTGTCCCCTGCTTACCTGTTAGTCTTCTCTCTCAACACCCCTGACTTCTGCCCCTGGCTAAGCCTCAGCCCTCAGGCACCAACACACCAAGGTTTCTCTGTCTCTTGGTGGGCCCACGAGACCCCTCATCTTGAAACATCCCCTGGCGTCCTTACCCCTCCATCCTCACCTGGCTGAGTGAGTCTTTGTGCATCCGTCTCCGCTAAGGTGTCCTTTCCTCCCAGAAGCTTTCCTCCCTCCCCACCAACCCCCGCAGGTGTGGGAGCTGCTCCTGTATATTCCCATGGAAGTGCTCAGCGTTTTCCATGCTGTGTTACGACTGCCTGTGGATTTCTCTGGCTCCCGCTCCAACTGTAAATTTTTGAGAGCAAAGCCCTTCACTGCTACATTCCCAACACCCAGCCATTGTGTCTGGCACTTAGTAGATGCTTGATAAATATCTGTGATTGAATGTTATTCATGCCCATAGGATTTTTGATATTTGTCACTATGTAAACTGCAGTTATCCATTCTCTTTGTATATATACTCTCTGCCACTTAGAACAACTGAGTGACTCCTCTTTTCCCCCACCCCAAGTTGACACCTACTCCAGCAACCTGAGGGCGGTCCTCTTCCCACTCCTCACACACTCTCAGCCAAGTCTCAACCCTGCTGTGTAGGAACTTGAATGTTACCCTGGAACTGGATTTCATTCAACAAGAAGGGTGAATCAGTAGAAGTGCGTTTAAGATCAGGGGAGCGTGAAATTACAGCGCTGGGCTAAGATGAAGATGGATGCATTGGCAGCACAAAAACATGAGACTAAGGGAGGTTGGTTAGGGAACGGTGACACTAATTGATGTAAATTGGGTTACTGGGGGTAGGAATGGCGAGGAAGAGGCAGATTTGAACTGAGATGTAGGATTTGCCAATTCATCAGATACAGAGACAAAAAAGAGAAAGGCTCAAAGTTGACTTCAAACTCATAGGTCTAGAAAATGGGAAGGCAGGGACTTCCCTGGTGGTCCAGTGGTTACGACTCTGCGCTTCCACTGCAGGGGGCGCGGGTTCGATCCCTGGTCAGGGGACTAAGATCCCACATGCTGTGTGGTGCAGCCAAAAAAAAAAAAAAATTCAAAAAAAGAATAGAAAATGGAAAGGCAGGTGACACCACTCAAAGAAACAGGAAACATTGGAGGGCTTGTGTGAAGTGTTTCACTTTTTCAGAGAGGAGAGGTGTGCATTGGATCTGCTAACAAAGTATGCAAGTTAAAAAGCTTAATTATTCAAATAAAAATTACAGGTAGCATGTGTTAAGTGATTGCTAGGTGCCAATCACTTTACAGCATTCACTTCCTTCATGCTTACTACAACATCGGGAAGTCCATTCTATGATTCTTTCCATTGTACAGATAAGGAGACTGAGGCTTGTCACTGGTCCACATTCACACAGCTTTTCTGGGTGGCAGAGACGGGATCCAGCCTGAGCTCTGTGACCCCAGCACCTTCAGTATGGTGGGAACTGGGGCACGAGGGAGGCTCCGAGCTCTCTGTCAATTTAAGGACCATCCACTTTAGCATGCTAATCGAACACTGATTGGATGAGGTTATCAAGGGAGATAACATGCAGGGGAAGGAGTTGAGAACCAAGGTTGGAAATGGAAGACTAAGACGAGCAGCCAAGGGAAGAAGAGAAGACAGAGGTGGAAATGAAGCAGGAGCAGCAGAGAAGGGGAATGAATGGAGTAAAGCATCTTCGAAGAAGGTAGAAACATGTTTTGGAAGAGAGTGATGGTCGCATCAGTGCTGTATAGAGAGGTCAAGAAGGAAGAATATTTTAAGGCCATGGGATTGTTTATTATTTGTTGATTGGTTGGGTTAATTGTGTGTTTGCCTAAGTCTTCCCAGGCATCTCCAGGCAGAAAGCAGGGAAATGACAAGGAAGCAATTAGGGCGGCATCAGCAGCATACATAGGATTGTACCAGGACCAGTACAGAAAGGTCGAGGCAAATTTGTACTGTGGGTTCCATGCATCAAAGATACAAAGCTGTGACATGCCAAGTATTAAGGTTGCTTGAAACCCACAGGGTATCTCTCCAGCAGAGCTAAAGCCTCAGAATCGCTCTGCGTTGACAAATTGGCATTTAGTTTGAACACACAATCTGAGACGGCCTTGACTCTCATGTACTGGGGCCCCTAAGATCATTTGCCAAAGACCCAGATCTTATTTCAAGCTCGCCTTTCAGGCTCCAGCACCAGATAACATGGGAATATGGCCATTTCCAGAATTAGCTAGAACTGCTGTTCATTTACAACCATTCACATAATACTTTATGTGCAGTGACAGAACTTACAAACCAAGATCATTCTCTTCAGCTTTGCCAGTTGCTAATTAATCTTTCAGCTTGATCTGCACAGTTTCTGGAACTCAGGGAATTTCAGACGATCTCTGCTAACACTGGCCTCTTTGGAAGAGGAGAGGTTTCTTTCCTTTTCCTTGGTTAAATAATAAATGAACTGGTATCCAAGCTGCTAAAACTGAACTCGCATTGGGGGCTTACTGGCTTCAAAGCGTACGTGCTGGGGAGGAGGGATAGGACATCCTGCCTTTAGAAACTGTAGGACGTTAAAACTAAAACACATTGGGACTTCCCTGGCGGTCCAGTGGTTAAGACTCCATGCTTCCATTGTGGGGGGCACGGGTTCCATCCCTGGTTGGGGAACTAAGATCCCGCATGGGAAAAAAAAAAAAACAAAACACTAAAGCAGCACCAAAAACCATCTCACTCAAGCCCTTATTGTTCAGATGAGCAAAATGAAGCCCAGAAATGTGAAGGGGTTTGCTCAAGTCCCCGCGCTGATTACAGCTTTAGGACTAGAGACCCTAAGTCTCTTAGAGTTAATCTAGTTCTCTTTCTACTATGCTATTCAAAAAACAATGCACTGATCCACGCATATCCTCTGTCTAACATCCTAACACGTTAGCATCTAATACCATACACTATCTTCATAAGTACACTTGTGCCTTAGGCAAGAGAGAATGGAAGGAGCCTGGCAGACAAGCTCTTCAAAACATACTGAGCAGATACCCAAGAAGTTTCTTAAGAGGTAACATAAGCTTTAGGGAAAGCCCACCCAGGCTTTGGAATATTCACTCTTGGTTTTAATCTGGGGTTCATCCTATCTAATTTGTGACGTTGCACCAGTTATGACTTAAAATCTATATTAGTTTTCTTTTTCGTTGTTAATATTTATTTATCTATTTGGTTGCACTGGGTCTTTAGTTGTGGCTCGCAGGCTCCTTAGTTGTGGCATGCGAACTCAGCTGCGGCGTGCATGTGGAATCTAGCTCCCTGACCAGGGATTGAACCCGGGCCCCCTGCATTGGGAACGTGGAGTCTTAACCACTGCACCACCAGGGAAGTCCTTGTATTAGTTTTCTATTGCTGCTGTGACAGATTACTACAAACCTAATGGCTTAAAACCACACCAATGTATTCTCTTACAGTTGTAGAACAAGTCCAAAATGAGTCTTACTGATTAAAACCAAGTGTCAGCAGGGCAGTGTCCTTTAGGAGGCTCTCAAGGAGAATCTGTTTCCTTACCTGTTTCAGCTTCTAGAGGCCACCCGTATCCCTTGGCTTGTGGCCCCTTCCTCTCATCACTCCAACTTCTTGCTTCTATCATTACATCTCCCACTACTGACTTTGACCTTCTTGCTTCCCTGTTATAAGGGGTTACATGTGCTTACATCGGGCCTACCCAGACAACCCAAAATAATCTCCCCATCTCAAAATGTTTAACTTAATCACATCGGCAAAGTCTTTTTTGCCATATAAGGTAACGTATTCATAGGTTCTGGGGATTAGAATGTGGGCATCTTTGGGAGCCAGTATTCTGTCTTCCACAAACTCTGAGGCTCAGAGGTAACTCTGGAGATGATAATTTTCATCAAATAGTGCTTAGACATCACTTCCCGCAAGAAGACTTCATCGGCACCCCAAAACTGGGTTAGGGTTTCCTCCTATGTGCTCCCATAGCCATCTGGGCTCACCTTTTTGCCCTTATTACACTGTATTGTAATTTCTTTCCTTATAAATACAGATATATTTATTTCATTTTTTATAGTAGGTCCTTGTTGGTTATCTATTTTATTTTATTATTATTTTTTAAAATTTATTTATTTATTTTTATTTTTGGCTGTCTTGGGCCTTTGTTGCTGTGCACGGTTTTCTCTAGTTGCGGTTAGCGGGGGCTACTCTTCATTGCGCTGCATGGGCTTCTCATTGCGGTGGCTTCTCTTGTTGCAAAGTGTGGGCTCTGGGCGTATGGGCTTCAGTAATTGTGGCACGCGGGCTCAGTAGTTGTGGCTCGCGGACTCTAGAGCGCAGGCTCAGTAGTTGTGGTGCACAGACTTAGTTGCTCTGCGGCATGTGGGATCTTCCTAGGCCAGGGATTGAACCCGTGTCCCCTGCATTGGCAGGCAGATTCTCAACCCCTGCGCCACCAGGGAAGCCCTGGTTGTCTATTTTAAATACGGCAGTGTGTGCATGTCAATCCCAAACTCCCAACTACCCCTCTCCCCCGACCCTTCCCCTCTGGTAACCATAAATTCATTCTCTAAGCCTGTGAGTCTGTTTCTGTTTTGTAAATAAGTTCATTTGTAACATTTTTAGATGCTGCATATAAGTGGTATCATATAATATTTGTCTTTCTCTGTCTGACTTACTTCACTTAGTATGATAATCTCCATGTTGCTGCAGATGGCATTATTTCATTCTTTTTGATGGCTGAATAATATTCCATTGTATATATGTACCACATCTTCTTTATCCATTCGTCTGTCGATAGGCATTTAGGTTGCTTCCATGTCTTGGCTATTGTAAACAGTGTTGCAATGAACATTGGGATGCATGTATCCTTTCGAACCATGTTTTTCTCTGGATATATGCCCAGGATTGGGATTGCTGGATCACATGGTAGCTCTATTTTTAGTTTTTCAAGGAACCTCCATACTGTTCTCCATAGTGGCTGTACCAATTTACATTCTCATCAACAGTGTAGGAGGGTTCCTTTTTCTCCACACCCTCTCCGGCATTTATTGTTTGTAGATTTTTGATGATGGCCATTCTGACTGGTGTGAGGTGACATCTCATTGTATTATACTGTATTGTAACTTCTTGATCATGAGTATATTTTGTACACTAGACTATACAACTCTGGAGAGCAGGGACTGTGCCCAGTTTATTTTTGTATCTCTGGTCCCCAACAGTGTCCAGCACATGCAGTTGCTCAATAAATATATATTTGTCATAAGGATGAAGTGGAGACCATACAAAATGCCCAGTGGTACCTGCCTCAAATAGGTGTTCAGTAGATGAAGGATGCTTTTGCTGACACCCATTATGCCCAAGAAAGTGGGAAAATTTCTATGGGTGACAAGTAAAATGTCTCCATCCTTAATGGGAAAATGCAAGATTGCATGACTTCTAGGTTAGGGACAAAGACCCTTCGGGGCAATTAGAGTCAATGTCATGGTTCACCTTTTCTATTTTTATTATAATGTTGTTTTGCCCAGAACCCAGCACAGATTTGCTGAAGAAAGAGTGCTGGTTGACTTTCAGAGGCCAAGTGAGACAGGAACAGGTGAGAAGAAAGAAACCCACCACCTGCATATCTTTACCCCAACGGGGCAGAGCAGAAATGCAACCTGGTCTGTCTTTACCTTTTCAAGAGCTGTGAACTTTGGCATCTGTTTCTTCTCATCTCAGTGGCCAGAATTGCTTTTCTCTACCAATGTTCATACTTGGTACAGCGGAGGGATGAAAGGATGGGCAGCTGGCCCAGTAATTCTGGGCAGCCTCATGGCGCTGGAGCCACTATATCCTTGGAGTTGCCGTCTGGCCTCATGCAAGTCATTCCTCTTTCAATTCTGTACCTATAAAATGCATGATTCACCTCTCAGATGCCAAGAAACTCAAAGACTCTGTGTTCCTGTCATTAAAGGGTAATATTTAAATTTTAAAAAGCTGCTGTAGACATACCTATCAGACTATTATTAGATGAAAGCTCAAGTCAAGACCAAAGCAAGCTTTGATTTTATTTCAAAGCCTGGAGCAGGAGATCTAGTGCCGGAACTTTAAAGGTGCTTGCTGTTTAAAGTGGGCCTGCCCACCCTACAACTTGGATTCAGATTCAAACATGTCCTGCTAGCTGGACGCTGATTCCCCTGCAGGTACACAGAGTAGGACTTGAACCAGCAACCCTGCCTTTCTAGCCAAGCAGTAACATGTACTGATCGCACCCACAGCCAGAGCCTGATGGGTATGCCTATCATGTTTGCTGACAAAACTAGGCCACGTGGTCTGCAGAAGAAATTTTTAATGATATGTGAATGTATTTCCACGGAAAGTATAACAAAGGAACAAATATTAAACCAAACTTAGTTTTGCATTCAGCAAGACACTCTTTGAGAAGAATGAATTGTATAATCAGCCACCATGAGCTTCTTGAAGACCACTTAATTTTATTTCTTTTTCAATCCCTACCTTTAAAATATCTTTGAAATAATTTGTGCTGAAATAAATGTTAACTGGTTAATTAAGTATTCAAAATTAAGCACTAAATCAAACACTAGTTCTGTTGTCTGTTGCAAGGATCAGAGGGGACTAGAGACAGTTTTTGCCACCCATGGGAGGCAAGAGAGCAAACAGATTAAACAGACATATAGCAGAGGGACATTGCATACGGGAAAACAAATTTGCCTTTACATGGAACTTATGCAGTTTGGTATATTGACCATTCATTCATTTACTCTCTCATTTTTATCATTCCACAAATATGTTCTAAGTATTTTCCATGAGACAACAAGGGAGCAGGCCATGTTAGCCTGAGTTACGCTCAGCGTTCTTGCGTCTTCTTGGCCTTATTAGGCAATAAATGGGCAATTATATGGACAATGCAGTGTGGTAAGTGCTGGTTTAGGGAAGCAAAGGATACCAGAGAGCTAAGGAGGATGCCAGCCCAGTCTGGGGGTACCAGGGGGTCAGTCTCAACCACCAAAGAGCACCTGCCTTCAGTCACATTATTTTTAAATGTGAGGAGCAGAGAAGGGAAGGTACTGCAGAATATTCTAGAAAAAGAACTTGTCCCATACCTCAGGAACCTTAATAGTCAACAGGTTGGGACTACTGGCATTTGATGAATGCCCTGGATTCAGAGATTTAGAATTGTGTTTAACAAAACCAATAATCCTAACATAAGTGACCTTTCACTCTGGATAAAGGCAACTCTACTATCATCAGCACCACCCCCAGCCTCTGTCCAGAAGAACCATATTCCTTTTCAGGACCCTCTTTACTTCTGTGGATTTCTGCAACTGTGGCCAACCAACCCCCCAATTACTCAAGTTCTCCTGAACCTTCCCCTCCAAAGCAAGTGGGGTTCTCAAGAAGCAGGAGGCTTCTTGAGCAAGTGATTCATTGGGGAAATATTCTTAGGAAAAGGGGAATGAGGGAAGTAAGATAGGACAGGGGAAAACCCAAGCAAGGTGGGGCTCTCAGCTGGAGGCTAGCTTCAAGCTCATCCCTCCAGGCAGCCCTGGAAACCCCAATTACACCATGTAGTCAATCCCCCTTAATTCAAGGGCCCCAAGCTTTTGTGCCTCAGTGTACACAGCCTGGTGAGGGTGGGGCATGGCCTCACGGAGCCATGATTCCTGTTTGCTAGAGGCCCATTCCCAGGAGAAAGGGGCTGGGAGTTGTCATCAGCCAACACTCACAGAAGCTGGGGCACAGAGGCCCCTGTCGGTAAAAGGGCTCGGGGTGGGGGGGGCGGGGCGGGGGGCGGTCCTTACATCTACAAGGATGAACTCACCGATGAGTTGAGTCTTCACTGCTGTGTCAGGAAAGGCCCTTTCCCAGAATGCAAGGGAGCTCAACCGAGGGAGATGTGGATGCCACAAAACGTGTTTGTTGCTGTTACGTCTGCGCGTCACCCAAAGCCTCTGCCTCCCTCCCTGCCCTTCACACCTGGCTTGTTCTGCGCCGCCCTTTGTATCCTGCACTGCAGCCAGACTGCACGTCTTTCTGTTCCTTGAGCACACACCGAGCTCATTCTCTATTCGTTTGCTTTTCTTTTTCCACCTGGAATATTCCTGCGCTTTGATATGATGGTGCCATTTTCTAAGGTGAGGATGGAGCGAAATGGTCTGAAGGGGGAGGGCAGCGCAAGGGAGGATGTGGAAATCAAGAGTTCTTTCTGAGGAACCTATTAGGTTTCTAAGTAGAGTTGTAAAGATAGACACTTGGATATGTGATTCTGGAGTCGTGGTTCTTAAAACCAGCCTGTATCAGATTACCCTGCAGGGCTTGTTAAAGCAGACTGCTGGGCCCCGCCCCCAGAGTTTCTGATTCAATAGGTCTGGGGTAAGACCTGAAAATCTGCACTTTTAATTTGTTTATTTATTTTTATTTGTTTGGCTGTGTCGGGTCTTAGGTGCGGCACAGGGGATCTTTAGGTACGCGCGGACTTCTCTCTAGTTGTGACCCCATGTAGTGCATGGGCTCAGTAGTTGCAGCACACGGGCTTAGTTGCTCCACGGCATGTGGGATTTTAGTTCCCCGACCAGGGATCGAACCCACGTCCCCTGCATTGGAAGGCGGATTCTTAACCACTGGACCACCAAGGAAGTCCCCAGATCTGCATTTTTCACAAGTTCCCAGGTGACGTTGATGCCCCTGGTTGGGGAGCACACTTTGAGAAGAACTGGTCTAGAGTTCTAGGCCGGGGTTGGACCTAGAATTGGGAAGCTTTGGCATATAGACAACATTTCAGCCATGGGATGATGCAAGATCATCTGAGATGGAGCAAAGTCCCAAGACTGATGTTATGGATTGAATTGTATCCCCCCCTGCAAAAAAAAATTTCATATGCTGAAGTCCTAACCCCTAGTACCTCAGAATGTGATCTTATTTGGAAATAGGACGGTTGCAGATTTAATTAGTTAAGATGAGGTCACATTCGAGTAGGGTGGGCCCTTAATCCGGTATGATTGGTGCCCTATCAAAAGGAGAAATTTGGACACAGAGACACGCACACAGGGAGAACGCCATGTGAAGGCTAAGGCAGAGATCTACAAGGCATGGAACACCAAAGATTGCCAGTAAACCTCCAGAAGCCAGGAGAAGGGCCTGGAACAGATCTTCACTCACAGCCCTCGGAAGGAAGCAACCCTGCCAACACCTTTTTTTTGCAGGGGAAGCACAGTTGATTTAGAGTGTTATGTTAATTTCTGCTGTACAGCAAAGTGACTCAGTTATACATATACTTTGTTTTCATATTCTTTTCCATTATGGTTTATCATGGGATATTGAATATAGTTCCCTGTGCTATACAGCAGGACCTTGTTGTTTATCCATCCTATATATAAGAGTTTGCATCTACTAACCCCAGACTCCTAATCCTTCCCTCTCCCACCCTCCTCCCCCCTTGCCTGCCCACACCTTGATCTTGGACTTGTGGCCTCCAGCACTGTGAGACAATACATTTCTGTTGTTTAAGCCACTCAGTCGATGGTAATTTGGTACAGCACCCCTAGCAAACTAATACAACTGGGATCCACCAAAACTATGCAGAGATCCGGTGGGTGAGGAGAAGCCAGCAAAGAAGTGGCTGGTGGAAATCCCAGGAGAACGTAATATCCCAGAAGCCAAGGAAAGACTGTGTTGAAGCAGGAGAGTGGTCTTTGTGACAAATGCTGCTGAGAAGTCAAGTCAAAAGAGGACAGGGAAACGACTCTGATAGGACTGCAGTTTTATAAGGCAGTGTGTTGTCTCTGACGACCTTGAGAGAACAGTCTTAGTGGAAGGGGAGGGGCCAGAGCCAACTGCAGTAGCTTGAAGAGAGGAAGAGAGAAAAGGATGTGGACAGGTTTCCTGGGTGGGGCAGCAAAGCCATGGGGCCATAGCTGGAGGAAAGTGTAGGTTTTTTGGTATAAAGATAGGACCCTGGAAATAATAGACTGATAGACATAAGGAGAAACTTATGATGCTGGAGAGAAGGGATGATTGAGGGAGGAAAGTCCTTGAGAAAAACTAGAGGCTTCTCAGAAGGGGTAGGGTCTTCATTCAGGGTAACAAGGAGAAAGGCTGAGAGGGACGGGGAGAGAGGCTGATGTGAAATTCGGTTTTGTTTCTTGTGCTCTCAGTAATTGCACAGAATTTCAGCAAAGGAGATGTTCAAAACAAAGAAAAAATCTTATGACTAAATGATTAAATGTGGAGTCCACACTGGAAAAAATGTGTGTGTTGGTGGGGGAGAGGGGAGGTGGAAGCGTAGCAGGGGAAATATGCGAATTGTGTAGGTTGCAGTTGTGAAATAGCCATTCAAAGGAAGAGATGTAAATAGCAACATTTGCCAAACTAGGCTGGACGGTAGAACTGGAATTTTGAGACGGGACACAGAAGCCAGTACTCCCCGGGCTGGGCTTCTTGATGACTCAGGGAGCTGTCCCGCTGCGGGGTCTTTGACTGGCTCAGCGGATGGGAAAGGTCAAGGCTATGATACATTTGGAACATAGTATCTGTGATAGTTCAAAATCTGTCATTAATTTGAAGGAGGTAAATAGATACCCTTTACCTCTTATCTTCCCACCTACCCAGGGTTGAGGCCCTGCCTCTGGAGGAGGGGATTCTGGGAGTTCTGTAGCAGCATGATGTCACCTCCTTGTAGCTATTGACCTTTGGCCAATTACATCACCACCATCACCATCATCATCATCGATTGAACGCTTGCTATGTGCCAGGCACTGAGCTGAGTGCTTCAAGTATATTATCTTATTTAATCCTTATGTAAATCTATGAAGTATAGACAATTAGCATTCACATTTTACTCTCGAAAGGAATCTGAGTCTCAGGGGGATTAAGTCGTAGGAACTGTGATAGAGGTAAAGGTGGAAGCTAGTCTGTCGCCAGAGGCTGCATTTACTTCTTAACCTCTCTGAGCCTCAGTTTCCTCATCAGAAAACGGGGCTGAAAACACCTCCCACACAGGAGTGTTCCATGGATTACATGACATCATGCATAAAGTAAACAGTCAAAAAATTTAGCTATTATTAGTAGATTTGGGCTATTATTACAACACTGTGTTTACATTTTTACATTTTAATAAAGGACTATAGAGAAAGAATGTGGGTTTGTATGAGTGCTTATGTGTGTGTGTCAGAGAGAGAAAAAGAACAATAATCATCAGAAAGTCATAAATTCGAGCTGGAGAATTTTGAGTGTTGATAGAAGAGAGTTTGTGGGGGCTGCTTTCCCTTAGTGCCTAAAACCCTATGATATACAAGTTCCTCAAGATGCTTTTAATTTTCGGGGCTGGGACTAGGGTGAGGTGAATGAGGCACTAGACTCTGGTGTAACTTTTAAAGGGACACAAACAATTCAGTCATCAAGATACATTTTACGTGTGTGTGTATGTGTATATACACGTACATATATATTTTTAACACCTCTGAATGCGCTAGCTCTATAAAAGCATGTGTTTGTCCTACAACATTCTAAGATGGATTTTGGTATTTTAGCTTTTTACTGGTAGGTGAAATGTATGATTTCTCCTTTTTTGCCTTACTTTGCAGCTTATTTGGAAATAGTATCTAAGTTCTATGGCTCTCCATTTCTGCCCAAAGAGTAGTTAGAAATTCTGTGCAGTTTTGTTTTTGAGATATACTTAACATATAGCATTATATTAGTTTCAGGTGTACCATATAATGATTTAATATTTGTATGTATTGTAAAATGATCACCTCATTAAGTCCAGTCAACATCCATCACCACACATAGTTAAAATTTTTTTTCTTGTGATAAGAAGATCTGTTAGCAACTTTCAAGTTTACAGTACAGTATTATTAACTATAGTCACCGTGCCGTACATTACATCCCCAGGACTTATTTATTTTATAACTGGAGGTTTGCACTTTTTGACTCCCTTCACCCATTTCGCCCACTCCCATGCCCCACCTCTGTATCTATGAGTTTTTTGGGTTTTGGTTTTAGGTTTTTTTGTTTTTACGTTTTTTGTTTTGTTTTTTTTAAAGATTCCTCATATAAGTGAGATCGTATGGTATTTGTCTTTCTCTGTCTGACTTTTTTCACTCAACATAATACCCTTAAGGTCCATCCATGTTGCTGCAAATGGCAGGATTTCCTTCTTTTTTTATGGCTAACATTCCATTGTATAGGTATACTACATTTTCTTTATCCGTTCATCCATCAATGAACACTTAGATTGCTTCCATGTCTTGGCTATTGAAAATAATGCTGTAATGAACATAGGGATGCATAGATCTTTTCAATTTAGTACTTTTGTTTCCTTCAGATAAATGCCCAGAAGTGAAATTGCTGGATCATATGGTAGTTCTATTTTTATTTTTTTGAGGAACCTCCAAATTGTTCTCCATAGTGGCTGCATCAATTTACATTCCCACCAACAGCGCATAAGCGTTCCCTTTTCTCCACATCCTTGCCAAAACCTGTTATTTCTTGCCTTTTTGATAATAACCATTTTAACAGATACGTGATATCTCATTGTGTTTTTTTTTTATTGAAGTATAGTTGATTTACAATGTTGTGTTAGTTTCTGCTGTACAGCAAAGTGATTCTGTTATACATATATACACATATTCTTTTTCATATTATTTTCCATTAGGGTTTATTACACGGTATTGACTGTAGTTCCCTGTGCTATACAGTAGGACCTTGTTGTTTATCTATTTTATATATAGTAGTTTATATCTGCTAATCCCAAACTCCTAATTTATCCCTCCCCCATCCCTTTTCCCCTTTGGTAACCACAACTTTGTTTTCTGTGTCTGTGAGTCTGGTTTCTGTTTCTGTTTCTTCTTTGGAAAAATTTCTATTCTACCCATTTTTAATTGGACTATTTGGTTTTTTGCTCTTAAGTTGTGTGAGTTCTTTGTATATTTTGGATATTAATCCTTCATCAGATATCTGACTTGCACATATTTTCTTGCATTCAGTAGGTTGCCTTTTCATTTTGTTGATGGTTTCCTTTGCTGTGCAGAACTTTGATGTAATCCCCCTTGTTTATCTTTGCTTTTGTTGCTTTTGCTTTTCGTGTCAAAACCAAAAAAACCTTTGCCAAAACCGCAGTCAAGGAGCTTACCACCTCTGTTTTCTTCCAGGAGTTTTATGGTTTTAGGGCTTATGTTCAGTCTTTAATTCATTTTGAGTTGATTTTGGGGTATGGTTAAGTTTTATTCTTTTGCATGTGGCTGTCCAGTTTTCCCATCACCATTTATTGAAGAGACTGTCCTTTCCCCATTGTGTATTATTGGCCATATTTTGTGGGTTTCTTTCTGAGCTCTCTATTCTGTTTCACTGACCTATGTGTCCAATTTTATGCCAACATTGTACTGTTTTGATTACTATAGCTTTGTAATATAGTTTGAAGTCAGGAAATGTGATGCCTCCAGCTTTGTTCTTCTTTCTCAAGATTGCTTTGGCTATTCATGGTCTTTTGTGGTTCTGTACAAATTTTAGGATTGTTTGTTCTATTTCTGTGAAAAATGTCATTGGAATTTTGATAAGGATTGCATTGAAGCTGTAGATTACTTGAGTAGTATGGACATTTTAATGATATTAATTCTTCCAATCCATGAGCATGGAATATCTTTCCATTTATTCGTGTCATCATCAATTTCTTTCATCAATGTCTTATAGTTTTCAGTGTACAGGTCTTTCACCTTCTTGATTACATTTAGTCCTAGATATTTTATTCTTTTTGATGCAATTGTAAGTGAGATTGTTTTCTTAATTTTTCTTTCTGATAGTTGTTGTTAGTGTATAGAAATACAGCTGATTTTTGTATATTGATTTTGTATCCTGCAAGTTCACTGAGTTTGCTTGTTAGTTCTAACAGTTTTTTGGTGGAGCCTTTAGGAATTTTTAATATATAATATGTCATCTGCAAAAAGAGACATTTTTACTTCTCCCTTTCTGATTTGGATGCCTTTTATTTCTTTTTCCTGCTTAATTTTTCTGGCTAGGATTTCCAATACTATGTTGAATAAAAGGGGCAAGAGTGGGCATCCTTGTCTTGTTTCTGGTGTTACAGGAAAAGCTTTCAGATGGATAATACTTTATTGCAGTATTTAAAAAAAAATCAAATTGACAAACTATGGCCTGTGGGCAGCCACCTGTTTTTGTAAATAAAGTCTTACTTCTAATTTAAAACAGAACTCTTTATTAACATTCTCATACCCGCAAGCATATAAAAGAGTTCTAGAATATTTCCAGACCTTCACTGACACACTGATAAAGGTTCATGTTCCTAGCTTTGTATGTTTTTTCTTTGAATGCTTCGTATCAGATCATCATTATCCAGCTTTGGATATAACGTCAGAAAATATAACATTACCAAAAATTTACAGAAAAAGCTCTCTATAAAATGACTAGCTGATAAAGTCAGTCTTGGATTATTCCCCAAAACTACATAATGACACTACATAATAAAGTTCCTTTATACGCAAAGTGTTTCACAATATACTATTCAACCTTAGAGAGCACGAAGGGAGTATGGGGAAGGCCCATTCAACCGTGGAGTAGCTATAACACGTGTTATCCACATGATTTGTATCTCTCCTAATACGTGCATTCCCAAACAAAGGGTATTTATAGGAATTGTGTGTGCATCAGAATGATGGCACCCTGCCATACTCAGCAATGTTTTTTCAGTTTTGAACCCTAGTACTTAAGAGAAAAATGAAAATTAATTCACGATAAGGCTAATTGGACTGTAGACCTCATTAAAAAGTTCTTTCTCCCTTCAGTCATTCTTTAGGGCCCAGAAATGTTAACAAGCAACACTACAGCTGCCTTTTTTGTCTCTAAGAGAAAGACAGAAAATGAAAGAAAGAGCTTTGCATCTGATTTATGAAGGGTGAGCAGCTCTCCTCCGAGAGAGAGAATTGTCTCCACATAACAGTGGCTACACCTGCTTATCAACAGTCTGAGCTGCGGCAGGTTGCTCACCTGTGCATCAGTCCCATCATCCCCCCAAAATGGGGAGAACACCTCTTGCGGCTTTTGTACCGAGTAAAGAAATCAATGCAAGCAAAGCACTTAGAATATACGTAGCACATAGTAAGTGCTCAATAAATGGTAGCTATTATTAGCAATTAGCGATTGGTTACCCAAGTCTAGGGGAAATTGGAAGGCAATGGGAACAAGATTAACAAGCATGGAAGAACAGATAACTAGAGAGGATGCTAACGACATCTATCTTTCTCTCATTCCAGCTGAGGACAGATGTTGGGGTTTCCCTGGGTACCATCCTTGGGCCACTGCTTGTTGCATTTCACATGCTCTCCAGAGAGTGACGACTCCCAAACCTTGAGTTCCAGCCCTCCTTTCTGGGCCTGTTTCTCCCAGGTTCCTACAAGCATCTCAGATTCAACACATCCCAAACCTGATGGGTCACCTCACTCTCTCCGGCTCGCCAAGCCTGCTTCCACAGTGTGCCCTTGGTTGATGCAATCCCATCATCATCTCTGCATCCCCCAAGCTCTTGACTCTTTCTCAGCAACCTTCAGCCAACCTGCCCCACACTTCATCAGTAACCGAGTCCTACCAGCTTGACTTCTTAAAGGTTCTGGAAACTGTTTCTGACTCTCTCTCTGTGACCTCTGCCCCAGGTCAGAGCCTCATCAAATTCACCGGGTCTCCTGCCTCAAAATGCATCCTCTCAAATCCACCACCTCCCGCCCCACCACCCACCCCTCATTAAAACTTTCAGGGACCTCTTCCTACTTAAACGTCCAAGCTTCTAACCATGACTCCAGTGCCTCCTCATCAGGCCCCAGCTCATTGCTCTGACTTATTTCTCTGACTGCACTTGATTTTCTAGCAATGCTAAAGGGCTGACTGTTTTCCTGTCCACAGAATATTGCTTTTCTGTTCCATATCTGGGCTCATGCAGTTCCCTGTGCTTGTAATGCCTTCCTCCCCTTTATCTGGCTCAGATCCGATGACACGTCCTCCAGGAAGAAGGATCTTTCTGTCTCTCAAACTGGATTAGATCTCCTTCCCCTGTGAGACTGTCTTTGTCTTTTATATAGCAAATCATTGCACCTGCTACAGAATATTATAATTATGTGCTTCCGTTGCTAGGCTGGGAGTTCCTTGAAGTTAGGAAATGCTGTATCTTATGCATCTTTGTATCCTGAGTGCTTAATATACTGCCTGGCACTTCATAAGTAAATGCTGAGTGAATTAATATTTATTGAACCCCCGTCCCAGTACCCACTGGGATGGAGTGCCATTTGAAGAAACTAGATTAGTGTAATGAATGGTTCCCTAAGGTGAGGGGAGGGACTTCAAACACTGAACAAACAATACAAAAGAGCAGATATTTCATTTCAGAGCTGCAGAAGGTGAAATAGAAAACAGGAACTCGGGGACGGGGGAGATGGGAGGGATCAGAAGTGGCCTGGGGGAGGCTCAGATCAGAAAGAGAGCTGCCCAGAGGGACAGGTCACAGAGATTTGACAGCTACCTTGCATATCACAGTGCTATGGGTTTATAAGCCACCAAACCAGAGGAAAAGTGAAACGGCTATTCGCTCATTGAACTAGTGTTTATTGAGCATCTATTAAGGAGGCAGGCAGTGGGGATACAGCAGTGAACCAAACAGGCCTTGTCTCTGTTGTCATTGAGCTTACCAGGCGGTGGGGAGACAGAAAATCCCCAAGCAAAGAAATATATAATTACATACAGTGATAAGAACTGTGAAGGGACGAAACAGAATGCTCCGTGAGAAAACGGCAGGCAGGGCAGGGAAGGTCTCTCTAAGGGTGTGGTTTTTAAGCTGAAGTAGACAAGGCCAGGAAGGAGCTGGAGGAGGAGCAGTCCAGGAAACGGGCCTAGGGACTGAGCAGGGAACTGAAAGGGGCCGGTGCAGCCTCAAAAAGCCGGGCAAGGCAAAGCGAGGCCTGTCAACATCCAGCACCTGCCGGGGAGGCGGGCAAAGGCAGAGCGAGTGGAGTCAGGTCAGACGGGTTAAGGAGTTTAGATTTTGTTCCATGTACAGTGGCCGAGGAAGTGTTTTAAGAAAGGGTGTGATGGAGTGATGGGACGCGACTTACATTCACAGGGGAACATCCAGGATGCTGGGAGGAAACGAGAGAGGAAAGGAGTTTCAGAGTCGGAGGTGGTCGTGACTAGTGTTGAGCTATCGAGCACTTCTTTTTAGGAAATATCATTTATCTCATTTAAAAAAAAATCTTTGGCCACGCCTCACAGCATGTGGGGTCTTAGTTCCCCAGCCAGGGATGGAACCCACGCCCCCTGCAGTGGAAGCGTGGAGTCTGAACCCCTGGACTGCCAGGGAAGTCCCTCAGTTATCTCATTTTATAGCTGAGGAAACAGGTTCTGAGCTGGAAGGAGGAGCCAAGTCTGTTCTATCCCGGAGTTGGAACTTCAAGCCCTGTTGCCTCTTCTGTGACCCTTGTGCTCAGTTACATGAAATTTCCAGACTGGCAAAGATTAAAAAGAATGATAATATCCATTTTCGCAAGGCAACAGGGGGAAGGTGAACTTTCAACCCCTGTAGGTGGGAATGTAAATCAGTGCAGTCTTTCTAGAAGAAAACCCAATGCCTTAAAGATGTGTGCCCTAGAGTCACCAATTCCATTTTCAGAATCTTAAAAAGATAAACCAAATACTGAGCAGAGATGTCTGAGCAAGTCTTATTTATCAGTGTTTGTAGTAACATAATAGGGCATTGATAAAATAGACTCCAGAACTATGCAGTTAATAACATGCAGTATTACTGCATGGACCCTACAGTATATTGCCTGGTGATAAAACTGGGTTACCAAAAGATGTAGAATGTGATTTCATTTTCACAAAATATATGTTTACATAGAAAACATTCTGGAAGGATCTACATCCAAATATTTAGAGTAGCTATTGTCAGGGAGGAAAAAATTCCCTTCTAACCCTTAGGTTCTGTGGCTGGTCTAACAATAAAAATGACATAAGGCAGATCAATGGGTGAAAAACAAATTTAATTATGTACATACCATACAGGAGCCCTACAAAGGCAGTGAGACTCAGGGCAAGTTGGGCAGTTGAGACTCTTACACCATCCAGAGCTAAGGAACTACAATGGGATAGGGGCTTCAAAGGGGAGGAGGGCCATTCACAGGACGATAGGAAGAGCAGAGGTCTGGTCATTGATGTTCGCCCTGCCATACAGTAGGTCTTTCAGATGTAAAGTTACCTCTGGTACAAGCTCTCTTTCTGGGCCAGGCCCTGATCTAAATTATTTTAGGTAGTCAAGAGGGGGGTAAAAGTTTTCCTCGAGTCTGCTGTGTCTTGATTGCCTCCTGCTCAAAATAATCCATGTGCCAAAGTGGCACATTTTGGGCACGCTTGTTCGGAACGCCTTCACTGTCTCTGGAAGATGGCGAAATCTGGAGATTTTTATCGTTGTTGCTGTTGTTTTTTATCCGCGGTATCTAATTTTTCTAAATAAAAAATTTTCAGTTTTTGCTGAAGTAGGACATACGTACAGAAAAGGGCACACATCCTATTCTCAGAAGGGATGAGTGATCGCAAACTGACCACACCCGTGTCAACAACACACAGATCAAGAGAGAATGTTCCCAGCCCCCAGAAGCCCCTCTGTAGAATCACATAGAACCTACTGCATTGAGTCTGGCTTCCTCCACTTCACATTATGTTTCGTGCAGTTCCTCCATGTGGTTGCAACTGAATTGCAGTACATTAATTGCTTAAAATCTTATCATGTTAATACTTGTCTTTTCTAAATATGGCACCTCAGAATGATAATCGTCAGCATTTTTGTCTCTATATAGAGTGCTTTTCATGGGCACTAGCTCCAAGTATTATTGTTACCCTCACTGGTGCCTTAATAGACAAGGGAACTGGGAGCAGACGGTCATTTCCCTCCGTCCGGTTCACGCACAAAGCGAGAAGTAGCACAGCCAGGACAGGCTCGTATCTAAATACATGCCCTTTTTGCCCCACCTCATGGGATTAAGAGCAGAGGTAGCAGTGGAGTAAATGAAAGGAATAGCTTTCTCACCATTAGGCTCATTTAGACATTGAGACAATTACGTGGGAAAGTTGTTTAAACTCCTTTTCTGAAAGTCATTCAGAATAGAATACACAGACCCTGCCAGTTCAGAAGCTGAAGGTCCCATCAATATTCAACCAATTTCAACATGCATCATCTCTGGAGAGAATTTCTTTTGCTAATAATCTGTGAGAACAACACTTCTCATTTCACATTATTAATCACAGTGCCTTCATCGTTACGTTGTGTATGTAATCTCTGTATACTTGCCATGTGGATTTTGTGTTTGCCTATGTCCACTTTGCTCTCCAGCTTTATGAACAACATTGATTGCAGCCTCTTAGCGATCATGTACAGGCGGTTCACTTCTCATGTACAGGTCAAATATCTGGTGTCAGCAGGACGGGGGTAGAACTCAGGTGTTCCGGCTCACGGGTCTTAGGACCACACGTCAGTGCCTGAAGTGAAAAAATCCATTTCTACTTGGAAACATAAACAATGATGGTCCTGATTGTTAAGAAACCTGTGAACGTGGTTTTTTTTTTTTTTCTATAACGTAGAACTTCATGACTTAGCTTTATGTATCTTACCATCACATTTCACTCTAAAATCCACAATGATCCTTCTTTAAAATCTTGTGATTCTAGGTGTCTGTAGTGTGAAACGAATTTCACAATCCAGTATGCTTTGTAGACTTTTCAAAAGAAATTAGGTGAATTAGTAGAGAAAACAAAGACCTATCACTGCAGATATTTACTTCAGTGCTGACACAAGTAGCCTTGTTTTACTGGTAGGGTTGTCAGCCCTTAAAAGCTGAAGTGAGGTAAACAAGCGGCTTAGTCTGAACTCCCCTTCTCCTTCTTCCCCATTCCTACTCCCCCTCCTGTGGATATTCTCTTTTTTGTGTTAATTTTAGAAAAAGCACAGACAAGTAATTCGTGTCTGCTGTCCTTCTGCCTCTGAACCTAGCACTAGATGCCCCGCGTGTGGGAGAACGTAGGAGACACCACTCCTCCCCCTTTCCCGGGTTACCTTTCAGGAATCCAAAAACTGCATGGTCTGTTTTTCCTGACAAAAGAACAGTATCTGCAGGTCAAAGGATAACTGATAAGCCTATTTATTTTCCCAGAGACTTTGGCCAGACACTTCCCCTTTCTTAACTCTCCTGGTCAGCCTGGCACAGCCCTGACCAGTCCTACTTGGCAGGCTGTCTATGCCTCCTCTGTGAATCTGTAGCTTCACAGTTACTTTTTTATAAACAACATGAAGGGGGAATCTTTTTTTTTTTTTTTGCTTTTATTTTTGATAATTAAAAAAAAATTTTTTTATTGGAGTCTAGTTGATTTACAATGTTGCATTAGTTTCAGGTGTACAGCAGAGGGAATCAGTTATACATATACATAGATCCACTTTTCTTTTTTTTTTTCTTTTAAGATTCTTTTCCCATATAGGCCATTACAGAGTATTGAGTAGAGTTCCCTGTGCTATACAGCAAGTTATCATAAAGTTATCATTTATCCGCACCCCCCCTTACCCCCGGTAAACATAAGTTTGTTTTCTACATCTGTGACTCTACTTCTGTTTTGTAAATACGTTCATTTGTACCCCTCCTTTTTTTTTAGATTCCACGTATAAGCGATATCATATGATATTTGCCTTTCTGTGTCTGACTTACTTCACTCAGTATGACAATCTATAGGTTCTTCCATGTTGTTGCAGATGGCATTATTTTGTTCTTTTTTATTGCTTAGTAATATTCTGGGGGAATCTTTATTTATTTGTTATAATTTATTTATTTTATTTATTTATTTTTGGCTGCATTGGGTCTTTGCTGCTGTGTTCGGGCTTTCTCTAGTTGTGGTGAGTGAAGGCTACTCTTCGTTGCGGTGCATGGGCTTCTCATTGTGGTGGCTTCTCTTGTTGCGGAGCACGGGCTCTAGGCGCGTGGTCTTCAGTAGCTGTGGCATGCGGGCTCAGTAGTTGTGGCTCGCGGGCTCTAGAGCGCAGGCTCAGTAGCTGTGGCGCACGGGCTTAGTTGCTCCACGGCATGTGGGATCTTCCCGGACCAGGGCTTGAACCTGTGTCCCCTGCATTGGCAGGTGGATTCTTAACCACTGTGCCACCAGGGAAGCCTTTTTTTTTTTTTTTAAATTAATGGAATCTTTAAATAAACAGACGAATGAGGTCTCAGAGTTATCGCCCTTCTAATGACCTTTAGACATAAGGGAAATACCTTGGCCTCAGAAGCAAGGAAATGGGCCCTCAGAGCCCTGTCCCTCCCCCGTCCCAGCGCAGGACCCTGTGTGTGTGGGCGGCTGGAGGGGGGGGGGAGTTGTCCAGGCGCACAGTTTGAGTGCTGAGGAAATAGCCTTCCGGGCTTTCAGTGGGAGTTCTCCCATTTAGAACACGCCACATGGCATGACTCTTGTCTCTCCTACAGAAAAGGGCTGAGCCTCGGGGCTCTTGTCTACTGGCCTGGATTGTAATAGAGACTGGCAACTCTTAGAGGTCCTCATGTGTCCTAAAGCTCAGAGAAATTTGTTCAGGGAGAGGTTGAGGGGAAGGGACTGCAGGGCGTGGGGAGTGGCAGTGGCCTACAGGTGGCCTCCTCGATGAGGTCTGTGGTGGCACCAAGGCTGTGGGCTGGGCAGCTGGTCAGGATGAAAGTGAGTTGATGAAGGGGAGGGGCTCAGAGCAGTGCTGCTGCCCGAAGGAGGGGCAGGGTCTCTAGGAGGAACCTCCTTCCTGACCTCTCACTGAAGTCCAAAGGCCTTAAGAAATCTTGTTTAAGAAGTGGCACATATATACGATGGGATACTACTCAGCCATGAAAAAGAACAAGATAATGCCATTTGCAGCAACGTGGATGGACCTAGAGATGATCATACTAAGTGAAGTAAGTTAGACAAAGACAAATACCATATGATATCTCTCATATGTGGAATCTAAAATAGAACATAAATGGACTTATCTATGAACAGAAACAGACTCACAGACATAGAAAAGAGACTTGTGGTTGCCAAAGGGGAGTGGGTTGGAGGAGGGATGAACTAGGATTTAGGGATTAGCAGATGTATGTTATTATATATAGAAGTGATAAACAATAAGATCCTACTATACAGCACAGGGAACTATATTCAATATCTTATGATAAACCATAATGGTAAAGAATATTTTCAAAAATAATGTATATGTATATCTATATATATATATAGATCTATATCTATATCTGAATCACTTTGCTGTACAGCAGAAATTGACACAACGTTGTAAATCAACTACACTTCAATAAATAAATAAATAAATACCTTCATCTGAAAAAAAAATCGAAAAGAAAGAAATCTTTAAAAATTGCTGCTCTTGGCCAACAGTTCAGTATACTTGCAGTTAGTTCTGTTAGGCATTTTTTTTTTAACTTTTTATTTTATATTGGAGTATAGTTGATAAACAGCAAACTGATTCAGTTATACATATACATGAATCTATTCTTTTACAAATTCTTTTCCCATTTAGCTTGTTACATAATACTGAGCAGAGTTCCCTGTGCTATACAGTAGGTTCTTGTTGATTATCCATTTAAAATACAGCAGTGTGTATATGTCAATCCCAAACTCCCTGATGTGGTACATATATGCAATGCAATATTACTCAGCCATTAAAAAGAATGAAATAATGCCAGTGGCAGCAACATGGATGGACCTAGAGATTGTCATACTGAGTGAAGTAAGACAGAGAAAGAGAAATATTGTATGATATTGCTTACATGTGGAATCTAAAAAAAAAAATGATACAAATGAACTTATTGACAAAACAGAAACAGATTCACAAACTTAGAGAACGAACTTATGGTTACCAGGGGGTAAGAATGGTGGGAAGGGATAGTTGTTAGGCTTTTTGAATGATTAGCATTACATTCTGGATAATGATTACCTCTGGGGAGGAGCCATAAGAGAAAGGTATCAATGATGTTTCATATCCATAATATGGTTATTATTATTTTTAATAAATGTTTTATTTTGGAATAATTTTGGATCTATAGAAAAATTGCAAAGAGAGTACAGAGAGTTCCCATATACCCTACACCAGGCTTTCCCTAATGTTTACATCTTCATAACCATCATAACATGGATCAAAACTAAGAAATTAACATTGGTACAACTAAGTATTAGACTTTATTCCGATTTTACCCGTTTTTCCACTATTTTTTATTCTGTTCCAGGATTCAATCCAGGATACTACATTGCATTTAGCACAGCCGTACTGTTTTATATTTTTAAAGAGTCTGAAGAAATTACAGCAAATATTAAGATTTGATTAAACTTTCTGGCAAGAACAGAAAGTTCATTATATTACTTTCTGGTTAATATAGGAGAGAAAGTATAATGTAGTGGCTATCAGGGAGGCTCTGGAAAGAAACTGCCCAGGTTCAAATTCTGGCTCAAGCACTGTCCAGCTGTGTTACTTGGTGGTTACTTAATCTCTCTGTGCCTAAATTTCCTATCTCAAAAATAGGGGTAACCACAGCACCCTTAGGATTACTCTGAGTCTTAAATGTACTAATTCCTGTAAAGCAACTAGAATAGCACTCAATAAAGGTTAGCCATTATTATTAATTACATATATAATACTTCACAATATATTTTAAATTTTTAAAAAATTTATTTTATTCAAGTATAGGTGATTTACAATGTTGCATTAATTTCTGCTGTACAGCAAAGTGATTCAGTTGTACATATATATATACATTCTTTTTCAGATTCTTTTCCATTATGGTTTACCACAGGATACTGATATAGTTCCCTGTGCTATACAGTAGGACCTGGTTTTCTATCCATTCTGTATATAAGAGCTTGCATCAGCTAACCCCAAACTCCCAGTGCATCCCTCCCCTGTGCCCCCTCTCCCTTGGCAAACACAGGTCTGTTCTCTATGTCTGTGAATCTGTTTCGTAGATGAGTTCATTTGTGTCCTGTTTTAGATTCCACATATAGGTGATATCATATGGTATTTGTCTTTCTCTTTCTGACTTACTTCACTCAGTATGATAATCTCTAATTCCATCCATGTTGCTGCAAATGGCATTATTTCATTCTTTTTTAATGGCTGAATAGTATTCCATCATATACGTGTACCACATCTTCTTTATCCATTCATCTGCTGAGGGACATTTAGGTTGTTTCCATGTCTTGGCTATCATAATACATTAAAAAAAAAAAAATAGGGCTTCCCTGGTGGCGCAGTGGTTGAGAATCTGCCTGCCAATGCAGGGGACACGGGTTCGAGCCCTGGTCTGGGAAGATCCCACATTCCACGGAGCAACTAAGCCCGTGAGCCACAATTACTGAGCCTGCGCGTCTGGAGCCTGTGCTCCGCAACAAGAGAGGCCGCGACAGTGAGAGGCCCGCGCACTGCGATGAAGAGTGGCCCCCACTTGCCGCAACCAGAGAAAGCTCTCGCACAGAAACGAAGACCCAACACAGCCATAAATAAATAAATAAAATTAAAAAAAAAAAAAGAATTCAGAGTTTTAAAAAAAAAAAAGCTCCTTTGAGCTTTTCTGGATCTCATTTTAACAGGAAATCCCAATCTTCTTTGTACATTCACTACCTGTGTTATAAAACATACCACACTGTATTATAATTTGCTTCTGTTGTGTCTCCAACAGTGGACCCCGCCTAACCCATCATGGCATGCATAGGATTAAAGTGTTTTCAGTCTGGAGGAAGGACAAAATAAGGAATGCGAAAGCAAGCTGAGTGAGTACGCAGCTCTCCCAGCAGCTTTAATGGGGGGGGCTCGAGCCAGAGCAGAAGCACAGAATGTGTTGGGATTGAGAGAGCCACACTTTTCAGAGCAAGGCTTCAGCAGTGACGGGAAGATGGTGTAACAGCGTGGAGGGCTCCCAGCGTAGAGCAGGGGTGCCTGGACGTGGGGATGAAGACACAAAGAAAGAGCTCTCTGCACAGTTCTTTGCAAGAGCATGAGCAGGGCAGAGGCCTGGAAGCACTTTTCATCCCCAGGGCTGAACTGAAGACTCTAGTGCATTCTCACTGGAGCTCTGCTGGGACCATGTCCGCAGTTAGCTTTCATCCTTGGACACTGAGTAGCAAGTCCCCGCCAGATGGCTTTCTTCTTTAATTTATCCTTTTAAGTGAATAGTTCTGTGTGACTGAGCAACACTGACTCTGTTTTGCCCGCTCCGTCTTAGGCCCGCAGTCCTACCCCCTCCCTTTTCTGGGTGACTGAGTTGTAGCCTAACTCACAAGCCATACGCCCAAGCCAGGTAAGTTCCCTATCAACTTTTACCCTTGCCTCCATCTGATATGAAAACTGGAAGAATGCCTTTTGCTGATGCAGGTGGTTAATGGTCCTCGAGGAAGGGAAGAAAAAACCCCAGTTCTCATTGGTGCGGACCTGCTTTTCCCTTAGTAATCAGATTCTGTCTTTGTCTTTGGCCCCTTTAAATTCCCTTGAACCCCTGTGGGTGTCCCGGGGTGCAGCTGTGGACGCCTCTGGGCCATCTTCCTCCTGGTCCTGCCTGTATGTAAGTGGCCGACAATAAACTTCATGACTGCACTTTGAAAGGATCCTAGGGGATGGGAGGGTGGGGAAGAGGGATGGTAGTTCCAAGAATCAAGAAGCAGGATTCCTTAGAAAGGAGGTTAACTGAGTTTTCAGTCCTCTCTGTAGGGCGGCGCACTACACGCCACCCAACAGCGGAGTAACTATTACATCTTTCCTACCCAACTGCTCTCTCAACCCTTCCAAACCACATGAACAGGTATTGAAGGCTTATGAAAGATAGTAACTTGAACTTTTCTCTCCACTCCACTCCTCCCCGTAACTCTGACTTTTTTTTTTTTTTTGGCCGTGCCACATGTGGGATTTTAGTTCCCTGACCAGGGATTGAACCTGCGCCCCATGCAGTGGAAGCGCAGAGTCTTAACCACTGGACCGCCGGGGAAGTCCTGACATATTTTTAATACGCCGTTCTCTTATCTCTAATAATAATAGTAGACAACCTATAAACAGGGGAAATATTTAATGACTTTTATCGTTTCCTGTTGATATGTTTTAAAGAGTACAATAACTCTTTAGGGATAAATGGTTTATCCCCCCCTTGAATTTAATGCCAATTAATTTAATGCTGATTTAGTGCCATTTATCTTTATCAGATACAAGATTAAAACTTTTTCCCTTTTTTTGGTCTGACCTATGGTAACCTATGGCAACCATCTTCTTTCCTTTTGTGCATTGGTTACCTGGAATCTAGGCCAAATTCAGAGCCCAACTATAATAATCAGCTCATCTCAGGTAACTGGTTATATTCACCCCTTTACAGAGTCCCTATTGTATTTTCAATCTTAAATTACCCTATTTTTTATTATGTTTATGTGTGGAAAACTATCTTGTGCCCTTTCAGAACTCGGCAGGATTATAAATTCTAAATAAATGAAAGAATAACACACCTTTACGAAGGTAACTCTTTCAAACTACCTGAGTCCCATTTAGTGCATTATAGTAATTGAGCTGCACAGATTCTGCAAGTTAGAAACATCTTAGAGAAAATCTAGTTTACTGTTTGTGTTGCCCTGACTGTTTATCTGGCAAAATCAGGACCTCTAAGACCTCCAAGGAAGGATCACTGCTCTTGAAAATATATCAATAAATCAGGCATTTTAGAATCTGCATCAACTCTCAAGCCATTCGGTATCATTCTGTGCCTCAGAAGAGTGTTTAACTAAATGGTTGAAACCTGTAAAGGTACTCTGTCTTCCAAATGAATCGTTTGCATCCTGTTCATTAACAAGGGTCTCTAAGTTCCTAATTGGGCCAAGACAGTTTTTCCTCCAGCAAGCTTCCAGGAAGAAAACATTAATTCATTACATCGAGCAGTAGTAAGTGATCATACAGCAGTAGTATTAAATGAGTCAGGAAGCATCATGATAAACGCAAGGAACTCTTGGAGAGGCAAGTCTTCAGAGGTATTCAAAATACTTCAGGGCTTTTTTGTGTGTTACAACGTGAAACACAGGTAACAGACCTTTCAAAGTGAAGAAGGAATTTTTTCCCCTAGAAGTATCCATTGATGGTGACTTTATTATCTATAGCATTCAGACAATTTTCATGTTGGAAAGATAAGGAACTTTCTCTCAGTCCCTTCGACCCTGACATCTCTGTTGGGTGTGTGTCACTGAGTTGTCAGCTAGACACGAGAGCTGACACAAGGATGGTAAATACAGTCCACCTACACTCCTTTCACTGAGCGTGGCTGGGGGAGTCCCAGACACGGCCCAAGCAGTGACAGTCATTACAAGCAGAGATTGCAATCACTATTCATTGAAAAGATATTCATCAAGGGCCTAATACGTACATGGCACATAATATATTTGAATACATTTACAGCTATTTGTTTAGGAACTATGCCAGGTGCTTTGGTGTTCAGCTGGGCGTGGAAACTGAGAACCATAAGTAATGTGATAAAACCTATTATAAGCATCCACTTTAATAGCCACTGTTCTAGGTGCCACCATGATGTCATAATATGAATTTGTTTAGCTGTAATCTGTGTCCAGAATATAACATAATTAGCATCAATTTCTAGGTACAGTAATAACACTGAAAGTTTGGAGCAAATACATATAATATATAATAGTAACAACAAACATTTATTGTACACCTTCTTTATAGTCTATGTATACTTACATGTATTATGTATCTCACACACACCACACACACAGAGCAGCCTAGTAAGTAGTTAAGAGCTTGGAACTGGAAGTTAAACTAACTAGTGCTACCATTTAAAAGCAGTGTGACAAACTTATGGTTACCAGAGGGGAAAGGTTGGGGGAGGGATAAATTAGGAGTTTGGGATTAGAATATACAAACTACTGTATATAAAATAGATAAACAACAAGGTCCTACTGTATAGCACAGGGAACTATATGCAATATCTTGTAATAAACCATAATGGAAAAGTATCTGAAAAAGAATATATGTATGTGTATATGTGTGTGTGTGTGTGTGTATGTGTATATATATATATATATATATATATATATATATATATATATATATACACACACTAGTGAATCACTTTGCTGTATACCTGAAATGAACACAACATTGTAAATCAACTATACTTCAATAAATTTTTTAAAATAAAGTAAATATTAAAGCAGATAATTGACAGGAATAAAGCAACTACTTGAGAATAAAAAATAAAGAAAGAAAGAAAGCAGTGTGACATTGGGCAAGTCTCAGATTTCTTATCCGTAAAATGGGAACAAAAATACTTATTTGGCAGAATTGTTGTGAGAATTAAATACAATAATGTTTGTAAGGTGCTAACCTAGGGCCTGGCTTAAATGCTGAATAAAAGGTAACAATTTGTTGTTTTATGTACATATATGCACATGAATTTGTTAATAAAAATATTAGTCCAGAAATCCATAACAGGCATGAGATTAAAAAGATGAGAGTATTTTTAAATCAAAATTTAAAAAAAGAATAATAGCAGAAAGAAAAGGACAGGGGCAGATATCAGCACAAAAGAAGGGCCAAAAAAATCTACACTGCAAGTTTGGTGAAAGTTTGCAACCAGATGGTGAGTGGCAGCAGCCAGGCTCAGGACCCACATTCTGGCGTTTAGTTTGGTTCTAGGTCCTCCAAGGACTGCAGAATTCTCAGAACAAGAGTAATGATGATCCTCCTGGGGTCAATCTCAGGCCCTCACCCTCTGCTGGAGAATCAGGGCGCTATGACTCACCGCAGCCATCACAAAATCACTAACTGGAAATCCTTGCTGCAGCTACACTGCAAAGGAATCGGACTCGATTTGCCAACTTCCCCATGTGATCCAAGCATGGCCATCTGCCAAAGAGCCAGAGGGAGAGAGGGCCACTCGCCTTGCCGGCAACACAGAGATTGCCTAGCCCCATCACCAAATGAAAAAGCAGCAGAGGGCTCACAAGAAGTCCTTTCCAATGACGATCTGGCTTTGAAAAGAGCAGCTGTAGTGCCAGAGTGTTTGGTGCATTGCCTCTTTTGGCCGAGTATCCATTCTTCCATGGGGAAGTGGTGTTGGGAGGTTCTTGTGGTGCACGAAGCTATTCCTCTGCCCTCTGCTCCCAGGGGCATCAGAGAGTGCAGCAGGATTTGCCTTTGCCACTTAATGGGGTTTCAGTTTGTTTGACTCAACTGGGCATGTTCTTATAATGCCAGGAGAATGATTCTATCCTAAGTCAGCTGAACAGAAGCCAGAAGTGAACTGCAAACAAGAGACCCGGCTTGCATAACAGCATGGAGGAGACCAGTTTCACTGCAGCAACACAGCGTAGGTGGTTGCTAATGAGCCTGCAGTGAAGATGCCTACAGAGTGACGACCAAAGGGAAGAGTTCCCTGCTCACCTGAAAAAGACAATCACTGTACAGGTAGGTTAAAGTGTTTCTGAGACCTCCCAGTGCCAGCCAAGCAGTTGCGCAGATTTGGTGGGCAGGCTGGGTACAGGCTGAGAGCTTTAGAACCACTGAGGAAGATGATTAACAGCTGAATTCCTGGCAGCCTTGGTGCTTTCAGGAGCTGGTTCCTACAGACTGCTTGCCCGGAGATACTGCACAGAAAGGAAGGAGAATGCGGTGAGCCAGTGACCCTTATTGGAGAGAGTCCAGCTCTGATTCTTGGATGCCAGTAAACTGAGGTTGACTCTCTTGGGCATGGCATAGGTACAAGGACTCAAGCAGTAAGTGGGTGCAGGTGGACTTCTGTGAGATGTTATTAGACGAGGTACATCAAACCCAACGTATCCAAAGTGCATTTTCTTTCTCTCTCTCTGTCTGTCTCTCTCTCTCACTCTCACCCCCACTGCTAGATCGCTAACCCTTCAGCCTCTACCATATTCCTGATCTGTGCTAAGGATAGCTCAAGTCCCTCTATCTCAGAGGCTAGAGACTGGTCTAGGAGGAGGAGGGAGACAGCACAGAACTAAGGATCGGAGTGGGGAATTATGAAGGGATAAATAAGAAATTCTGTGGCTGGAGTTGGAGGGGAAGGGAAAGACTGCGGGTGAGATTGGAGGGAAAGCTAGCAAGAGCCAGAATGCCTGCCAGATGGAGAGGCGGCTGAGGACAGTATGGAAGTCAGGGGTTTAGGGATCGGGAGGGAAGAGTAAGCCCAAGTAGGGTCAAGGTTGGGAGGGGTATTGAGCGCTTGTTCTGAGACAGGAGACCTGGAGAACTTGTGGGTGGGTCAGCTGGGCTGGAGATGTGGATGAAGATGAGAAGACGGAAGTGGATGAAAAGACAACTCAGCACTCAGAAGCCAAGTAGCCTGGGCCGTCCTCCACTCCACAAGCCTTCTCACTCCCCACCTCCTGCTGGTTTCCACCTCCTGCTAAACAGCCCCCTCCATTCCACGTCCTCTCAACTCTGCCCTCATTGTCTCTCTGTCAGGCTATTGCCAGACCCTCTCCACCAGTGTCCCTGCCTCTAGTCTTTCCCCTCCAACCCATTCTTCACTCAACTGCCAAGCATTATCTTTCCAAAATGCAAGCTTGATCGTGTCCCCAAGCTTAAAGGACTCCAGTCTTCCCATTGCCTACAGAATAAAGCCCAAACTTCTTGCATGGCACGCAGGGGGCCTCAAGATTCCCCCCGCCTTGCCATTGCAGCTTCATCTCTTGTAACTTACCCATAAGTGCGCAGTCACCTGCAAGTGTCCAGTCACCTGGATAAGTTGCTATTCCTTGAATACGACCTTGTAATTTGCCTTCCTACTTCCCAAAGTTATTCCCTCAGCCTAGAGGAACTTTTCCTTCTCTCCTGCCTACCAAACCTCTTCTCATCTTTCAAGATGAAAGTGCCTCCTCTGAGAAGCCTTCCTTATATTCCTCCCTCCAGATTAGGGTTAACTGTTCTGTCTCGTGTGTGTGTCTGTGTGTGTGTGTGTGTGTTAAACTATATAAAACAGAACGTTTATCATTTTAACCATTTTAAGTGTACAGTTCTGTGGCGTTAAGTACATTCACACTGTTGTGCAAACTTCACCACCATCCATCGCCAGAACTTTTTCATCATCCCCAAGTAGTACTCTGTCCCCATTAAACACTCACTCCCCATTATTTCCTCCCCCTAGCCCCTGACAACCATCATTCTACTTTCTGTCTCTATGAATTTAATTATTCTAAGTGCCTCATATATGTGGAAGCATATATTCTCCTTTATGACTGGCTTGTTTCACTTAGCATAATATCCTCAAGTTTCCTCCATGTTGTAGCAAATATCAGAACGTCCTTCCTTTTTAAAGCTGAATTATATTCCATTGTATGCATAGACCACATTTTGTTTATCCATTCATCCATGTATGGATACTTGGGTTGCTTCTGCCTTTTGATTGTTGTGAATGACGCTGCTATGAACATCAGAGTTACAAATATCTGTTCAAGTCCCAAGAACTGCTTTCAGTTCTTTAGGGTATATACCCAGAAGTGGAATTGCTGGATCATATGGTAATTCTAACTCCCATTCTTTTCCCTCCCTTGAAAGTAATTGTGCATGGTAAGTGTGCATCTTCAGTGTCATAATATAAATACCCTTGGAGTAATGCTCAATAATTAAAGCACAGTAAAGACCCTGGAAAGAATATTTAACTCTTCCCTGAAGTAAAAGTATGTTTTTCACATAGAGAAGTTACAAACCAGTTGAAACGTGACAATGCTGTTAACACTTGAACTCTAAAATTAGACTCTGGCAAAATGCTTTTAAGAAAATCCTTTCAAGAAATCCGGTTAGTAAGTTTTGTAGTTATTACTCTGTCATGACCTGCTTAGGAATTTGGAATCAGGAAACCTGAGTTCCAGCCCCACCCTGCTGGTTACTGACAGTTAAGTTACCTAATTTCTCTAGGCTCTAATTTTACCATCAGTAAAATAACAAATGCCCCTGTACATTCACGAAAGAAGAGCAATCCAAATGAAAGCGTTCTGGTAACCTCAAAAAAAAAAAAAAAAAAAAAAAGGATCGTCTGAATTATCACAGTGACTGGCATCCCGTGCAACACTGGGGCCTCTTTAGCCAAGCTGAATGATAGTACATTGAACTAATGTCCTTCCTCAAAGGAAGCTAAATGGAATTCTTTAAAGGATAAAGTGCAGCCATACTTTTTTTTTTTGAGGTTTGAATAGAACTTTTTTTAAATTTAATTTTTATTTTATATTGGGGTATAGTTGATTTACAATTTGCATTAGTTTCAGGTGTACAGCAAAGTGTTTCAGTTATCCATATACATATATCCATTCTTTTTCAGATTCTTTTTCCATATAAGTTATTACAGAATACTGAGTAAAGTTCCCTGTGCTATACAGTAGGTCCTTGTTGATTATCTATTTTATATATAGTAGAGTATATCTGTCAATCCCAAACTCCTAATTTATCCCTCCCCCCTCCCACATTTCCCCTTCGGTAACTATAAGTTTGTTTTCTAAGTTTGTGAGTCTGTCTCTGTTTTGTGAATAAGTTCATTTGCATCCTTTTTTTAGATTCCACATATAATGATATCATATGATATTTGTCTCTCTCTGTCTGACTTACTTCACTTAGTGTGATAATCTCTAGGTCCATCCATGTTGCTGCAAATGGCATTATTTCATTCTTTTTTATGGCTGAGTAATATTCCATTGTATGTATGTACCACATCTTCTTTATCCATTCATCCGTTGATGGACATTTAGGTTGTTTCCACGTCTTGGCTATTGTAAATCGTGCTACAACGAACATTGGGGTGCATTATCTTTTCGAATTATGGTTTTCTCCGGGTATATGCCCAGGAGTGGGATTGAAAGTGCAGCCATACTTCATCATTCCTGTTTGGATAAGAAAAATCTTTGAGTAAGAAGTGGAATTCCAGGGACATTTGAAGAGTGATAGGAAAGCTGCTGGAGGGGTTTTAACACTGGGCAGTTAAGGAGACAGCTTTCTATAAATAAGAAATAGGCACAGAGAAAGAAAGCCCTGAGCCAAGATTACTAAAAAATACTCTTGGTAAAAATAGATGGTAATAGTCCTATACACTATGCGTGTATTTCATCCAGACAGTCTTTACGTTTTTATGAAAACTTGTAGATAGAAGAAAAAACTCAAACCTGCTTCACATGGTTACTTCTGGCCTATAGTACATATTACATGTGGTAAAGACTGTGGAGAGTCACTGTTAAGATGTTGGTGCCAAACCATGAAACTTTTCCTGAGTCATAAATCGGCATCGCTTTCTTACCTTAGAAGAAATGACCAGTGAACTTACTTTTAGATCTTACAGCCTACATTCTTCTCTTCTGTGTTTTCAGAATGTCTGTGTTATTGATTCTTTAGAAGGGAAGGCAGGATAAGGCAAGACTACTGATCTTTTTTTCACATAGACTGGTAAATTACCATTGAATGGGATATATTCTTCCTCCTGCATTTCTCCCTCTTCACTCCCTGAAATTGAAGAAGTGGCCAGTAAATAGAATACAGGTTTGGAACAATTACAGAATTCAAATGATGTAATCATTCACTTGTGTATACAAGACAGAAGGCACAGTGCTACATATGTAATAGCAGTGAAATCAAAGAAAAAATGAGACAGCAGTTATTCCTCTGAAGATTGAGATCCATTTTCAGGGCTATCAGTGTACAGGTGTATATTTCTCTATTTTAGAGAGTTCAGAAACAGCCTGGAAAAAAGAACGTTAGTATGGAATAAAGATGACATTTCTAATTAGAGGGGAAAAGATGAGTGTAATGCATGGTGTTCAAACAAGAGACTATTTGGAGGAAAATCTTTCTCCCTGTTCTCTTTCCCTTTAAATGGTGTCTTTCGCACTAATTCTCAGGCATCTGGTTAGGGAACCCAGAAACAGAGGTGGCACTTGGGATGATGGCATTTTCCATCAAATGCTCCTGCTTGTAAACCGGTCTCCAGTGGCCAAGGATTTATCTTATTTTCGAAGACATCTATTATAGGTCTGACTAGAATTTATCCTATTTCAGGAAACTCCCACATACCTGCAAGTGCATTCGCCCTGGGGATGAATGTTCTAAAACCAGGTCTCTTTATTAAGAATCAGCCACAAGGTCCAGTGGTCCCTGGTGGCCTAGTGGTTAAGACTCCGCGCTCCCAGTGCAGGGGGCCCGGGTTCGATCCCTGGTCAGGGAACTAGATCCCGCATGCCGCTAAGAAGATCCCGCAGGCAGCAACGAAGAGCCCATGTGCTGCCACTAGGATCTGGCACAGCCAAGAGAAAAAAAAAAAAAAAAGCATCAGCCACAGTGGTGGGTAGGATACTTACCTGAGAGCTGCCTTCATCGTGTGAAGAGCTGGCTTCGCTAAATTGCCTGAGTTGGGCGTGGTGGTGGAGAGCGAGCATAGGGTCAAAAGCCAGGTTTCCAACAATTAGCAGAGGCACAGCTGCCAGCAAACACAGTGTTGTCTGCATCCCGTCAGGAAACTCTCGCTCTCTATTAGACCTAATCATCAGTCAGCAGCTGAGTTCCAGAAATGGTGCTATAGGTTGGGCAGGACAAAAGTCAGGAGAGGTTATCCTGAGGGGCGAGTGGTCCTGTGACAGTGCTTTATAGTACATTTCCTGGCCATTTATTCCTTTGATTTGGTGACCTCACATTCTTGGTTGATGCTTTTTCTGGAGAAGAAACTCGTGCAGTCTAAAATCATTCTTTTTCTTTCAGGTGGCTGGTATCTGATTCTTAGGGATGTTGGGTGGGGGAGGGAGAGTGGGATGGAATAGGGGAGTATATTCCAGAAATCACATCGAATTCAGGAGAATCTGAGTCAAATGGCAGCTTGTACCCCGGCCACAAAGACCACCCAGAGAGCCAGAGCCACTTGCCACAAAGCAGCTCTCCCCTTGCCCAGGGAGGCACTGCATTTTGGCAAGACTTCTCTCCTGGCCGGGAGTCTTTATCCAGCTGAAGACTGAGCCCACTTGCTCCTGAGTGTGACTGCTTGGTGTGACTGCCTTGGGGCTTTGCTGACTAAACTACTCTACCACAGTGACCCATGTGAAGTGACATGATCTTTTAAAAAATATGGATGAAAATCCAGAAGATTATGTTATTAAATAGACCCAGATGTTTTTAAATACCTTGTTTATGTAAGGTCCTTTACAGTTCACAAAGGTGCTTAAAAATGTCTTACTTGTATTCCTCAGATTTTTAGAATTTTTTTTCCGCTGCGCCACGTGGCTTGCGGGATGTTAGTTCCCCGACCAGTGATCAAACCTGGACCCTCAGCAGTGAAAGTGCCGAGTCCTGACCCCTGGACCGCCAGGGAAGTACCCCCCCTGTCTTCTTCATTATATATTTCAGTGATTGATTTTCCAACATAATGTCTGCATTTTTGCCAATGTTATTGTGTGTTGCAGATTACTTTTTACGGGTTGGCTATTGTTGTACTTCCAAACAAGAGTCTATATTTTATTTTCAATAAGATAGCATGCCTGGGCTGCATCTCTACTACTAAGTGGTACAACTGTCTCAGAACTTTACTCACGGAGTAGCTGCTTGAAAAAGGCAAAAGCTGGCCACAAGCTAGCTGTTTACAAAGTGAATTCTGTGTTCCCGTGGAGTCCTTCATTTCCTGCATTGCTCTAACGTCAGCACAAGCTGGGCAGGGAGAAGGGTTTTTGCTTCAAGCCAAGGCTCCGGGCAAACAGCTAAGGAAATGAGTGCCCTCCCTCCGCCGTGGCTGGCGCGCTGCAGGCCCTCCCCATGGCACAGTAGAGCTGTTCTCTTTCCTCTGGTGTGACTGCTTGCTTGCATGGATCTTAAGGGCAGAGCTGCCTGGGACCAGGGATTCTACAGACATTTTAGTGAAAACAGGCCTCTCAGTTTTTCATCTCAGATCCCTTTGAAATATCTTTGAAAACTCAGGACTTAGAAATATCTCAGGTGCTGGTGAGGAGTAGATTTGGATACCAGACACCATGCTGTACATACGTTCATCCCGTCCCTTCTGCGGCCCAAGTTTTATTATTAGATGAGCTTGTGTACCAGAGAAACTTAGAACGAGAGCTTCCCCAGAATACCCTTCACTTGCTCATGTAGGTTATTCCTGGACAGCCCCACCGGGACCCCTACAACCCCCACCATCTGAATTCGACAGGTAAATATAGCTTAGGCTGAAGATGGGGGTCACACTACATTAATATTCAGTTCTGATTCCAAATATATGACAGGCCTATGCCTCTCAAATTAGTTCACATTGTGAACTGGGGAAATGATTATGTAATTTTTACAAGTTTGATTTCTCGTTGCATAAAATAGCACTTTATTTTTTAAATTTATTTTAGTGAAGTATAATTGATTTACAATGTTGTGTTAATTTCTGCTGCACAGCAAAGTGATTCAGTTATATATATATATATATATATATATATATATATATATATATATATATTCTTTTTCATATTCCTTTCCATTACGGTTTCTTACAGAATATTGAATATAGTTCCCTGGTTATACAGTAAGACCTATCCATTCTATATATAATAGTTTGCATCTGCTAACCCCAAACTCCCAATCCATCCCTCCCCTCCCCTCCTTGCCCCTTGGCAACCACAAGTCTATTCTCTATGTCTGTGATTCTGTTTCTGTTTTCTAGATAAGTTCATTTGTGTCATATTTTAGATTCCACATATCGTATGGTATTCATCTTTCTCTGCCTGGCTTACTTCACTTAGTATGATAATCTCTAGGTCCATCCATGCTGCTGCAAATGACATTACTTCATTATTTTTTTATGGCTGAGTAATATTCCATTGTATATATATACCACATCTTCTTTATCCATTCATAAAATAGCACTTTACTATCAGGATGCCACATCAGAATGCACATAGATATGAAATATTCTGATATTCCAGGCACAAAAGTCAGGATTTAAATAAAATCTCCCAAAGTGTAAAAGATATATAACCTCTAACAACTATTGACCATGAGACCACAGGTCATGGAGAATTCTTTCAGCTACTGTATTCTTCTGTATCCTCCTCCTCCTCATTTATTAAAAAAAATTATTGAGCAGCTACTGTCTCAGGCACTTGGGCATACAGAATGCTAAAATGCAGTCCTCACAACTTATTGAACTCAAAGTGTATTTGAGAAGACAAATTACAAAAATAACGATAGGTACTGGGAGTTAAGGAACATAGGGAAGACTACTGTATTCGATTGTGTTCTGGCTTGTCTGTCACACTCACTTGGGATATTCTTTCCCTATTAGCAGATAAAAGAGATAATGCATACTTTATATCTTAACTTATAAATACCAAGAGGGCAAGATGTGCCTTTTGTGCATTCAGTACAGCCTTATGCTGGCACAGGACAAAGACTAATTGAGACATCACAGCAGTTGGGTGGGACAGGCTCCTTCCATCTCTGTGATGTAGCAGTACCCTGGCTTAGGGTAAACCTTTATCCTTTGGTGTCTGGTCCTTATTAAAACAGACTCTCCACCAGTCCCTCTGGAGAGTCAGCCCAACCTATGATTATAGTTACGATATGCTTTATCAGAATCCCACTAATTGCCACACAATAGGCCCCAGATAAGATATTTGCCCCACAAGAGTTTAACCTGTGTTTTGTGGTTCTTCAACAAGTGATTAGACGTTTTAAAAAATATATTTATTTATTTATTTGGTTGCATGGGGTCTTAGTTGCGTCTCCAGACCTCCTTAGTTGCAGCTCACCAGCTCCTTAGTTGCGGCACGTGGGCTCCTTAGTTGTGGCATGCAAACTCTTAGTTGTTAACGGCATACATGTGGGATCTAGTTCCCTGACCTGGGATCAGACTCGGGCCCCCTGCATTGGGAGCGTGGATTCTTAACCACTGTGCCACCAGGGAAGTCCCTAGTGATTAGACATCTTAAGCAGCATGGAACATGGCTTAGTTAAGAACAACCAGGATGAAATAGGGAGCAATTATCTATCTGGCTGCAGTTGGAGCAGAGGGAAATATTAGTTATCTTCACCCACCTGCCCACCTGCCTTCCTAACATCACTCTCAACCTCCCTGAAATGTGGCCTTTACTTTTTCTATTTTAAAAAGGATCTTCAAGCCACCACAGTCTCTCTCACCAGTTTTTTTTTTCAATTGAAGTATAGTTGATTTACAATGTGTTCATTTCTGCTGTACAGCAAAGTGATTCAGTTATACATATATATATATATATATACACATTCTTTTTCATATTCTTTTCCATTATGGTTTATCACAGGATATTGAATATAGTTCCCTGTGTTATACAGTAGGACCTTGTTGTTTATGCAGTCTATATGTAATAGTTTGCATCTGCTAACCCCAGACTCCCACTCCATCTCCTGCCCCACTCGGCAGCCACAAGTCTGCTCTCTACGTCTGCTCTCTTACCGGTTTTTACACATGCTCTTCCCCCTCCTAAAAGAGTGCTTCTTAAACTTTAATGTGCATAGAAATCACCTGAGCATCTTGTTGAACTGCCCAGTGTGACTCAGTGAGTCTGGGGCGTGGCCTGAGATTCTGGATTTCTCACATGCTGGTGCTGCTGGCCTGAGGAGGAGCATGGGCCTAGAACTCCCTGCCGGCCCATCCTGGTTTCTGGACACATGGATTTTATAGACTGCTACCAAAAAGTAAAAAATTAAGAACAAAACAATAAACTCTTTCAGGGACCAATCAGCTCGCCAACTTTTTATTGCCAATTAATTGGTCAAGAAAGGCCATTAAACATATGCATGGCTCTGATTGCTGTATCATAAAGAAAGGTTATTTAAATTCCAAAAAAGTAGGAAGGGCATAGTTTCAGAATACTAGAGGACAGTCTTTTGAATTGAATAAACTCAGCTTTGCGGAAAGACTCACTACACTGATCTCATTTTTAAAATTTTGTCCTAGATTGGGGGCACTAAAAGCAGTTAGGAAAAATTGGCCTGCCTGAAGCCTACTGAGGCTTTTAAGTCTGAAGTCTAGAGTCAGCTTTTCCAAGATGTCTTTTCTGATCCCAAAGGTGGGGTTGGACGTCCCTCCACAGTGCCTCAGGGATCGCTGTGCATGACACTGTCATAACCTTCATCACCATCCACTGTAATTGCTTGTTTACTTGTCTGGAGCTCCCAACAGGCCTAGAATGTCTTTTTAAAAAAATTAAAGTTAATTTACGATATTGTGTTAGTTTCAAGTGTACAGCAAAGTGACTCATATACATATATTTGTATATTCTTTTTCAGATTCTTTTCCATTATAGGTTATTACAAGATATTGAGCATAGTTCCCCATGCTATACAGTAGGTCCTTGTTGTTTACCTATTTTATATACAGTAGTGTGTATCTGTTAATCCCAAACTCCTAATTTATCTCTCCCCCCACCCTCCTGCTACCCCTTTGGTAACCACAAGTTTGTTTTCTATGTCTGTGAGTCCATTTCTGTTTTGTAAATAAGTATCATTTTTTTAGATACCACATATAATTGATATTATATATTTGTCTTTCTCTGACTTACTTCACTGAATATGATAATCTCTAGGTCCGTCTATGTTGCTGCAGATGGCATTATTTCATTCTTTTTTATGGCTCTTATTCCATTGTATGTATATATACCACATCTTCTTTATCCATTTATCTGTCGATGGACATTTAGGGTGCTTCCATGTCTTGGCTATTGTAAATAGTGCTGCAGTGAACACTGGGGTGCATGTGTCTCTTTGAATTATGGTTTTCTCTGGGTATATGCCCAGTAGTGGGATTGCTGGATCATATGGTAACTCTATTTTTAGTTTTTTAAGGAACCTCCATACTGTTCTCCATAATAGAATGTCTTTTATCTACCTCTATATCCCAAAGCCTCAAACATTGCAAGTACACAGAAAAGAGTCAGTAATTGAATGAAGGCCTGAAATAAGGCATCAGTGTTACAGTCTCACTAGTGGATTCCGTTTGTGGTGTTAGGTAGAATCAGAGACATTTTCTGAAGTGGTCCAAACTAGTGGCATGTATGAAATTATAGAGAAAATGTACATTAAGAATATTCTTATGTAGCACAGGTTTCTTTGAGTAGGCAGTGAAACACACACACACACGTACACACACACACACACACACATATATGTATAAAATCTTTACCTCTTCCTTACTTTGAACCTGACTGGCCCTTTCCAACTCTTGCTTTGAACTGGTCAAGTAATATGCTGTTCTGTGAACTTGCTGATACCCTGAACTGTTTCTTTGTTTTTCTGGTCTGCTGAATGAGCTACCATGAGCTTTAGAGGGTTCTTATGAATTTTTAATCTGCTCTGATCCCCTGGGCTCTTGGCTTTTAAACAGGAATGGATAGCAAACATGCATTTCTTATGATAACATTTCTTAATTTCCTTCCACTTCTTAGCCTGTCTGTTGTATAGGATAGACTTAGTGCTCTCTTCCAAAATAAACAGCTCACGCAGCTCATAGCTCAAAGTTAATCAGAAACTTGTTTACCACAGGAATATATTGGGAATTAAGACAGACAAATATCAACTATAAAAATAAGAAATGGCAAGTGAGAAAGTAGGACACTAAGACACACTCAGTATGAAGTTTCCACAGCAAAGAAGGGAATATTTGGGTTGTTTTAACGCTTTTAGCTGGTTGAAAAGATCTTCCCATAAATTTTTTTTTGCTGTTTACCAGTCTTTTAATGCAATGTTATAAGAGTTTTAAAGTAAAGTACACATATTTTGGGGGATTTAAAATGTTATCAGTGATTTAGTAGAGAAAAGTACATAAAAGAATCTTATTAAAACCTACTCTGATAAGCTTTGCAAAAAAGAGTGGACGTTACTAGTAACCTAATGGAGACATTAATTATGAATTGACTTCTTCAATAACGTTTCAAGGTACCTATTAAAAAGCATGTTTTTTAAAGATCCATATACATCCTAATAAAGTAAAGCACTCCAAAACTAAATTTATACAACTATAATTTTTTAATGTAGCAATTACTTGGTCTGTAGGCAAAGGTGGACCATCTGTATAATTTTGACCATGTTACTGTTCCTGAAATGACAGCCCTGCATCCCCTCTACCACTTCTTTACAAATCCATTTCTATGCCAGTGCAGTGCAGTAGGCATTAGAGTTGTCAAACTTCATCTCAAAGTATGAATAACTCATTCTTTAGATATTTACTTGAATTTGAACAAAATCTTCTTAATTAAACTATTCATTCAAAAAATATTTACTGAGTGCTTACTATGTGCCAGGTACTGTTCTGGCACATGGGATACATCATAAACAGAGCAAGTGTTGCTGCCTTCGTGGAGCTTATAGTCTAAATGCAGGAGACAATAAAAATAAACATAATAAATGGCTAAAATATGAATGTTTGAAGTTGATAGGTTCAATGAGAAAGATGATGTTTAGGATCACACAGTGTTGACTTCGGCACCAGATCCCAAGCTGACAGAAAACCTGTATGTTCTTTAATAAAATTATTTTTGGGGGTATGTTAGTCTGCTAGGGTTGCCATAACAAAATACTACAGCCTAGGTGGCTTAAACAACAGAAATTTATTTTCTCATTGTTCCTGTGGCTGGGAGTCCCAGATCAAGGTACCAGTGGGGCTGGTTTCTGGTGAGACCTTTCTTCCTGGTTTGCAGACAGCCGCAGTCTCACTGTGTCCTCACATGGCCTTTCCTCTGTGCATGTGTGGAAAGCTCTGGTGACTCTTCCCCTTCTCATAAAGACACTAGTCCTATTGGATGAGCCCCCCACCCCCTTATGACCTCTTTTAACCTTAATTAAAAGGCTGATTACCTCCTTTAAGGCTCTGTCTCCAGAGTCATGTATGGGTTAGCGCTTCAACATATGAATGTGGTCAAGGGAGCGGGAATCAATTCCACTCGTAACAGATGGCATTTGTGACATGAGGGAGACTTAAGTATGGGGCCTAGGGCAGAGTCCCATCTTGTTCAGGTTTAAGGGCAGTGTTGAGGTAAACTTCATGGAGAAGATGAAATTTGAGCAAAGACAGGAAGGAGGTAAACGGGTTCTCTATGTGGCTATCTGGAGAAAAAGCATTGCAAGCAAAGGGAACAGCCAGTGCAAAGGCCTTAGGACAGGAATGTATCTGGAATGTTTGGTAAACAGTAAAGACGCCAGTATGCCTGTGGGATGGCAGAGTAGGAAGAGATGAAGTTGTGAGGAGCTGGATGGTGCAGAGTTCTGCAAGCTATTGTAAGGACTTTGGTTTTACCTGAGTGAAATGGGGAGCCATTGCAGGGTTTTGAGCAGAGGTGTGACATGGTCTGATTTACATATGCATGTAGTCACGAAATAATTATTTTAACATTTTGGTGAATTCAGTGTGAAATGATGCACATATACATTAATCGCATCTTTTAAAACCTTGATTTTAGAATCTCCTTTTAGATTCTAATTTTAGAGTCAAATTATCTGGAGAATTGCCCACTCACAAAGTTTTCCCGTATGCGATAAATACATAAGTAGGGCTTCCTTCTAGATCTCTTATTACTTTTCTTTATTCTTCTATTGCATGCGCTTGATTACACATTATTTTGTGTGTTCATTTGAAATATTTTAAACTAAGTTTTATCTAATAGGTATACTTAATATCTACGTTCTAAGATACTCTTGCACAGAGTCAATACGATGGTAGCGTGGTTAAAATAGTTTGTAACTCAGATATGAAGAGAAAAGAATAGTCACAAAAGACATTACTTTGTGCCTTTTACAAAAAAATAATACTTTGAGGGCCGGTTGTGTACCATTGTCATATAAAGTCTATTTTGTTCTCTTTGACTTTAACGAAATCATGACCATCTATTATTTGCCATTCAAGAGAAACAGAAACCGGCTTGTTACTTAACACTTCTATGGCTTATTTTTTCCATTAAAGAAAAAAAAGAGGTGTTTTTGAGATTAGTGTGTGAAAGTTGACGTATAAACAAGAGTAGGTTTGGTTATAGGTAAAACTGTGAAATATGTCAAGTTTGGCTTCCTCTGAGTTCAGGGAAATTCACCAAAGCATCTTGGGCACTTAGCACACAGTACCCAGCACATAGTAGGTGCCCATTACATACTTGTTAAGTGAATAACATCTCTTTCACTAACTTGCTGGGGACTTCGTGTGTTGCCCATCCCTGGAGTATTCCAGTTTTACAAGATTGCTGTAGGAAGTGTGCGACCTCTGCACAAACGTATGAATTGCTAATAGTTGCACTTCAGATGTCAGTGGGGAGATATTTTAAAGTACAGGATCTCCTCTGAGAGCCCCTTCAAACCACATCACTGGGCACGTATTTACTTGGTTTGTCGTTGGGGCGGATGGAAGTTGCATTTGGTATACAGCCTTAGAATATAATATCCTGAATTATTTCTATTTCTTGATTCCTATGCAAAAATTACTGGAGTTGTTGATTCTAAAGCAGCTCCTGTCAATTAGTAAACCATTGCTTATACAGCTGACCCTTGAACAACAGGTGTGAACAGCACGGGTCCACTTACAAACAAAATTTTTCACTAATCTGTTTTACAGTACTACACCATCCGCGGTTGGTTGAATCCACAGGTGGAAGGCTGATTATAAAGCCATATGCAGGATTTTTAACTAGCAGGGGGTCAGTGCCCCTAACAACTTCCCTCTTGGTCAGTGGTCAGCTGTACTTTGTATTAGGTAGGACTTGAACCCCCGACCCTCAGACCTCAAAGCCCAAGCTCTTTCCCAATACCTTTGACATTGCACCGCAAGGCCAGCCTCAGTGACTGGGTGGTAAAGAGGGGTGTCCTCTAAAATGCCAAACTGCCGGCATCAGTAGTCTGTCAGCCTTGTGCTGGACCTGACAGTCAATGATGCAGCTAAAACATCCTTATATGTAACGTAGGGTTCCCGCCCTCTGGAGGCACTGCTATTATAAGACATACAATGTTGACAGTGCACGCTGCCTACAACTGTGTTTTAAAAGAGTTAAGTTGAAACATACACCTTTGCGCTGAATTAATTCTAGGGTAGCTTCGTAAACCTCTTTCCGGTTTTGTAAGAAGCCTACAGTAACCTTTGTAAACTGTTTTTTTTCCAGCCCCAAAGGAAGGGCAGGGTTCCTCGTGGGTAACCCTTTCTCCCTCTCGCGACCCCCTTCCCATATTTCTTCTACCCCCATCCTCCGGAGCCACACAAGGGGGATGACAGTCTGTGTTGAACAGAGAAAGAGGACGCTGCGCATGTGTTTGGTGCTTTTCAAACTGAGCAGGCTCACCCTAGGGGGCGACGCAGCCTCGTCGCAAGCCCCTTGGAGAGTGAGGACTAGGCGAGCCTCCCCCGCGCAGGGAGGAACCCCACGGCCCCAGCCCAGGGGCTCGGCCCGCCCTCCTCCCTTCCTCATTGGCTCCCGTGCTCTACGTGTCACGCCTGCGACGCTGGCGCTGCCCTACCGGCGAGGGGCGGGGGTCGGGACGCGTCCGGCGGACAAGTGCGCAGGCGCAGGCGAGCGGGTCTGGGGCCGGACGGGGGGAGGGAGGGGGTGGTGTTCCCGGTTTCCTGGGTTACCTGAGGGGGCGGGGGTGGGGAGTTCGCGGCGGCGGTGGCGGTAGCGGCAGCTGCGACGACTCGGGATTTTCCCGGTGAGACGGAGCGCGCGGCGGCGACGGCGGCCAGAGAGCAGGTAAAGGCGGTCCCCGGGCCCGGCGATGCCGGCAGAGGGCTAGGGGTCCCGGACCCAATCGGTGGCCTGGAGGGAAGGCGGTTGGCGCGGGGGGCGGGTAGCAGTCAGCCCGGGATGGGGGTCGCGGCGGCCGGGCTGAGGGCGCGGGGGACTCGGCCCGACGCGCCGGCCCGGGGTTTCTGTCCGGCTCCGGGACGTCTCCCTGCTGTGCCCGGGCCGCCTCTGACAGCAACTGAGCCGAGGGCAGGAGCACTGCCCGGCCTCTCCGGACCTTTGCGGTGGGCGCGCGGCCACCAGCCACTAACTTTATTTCCTGGCGCTTGGAGGGCGGAGGTCAAGCAGGCTGGGGGCGATTTGCTGCGATCTTGATTGTATTTATTATCCTGTGCCGCGGCACAACCTGCACCCGGCCGGGCCCACACTGGCAGGTTGACGGCTGGAGTTGACAGTTTCCGCGCCGCCACTCTGCTGGTCGCTCTTTACGATCTTGCCCGGCGGTTGCTCGCCCACCTGTCATCTCCCCCGTGCGCCTTGGTCCGCTGCTTTTTCTCCTGCCTGTAACATCCCTTGCCCGGGCGAGAGACTCTCCAGAGGATCCTCTGAGACATCTGCCGTCTGTCCCGGGCATCATTGGAGCCTTGGCTGAGATGCCCGTTGGCCTCTGGTGGGATTAAACTGTATGGGAAATAACCCAGGGAGACCCCGGCACCACAGTGTGGAGGCCAACGGGTTGCTTAGTGGCGGGGTGGGTAAGCTCAGAGGCTTTAAAAAACGCTTCCTAGCTCTGAGTCTTACCAGGTTAAACAAAACAAAACATTCCCTATATGCTCAGCAGACCATACACACCTAGTTAACAGCACTTGGTAGTTGATGAGGTTGCTTTAAGCAGATAGAACATTTTAAAGGAGTTGAATCTCGTGTTGAATACGTCGGTGTTGGATTCAGACCAGTGGTTCCTCGAATATTGAATTCAGCTTGCACTTTCCTTAGGGTTTGTTTAGCAGACTGATAGGACAAACTGAATTGGGCTTGTCTTCCTGATGATCCTTGGCTGTTCTGCTCTGTTACTTTAAACTTCCATACCCAGGAACCTTATGCTAATAAAGATGTTGACTCTGAGCTTTCATTTTATAAATGTAGTTAATTACTATGGGGGATCTGTTTTAAAGAGCTTTGCAAGTAGCCAGCAACTTTTCTGATAGCTTTGTTGTCATCCACATTGTTACTGCAAAGATTGGAGAATTTGGAGAAGGGGGGGAGCATAAGGAGAAAATGAGTTGCTATATAATTTAATTTACATGAAAGCAATTTGTAAACTATAAAATTGTACATGAATATAGTAAATATTTTTTGAGCACCTACTGTGTGCAAGACAGTTTCCTAAACAGATAAATATCCCCTCCTACATGGAACTTACATTAGTGAGGAATCGCAGATGATAAACAAAATATGTGCTATGTCAGATGGTATTAAGGACTATGGAGAAAAAGCAGGGAAGAGGGAGAGACTTGCAGTTTTATTTTATTTTATTTTATTGAAGTATATTTTGATAGTTGATTTACAATGTTGTATTAATTTCTGCTATACAGCAAAGTGATTCGGTTATTTATATATATATATATATATATATATATACATATATATATATATATACACACACACATTCTTTTTTTAAAATATTCTTTTCCATTGTGGTTAATCATAGGATACTGAATATATTTCTCTGTGCTCTACAGTAGGACCTTGTTTATCCATTCCGTATAATAGCTTACATCTGCTAATCCCAAACTCCCACTCCATCCCCTCCGCCTTGGCAACCACAAATCTGTCCTCTGTGAGACTTGCAGTTTTAACTAGAGGTAGCCAGGGAAAACTTCCTAGGGAAGATGACATTTGAGCCCAAGACCAAAGGGAAGTGAGAGGGTAATCTGTGCACCTCTCTGAGGGAAGAGTGTTCAAGCAGAAAGAAAGGCACTTGCAAAAAGCTTAGAGGCAGGAGTGGACTGGGTACGTTTGAGGGCAGCAGAGAGGCTGATTTGGCTGTGGTGGAGTGAGCAAAGTAAGAGTAGTAGAAATGAAGGAGAGCGGTAAGTGGGAATGGGGAATCAGATTGTGTAAGGACTTGGGCTTCCACTCTGAGTGAGAAGGGGCTCACACTTTTGAATAGAGAAGGGATATAATCAGACTTGCCTTTTAAAAGGGTCGCTGTGGTGGCTGGATGGAGAATAGATTTTGTCTGGGGTAGGGTGAGGGGTTGGGCAGAAGCAGGGATATCAATTCCAGGACGCTTGCCATAATCCAGGCCAGAGAGGACGTACCTTGGACCAGAGAGGAATTGGTGGAGTGGTTGATTTCTGGACAAATTGAGGGTAGGGTCAACAGGAGACTTAAAGGACACCAAAATTTTTGTCCTGAGCAATTAGAAAGATGGAGTAGACATATACCAAGATGAGGTTTATGAGAGGAGCAATTTGGTGGGGAGAAGGTTAGGAGTTGGTTAGAAAATAATGAAATTAGTGATTAAATTAATTAAATTAATTAATCTCCAAGTGGAGATTAGTAGTAGTAGACACTAGTGACTTTGTATTGAAGACACTTTTTATGTTATCCTGGCTATAACAGGGGTTTAATATTTTCAACCATGAACTCCCAACGTTTTTTCACGCTCATTTTCTTTTTAGCCGTTTGAACCAGCCTAATCATTTTTTTCACCAAATGTAGCTTTGCTTTTATTTGCTTGCACTTAGAGCATCTGTTTGTTAGTTTCATTTGCAGAGAAAGCCATATAATCCAGAATTTCAGAGTGTTGTATCTAACTTGAACACCTTCATCTGATTAATCTTTTTCTGAATTCTATTTAGATGCCTGGCTTAAGTTCAAGAACTTTTTTTTAAGCCTCAGAAATCTTGTTATCAAATGTGGCTTCACTTGGCCATTTGCAAAATTACAATGGTAATGACCTATATTTTTAATACTTTACTAATAGTAATATACAGGGATTATCCTAATTCTTCTGTTTCATTAAAGATGGCTTGAAATAAATGGGCCATCACATGTTAAATGGAGATCTTTTTCATCAAATTATGCAGTATTTGGAGCAATAGAATCTGACCTGTAAAACTTGTATGAAAAATATATCAAGCTCTTAGAATTTAAGGCTGCCCCTTACATTTTAAGAAACAAGGTAATATGCTAATATTTTTAAATGGATTTTTAACCTAAATGTATCATGAAAGTATGTAAAAATCTGTTAGATAAATAGCTATAAACCGATCTTAGAGTTGATAGGGATGCTGTATTCTCTTTGATACTACTTTCTTTTGCTATTGCTTCTCAGCGTTGTTTGTCCTGTGCCTCTTAATTCTCCTGACTTTGTTTTACAGTAATTGAGATATTTGGAAGTTTTGAATGCTCTCCAAATCTAACTTCTGGGAAAAGGAAAACAAAAACAAAAACAAAGAAAAATCTTATCCAATAATACGAAAGAGTAATGCTTAAAGTGTAACCATCTTAATTAGCCAAGAAAGGAATCAAACAATTTTCCAAAAGACTAGTCACTATTCCATTCAAATGTGATTCTTTGAAGTTGAAACTCAAGATAGACCAGGAAATAAGAGAACTTCTAGCCACTTTAGAAGAGTGGAAGAAATAGATGAATGATAAGGTAGAGTACTACACATACTTCTACAACTACTGCCGCTTGTCTTTAAAAAGTAAAGAGAATAGAAGATTTTTGCCAGAAACCTGAAGAATTGCATATTTTAAATTAAAAAATGTGTGGGGAGGTGAAGCCCAGAAGCTATACGTTAAACATCTTGACACTGACTGATTCCTAGAAAAATTGTAGACCAGATTGCCAGACAGATGCTTTGTGAACTGTGATTAGAAAAAAAAAGCACTGATTACTAAGATGCAGAGTTGGTTTTTAAAGAACACATTGTATTACGCTAACCTCATGCTCACTTTGCCAAAGATATAATAATATTAAATAATCTTTGTAAGCACCTCACATCTTACAGAGTGCATTCCCATTTATCATCTCACTTAACCCTCACGTCATCCCCCCTGTGAAGTACTGTTAGGTGAGGAGGGCCTCAACAGTAAGAGTCCTGGGGAGACACAAAAGGGACAGATATGGGAGATTTTAGAAAGGAATTGCTTAGATATGGGGGAAAGTTGAGGGAGGAATCAAAGTGAGCTTTAAGGATTCTAGAATGTCTGGGGGAATGGTGATGCTGGTAATTGCTCTTAATTCTAAAAATACAAATGGGGCTTCCCTGGTGGCACAGAGGTTAAGAATCCGCCTGCCAATGCAGGAGACACGGGTTTGAGCCCTGGTCTGGGAAGATCCCACGTGCCGTGGAGCAACTAAGCCCGTGCACCACAACTACTGAGCCTGCGCCCTAGAGCCCGTGAGCCACAACTACTGAGCCTGTGTGTCACAACTACTGAAGCCCGCACGCCTAGAGCCTGTGCTCTGCAACAAGAGAAGCAACTGCAGTAAGAAGCCCGTGCACCACAACAAAGAGTAGCCCCCGCTCGCTGCAACTAGAGAAAGTCCATGCGCAGCAACAAAGACCCAACGCAGCCAAAAATAAATAAATAAATAAATAAATTTATAAAAATAAATAAATAAAAATACAAGTGGAGGAGTAGATGGGGAGATGTGAAATTCATCAGTTCACATCAGTTTGGTGGAAGTAGCTGTTTTCTTTCTTGGAACTGAATCTGGAATGAGTCACATATAATTAAAAATTTTAACATATGTAGGTCTGAAGCTCAGGAGAGAAGTCTGAACCAAATAAAAAAAGTCTTCATTCAGTAAATATATTCTTTCAAATACTTCTGGTAAAGAAGGGAGGACAGTGGGTAGAAGCTTGAGCGGGGAGGTGTGATCAGGGAAGGTTTGTTTTTCTTTAAAAATGTAAGAGATAAGGATACTTTAGTGGACTGAAGGAAGGGGGCCGTTGAAGAGGTGAGAAAATTGAAGTCACAAGAGAAGGAAGGTAATTAGACATAATCTCAGAGGAAGTGGAAGGGTTGGGAACAAGAGCACAGGTGAAAGGGTTATCCTGAAGAAAAGCAGTGATGCATATTCCTTTAAAAAAAAGAAAAGGAAATAGGGAGTAGATACAGATACAGATTTATAGATAAGTATCCAGGATAGCATCAGTTGTCTCTGTGAAGCAAGGTTATCTGCTGAGATTGAGAAGGAAGAGCGTGGATCGGGGTAATTTTGAGGGGAAAAGAAAATTTACCATTGTGATTGGAAAACGGCCTTGACCAGGGACCAGTGACCTAATTGCTGATACTGTTTAACACCCCTGCAATCACAAATGTAGGAAGCGGCTGTCAGTGCTGAAGCAGTTTTCTCCAGCAGCTCCCCATAACAGAGCAAAAGGCAAATAGGCTGAACCGGGAAGGGGGTTGGAAGGGAAGGTATGATGGAGAACTTGGGTCGGGGTGCTGTGAAGTCAGGGGATTGTGGGTGGTAGTGAGGTGGTTGATTGAAGGGCTGAACCTTAGGTATCCTGCTTGATTAAGGAAGAAAGCGAAGCCAAGACAGGGCTGATGAATGTGGAGAATGAAGAGGATGAAACATCCCAGTGAGTAAGCTGTAGGATTAACGGAAGTGAAGAACTAGAGACAGAAAAATGTGATGTGAGAGTCCTAAATTTAAGATTCTGGAGTTGGAGCAATTGCAGGTGATGATAAGGGCCAAAGTACGACCGATGGTGGTGAGTAGCTAAGATCAGTAGTGCTAATTACAACAATAGTAATATTAATAAAAGCTACTGTTTATTGAGTACTGTATACTAGTCACTATACTGAATGCTTCCCGTAGGTTATCATACTTATTTTTCACAACCATCCTGTGAGGTACATAGTAGGAGCTCCATTTTACAAATGAGGAAACTGGGGCTCAGTGAGGTTAAGTAATTTTCCCCAAGGCACACAGGAAGTACCTGAGTCTTTCTAGCCCCATAGCCCTTATGCCCAGCTATTGAAACCATGCTGGCCTTCTGCAAAGTAGGGGTCACTGAAGGAAAGGAAGTCAAAGTGCTCTAAATCCCAGTGTGTTGGCATTAATTTTTCTTATGGATAGTGAAGCCCCCAGAATAACAGATCTTGTGTGGAGAGGAAGATAGGAGTTGTGTCACGAAATTCTCAGTAAATGCAGATGAATGACTCAAAGGTCAGTCGTGTTAACTTTAAATATGGTTATAATATAACATTAAAAGTAGATGAAATGGGATAATAATAATGTGCAAATCACCTTGGGAAACCAGGATAGTACTGACCTGTCCTCTGGCCTGGGATCTGGGTGTGTATAGGGGTTTATTAAGAGGAGGAGATGAAGTGATCCTCCTGTGTGAAGGTAGAGGATATAGGGAAGTTTCTTAGCAACAGAACTAGGGATCCTAATGGTAAGGGAGTAAAGAATTCAGGGGGAGGGGAAGGACTCATCTAGCTGTGAATGAAAAAATCAGAAAGGATGATGGCAGGTAGGGTGATTATATAATGTATTGACCAAACAGGTGTTATTTCGAAAATGAAAAGAATGTCATTAATAGTCACTCTGGGACAAGAAGCATAAACTAGGACTGTCCTGGGGAAATAGAGATGTTTAATCATATCAGTCATGGGTAACCAGAGGACCTGTCACCCTGGAAAGGGGTTGTGGATGTTGAGAAGGAATGAATTGAGCCTTAAATTTGAGGGATGTGAATGGAGCTTACTAGCCTAAGATTATTCTCTAGCCCCATAATACTGCTCCAGAATGCTCTGGGCGTGCCTTGTTCTATAAGGGTCTGAAGGAAGTTACGAATTCATCTCTAGATGAAAATTTGGAGGACGTTAATATGTAGATGGTACCTGAAACCTTAGAAGTGGATGATATTGTCACAGAACACAAAGGGAAGTGAGGTGGAGGGGAAAATGCAGAGGCTCACCTACATGAAGGAGCTGGCAAAGAAGCATCCCGCCAAGGAGACAGGAGTGGTCAGAGAGGCAGGAGGAAAACCAAAAGAGATTTGGCATCTTCCAAGTCAGAGAAGAGAGATTTAAGAAGTGAGTGATTGGGACTTCCCTGGTGATCCAGTGGGTAAGACTCCGTGCTTGCAATGCAGGGGGCCTGGGTTCGATCCCTGGTCAGGGAACTAGATCCCGCACACATGCCGCAACTAAGAAGACCGCGCGCCACAACTAAGACCCAGCGCAGCCTAGATAAATAAATATTAAAGAAAAAAAGGAGTGAATGATTAATAGTCTCATATGCTTCATGTTCCTCACAGAGGTCAAATGAGGTAAGGACTGGAACGTGTCTGTTGGATTGGTCTTGACCTGAGTAGTTCTGGTAGAGCAGTGTGGGCAAAAGCCACACTGCAGTGCACAGAGGGGTGGAGGGGAAGTGAGAAGACTACTTCCAGTGCAGATTACCCTGAGTAATCTTGAAAGAGGAAGGTGTCACCAGGACTTCTTTTCTTTTTAAGTGTAGGCAGTGAAGAAGCCAAAGGAGATGAGGGGTTAAAAACTGAGAAGGAGATGGAAGTCCAAGCTGTGCCTCCTAATATTGTCTAGTCAGTAATTTTGTAGTAATCAAAAGAGTGAAAGTAAGAGGAAGGAACATTTTAGATCAAGAAAGACAAACTTCATAATGACTATAATTTGTCAGAAGCTGGAATGGGTGGGGAGTGTTTATTGAAGGGATCAAAGTCCTAATTTGGGTGAAATATTGGAAAGTGACATCTAGGTTGTGGACTAACTCTAGGATTCTGTTTTTTCCGCTACTTTTTTTTTTTTAAGACTTTTATTTTTATTTAGTATTTATTTATTTATTTGGCTGTGCCGTGTCTTAGTTGTGGCATGAGGGATCTTTAGTTGCGGCACACAGGATCTTTAGTTGTAGCATGCAGGATCTTTAGTCATGGCATGCAGGATCTTTAGTTGCGGCATGTAGGATCTAGTTCCCTGACCAGGGATCGAACCCGGGCCCCCTGCATTGGCAGTGTGGAGTCTTGACCACTGGACCACCAGGGAAGTCCCTTTTCCTCTACTTTTAAGCCTGTTTTTTTGGAATGGTTTAACCATGTTCCACCCCCAAGATTGTTGTTGGGATGGGTTTGCATTTTCTAGGGATTTGTCCTTATACTTCCTTCTTTTTAAAAGTTAACTGTGTCTTTGTACATCGGAAATATATTCTGGTTAAATATATTTAAATTTTCTGTTGTGGTAGCATTTGATTCTTGGCTGAATTCACTGCTCTTGGTAATTTCTATTTAGCAAAAGTGAATTCCAATCTATATGCTTGTTTTATATTATGAACTTTTAAAGGGCAATAATAGTATATTAATTTTTTCCTTTCTCTTCCCTCTTTAAAATTGCTCTGATCAAAATGTGATTTGCTGCAGTGGAATTCTTAAGTTTTGTAGTTCACTTGTCTTGGTTCCTTAGATGGAAGAGTAATAGTCGTAATTGCATAGATATTATTTCAACAGGATAATTATTATACAAAGTTTAATGAGTATAAAATTAAAACAATGGTGAGAATGATTTCCTCCTTTATTATAACTAGGTGCTTTATTTGAAAGGCCAGCAAAACATGTTTATCAGTTCATAAAGTGCATTCATTGTTATTGCTTCTGGGTATTCATTCATTGAAGTACAAAATTCAGTGTATCCTCACCAATGGTAAAAGGAGGTTTTACTGCTGTGAATTGTAGGACAGCTGTTTATATTCATCAACTCACTCTTATACTGCTTATTGATATTTGCTTATCTGAACCTTTAATGCACTATGACTTTATTTTTATTTTAGTCTATTAAAGATTAAAATCCTTTGCCATTTTCTGGATTTCCTCTTAATGATGCTTCCAAAGACAGTAATGCTGATAACTGTTCTTGTTTTTCTGTTAGCTTTATTTAAATATTTTGGAGAATATTTCTAAAGTCATACGTTCCACACTACTGAAATATATTTATTTTTTTCTGCACCTTATTTTTTTAAAAATAAAACCTCAAAAGAAAATGTCAGTGGTTTTGACAAAACCTGATTATGCACAATTTAAGGAAACATTTAGAATGTGTAATTTTAATCCTAAATTAATCTTGATGTTTACTATCACTGTATGACTATTACTATATTGCTATTTTCTGACTGTTGTACTGTCACAAAAGTCCATAGCCTAAAAAATATTTAGAGATCATCTACTTTTGTTTTTGTTTTTGTTTAAATATGTATAAGAAGAATGGGGATCAGAAAGGTTAAGCACTTTGCCTGAGATGCTAAAGAGTTTGAGGCAAAACAGAAAACCGAATGTCTCTTGACTTTCAGTCTAGTATTCTTTCTCCTATACCACCAACTTCTTGAACATTTTAATGCATTTTGAAAAAGTAATTCCATAGCCAAAAGATGCCTTATACAACATGGAAAACAGAAGGGTTTGGTTTCTAGTGTGTAGTTTATTTCTAACTTTAACCATTTTCTTTGCACGTGTCTACATAGAGATCACAGTGATAGAAACTAGATTGTAATGATACCAATGTGGTCGAAAAAAAATATTAAGTGTAGGTTGAATTTGAAATGCATTCGCTCAGGAAGTGTTTAGTACATATTCCTGTTTTATTTCTGTTCTCTATCACTCCCAACCCCTGTGCCTTTCTTTCCTGCTGTCTGTCTATCTTCATGAATGGTTAGAGAACAATAGATGAAACAACTGGATCTCAGTTTGGTCTCACTGTTATTTTTCTTGGTGTGAAATGTTTTTTTAACAGTAAACACATTTGTCTATAACTGTCTCAGCTAAATCTTTTTCTTTAGAAGGGAAGCGAATTTTCATTGTGTCTGTAAGAATTACAGAGGAATGAGGAAACTAGTACTATGTACATTTGCAAGGGGTCTTTAAAGCTTGTAAATATCTACGTTCAGTATTTCTGAAACTTATTTTGCAGACTCTTTTACCGTATGCAAAGTATATATTAAAAACTGTGGATCATTATGATGTTGCTCTATAAATTATTTTTTATTTTTTCATTTCACCTTTAGGATAAGGCTCCAAGATGTTTTTTAGTGTTTCTTTGGGAGGTATGGAAAACCATCATGTCTACTACTGATTTGAAAGAACTTTGAAACTGTAAACTCTGAGTTATACTCTTTAACATAGGAAGAATAAACATCCAAGATTTTATTGCTGAAGTTTTTTGTTTTTAATAATCAAAAAATTTTGGTAAGGTTTTTAGGTGTTTCTGTAGCACTTCCTTAATACATCAAATTCTTGCTGTGGAATGGAGAAAGACTTTTGTAAATGTGCCTGTTGATTTCTCCATGCTTTAGCTGTGGGAAGATTTCCTAAAGGAATTTGAATTACAAAATGTTTCCTATCAAAGTTAGTATTAAATGAATTGGTTTTAATTTATTGAGCTCTTCCCGTTTGTGACAGTGTGTCAGGCACAAATGATTTTTTTTTAAACAAATAAGACCTGATTTCCCTTCTTAAGGAAAGTATAATCAAGCTTTGAAAGAAACAATATAATTCTGTAATGCAATGTGGTGAGTCCTAGGATTAAGGCATGTAGAAAAGTAATTGGGAATTAATGGGAATTTCTGTAGCAGCAGCAACAGGATTTTAAAAAAAACAACAGCAACAACAGTGAAATGGTGTTGAGAAAGTATGTACCCTTAGGAGGAATTATGGGGTAGTACAGTGTGTTTTGGGATGTGTTGAGAGATTAAAAAGGTTAGATGGGGAAGGGAATCCCATAGCATGATAATAAGGAGTCGGGATCTTATTCCCTAGGAATTGGAGTGTCATTTATGATTTTTAAGGAATGTGGCTGACATTTTTAGCTGTTGTAGAATTTGAAGTGAATGGAAAATAGACCAGACACGGTGACCAAATAAGAGGTTGCTGGTATGGCATGTGAGAGAGATGAGGGCCGGAGAATGCTTAAGCGTAAGTTTAGAGGGGAAGGACCAGATTCAAGATGATGATCATAATAGCTACTAATTATTGATCTTCCGACAATCTGCCGGGCCCAGCGCTGTCTCATTTAGTTTTAATATTCACAACAACTTGAGGTGCCCTTAGGAACTCAGTTTTATAGATAAGAAACTGAGATTTAGAGGAAGTCAAGTACCCAGGGTCATAGAGGTAGCAAGTAACAGATGCAGAGGTGAACCAGCAAGCTGTCAAGAGGAAAAATTGACTAGGCCCCGGACGAAGTGCTATTCTGTTTTTGTTTTTGTTTTTTTCTTTTTGCCGGAGTGACTGGGTAGAGGCCATTAACTGAAATAGGAGTGAGGAAGGAAGAGCTGGTTTGATGGAGGTAGGAGTCACTGTTTTGGAGAATAGACATTTGTATACAGAGTACAGAGAGATGGCCTGGGTCTGAATCCTGCCTCTGACACTTGAATCTCTGTGACCTTGAGCAGTTACCTAACCTCATGTGCTTCAGTTTCCAACACGTGACAAGTAGGGATATATCAATATTTGTACTTACGAGATGGTTGTGAGGATTAAACCAGCCACTCTAGGAGAGTGCTTACAGAAGTACCTGCTGTGTAGTAGTTGATCTTGGTGGGTGTTAGGTGTATCATCATCATTATCATTCTGTGAAAATCTAGAGATCTATTATGAAGATGGATGAACTATTCAGTATAAAACTTCTAGCACAATTCCTTCTAGTAGTGATGTAAAGCCAGGGGAGATGCTTTACCTGGACGGGCCTTCAGGGTTCCTTTTAGTGCAGCCTTGCTATAACCACAGTGTCTCAGAATTTCCATGCTTTTATGGTGTTCAGGATCGAACACAGGTTCTTCTGAGTTATCTGGTTGCCCAATTTGTTTGGTTTAGAGAAAATGAACTGCTTGTTGAAGGGCTTAAGTTTAATACATTTTGGTGTGACTTCCTCAGAATTTCTTTTAAAATTCTGCCTTGCTACACTGTTCCTGGGTTTCCTTTATTTCCTGGCCAGTTTTGTCATACAAGGAGCCAGGATGGCCTCTCCTCTTTGGGCCAATCACAGGTTTCAAAGCAGCTGTGAAGGAAAGCAAGAACCAAGACTTCATCGGTTTGGGGAAGGGGAGGGAAACAGGCGGTGGTATTTGTTGGCTCCCTGAAATGTGGAAAAAATAGTGTGTGCACTTTTCTGGAGCCATTGCTTTCTTAGATTTCGATCCTTCCCCTGCCAGATCATTTTATTGAGTTTTATTTGAACAGCCTACACAATTCTACATAATTTGAAAATATTTCATTCAACACATTTTTGTACTTTGACTTAGCCTAAATGCATAATACAGAATAAAAGTAGGAACAGTATAAACATTTTCTTCCATATTTACTAGTTAAGGATTATTATGGTCCTATATATATATTTTTAAGCTTCTCGAAACATTTTTAAATTTTCTGCTTTTCCCACCAAGACCTAAGTTTTACAAACAGGTGTAAAATTCTGAACCATCAGGGCATGAAGCGTGACCTCACGTGGTCCAAGTCCTTTCCGCTCTCCTTTCCACGTGTTTTCAAGTTGTGTCCCATTCAGAGCATTGCCTTCTTCCATGACATATCAGCCATAGGCAGCAAGAGCGCTTGGAGGTGTGGGGACAGTGGGGAAGGCACGTGTGCCAGGAGCAGCGAGCTCCCACACCAGCCGAGAGCACTTCAGAAACAGCCTCAGCAGGTGGATGCACAGAGAAGGAAGGTCCCGGCTGTTCCAGCTTCCTTGCACTCGGCTGGCAGCCCTGGGCTACTTTCTAAGATGAGAAAGACCTAGGGGCTCCCAAGGAAAGTGAGCAGTTAAGAATCATTCACAACCAGGCAGTGATTTCAAGCGAGATTAAAAGTTCTCTAACTATCATTTTCTATTGGAGAATGGAGGAGCAAAGTCAAGAAAAGGGTTGAATCACCTTTCATTCTTCCATTTTCATCATTCATTTGATGGTTCTTGACTTTGATACAGCAGAAATAAAAACAAAAAGGCTTCAAACCAACCTATCACCTGGGTCCAGGCTACTGCATACAAAACTCTCCCAAGAACTGAGGTAAAAGAACTTTTTCCCCCCAAGCCCTGAAGAAGTCCTGTTTTGATTAGGGAAATTTGTTGAAAGCTACAGCCAGCTGAGAAGCCATTGGTAACAGAGACAGAAAGCAGTGCACATATACTTATTTCATTGAATTGTAAACTGACAAGGTAAAGAGAATACAAATCCTACTGTTTATGTAATAGAACCCTATTAAGTGGTTTTAGGAAGGGACTAGAACTTAGGTAGCAATCTACTTTCCGGAGATTCCTGGGCATTCGTTATTCATGCATTCATTTCTGGCAGAGTCCAGTTGGACACAACCTTTCTCCCCATCCCACCCTAGACCCTTTGGAATTGACTGCATCAAACATTCTGTACTGTGAAGTCCCTTTAGAGTTTATATGAAAAGCCAAACCTAAAGAGAAAAGAATCCTTACACCTTCTCTCCACTCAAGCATCAGTGTGAAGAAAACTCAGCTTAGAATATACCAAATAACATACCAAAGAAGGGAGTGTGACCCAGCAAACCAAAATGACCAGTCCCCTGCCCCCCTCCCACGGTGCACCCCATCACACTGTAGTTATTTTCTTATCCTCGGTGGCTTGCTTGATGGCTGCCTATATATAGTCCTATATTTTTAATACGGAACACCTAGGTCAGAGCCAACTTTTACCCCTCTTATGTTGCAATCCTGGTTAGAGCTGAGGGTGTTACTTCTTGTTAAAATGTAAATACTTGTTTCTAGGAGGAGCAGAATTTTCTTTTTTTTCAGGTCACTTCTTGATGTAAATGAGAAATGGGGAAACATATGGAAAAGGATAACATGAACCTGTAGAAGACTAGGGTAGCAGGATATATTGCCTGGAGGACAGACAGACAGGCAGGGTTACTGCCTAATTACAGTTGCACTTAGTGCCAGACCTAATCACTAAAATGCTCTGACAGGTAGCATTCTAAAAGACATAGTTGGGCTGTGAGAAGTCTCTCAAAAATTTCATGCAGTATTAGGAAGAACAGTGGACAGGATCTGAAGACCCAGGTGTGAAGCCCTATGACTTTTGGGGAATCTCTTAACCTCCATCTGCCTTAGGGTTCTTATCTATAAAATTCTGAGGAGGTACTAAGATCATTTAACTCTCTGTGTGTTTATTCTCTAATAGATTTTCATTCTCAAATAATTCATAAAATGTAAACTCCATGGCAGTTTTCCTTTACTGGCAGTCAACTTGTTACTTACTTCAGTGTTAGTTGAAAAAACTTTAAGGACGGCAGTTACTTCTTATAAATGGTTGTGTTCCAAAGGTTCATGTCTAAGATAGTTATTCAGACTGTAAACGATTTGCCCTTATAGACAACGTTATATGAGGTATTTATATCCATAAGGCTGTTTAATCTACAGTATACCTGAGAGTGGCGTTGTGGGAGAACCCCGGGAAGAAGGTTTGGGGAGGTGCTGCGATTACCTCATCAAGCTTAGCTGGCCTACTGTTTGCCTCACATGCTGCTACCCTACTTTCGGAGCCCTTTCCCCAGACCATCAGAGGCACCTCAGATGGCTTGGCGGTGCGGGCACACCTTCTCCCCTTGCCTGACAGGGTACTGGGGGGGGATGCGGTGCGGCCAGCTGTGTTGTTAGCAGTCCAAATTGGAACTGTCAGTTCAGTTCCCCAGGGGGTCTGGGGGAGTTACTCAGACTCTGTAGGGTCTGGTGGAGTTCAATGCCTTAATGACATTTTTTTCATGAGACCACATTAGTATCTAAGGAGCTGGAGGCCACAGTCCAAACTTCATAAGGATGTGTGTGTGACATCCTGACTTCCAATCAGATACTCTTTAAAGCAGAATTCAGAAAGTCAAGTTCAGTATTTGTCAAGAAGGGCCTGAGCTCAAACAACCGCTCTAGTCTAAAACAACTGTTCTAATTCCTGTTGAAGTTATTGATTAGATGGAAGTTGAGCATCCTCCTCAAGTGTGGTGACTTATCAGTAATTACGGGATTGTGCGCCAAAGATTTATCTTATTGCTAAAGTGGTTTTTAACGGATCTCTGATTCAGCTGTTTAATTTAGAGCTTTGTTAAAGTGTCACAACCTTTCCTAACTCTCATTTTATTTTATTTATTTTTTTGATGTGGACCATTTTTAAAGTCTTTATTGAATTGGTTACAGTATTGCTTCTGTTTTATGTTTTGTTTTGTTTTTTTCGGCCCCGAGGCATGTGGGATCTTAGCTCCCCAACCAGGGATCGAACCTGCACCCCCTGCATTGGAAGGTGAAGTCTTAACCACTGGACCGCCAGGGAAGTCACCCCTAACTCTCATTTTAAATTCCAAGAATTTTATAAAAATAAGCCCACAAAATATATTTTAATTTTTCATATTCAATGACTATCAAATTTTACTTCAATTTTCTCAAGAGAATATTTATTATCTACTATAACATAGGTTGTAAAGATGCTTACATTAATAAAAATATACATAATAAAATGGATAAGCAACAAGGATATATTGTACAGCACAGGAAAATATAGCCATTATTTTATAATAACTTTAAATGGAGAATAATCTATAAAAATATTAAATCACTATGCTGTACACCTGAAACTAATATAATGTTGTAAATCAACTATACTTCAATTAAAAAAAAAGAAAACAAACTACTTGCAAGAAGAAAAAAATTTTGGTATGTAAATAGTATCCTAATAAACTTTCTGTCTTAAGTCTGTAGTTGGGAATCATTCTGATGGTTATTAATTAACATATGTAGTATGACCAAAAATTTACAGGGTAAAACCTAGATTAACAGACATGTGCTTGCTTAAATGTTGTATAATTTAATGCAACCGATATGCCTTAACTAGCTCATTCCTTAAAGAGAATTCTGTTGATCTGAACAAGCTCAGTTCATAGTATCTTCTCCCCTCTCCCACACAAGTTTCCTGTATTTCAAACATATGGCTCTGTGTTGTGGTTACAAAAGTGTGTAGAGAGAGATTCTTAAATCTTGTTTCCTGGTGTACAGATTGCAAACTAGTGGACTTGCGTAAAGGTTCTGGGTAACATTTAGAGATAGCATTTGGTGTTAAGGAAACTTCTTTGCCCACTGTCTAATTTTTAATTGACCTGACAGAAGAAAGGCTGTGTCTTCTAAACTTGGGTTATTTTAGTTCTAGTTAATTAGCTCCAAAAATACCGTATAACTCCCAAGACAACTGTCATGGGATCTTGAACCTGTTGGCTTCACTTTTTGTCACCTATAGAATGTGGGGTTGGAGAATATGATGTCTAAAGTTTCTGCCATTGTGCAAATGTACGCTTCTAACTTATTCATGTTTATTCCTTTATTCGTGTCATTTACGAAATTGTATAAATAGCGTTATCATTTTTCTCCTCCTAAGTTTTTTTGATTTTTAGTAATGTATTGCAAAGAATGTGTGAGATCTTTGGGAAAGTCATTAATTAGTCTCTAATCAATATATATTGAACTCTGTACAGATGGGATTTAGCATAGTTAAGAGTCCATATGAACCAACCCTTATTTTCATGAAGGCTGCTTCAAATTGTAACAGATTCTGTCAACAGAATTCATTGAGTACTAATTATTCTGTGCATTATTTTGTTTAAGCCTCACAATAGTCCTGTGATTTGTAGTACTCGCCTCCTTTTTGGTATATAGTACATTTCTGAAAAATATTCTTTCTAATGGCAATTTCTCTAATACTGTTGTAATTAACAGATTTAGGCAAGTACATAGTATTATTTTAAAAGACAATTTACCAGGATTTTTGGCATTTGATGAAAGATTAGGAATTGAGTCCTTCAGGTGGCACTGTTTGATGAGAAAAAAATATGCTTTTTAATCAGGCTATAAGAATAAACTTCATTGTTATAATCTTTTTTTCTTGTCTTTTTCCTTTTACTTCTTGTTTTCTGTAGAAGTCACAAGGTAGGGAAAAGATAAAAAATGCAGGTACCCTCTGCTTTTATTTTCAGTGTTTCCTTGGAAACCACGTCATCATAAAGCAGAACATTAACATTTCCATGCTAACTGGTCTGTGAGGAAAGGTTGTAGTGATCTTTTCTTCCTCCAGATGGCACTCTCTGTTGGAACATGTTCAGCTAGTGCCAAGCATTTGAAATAGAACTACATACAACATATTCCAAGAATGTTTACTGATATTATATAATCTCCGAAGATCCACATAACAACTCTATGGGATAGACATTTTATGGAAAAGGAAGCCAAACTTCACACACCTCTGTGTGACGGACTAGTAATTGCTTGATTCCAAATCTGCCGCCTTTGTTTTCACCACTGTCACAGTGCTGACAATCTGACTATTCAGAACAGATTCAGAAACTAACAAAAATAGAATGAGTAATCAGACTCGTAAATATTTATTGAATAAGTAATAAATATTGATTGAATAAATGAATGAATGAATGAATTAGTGAAAAAGTGAACTGTAGCACAATGGACTCCACCCTTCTTATCACCATGGCCACTTGTTATGTGACAGTTCTTGAGAAGGAAACTTGGTGACCTTTAGAATACTTCTTGCCATATTGTTGAGCTTGAGATTTTTTTTTTTTTAATTTATTTATTTACGGCTTTGTTGGGTCTTCATTGCGCGCGGGCTTTTCTCTAGTTGCGGCGAGCGGGGACTGCTCTTCGTCATGGTGCCCGGGCTTCTCATTGCAGTGGCTTCTCTTGTTGAGGAGCACTGGCTCTACGCGTGCGGGCTTCAGTAGTTGTGGCTCGCGGGCTCAGTAGTTGTGGCTCGCGGGCTCAGTAGTTGTGGCTTGAGGGCTCTAGAGCGCAGGCTCAGTAGTTGTGGCACACGGGCTTAGTTGCTCTGCAGCATGTGGGATCTTCCCAGACCAGGGATTGAACCCGTGTCCCCTGCACTGGCCGGCGGATTCTTAACCACTGCGCCACCAGGGAAGTCCTGTTGAGCTTGAGATTTTATCTTCAATGGTAAATGTAATATCATTGGTTGCACTGATTAAAACACAGAAGTGACAAGGTCTTTTCAAATGCCGAAAAGTGAAGAATGTATGTAGTAATGGTTTGGTGTAGGGGCAGGTGTAGTTGTTTTATATGTCAAGAAAATAAATGTTTGAAAATCCACAAGACTGAGGGTGAAAGCTTAATTCTGTGATCTTTTGGATAATAGGTTGTGGAAATTAATCACAGAAGCAGATCAGAGCTAAAATATCAAAGTCAGCTATCCAAATGTCGTGGGAAGTCTCACTCAGTAAAGCAAAACTTATGTTGTTGACCATTTCATTTCCAGAAGGTAAAGGAAATAGTCGGGGAGCTGATACTCTGAGCCTAATTTTGACCCACTGTGAGGGCTTAGTTAGACAGTGAACATAATGGGAATCCTGAGAGAAAAGTCATGTCATTCATTCAACAAATTCCACAAATGATTGCCTTCTCTGTGCCACGTACTATTCTAGATGCTGTAGATTTAGCAGTAAATGCAACAGAAAAACTCCCTGTCATCAAGGAGCTTTCAAGAGCTTGCAGTGACCTGTTGTCCAGAAAACTAGCTTCATGGTTACTTAGCTACAGTGACCTTTCACTTCACCTCAGACACTGACTTGCAGGGTCACACGCTGGATGTTGTCATCATCTGGAACTGCTTGCTTCAAAAACCTGCGAATTCCAGTGTCTTCCGTAGCCCATTCTCTGTTCTTCTCTCTCGTAGGGGTTGATTACCTGTGTGTCAGCATTTGCCTGGCGTCTTTCTCTTCCCTGCCCAGCCTGTACACATTCTGACCATATGGACTGTTCTTTCACCTCTACCCCTGATTCCCTTCCACTTATGCTTCTGCTGCCTCCACCCACCAAAACCCTCATCAAGATCAGTGATACAATCTGTATTCTCTCCTGTTAGATCCAAGCAGCTGAATGCTGCTGGAGAATCTCAAATAGCTGAGGAAATTGACACCATCAGAAATTCACGTTTTCAGCGCATCAATAAATCCTTTTATTTATCCTTGGTCACTATTCTCTCCATCCTTGTTTTCCTGCTTCTCATTTTGCTTTTTGATACCAAACTTATTGTAATTCTTCCAAGGACTTGACTTGAGCCTCTCTTCCTGTCTGTAATGCCTTTCTTCTCTCCTTTTCTCCCTTTACCTGTTCTACTTTTTCTTGAAGATTATCTCCTTTATGAAGCTTCCCTGACTCCTCAAATTGGGTTCAGTGCTCCTTATCAGTATGCAGTACCCTGTGTGTTGGTTTGCCTTTGCCACCATAACGTGATCTTCCTGAGGGGCAAAGACTGGGACTGCTTTCAAAGGGAGTGTTTAGTAAATGATAGCTAAATGAATAAATAATAAACAGGAAGAAGAATATGAAGCAAAGCTGGAATATAGAGAATTGGAAATACAGAGTTCCTAAATTTCAAAGAAAAGATAGGTAAGGTGCCATGGATATGGTTTCTAGAAGGGAAAGTGGTTGTAAGATGACCATGGACTGGTCTTTATGGAACAATTGGAAATAATATGTGAAGAAAGGTAGAGGTAAAGTGGCCAAATGAACTCAGATTTTAAAATAACATGTGCAGAAGAAGGAAAGAAGGATATGAAACAAATAACAAAAACAAAATTATTTATATATAAAAGAGGAACACAAACCTCTGAAAATAATGAGCTGAGGTTTTGAAAAAGGTTAAGGCTGACCTTTTTACATTTTATATATAGAAGATGAAAACAACAGGCCAATAATAGATTCTTCTTTGAAACAAACTGACCCTATAATCAGATACAGAGAGTAAGTGAAACTTCTCAACTTCTGTTTTCTTTCTGTCTTCTCTGACACGAAGAACAATCTACACACAGACTAATAAGGGTAGAAGTAAGAAGAATAATAGAAAATTTAAGCCCAAGAGTGAGGAGGAGATTGTATCAGAATCTCTGGTTGCTCTAAATGAATTCACATCTCAGGTTCAGGTTCTGAGAAAATTTGTTAATGTCATTGCTGAACTGGTAATCTTTGAGTTATTATAGTAAATTTGAAAAATTTCAGAAGACTGTGGAGGAATAAAGTTCCAAAATTATAAAAAAGAATGTAGAGTCCATAGATTTTAGTGAGTTTGAAGTTACCTTCACAAAAGATTCTAGCGATCATTTTAAAAGATTTGCAGACATTTACAGAAGGACCAGATGGGCAGTAAAGGTTAAGGGGATTCTCTAAAATGAATTCATGCCGATTACCCAGTTTCTGCTTTTGATGGGGATGTACAGATACACATCAGGAGAACGCTGCAGCTGTAACATACGTAGATTTCCACGAGGTGTTTGACATCATCTGTTCTATCATTCTGTTCTTGGGGACACACTGGAGAGTGGGACTGTAGTATGGGTACAGTTACTAAACAGCGCAACTTGATCTTAGTTACTAACTGGCAGCCGTGTGGGAAATCTCTTAGGGGCTGCAGTTTTGACCCTGTTCCACTCATCAGCTTAAAACACCTCCCACTTCTGACTCTCAGCTGGTAAACTTGTGGTTTATTTCACTGAGAAGATAGAAGCCTCCAAATCTTGGTCCTCCCACTGCCAGATACACAAGTCTTCCTGAATCTGTACTCATGAGCTCTGTCGTGCTTCTTACTCCACCGGATGAACTGTCACCGTCCCGTCCACTTGCACTTGGATCCTCTTCATTTTGCCTCCTCACTGTCCCTGATACTATCTCCTCTCATTCTAGTTTTTCATCCGTTTTCCTTTCTCTGTTGGAGAAACATGCTGTACAAACATGCTGTGATATCTCAGCTTACAAACATGCTGTTATATCTTTTTTTCTTAAAAAAAAAAAAAGAAAAAGCCAACAACAACTCCCCTATCCAATGTATTTTCAAGCTACCACCCATTTCCTTGCTACCCTTTTGGGCAGAGCTTCTCTAAGGAGTTTTCTAAACCCCTTGCCTCCATTTCTTCACCACTCTTTGCGACTCCACTGAGGCCACTCTCTGACACGGCTGTCTGTAACTTCAGTGTTGCTACATCCAGCCGTCAGTTCCCAGTTTCCATCTTACTCAACCTCTCAGCGATATTTGACACAGTTGATCAGTCTCTCCTGTTTCAAGTTTTCCTCCCCTGGTTTCTGGGAAGGACCACTCTCCTGATTTTTTTTCTTCCCGCTTCACATGTTATTTCTTCCTGGTCTCCTGTGCTGGAACCTCCCTGAGTCAGTGGTGTTAACCCCAGAGCTAGAACCTCTTCTCTGCCCCACTTACACTCATTCTCTGGGTCCCCGCTGTTCAATACTGTGGCCACTAGGCACAGCCCCCATCATTGCAGGACGTTCTGCCAGACAACACTGCTCTGGGTTGTTTCATCCATCTGGTCTCATTAAACTCCATCTATATGCTGATAACTCCCAAACTGACTCACCAGTCCCAGCCTCCCACCTGAACTCCAGTTGGGTATATCCAGCTGCCTGCTTGATATCCTTTACTTGCTTCCTGAGAGACCTGTCAAACTTGACATAGCTAAAGGCGAACTTTATTTTCCCTCCCAACTAGTCTTACCTATCCGTGAATGGCGCTATTCTGTCTCTTTTTTGGGGGGGGGGGTGGGCAAGGAAAGGAGGGTGGGCAGCAAGGAGGCTTCCATTCCTCACGAGAGACAGTTTCAGAGGAACACTCCTGTTTCTTCTTTCTACATCTTACTTCAGTCCCTGAGAAGTAGGAGCGAGAGACTTTTCTCACTTTTGTGGTAATGTTTAACTTCTCTCTTTCTTCTCGTTACTCAGTATCCAGTGCATCAAACATACACTAATCTCAGAGCCCTGGAATACTCTTTCCCCGGATACTCATGTGGGCTGTTTTCTTACGTCATTCAGGGTTTTGCTCGGATGTCACGTCTTCAGACATTCCTCACCAGCCCTATCTGAAGTCGCATTCCTGTCACTCTGTACCCTTATTCTGTTTTACTTTGTTTCGTAGCGCTTAGTACTACTACCTGACATTACAACAGGTTTATTTTTTTTGTCTCTACCCCACTAGAATCCATGAGGGTAGGGATTTTATTTTTGCTCTATACTCAGTGTCAAAAGTAGTAGCTGGCGTATAATGAATGCTCAATAAACATTTGTTTAATTAAATGGCATATTGATGAAATTTCTGATGACGTAAAACTAGGGGGTATAGCTAATACATTGTCAGGTTTTGTTTTGTTTTGGGCATTTATATTTTACACTGTACCAGTCACTGAATTAGAGAAAGTGAAACCTACTATTTTTCTGGGAAGGTCATTTATATGATTAGAGGCATTTTGTTATTATGCTTTTCATTTATGGTAAATTTTAAGAATATAAAAATTCTAGTAATATTGTTGGGAGCAAGTCTTATTTATTATGTCACTATAACAATAGTTGTATTAGAAGGTGAAAATTGTAATGATGATGAATTTAAAATTTGGCATGATAGCTATAAAGTGCAAAGAGTAATAAGACAGGGTTCCTGGCCTTAAGGAACTCATGACCTAGGAGGTAAGACAGTCATATAGATAAGTAGCTACAGGGTGTCCATGTAGTTTGGAAACAGGGGCAAAAATATATATTGTCCTAAGCACATCTTCAATTTATTTTTTTTTAAAACCTGTATTTTCAGACTTTATGGACACCCAGCATAATATAGGGTGATAAAAGTTAGAATACAGCTGTGAATAAAGCGTCATGGCAGAGTGAAGGAGGGCACAGCTGATGGTGCTGGCAGATAGGATTATGATCTTGGATGGAGTGAGACTCCATGGATAGCCAAGCTGGGCTGTGTAAAATATGGAGATAAAGAAGCCATGTCAGTTTAAGAGCATTAGAAAAATCCCTCAGCTTGGCCTAGAAATGTCCCTCGGTAAGAGAGAGAAACAGATGGATCCAGTTGTCTGTCAGCTTTCACTTCTAATGGCCAGGCTGAGTGAGCTGGAATCGTTTCAGTGTCGTGAGCTGAATGGGTCCACCTTGTAGCAGTCCAAGCCAGAGGGCGCCAGTAGTCAGCTCAATTCGTACAAGCCCTCCTCATGCTCATGATTTGATTGATAATTTCCCCGCCCAAATTTTAGAGTTAAAACTGCAGGGATGATGCAGTAGGAGCAGGTCTGGAAGGTGTTTTGAGACTCCATTCCAGGGCTCTTTCGTTTGGTTGAGCAGTTGATGCACTGGTGCTTGGCCAGTGGAGCGGCGAGTAGGACTGAAGTCTAGCCTGTGCTTTGATAGCTGTGTGCCATGGGCTGCCTCAGCCTAGAAGGAAGTGTTTTTTCCCTAATTCACACAAAGTCCTGTGTAGTCTAACAGCAGCTCTGTCCTATTTCCTGCCTACTTTATTCTCAAGGGCCTAGAATAGTGTGGTACAAGAACTGTTTGTCAAGCTGAAAGGAATTCAAGACAGTTCTCTAGATTTGAGCATTTTAAAGCAATTAAAGGTGTTTTGATTTTATAAACTTGTGGTTCAAAATAAACCTTTATGTTTGCCTTATAACTGTAATAAGGAAATTTTTTCTCATGCCTCTGCCTGGTAAAAACTATAGAGAAGGAGAAAACTACAGAGAAGCACCTTCTCGCTACCCCAGAAGTAGGAATTTATCCTTTGGTATCCTAGAAATAGCCTTCACTGTGTTATACACAAAAGTTAATTCATTTTTAAAAATTCAACAAGGATAGGAAATTTGGTGGTGGTTTATTCATTGTTTGGCTGTAGTATTTTCTGAATTCTCATATATCCTCACCCTAGATTTCATTGTTAAGAAGACTGATGTTGCCTGATTCTCCTTCCTTTGTAGTGATTTACCTGGAGGTTATAAGTTGGGGGTTGGGAGAAGAGCCGTGGGGAGCTACAGTCAGGTTGCCTTTTTCAGATCAAACATGTTCCAAGACTCCATCTCTCAAGACACCATTCTTGAAGCTACAGGCATTTTTTAGTGTGTTCTTGAGATTCAAAAAAATCGTTGTCTGTTTCATACATCAGATATGAAGACTGGCCTCTTGTTTTTATATCAGAACTTCAGTTGTTAAAAATATTTGTTTTACTATTGCTGTTAATATCTTTCTCTTTTTTTTTTTTTTGGTAGGTCAAGCTTTGTTCTAAGATTATTTGTTTCGTCTAGTTCATGAGCTCAAATCATAAAGACCCTAAATGTTACAGAAGTGTTGAAAGATTGGTAAGTATTTAATGTAACATATATTAGCAGTCAAAATCCTTGGTTCAGTCCAAGACTTTGAAACTATATAGTTATGTGACATTAAATTTTTAAACCCCAAAGTGAAAACAGCTAAACTTTCTAGATATGTAAATTGTGGTTTATTCATACCATGGCATATTGCACAATGGTTTAAAGGAATGAACTTAATGTCGAGAGGGAAAAGCAAAGTTATGAAATGATGCATATATTATACTATTTATTATTAATTTTTATTGGAGTATAGTTGCTTCACAACGTTGTGTTAGTTTCTGCTGTACAGCAAAGCAATCAGTTATACATACACATATATCCATTCTTTTTGAGATTCCCTTCCCATCTAGGTCACCACAGAGCACTGAGTAGGGTTCCCTGTGCTTTACAGTAGGTTCTCCTTAGTTATCTATTTTATATATAGTAGAGTATATGTATCAATCTCAATCTCCCAATTCATCCCACCCCCCTATAATATACTGTTTATATAAAGTGTTAAAAATAACTAAAACAATACTGAATATTTTATGGCTTTAACATATCAAAATTATAAAAATATGTATGGAAAAGGTGTGGGTGGAGTGTGGCTTTCCTGTACTATAAGGTTTGATTTCTTTACACACATACACACACACACAGACACACCCACACATGGGAACTGAACGGAACATAGCATAATGTTAATACTTGCTAGATCTAAGGTCTGAGCATTGGCTATAACCTCATGTTATATGTTCTTTGCACTTTTCTGGGTATTTGAAATATTCCAAAAAAATCTTTAAAAATTACCATGCAATCATCTTTTCAGTTGACATTCAGAATGGCTGAAAGGCAATAGGTAAATTCAGCATTCCTATTAGATGCATAGGAAGAAATAAGTATTTCTTAATGTGCAAAGCAAAAGTGTCCCCATCACCCCTACCAGTGTTGTTCTGCTAGTACTAATGCAGTTGAAAGAGTGGAAAGTGTGAATGTTGGATAGAAAAATTCAGAATTTTTGTTATTTGTAGATGATAGGGTTTTATATCTGGAAATTCTGAGAAAATCAATAAGAGAGTTCAGTAAGAAGTTTGGACATATGAGTAAAGTTTGGATATCTCAAAATAAATCTACTTCCTATAGGCCTCCTATATACCAGTTTTCTATCCGAGTAAGAATGTATCAATATAATGGAAAATAAAATCCCATTCAGAATAATGGCAAAAACTATAAAACACCTTGGAATAAACCTAACAGAAATGTGTGAAGCCTATTATATGAAGTAACAGCAATTTCTGCTTCAAGGAAATAATAGGATAAATGTGCAAATATTGTAAGGATGTTTATTGCAGCTTTGTTTATGATAATAAGAAACTAGAAATAACCTAAATGTTCAACAGTGACAGATTGGCTACATAGTGATAGTACATCTAATAATGAAATATATGAACTATATGTAATATATACATGCAGTGGAATATATTAAAAAGAGTAAGCATGCAGCTATTAAACAGAGTAAAAGAGAGCTCGTGGGAAAAGATTTCCGAAATATCTAAATGAAACAAACAGGTAATAGATCATCTATATGTAATACCCGATATATGTAACTGTGTACATATTTTATACACGTTTTTAAATCAGGAAAAATGTTTCTGCATATATTATAATACTTTTTACTGACATGGCATCTTGTGCTTTTGGGAAGTGGGATTGAAATTATTTCCTCATTAATTGTCTAAAAATTCACGTTAATTTTCATTATCTTAATTTCTTGAAGATAGACCCTAATTATTGCCACAGTTTTTCAGTTTTTCACATTTTTATTGTTCCTAAAGTTGCAGTGTGCCTTGCAAATGATGGTGTCTTAGAAACACTGTCAGAGGGCTGCACTTGTGGAAGAGTTGTTCTTGCGTGCCCATGAGGTGACCTTGGTCATAGCTGTTCACATTGTCAGCGCTTCAGTTGAGTAACATGAATTGTTGTACTATATCTGATGAGTTTTCAATGTTTCCTGGTTATTTTCTGAAATTTTCTACCGACCTCATCTGGTAAGGTTAAGAAAGCCACCAGCATCAAAACTTACAGAATGATGTCAGCCTCTTCAGAAGAAAATCCCCAGAACAATAGGGTAGCACTCTTAAGAAATGTTGCATGGTGGATGGTCCTGATGGTCTAGAAGGTGATATTGTATGGAAAATTCTAAGTGATAAGAAAGCATTGTATTATAGTTTAATTGGCAGTGTTTTTTCTTTTGTAGTGGTACACTAAATAATTATGTATCTTAAAATCAATGACAGATTAAGTGAAATAAATTAATAAAATTGGATGAATATGGACTGAATATAAATCAGGTTATTTGATTTATTGAACAATTTTACTTTACAAAAGCTTATAAAGAAGTAATATTATAAATAATAGCGGCTATTGCTGCATTTTGGGATAATGAGCGATGTACCTTTTTTTATACTTTTCTTTTCCTAATGTTCAATATTTAAAATAATGATACTTGTTATATTATAGTGGGGATTGTTATTGTAACAATACCTAGAATTCTGATGGGAATCCAGGAATTAAACCATCAGACTCTTGAATGAATAGGAACCGAAGTAGTATTAGGAATTTCTTTGGTCTCTCCCTTTCATGTTTATCTGTTTCTCTCTGCATCCTCTTGGTTAATTTTCACTCAATTAGCCTCAGCTACCTCATAGTGACCACCACAAGGTCATCTCTCTGTGACTTTCCAGCACAACTATGCTCCTAATCCAAATTCCTATGAGAGAGAAAGAAAACTTGATTGGCCAAGGCCTCTTTGCAGGCTGCACCATATGAGTCACATCTTGCAGCCATCGTATTTGTTGGCTGATCCTGAATCAGGTGTGTGTCAGCTGATTCGGGCCCAGAGACTGGCAGTGCCTCTTGGCAGTAGACATAGTCACATGGCCCACTGCCTTCTCAGCAGGGACGATGGAAGGTCTTCCCCCAAAGGGTGAAGGAAGACTGCAAAACACATTTCATTTAATTTAAGCTGTCAGGTTACAAGGGTCTCAGGGTAACTGGATGTCTCAAAATTACCTTTAATCCTAAGATTAAACTATTTTGAAATTCTTTGGGGATTTTGTTCTTCATGCTTTTTCCTTTTCTGAAGATTTATACATGTTTTTCTTTACATTTGTGTTTTGCGTCTCTTTTGTCTGTTTTACTGTACTGTTTTCCTTAATCCTAAAATGTCACACTGCCCTTTATTTGATTCAGATGTGTAGCAAGAAATGAAGTGCCATAACTTCAGCTGCTAGAATTCTTGTATTTTTATTCACCTGGTGGTAAATCTTTTCCCCACCCACCCCTCATGTGTTTGAGGACGTGGGTTAGTGATTGTGGCTTCTATCAAGTGAAAAACAGTTTATATTTTTAAAAGACCCATTTATCTTTCAAAACATGTACAGCAAGAATACTTTATAAGTTATGTGTTTATTTTTATTCTACAGTGAGACATTTAAGAGAGGAAGTCAGCATCTACCTTAACTGCCACCACTCCCTAGTGTCTTCTCTCCCGGCGCTTTCACGTACCCGTGCGTGGTTCCACCCAGCCATTTCACACCCAGGACTAATTTCTGCCATGTAGGAATATTTAAGGAGCCCCTGACTAGGTCGGAACTATGTCTGAAAAGATTATAAGGTTAGATACCAATGCCCAGTAATTTAAAGTCAGTCTTCAGTTAAAAACAAACAGCAACAAAAACACATAGTTTTAAACATAATTTTTAGTTTCTCTAATCTCTTTTGTGTTACTTATTTTATAGCTCGGTCATGAGCACTGACAGTAACTCACTGGCACGTGAATTTCTGACCGATGTCAACCGGCTTTGCAATGCGGTGGTCCAGAGAGTGGGGGCCAGGGAGGAAGAAGAGGAGGAGACACACATGGCAACCCTTGGACAATACCTCGTCCACGGCCGAGGATTTCTGTTACTTACCAAGCTAAATTCTATTATTGATCAGGTAACATTTTCATATCAAATCATTTTTTTCATCAGTAAATTTTAGTTAATTATAGATATGTAATTTCTGGGTTACATAATTTCTGAGAGTCTCTTTGAGATAAAGTTCTATCTCTCACATCACTCAGACAAGGAAAAGTAGCCCCATTTGTGAACATATTATTTATTTGGATACTTTTCAAAATGTCTAAAATACCTTACAGTTATATATAGCCTTTCTTCTAAAATGGTTTCATATATACTATGCTTTTTATCCTAATTCCAGTGTGAGATAACTATGATTATTAGTAGAGATAAGATCACGATTCAGAAACATCATGCATTTGCAGTTTCAGTAAGTATCAGGTATGTTTTTGAAAAGTTTAGTGTAAATGATATTTAGGGAACTTGCCAATTCTGGGGTAAAAAAAGTAGAGAATCCTTTGTGTAAACTAATAATTACTAAGTCTTTCATTTTGTACACATCTAGTTTTTCATACATTACTGTGTTTGCTTAAACTATGGTAAGACCATATGGTATTTTGCTGTTTCCTTATTATAGAATTAACAGAATTTTAAAGCTAGTTGGGACTATGGAGATGTTTTCATCTAACCTCCTTTGGTAGGTGAAAGACTGAGATCTGGAAACATTAAGTAGCTCAAACAAGGTTAACTTGAAGCCCAGATGTGATTTATATCTATTTCATTTTAGTAGAAAACAAATACTTACTTTATGAAAGAAAAGTCCACCATCTGCTTTCACTATCTACTAATTAATGCAGTTAGATAATAATATTTCAGTTAACTTGAATTTAAAGGATAATAAGGGCTCTGTAGCACCAATATGATGGACAGCTTTAAACACTTTAAATGTTACTGGCTTTAGATGTAAACTTAACCGTTGTAAAATAAAATTTCTTTGCCATGAAAGCATTTTGCTAATAAATACATATATTGGGTAAATATAGATACTAAAATTAAACAGTATCTGTTTTCACTGTAAGCTAAGGAACCTAACAAATATAAACCAGGATGTATTTGTTCACTGTGGTGTCTACCTGTCATGGACTTTTCCAGAATATTTGCAGGTTTATGTATTTTTAAATTTTATTTATTTTTATTGAGGTAGCATTGATTTATAACATTATATAGGTTTATATAATTTTATTCTTTTTTCTGAATGTAGTTTATCAAATGTGACTAAATGTAATTTAATTTTTATATATTTGTATGACTTTTCCATAAATAAATTTTAAAATCAGAAAAAATTATTTGTTAGACCACGTGTAGTGATTTTTTATTTCAAAATTTTTATGACTTAGTATGCATATCATGCTCTATTCATCTTCTTACCCCACATTAGGACAATTCAGTGCTTTCTCTCTTTTTTTTTAAGATACTATGTAAGTAGCATCAGAAATATCAGTTACCCAGGAATAAATCTGATAAATTATGTACAAATTTCTCTATAAAATTCTATAAAACATTGTTGAGAGAAACTAAAGAAGACCCAAATAAGGGCACAACTACATAATTTTCATGTATTGGGAAAAATTAATATTGTAAATATATCTGTTTTCTCCAAATTGATCTATAGATGCCAATGCAATCCCAATCAGAATCTCAATGGCTTTTTTTAAATGACAGCTTTTTTGAGATATAGTTCACATATCATAGAATTCACCTATTTCATATGTACAATTTGGTGGTTTTTAATGTAGTCACACATATGTGCAACTGTCACCACAGTCAATTTTAGGACATTTTCATCCTCTCAAATAGAAACTGGTGCCTTTTAGCCATCGCTCCCCTATCCCTCCCATCCCCCTTGGCCCTAAGCAAACATTAATCTACTTTCTGTCTTTCTCTTTTAAGTTGTGAAATATCTTTTAATGTACTATTAAATGATTGAACGCATTCAAGTCATAATTGCTGCAACAACATTCTTTCCTATGGTAATACTTTTTAATGCCCTCTTTCCCCCAGTCACTCACTTTTTGGAATATCTGTAGCAATGGTAGTAGGGCCAGTAGAGGCAGAAGTAGAGTGAAAATAAACAGCCATTTTAAAAATGAGACTTCTCAGGATTTAATTGTTTAAACCAGAAAATGGAGAATGATCTTTTGGCTCTTTAAGGGGAATTTAATTGCATAAGGTTTAATCACTTAAAATGGAATCAAAACACTAGATGCTGTACAGGAGGAACTTTAGCTTTTTTTTTTTAAATTGGGGTGTAGTTGTTTTACAATGTTGTGTTAGTTTCTACTGTACAGCAAAGTGAAGTAGAGTTCCCTGTGCTATAGAGCAGGTTCTCATTAGTTATCTGTTTTATACATATTAGTGTATATATGTCAATCCCAATCTCCCAGTTCATTCCACCCCCACTTCCCCCCCTTGGTGTCCATACGTTTGTTCTCTTACGTCTGTGTCTCTATTTCTGCCTTGCAAACTGGTTCATCTGTACCATTTTTCTAGATTCCACATGGAACTTTAACTTTTGTATCTATGCTTCTCATGAGTTGGAACACTTCTTGGATACTCTAGAGAAGAGGCAATTTAAGCCCTTGTCCTTCTATGCAATACTTTTGCTTTATTAACAGATATTTAATATACAGAATTAAGCAGACTTTTTATTGATATGTAATTTACATATAGTAAATGCACAGATGTTCAGTGTATTGTTGGATAAGTTTTGACAAATATATACACCTCTGTAACCACTACCCAGATCAGTGGTTAGAACATTTCTACCACCCTAGAAAGTTTTGTCATACTCCTTTTCAGTCAGCCACTCTCCTTCCCCCACTGCAAGATAACCACTGTTCTGGCTTTTAACATCTAAGTGTAGTGTTGCTTGTTCTAGTACTTCACGTAAATGTAATCATGCAGTATGTACTCTTGTATCTCGGAGATTCATCCATGTTGCTTGAATCAGTAGTTCACTATTTTTTGTTTCTGGTTAGTATTTTGTTGTATGGATATACCATAATTTCTTTAACTATTCACCTGTTGTTTAACCTTTTGGGTTGTTTACATTTGGCTATTTTGAATAAAACTGCTGTGAATGTTCTTATAGATGTCTTTGTGTGCATATATTTTCATCTCCTGGGTAAATATCTAGGCATATGATTTCTGGGCCAAACAGTAGGTATTTAACTTTATAAGAAATTGCCAAACTGTTTTTCCAAGTGGTTGTACCACTTTTCATTCTCACCAGCAGTGTATGAGAATTCCAGTTGTTTTACATCCTCTCTAATATTTGACACTGCCAGTCTTTTTAGTATTAGCCATTCTAAGTGAATATGAAGTAGTATCTCACTGCAGTTTTAATTCGAATTTCTCTGACAACTAATGATGTTGAGCATTTTTTATGTGCTTATTGGCCATCTGTGTATCTTCTTTTGTGAATGTCTGTTCAAGTTTTGTGCCCATTTTTAAAGTCAGGTTATTCGTTTATTATCCAGTTGCTGTAATTATTTATGTATTCTGGATAAAAATCTTTGTTAAATTGCAAATACTTTCTTTGTGGCTTGCCTTTTCATTTCTTTCTGCATGCAGGATCTTAGTTCCCTGACTAGGAATGGAACCCATGCCCCCTGCAGTGGAAGCGCGGTCTTAACCACTGGACCGCCAGGGAAGTCCCACCTTTTCATTTCTTAACAATGTCTTTCGAAAAGCAAAATTTTTTTCCTGTGTGAATAGTGCTTTTTGTATCTTGTCTAAGAAATCTTGGTCTTGCAAGTCCAAAGCTGCAAAGATATTCTCTGATGTTTTTTCCCCCTAGGGGCTTTTTTGTTATTATTTTTACTTTTAGGTCTGTGATCCATTTTGAATTAATATTTGCGTATGGTGTGAGGTAGGAGTTACGGTTCATTTCTTCCCCTCTCTCCTGTATAGTTACCCAGTTGTTCCAGCAACATTTCTTCTTAAAAGTCTGTTCTTTCCCCCACTGAAAAACTTTGCCACCTTGGTTAAAAATCCATTGACCAAATATTTATGGTTTATTTCTAGACTCTCTATTCTACTCCTTACCTGTCATCTGTTCTTTCACTAATACCATACTGTCTTGATTACTATAGCTTTTATAGTAAGTCTAGAAATTACATGGTGTAAGTTCTCCAATTTGTACTTCATTTTCAAGAATGTTTGAAGAACATTCTAGATCCTTTGCATTTCCATATACATTTTAGAATCAACATTATTTCTACAGAGTGCCTGCTATGATTTCACTTGTGATGTCATTGAATCCAGAAATCAATTTGGAGAGAATTGACATCTTACATCTTAACAATCCTGAGTTTCTCAATCCATGAGCATGGTATAAATCTCTGTTTGAGTCTTCTCAAATTTCTCCGCAGTATTTTGCAGTTTTTAGTGTAGCGGTCTTATATTTTGGGGGGTAAATTTATTCTAAATAGTTTATTCTTTTTTATGACATTATAAATGGCATTTAAAATTTTTATTTTTCTGTATACTGCTCATAGAAATACAGTTGATTTTTGTACGTTGACCTTGTGTCCTATGCTTTTGCTAAATTATTTATCCATCTTAAAGTTTTTCTGTGGTTTCCTTAGGATTTTCTGTGTAAACAATCACGTCATCTGTACATAATGATAGTTTCACTTCTTTTCAAATTTTTATGCCTTTTATTTCATTTTCTTGCCTTTTGCACTGGCTTCTAGTACAAAGGTGGATGGAAGTGATGATAGTGGACATCCTGCCTTGTGTCAACCTTAGGGAAAAACGTTCAGTATCTCACCATTAAATCTGATGTCAGCTCTAGATTTTTCCTAGATGCATTTTATCACAATGAGGAAGTTCTCTTTTATTTCCAGTTTGTTGAGAGTTTCTATCCTGAATGGATGTTGGATTTTGTCAAATGCCTTTTCTGTGTCTATTCAGACTATCATATTATCTTCCTATTAATGTAGGTGAATTACATTGATGGTTTCTAAATGTTGAAGCAACTTTGCATTCCTGGGATAAACCCCATTTGGTCATAATTTATTATATACAGACATGTTAATCTACTTATTCTTAGGGAAAAAATGCTCTGCTTAAATAGAAAAAATGTAACCTTTTTAATGGTTAAAGATAGAGTGGACCTATACTGAGACCTTTACAAGTTTTTTTAAAACTTGTAAACTTGAAAACTGCCCAGCCTAAAAAGTAACAATTATCCTTGATTTTTTAATCTTGGTACCAGTATCAACCAGATGGGTGGCTTTAGTGACTTAATTGCTCCAGATCTCAGTATCCTCATCAGTAACATAAATACATCTAGTTGGATGACTTAAAAGATCTCTTCCAACATAAAAATGATTTGTTTCCATGTAATATTTGATAATAATGGTTTCTAATTTCTTCTGTACCCTAATTATGAATGTATATATAGCTCAATTCTAATGTAATCGGTAGAAAATTACATGATTTATTACCAATACAATATATCAAAAAAGAGCTAATATACACAGCCATGTGTTATAAATATACTTTAAAAATTTCCAGTATGTATAATTTCCATGCCTATTCACATTCTATGGATGTTCTATAAAGTTGTTACTTATTTTGCTGAGTAAAATATGAAGTTTTACTGAAAGAGGCTGTACATTTATGGACAAAATGTAATTTAAAAAATAGCTATTTTATGTGTAAGAGAGTACTTTATTCTTCTTACATTTCTGTAGCATTGTCACTTTAATATATAGTACTATATAAACGGCCTGTCATAATAATACATAAAATAAGTATAATTGGAAAATATCAGACTTTTAAAACTGTGGCTACACAGTTCATTCACTGGTTTATTCAGCAGACCATTAAGTACCTGCTATGTGCTCGCACCTCTGCTAGATGCAGAAATACAAGAGCAGAGACTGTCTTTACCGGGAGCTTATAGCTTTTGAAGGGATGGACAGATATATATTTTTTTAATGGTGACAAAACAGTGTGAAAGTATTTGGGGAGTGTAAAGGAGAGAGTCCTCAGGAAATGCTTCTTAGAGAAATTGACATGTCTAAATAAGGATTGGCAGTGTAAAGGGGGAGGGGGCATTAGACCAAGGGAACTGCAAATGCAAGCACACTGAGGGTTGGAGAACGATCAGCTAGTAGGGTAAGAGCAAAGGCTGCATGTGGGGGGTTGGCTAGTCGGGAGACTGGAAGACATAGACCATGTGATGGCAAGCCTTGTCTACCGTAGTAAGGAGTCTTAACTTTATTCTCACAATATTGGGGAGGTTTTTAAGTAAGAGAATAGGCAATGAAAAGTATTCTTCAGATTGGACGAGTCAGTCATTGATAATATTATCAGCAAGAATTGCTTCTCTTGGAGAATAATGCAAACTTTTAAATTTAGTAAAGGTAATAATAATAAAATAAACTTTAACTTACTACATCTAGTTCTACAGATTCTGTTTACACACATGCCAGGATTTATCTATGTATGGTTGGTCTGGCAGGGATGAGGGGGAGTGTAGGGGATGCTGGCATTCCTACTTATTGGAGGAGTGGGAGTATGAGTGCAGTGGAAGTGTTAGCCACTGGACAGCAGTAGATAATCCACTGCATTATCTCCCTTTGCACCCAGGCTACTAGATAGGAGCAATGAGTACATCAGTTGATTGCTGTGTAACAAACCACATTCCAAAAACTTAGTGGCATAAAACAATGACTTATTTGCTCATGATTCTGGAGCAGTTCAGAGAGGCTCAGCTGGGATCACAGGCTCTGCTCCTGTGGTGTCGGCGGGGCTTACATCCGAATGTGCAGTTAGTTGGTTGGCAGAAGACTGAGGGCTGTCGGATGGGGCCGTTGGCCAGGCTGCCTCAGTTCTCACCCACGCAGCCTCTCATCTTTCAGGAGGCTAGTCTCAGCTTCTTTCCATGGGTGGAAGCATTCTAAGAGATTGAGGGGGAAGCTGCAGGAAGTACATAATCTCACTTCTGCCGCATTCTGTTGGTCAAAGCAAGTCACAAGGCCGGCACAGGTTTAAGAGATGGGAACATAGAGTCCAGCACTTGATGGGAGGAAATGACTTGTGGCCACGTTTTATCTACCATAGTCTCCCCTCCGGCCACGATTATTAGCGTCCCTCCCACACCCCCTCCCTACCAGAACTCTCAAAGTAATGCTCCACAGTGGCATCAGGCCCGAAGTCCATGAGCTCACGATGTGCGTCACTTCCGGATGCACTCGGGGCTTCCAGGTGCAGTACTTTGGTTGCAGCTCTTCTTGATTGAGAGGCTTGTGAATAAAAAGACAAGTTATCTGCCCCCCGCACACCCTGCACACAATGATGAGATAGGAACAAGTTAACCACGCTACATACTTGTATTCAACAAGCAGGTGACAGGAGGCGCATAGCAGCCATTAATCCACTGAAATGCAGCCAGGCATGCGTTATCACACATCTTGCTCTGGAAGCAGGAAATACGTTTCTCTTCCTTAGGAGTGGTTCCCTAGTCTCTGGTTCTCCAGGACTCTTGGCTCCACCCTCTGAGATGCCCTCTCTTTTCCAGAATAGATAGCCCATAATTTCAGCTTTCTCATTCTGCCTCCTGCCTGTAAAAAAGTGGGCACCCAGAAGTCTCATCATTTTAATCTGTCTCTGCCCCTTTTAGTCCAAGCTGTTAGTATTTTTTAGTAATACAACTTCTTTAAAAATATTGTGAGTTTCTTCTGAACCTTGGTGGAGTTCACTCCATGCCCCCAAAGCCACATCTATAATTGTTTTTGATACAGACCTCTCTCTACCTTGGGCATATAAGGCTTGTGTGGAACAACGCCTTCAGGATTCTTAGTAGTACTTTTGTCTAGCTAACAGGGTCTGCTAGGTACCACCTTAAGTCTTCCTGGAGTCTTAACTAAGAGTATTGCAGCCATTTAATAACCATTTTTGATGGGAGAGGAGGAGGAGAGGGAATGGGGGCTGGTTGGGCGAACTATGGCCTACAGGCCAAATCCTGCTGTCAGTGATCTCTTTTTGAGCAGCACACAAGCTAAGAAGAGTTTTGGCGTTTTTAAAGCATTGTTAAAAGAAACAAGAATATGCAACACAGACCATATATGACTCACAAAGCCTAAAATATTTACATTCTGGCCCTTTACAAAGTGAGTTTGCAACTCCTGGTCTAATGCAAGAAAAACTATTAGCGTGATGTTTGACATCATTAGGAGAAACAGTACATTCAATTAACCTGAGACATCAGAATAACATTTGACAGAATTCATCTATTCTTGACAAAAACTCTAAAAATAAATTAATAGAGGGTTTCATATACAAAGAGTAGAAAAACCAAAAAAAATTTAAAAATTTATTTTATTGAAGTATAGTTGATTTACAATGTTGTGTTAACTTCTGCTGTACAGCAAAGTGATTCAGTTATACATATATACATTCCTTTTCATATTCTTTTCCATTATGATTTATCATATGATATTGAATATAGTCCCCTGGGATGTACAGTAGGACCTTGTTGTTCATCCATTCTATGTATAATCGTTTGCATCTGCTAACCCCGAACTCCCAATCTATCCCTTCCCCACCCCCTCTCCCCCTTGGCAACCACAAGTCTGTTCTCTATGTCTGTGACTCTGTTTCTGTTTCATAGATAAGTTCATTTATGTCCTATTTTAGATTCCACATATAAGTGATATCCTGTGGTATTTGTCTTTCCCTTTCTGACTTACTTCACTTAGTATGATCATCTCTAGGTCCATCCATCTTGCTGCAAATGACATTTCATTCTTTTTGTCTGAGTAGTATTCCATTGTATATATATGTACGACGTCTTCTTTATCCATTCATCTGTCCATAGGCATTTAGGTTGTTTCCATGTCTTGGCTATTGTGAATAGTGCTGCTATGAACATAGGGGTGCGTGTATCTTTTTGAATTATAGTTTTATCTGGATATATGCACAGGAATAGGATTGCTGGATTACATGGCACATCTATTTTTAGTTTCTTGACGAACCTCCATACTGTTTTCCACAGTGGCTGCACCAATTTACATTCCCACCAACAGTGCAAGAGGGTTCCCTTTTCTCCACACCCTCTCCAGCATTTGTTATTTGTGGATTTTCTGATGATGGCCATTCTGACTGGTGTGAGGTGATACCTCATTGTAGTTTTGATTTGCATTTCTCTAATAATTAGTGATGATGAGCATCTTTCATGTGCCTGTAGGCCATCTGTATGTCTTCTTTGGAGAAATGTCTGTTTAGGTCTTCTGCCCATTTTTCGATTGGGTTGTTTTTTTGTTGTTGAGTTGTATGAGCTGTTTGTATAGAAAAACCAAAATTATTTTTAATAAGAAGCTTTGTAATAGAACCAATATAAGAATAACTTTTTATTACTATTCTGTTTGACATCATGTTTTAAAAACATTCGATAGTAAAGTGGAGTATGAAAGTAATGACAGCTAAATGTGAGAAAGATGAATAAAAATTTTTTAAGTGATGTGTACAGAAAAATCCAAAAGATCATCCCGAAAACTGTTCAGCAAAGTTATGGAATATAAGTCAAATATATTGTTTCCTTTAGCTAAAGCTATATAGCTAGGAAATTTTAAAAAGATTCTGTTTACAGTACTATTGAAGAAATGTTCACATATGTATGTATAGATACACATATTTTAGAAATAATTATAAAATTCTGATAGAAGAAATAAAGGACTTAAATAAATAGCACTTGGGACTTCCCTGGTGGTCCAGTGGTTAAGCCTCTGTGCTTCCTCTGCAGGGGGTGCAGGTTCAATTCCTGGTTAGGGAACTAAGATCCTGCATGCTGTGCAGCACAGCCAAAATGAATGAATGAATGAATAAATGAATAAATAAATAACATATTTCTGCTATGTCAGGAACATTAAATTTAATTACCATGTCAAAATTAAAAGTAATACCATTAATACCAATTAAAATAACTTCATTCCATGTTCCTTAGCATGTCATCCTGAGGTCCTTGATCTGGTGCCCACCTGCCTTTGTAGCTTCCTAAACATCACCTCTGGTTTGGGATCTCAACCTTTCCCCCCAATAAACTTGCCCTTTCTCTCCCATCCTGCCACCACTACTTCTGGATGGTTAGGATACGTAGTTAATATAAAATCCAGTCAAAACAATAGAATTGTGAAAGGGATGGTGCCTGGCACCTGGTAGGTACTTACAATATGCTTCTTACTACCTGGATGAGAGTGATTTCACTGTTTATTATTGGTACGGGGAATTTAAAAATGTATGACACAGTCATTTTCCCTGCACAGGGGGAAACATAAAAGTGTAAGTATTAAATGAGGAGTAGTATGATTTCTGTAGATTGGACAGTCTAGGAATAGCCAAGGAATGGATCTGTTTGTGTCACGTATTGCCTAATTTGGCATATTGAGCCCTGAGCTAAGTGGGAAGGAGCGAGAGAAGTTCCAGGCCACGTGTTGCAGAGGCCAGGGGCAGGAATGCCAGCTCACACAGCAGTGGTGATTTGCCAGTGTACTGTGGGGAAACGAGGGCTGAATTATAAGGACAGTGTGTCTATAGCACTTCTTCACACACCCTTGAGGTTTTACCAAGCTCTGTTAGAAAGTTATTAGTTCATCTGCTAAAGATAAAGACTCAGCTTAGGAGGACTCTGCAGGAATGACCTGCCCAAAATTGGTTTACATTTTTTTTTAAAGACTATGTATCTTTTGCTGACATCTTAAAAAATGTTGAGATACATACAGAGTACAAGCTATATGTGTGAATGTTATATAGACATCTTTAGTCTTATTAATTCTGAAGTAAAGCACATAAAAATGGGGCCCTTTGATATAATTTTTACTTCACATCCAGAATTCAAAGTCATTCATGCAGGTAATGTTTATGGATATCTGACTACGTACTAGGCATTGAGTGGCAGAAAAGGGAGGTGATTGCTAAGGACTAGAGCCTGAGCCCTGGAGTTCATGCTCTGAGAGAGGCCTGGGAAGTATGTTTGGAAAAGTTTCCCATCGTATTTAGAGATAAATCCAAACTCCTTCACATGACGCCCAAGGCCACATTGAATCTGGCACTGTCCACCTCGCTGACCTTCCAGGCTTATCTCCTAGCGCCCTCCCCCATGCTATGCTTCAGCCACACTGGACTGCCTGCTCTTCTATGAAAAAGTCAAATCCATTCCCAGCCCTTTATATACTTCCTGTGAGCCCTTTGCTTCCCTGTCTTTGCATGGATTCTTCCTTCTCATCAGTTAAGTAGCTGCTCAAGTGGCCCATCCTGACTAGCCAGTTTAAATGTTCCCCTTTCCATCATTCTGTCATCCCTCTCCTGTTTAATTTTCTCCATCGCACAGCATTCTGTCTGAAATTCTCTTATCTGTGCCCATTATTTTCTGTCTCCCCTGCTAGAGTGTCTGCTTTGTAAGGATGTGAGTATCGTCTTCCTTGTTCACCACTACATCCAAAGCGTCTGGCACATAGTAGGGGCTCAATAAGTATTTGTTGAATGAATGAAAGAGGAAAACGGGCATTCAGACATTAACCGTTCAGCAAGTTGGTTGCTGTACTAAATTAGAGGCATGAAACCCAGCTTGACTTAGGGGAGATTAGGGAAGTCTCCCCACAGAGGAATTAAGACCTGAGGAATGAGTTGGCATTTGGCAGACGGGAGGATGGTGAGAGAATTGCAAGAGCCGTGTATGTGAGGAAGATGTTTGCAAAGACCAGTGGTGGTCAGGAAACCCTTAATAGCTGGACATGTGGGGAGGGGTCAGATGTGGTGATGGGAGCTACAACTAGACAAGTCAGTAGGAATCGTGTCATGAAATGTCTTCCAAGCCTGAGAAGGAGTTTAAATTTTACTTTTGCGGAATTTTGAGGCTTTTCATAGCCAGGACACTAGAAAGTGATAGTCTGAATCTATGTCTCTGCTTTCTCATTCTCTTCGACTCTTCAGCCTATCGTAATCTGACCTGCACCCTCATCACTCCATTAAAACTGTGTTTGTTAAGGTCACCAGTGACCCTCTACTTGCTAAATACTTTCCTGCCATCATCTTACACAATTAAAGAACAACAACTCTTGACCTGGTTGACCTTTCTTTCCTGAACTGCTCTCTTCCCTTGATATTTCTTGTTCTGCTTCTGTTTGGGGGAAGCTACTTCTCAGTCTCCTTCGCAGGCTGCTCTTCAGGTCCACCGTCCACAGTTCTTTCAATGTTGTTCTCCAGAGCTCCATTCTGGGTAGAAGTCTCTTGTCCTCCTGCATACTCTCCCTAGGAAATCTCACCCATGTCCTTAACCTCTGCCCTGATGACTCCCCAGTCTTTTTATTTACTTCACATCTTTTTCTTAAGCTCCAATTCTGTATATCCAGCTGTTTACTAAAAAGCTCTCTCCATTTGGATATCTTACAGACATCTCAAACTCAGTATGTCTAAAAAGTGAATCCATTATCTTTACCCCAACCTGACACCACTGCTAAATTTCCTGCCTTGGTGACTATTATCAGTTGCCTAGTGGCCTAAACCAGAAACCTTCAAGTTCTTTTTGATCTTTTTTTTTTTTCTCCCAGTGTCATACCTGACAGGTATGCAAGTCATACCTGACAGGTATGCAAGTCATACCTGACAGGTATGCAGTCATATACTGCAAGTCATTTCAGTTCTCCCTCACAGTTTCTCAAATATGTCTCCTTCTCTTCAATTTTACTATCTGAGGCTTCATATCATTATTATCTCCCATCTGTATTGTTTCCCTGCCTCTGACACTGATCAATCCCTTCCCCTCCCTGCCAATTCCATCCTCTATATAGTGGCAAATCTGACTGTATCACCCTGACCCCCTCCCCACTGATTGATGTGAGGAATTTAAACTTGATTCGTCATTAATTCCTTGACCACCCATGTCCCAACGTTTCCAGGTCTAGCACTTCCACACCTCTAACTGATAATGACTGCTCCTTTTTCTTAACTCCTCAACTGAATGCCTGTACCACACCTGGGTATGTACACATACTACATGCCTTCTGTTCTTTAACTGTTTTGTGTATATGTATTCTACGGACCAAATGAGGGGACCTTCTGCAGGGCTTGGACCATATCCTCCAGAAAGGGTAAGACAGTAAATGCTGTGGACCTAGTGTGCAGTCTATAAATATTTATTGGATGACCTTCACTAATACGTCTTTCTCTCTTTAGGTATATTATTTTATTAATAATGTCAGTTTCTCTTTTTAAAATTGTGTTCTCTGAGTTTTAAACTTAACTGCATGAAGACTTTGTTTTCTAGTAACTTATGTTATTGGTTTGCTAATTAATAGGGCTTAACTTTTCATTTGCACCTAGCAAAATTTTTTTTTCGTAGGTAAGGAATTCTTACAATGTGCATGGTGGTAATAACAGCTATTTTTGGAAAAATCAGCAAGAATGTGCTAAATACCGTCAAATACTCTTACATTCTTCTGTCATTGGCAGGGTTTATAAGTTGCAAAGTATCGCAGCTTTAATTGGATTTAAAATAGGTTAACTTGATTCTTCCTTCTCAAGAAAAAGGATTTTTTGGTTCAATTTAAGACAGAATATTAGGAATTAATGTGTTTCATGACCTTGGAACATGAAGGATTCTTTTATTTCTAATACAGGCATTGACATGTAGAGAAGAACTCCTTACCCTTCTTCTGTCACTCCTTCCACTGGTATGGAAGATACCTGTTCAACTAGAAAAGGCAACAGGTATGTTTCTTTTCTTTATCATATCACCTGTGTTATCACAATTCCACTGGGGAAAAAAGTTCCATTGAAAAGTTACTTCTGCTGTAACGGTTGATACGGCTCAAAATCAGAATGGTATATATTAGTATGATACTTAATATGAAAAATTCTTTAGGCAAATACATTTTTATTTCTTCTAATAATACAGAAACCATGGTCCTTCTTAGGGGATTCCTTGAATGTAATGATGATTAGAAAATAGATGAAGAAGCAGAACACTTAGCAAACGGAGTAAATCTGGATATGTAGCCTAACATTTGAGAAATGGAGAGGGAAAAGTTTGAAGAAAGAAATTAAAGATTCTTTGCTTATTTTAAAGGCTGCTTTCCATTACCAGTACTCTGTCAGTGACTTTTGTAGTTTAGTTTTTCTACTGTTGCTTTTAAAGGATAAATTTGAAGTAATATTTTGTTTCAGGACTTGGTAGAATTATTACACTTAAGGTCACTACATACTTTTAATTTCTGATTCAGAAAAAATAAAAATATGTGTATACATATCATATTAAGTATATGAAACTTAGTTTAAATGTTTCAGTGGAGGGATTAACAGTTTTCCCCCTTGACCACTTCTGGAATATGAGAATTGTGAGATGCTTAAGGATATCTCAGGTTGAAAAAAAAAAAGAAAAATCTCCTGAATTGTATTTTAATGCCATATATGCATTTTTAATGTGTTTCTGATATGGGGCTCTCTTTTAGGGAGTTACCTAAGTTCTTGTAATATTGTTATCCTACTTATTTGTTGATTCACTGATTCTGCTCTTGTTTTCTTCTTAATTTATAGAATTCACAAATTGTTAATCACTTAAGAAATCTAATTTGTGTCCTTTTGGGGAAGTTGTCTTCATTGCCTGCATCTTTTGCATACATGGAATTTGTCAGACTCCTTTTAATCTCCCTTAATTAAAGCACAAGTCTTTTATTTACAGATTTTTTAATTTATTCATTCTGAATTATAACTATATCTTTCGTATAGATCTTATTACGTGTTATTGCAAAAGGAAAGACCAATTTCATTATCTTTTTAATTAGTATGGAAAATTTATTCATTTCCCTAAGAGATAGGTATTGAGTGGTGACCACACGGCAGCCCTAGGTTCTAGGCACTGAGGATGAAACAGGAATGAATGCCTGTACCTGTGCCTAGTTCAGTGCGTAGCACATGCCGTAGATATTGTGAATGAATAACTCTTTTAACCTCAGTCTTGGAGAACATTTGGTATCTACTGTATAATTTAAAAATAATTTTAGAAAATCTTAAAGTTTCTAAGTTATATCAGGGCTATAAACTAAATACTGTTTTGAGAATATAATATACCCGTGTCTTAATTAATGGCATTATCGGAGGAGATTTGTAAAGTGGTAGGAATAGTAGCGCTAAATACCAGCACTACTTTCCTAACACTGTTCTCCATGTTGTTTTCAGAATCAATTTGTATCCTTTGAACCAGTGCCACCTGGTACTTAACATGAGCGGGATAAGGAAGTGAAGTGATAAGGGGAGGAAGGGGAGTAGAGACATAACAAAAGGCTAAAGGAAATCAGCCCCATAATAAAAATATACTGAGGATAAACTCCTAAACTGAATGATAAGTAAGAAGGTAATCACCTATGCAAACTGAGTTTTAAAACATATTAAGGTATTCTAAATTTTCTTTCTTCATATTGTTAGATTTTAATCTACCGTTCTCAGCTGATATAATCCTGACCAAAGAAAAGAACTCAAGTTCTCAAAGATCTACTCAGGAAAAATTATATTTAGAAGGAAGCGCCCCAGCCGGTCAGGTTTCTGCAGAAGTAAATGTTTTTCGACAAAGCAGACGGCAGCGTAAAACTACCCATCGCTATTCTGTAAGAGATGCAAGAAAGACACAGCTCTCCACCTCAGATTCAGAAGTCAATTCAGATGACAAAACTATAGTAATGACTAAGCATAGAAGGTCCCATCTGCTGAAGCATTTTGTAACACAGTCTCCTAAAGAAGACCACCTTACAGCTAAGCTTGACCACTTATCAACCAAAGAACAGACCCTTCCTGATACCATGGCTTTGGAAAATTCCAGAGAGAAGATTCCAAGACAGGAGTCAAACACTGACATTTTAAGTGAGCCAGCAGCCTTGTCTATCATCAGTCACATGCACAATTCTCCATTTGACTTATGTCACGTTTTGTTATCTTTATTAGAGAAGGTCTGTAAGTTTGACATTACCTTGAATCATAATTCTGCTCTAGCCGCCAGCGTAGTGCCCACGCTGACTGAGTTCCTAGTGGGTTTTGGGGACTGCTGTAATCTCAGCGACAATTTGGAGAGTCGGGTGGTTTCTGCAGGTTGGACTGAAGAACCGGTGGCTTTGATTCAACGGATGCTTTTTCGAACAGTGTTGCATCTTATGTCAGTAGATATTAGTATGGCAGAGATGATGCCAGAAAGTCTTAGAAAAAATTTAACGGAATTGCTTAGAGCAGCTTTAAAAATTAGAACTTGCCTAGAAAAGCAGCCCGACCCTTTTGCACCAAGACAAAAGAAAACACTACAAGAGGTTGAGGAAGATTTTGTGTTTTCCAAGTATCGCCATAGAGCGCTTCTTTTACCTGAGCTCCTAGAGGGAGTTTTACAGATCCTGATCTGTTGTCTTCAAAGTGCAGCTTCAAATCCTTTCTTCTTCAGTCAAGCCATGGATCTGGTTCAAGAATTCATTCAGCATCATGGATTTCATTTACTTGAAACAGCAGTTCTTCAAATGGAGTGGCTGGTTGTAAGAGATGGGGTTCCTCCTGAGGCCTCAGAACATTTGAAAGCCCTCATCAATAGTGTGATGAAAATAATGAGCACCGTCAAAAAAGTGAAATCAGAGCAACTTCATCATTCAATGTGTACAAGAAAAAGGCACAGACGGTGTGAATATTCCCACCTCATGCATCACCACAGAGATCTCTCAGGTCTGCTGGTTTCGGCTTTTAAAAACCAAGTTTCCAAAAGCCCGTTTGAAGAGACGGCAGATGGAGACGTGTATTACCCGGAGCGGTGCTGTTGCATTGCAGTGTGTGCTCACCAGTGTTTACGCTTACTGCAGCAGGCTTCCTCGAGCAGCACGTGCGTCCAGATTCTCTCGGGTGTTCAGCACATCGGCATATGCTGTTGTATGGATCCCAAATCTGTGATCCTTCCTTTGCTCTGTGCTTTTAAATCGCCAGCACTGAAAAACTGTCGGCAGCATATATTAAATATTCTTAACAAACTTATTTTGGATCAGTTAGGAGGAGCCGAGATACCACAAAAAACTAAGAAAGCAGCTTGCAATATTTGTACCGTTGACTCAGATCAACTAGCCAAATTAGAAGAGACCCTGCAGGGAAACGCATGCGATGCTGAACCTTCCTCAGGTTTAGCCAGTCCTTCTTACAGATTTCAAGGGATCCTGCCCAGCAGTGGATCTGAAGACTTGTTGTGGAAATGGGATGCCTTAGAGGCTTATCAGAATTTTGTTTTTGAAGAAGACAGACTATGTAGTGTGCAGATTGCAAGTCACATTTCCAGTTTAATGCAGAAAGGCAATATAGTTGTTCAGTGGAAATTGTATAACTACATATTTAATCCTGTGCTCCAAAGAGGAGTTGAATTAGCACATCATTGTCAACAGCTCGGCATTACTTCAGCTCAGACTCATGTATGTAGCCATCATAACCAGTGTTTGCCCCAGGAAGTGGTTCAGATTTATTTAAAAACTCTGCCTACCCTGCTTAAATCAAGGTTCGTGTGTGTGTGTGTGTGTGTGTGTATGTGTGTGTGTGTGTGTGTAGATATTTTTTTCTCATTGTACGCTTTTGAATATCTTTATTATTTATTTTTTCCTAGGATTTAATTTTTAGTTTAACAACTACCAAAAAATTCCCATCCCATGTCAGATTGTTTTTTAAACATTTATATATTTGTTCATTTGTTTGTTTTTACTGGGGTGGTCATAGAGAAGAGGATAGAGCCATTGATTTTAATTTCTCTGAAAAAAAGTAAAGTTTTAAATGTATTTCTGAGAAAAAAATGGACACAACACAAATATCTAACAGCAGGGGCAAGGTTAAATTAATTATTTTATATTTTCTTGATGTAATATTATTAGCCATTAAAAAATAATGTTTAAAAGGATCATGTTGGGACATGAAAAAATGCTTATAATATTTTATCAATAAAATAAAAAAATAAAAATATCATCCGCTTATTTACAACTAGGTAAAATATGCATATACATAAAATGATAATTATTTATGGAGGTAGTGAAATTAAGGGAATTATTATTTTTTAAATACCATATCTACATTTATTGCCTAAGCAATATATGTGGAAAATACAGATAAGCAAAATGAAGAAAATTAAAATTACTTAGAATCCCATCAATGAGTTTTGCAGATTTTTTTTTAATTAATTAATTAATTAATTTTTTTTTTTTTGGCTGTGTTGGGTCTTCGTTTCTGTGCGAGGGCTTTCTGTAGTTGCGGCAAGCGGGGGCCACTCTTCACCGCGGTGCGCGGGCCTCTCACTGTCGTGGCCTCTCCCATTGCGGAGCACAGGCTCCAGACGCGCAGGCTCAGTAGTTGTGGCTCACGGGCTTAGTTGCTCCGCGGCATGTGGGATCTTCCCAGACCAGGGCTCGAACCCGTGTCCCCTGCATTAGCAGGCAGATTCTCAACCACTGCGCCACCAGGGAAGCCCAGTTTTGCAGATTTTGTGATTTTCAACTCTGATACTTAAAAAATAGTTTTATAAATAAAGCTTGCTTCTGATGGGTAGTTTGGCCTTTCAAATTAATGCATGTACCATTTTAAAAAACGTAATAAAATACAACCCATCTGTGATGGTTATCTTTACAATCTCTTTTTTAAAAATTCCTGACATTCTGACATTGTTTAACTAGAACTGACTTTGCTTTGAAAGCTTGTAACTCCTTAGCCTATTTCTGGACAGGGATCCAGACCCGTGAGTCTTACCCGAGGCAGAGCTGAAAAACTTCACATCTGCAGTTTGGTTCTTTCCCTGTGTGACATACAGATTTAAAACCAACAGAAGTCCTGGGTGAACCATCAGGCAGACACACAAATGCCTCCGGGCTTCCGGAGTGTCCATCTCAAATGTGATGGTGGCTGTGGCACTGAGAATTTATAGAGAAATTTGCCATTTGGAGAAAAATGCGCTTCGTTTAACTTAACTTGAGATGCGTTGCTTCGTTTAACTTGAGATGCGTTGCTTCGTTTAACTTGAGATATACGTTGTAATCTGTTCTTGCTGCTGGAGTGTTTGAAGAAGGATGTAAAAGTAACTAGAAAGCCACTTGAGATCCTAGTCATATCTGAGGACTTCAGCCAGATAATTGATGAGTTGAAATAGGTAGTGTTTAGTTACTTGCAGCAATGACATATTTAAATAGTATATGTACCTACTTAATAAATGATGTTGCTATATGTAAAAGCTCTTGTTTTTTTTTTCTCTCACAGGGTAATAAGAGATTTGTTTTTAAGTTGTAATGGAGTGAACCAAATAATTGAATTAAATTACTTAGATGGTATTCGAAATCACTCGCTAAAAGCATTTGAAACTCTGATAATCAGCCTAGGGCAACAACAGAAAGATTCTTCAATTCCAGGTACTGATGGGACAGACCTTGAACAGAAGGAGCTGTCGTCTTTAAATGTCAGTACTTTGTACAACCAGCAAGCTTATTCAGATTCTCAGAGTCTTAGCAAATTTTATGCCCGCCTCAAAGATGCTTATCCAAAGAAACGGAAGTCTGTCACCCAGGATGTTCATATCAACACGATAAACCTCTTCCTCTGTGTGGCATTCTTGTGCGTAAGTAAAGAAGCAGAATCTGATAGAGAGTCAGCCAATGATTCAGAAGATACTTCTGGCTACGACAGTACAGCGAGCGAGCCTTTGCAACACATGCTGCCATGTTTCTGTCTCGAGAGCCTCGTCCTGCCCTCTCCCAAACACATGCACCAAGCAGCAGACATTTGGTCAATGTGTCATTGGATCTACATGTTGAGTCCAGTTTTCCAGAAACAGTTTTATAGGCTTGGTGGTTTCCGAGTATGCCATAAATTAATATTTATGATAATACAGGAACTATTCAGAAGTCCTGAAGAGGAGCAAGGGAAAAAGGAGGGAGATATAAATGTAGATGAAAACCAAGATTTACACAGACCTTCTCAATCTGAGATCACTGTGAAGGAAGATTTATTGTCTTTGACTGTGAAAAGTGACCCCACACCATCAGAACTGGGTAGTCTGAAAAAGAGTGCTGACAGTTTAGGTAAATTGGAGTCACAGCCTATTTCTTCCATGAATGTGGAACAAATTCCAGCCACGGAAGCTGCTCCTGAGGAAGCAAAAGTATTTACGAATCGAGAAAGCGAGACCTCACTTCAGGGCATACGACTTTTGGAAGCCCTTTTGGCTATTTGTCTTCATGGCACCAGAGCTAGTCAGCAAAAGATGGAATTGGAGTTACCTAATCAGGTAGTAACTTGTCCTTCATCTAGCTATTGTGTTTTACATATACATATATACACACATATATATATATATATATATATATATATATATATATATATATATTTTAAAGTTCTAATGTAATACTATTGTCATTTTGTTTTTCCAAAGATTCTAAGTTTTGAGATGCTCCTGCATGCTTAGCACAGTACCAGGTGCTGTGGCGGCCACAGAGGAGTACATGACCCTGCTCTTGCCCTCAAGAAGCTTACGTTTTAGTTTGGAATTCAGAACCCACATGTGACAAATTTACCAACTCTGAAAGGCATTAGTTACTCACTGAATGTCAGATGAGTAATAATGAGTATTGTATTTCAAAGTTCAGACTCTTCAGTCTTGGTGTGATTCTGTTTGGTGCCCTGCCCAGATCCCCTACCGAGCTGATCCCCCCGCCCACCGTCTGCTGCAGGTGTTGGCTGCTGAGGACTCACGTCTGCACCCGTCTCCCAAGGGGTGCCCTTGGCCGACTGGGGACGGGTGCTCAGAGCCCGTGATTGATGGCAGTGGCTCTGTTGGGGGGGGCAGTTTCTGCGGTGCAGCTCAGGCCACAGATCTTGCCATGGAATTAGGCTGGGACTACACATTTATTCTGGAACCACACGTTTGCCTGGCTTCTTCCCCTGACATATTCTGCCTCCCTCATACCTTTACAAGTTTCTGCTGAGAGCATGTCTCAGAGAAAAAGGAGTCCTCAGTTTCGGACCTTGCTTCTAAGGGCACTTCGAATATGGCAGATCCCTTCTTTCCTTACTGACTCACCCCTAACCGTTCTGTCAGCCAGCAGGCTCTCCCGACTGCAGTCCCAGCCTCCATAATGCCTCCTGTCTAAGACATCTTGATGCCTCCACGTTGCTCACAATTAAAATAGACACTCCTTAGTATAGCACGCAGAGCCCATCACAGTCTTGCTTTCACTTCCGTGTTTAGCCTAATTTCCTGCCATCCTTCACCATGCTGCAATCAGCCATACTGAGCTGACAGCTTCTCGAGATGCCATTCTTTGTCGTCACTTCTGTACTTTTGTACCTGTTCTTCTGCCTGGCGTATTCTCTCTCTCTGCTTCTATGCCTGCTGTCTCCAACTTGTTCTTCATTGTTCATCTCCTACAGTCCTTCCTCTGGACATTCTGACAGGTCTCTCAGGCACGTCCTCTCTTTTCTGTACTCAGAGAACTTTATTTATAGCTCTCGTATGGTCACCATCATATCTTGTTTGTATGTATCTGTGTCTCACATTGGACGGAGATAATTCCTTAGGGAAGAAGTCAGTTTCCTATCCATCCTTATGGCCTCATCCCCTAGTAGAAGAACGTAGGCAAGCAGTGAGAGTTCCCCTCAAGCACAGATGGAAAGGAGTAAAGAAGGGAGGAAGAGAAAAGGATTAGAACATAAGTGCTTCTTAGAGTCTTAAGGAATCTCCAAGAAGAAGGAATTTGTAAAATCTAGAGATGGTTAATCAAACCCCTGAAGTTTTAACTAAACATTTTTTGCACGATACAATTAATTTATGGTACATTGAAATTCAAAACCAAATAAGATGAGTAAAGCATTTGATAAATTAAAATGTTGTTATTAATTGTAACAGTAGGATGTTTGTATAAGTGCTAGGTATTTATAGTCATTTTAATTTCATATCAACTGCAAATAAATGGACTAGTGTTTGCTTAAGTAACTATTAACTTGTCATTTGTTTTGTCACTGTTTAATTTTTTCTTAAAGCATGTTAATATTCTTAGTCTCTTTTTTTTTTTTTTACCTTAGAACTTGTCTGTGGAAAATATACTGCTTGAAATGAGGAGCCATCTTTCCAAGTCAAAGGTGACTGAAACAGAATTAGCAAAGCCTTTATTTGATGCCCTGCTTCGAGTTGCACTGGGGAATCATTCAGCAGATTTTGAACACGATGATGCTGTGACTGAGAAGGTATGAATAACGGACAGTTGTGTTGTTTGGGTGTGACTGGCAGAGGCAGAAGCCTCTGTGTGGGATGGGAGTAAGGCACCAATGAATGTGGTTAGGACATGTGGGCCAGGATTTGGTCATGTGAGTTCGATGGGCCGTGTCGCCGTCACGTGGGGTGGATTGTATTTAGTCAGTGCCGTATCTCGTAAAAACCAGGAGAGCAGTATGACATGCTTCTCTTCATCTAATCTGGAGATTTTCTGAGAATTACTTCTAGTTAGGTGGAAAGGTATTATTTGGTAAGTCTTACATATAAAATGATAGTTTATTAAATAACAATTCAGGGCTGGGTCTTATTTGATCCTATATTGGTGCAGCTAATATTTCCAGAACTCTCTTCTCACTTTAATTTTAAATCACTCAGCATGAAAAAGGACTAGTACTTGCATAGAAAATAGCAGTCATAGTTTTTTAGTTGTTCCGTTAACATTGTTTTCTAAAAGAACTATTTTAATTTCTTTTCCTGAAACTCGGATACATATTTAGTTAATTTCCCTCTCCTTTCATGTTTCTTTACCGTTAGTTAATTGTCACCGCTCCTTTATCCGTATGTAACTTCTTTTTAAACTTCTTGGTCTGGACATACATTGGCATTTTATAATCTTCTGCCATAATATTTTATGTTACTGTTTGTCATAACTTAAAAACTTACTGAAATAACTACTAATGCCTTCATCATATTACTGAATCAGTTGGTTAACTGGAAAATGTTAAAATAGCTACCTAAAATGTCAAAATACCTAGGTAGGTTAAAATACCTACCTACTTATTAAAAAAAAAGTTTACTCTACCTTTTATTACTGTTGCAATGATAAAATACTCTGAGCTTCTTCAAGTGTGTTTTCTAAAATGAAGATATTAGTAACATTTTTATAAGAGAAGGAAAATTTCATGCCACAAGATATTGCACAGGGAGTTAATGCTGGAACTCTTGATTTCTGAGATGCTTGTGTATAGACAACTGCATTCTGAAACCTTAAAATTAATTTCCTTGAAAATTTTTCATCTCTTCTCTGGGTATCTAATTTATGAAACACTTTATGTATAAAAATCCTATGAAAAAATCTTTTCCATGAACAAATATGTAAAACTAATACATATTTATTCACATGAAGTTGTAGGAAGTACAACTTAATTCTACCTCATTGTGGTTTTTAGTCATTTCTTATCATATAACTAGAATGAAATTTCTGAGACTTATTTTTCAGTAAAACTGAAATGACCTATAGCTTAATCTTTTAGGACAGCTATTTTTTGAGGTGTTAATCAAGAAAATTATTCTGCGTGAATTTCATAATGTGTAATGGTTAATATCGATGCCTAAGATTTGTTTTCTTAAAATACTGAAGCTGTCCTTAAAATGACTTTTGAGTAGTAAATACCTTATTTATAAAAAAGGAACAAACATTACAGCTTTTACCTTTTAATTACACTGATCTTGTAGAGTCATCAGTCTGAAGAAGAATTGTCATCCCAACCTAGTGATTTTTCAGAAGAAGCTGAGGATCCTCAGTGTTGCAGTATTAAACTTTTGGTTGAAGAAGAAGGTTATGAAGCAGATACTGAAAGCAATCCTGAGGACAGTGAAACCTGGGATGATGGTAAAATATCACTGAAGTACTTGTGATTGGATTTGAAGTCAGATTATTAATTAGCAAATGGTTCATAATAATATCACTTCAGAATTTTGTATTGCCTTACATTTAAAAAGTGCATTGCATCATCATTTCATTTGATCTTGACAACAAATTCTGGCATTCTTGTAAGCAGTTTAAAACAATGAGATATATTTTGTTATCACAAGCATTGATCGAGTGCCTAAGAATACAGGGTAGAGGAAGTCCCTGCTTTCATATATATTCTAGTGGAAAAGACAAACAATAAGTATCAGAAATAAGCAGTATGAAGAAATAAAACAGGGTGATGTGATAGTGATTGGGTGGTCGGAGAAGGCCTCTCTGAAGATATGTTTACGTTGAGGCCTAAATACAAAAGATCTATCCAGCGAACATTGACAGGAAGAGCATTGCAGGCAGTTTGTTATAAAGATTAAATAATATAAGGAATGCAGACATCTCTTTGTGGCCTCCAAGGATGCTGCAGCATAGATTTCTTCTTAGTTCACCACAGCCCAACTTGTTTAGGATGGAACGACATTGCATATGATCCTTTGTTTCCAGGCCTAAAACTTGGGTAAAGTGGAAAGTATGGATTGGCCAGAGCCAAGAGATTTCTGGGAAGGCTCCATCTTTTAATCTGCTGATCTTGTGCCTGTGCCAGTACTGTTAGTCTTCACTAAGTTTGCAGTAGTTTATCCTCCTCAAAGTCTATTTTCTCTTTCCCACTGAGTGAATGGGAATAATCACTGATGTCCTACTGAAAGGGCTTGATGGGCCCATAGCAGGTATTTTTTGTTTCTTTGTTTTTTTACCATAAAGAGAGTGAAAAGAACAAAGGAACAGCCACGAATTGAAAGCCACACACATATATGTTCATGTAGCTTACTTGATTCATTAAACAAACTACTTTAATATGTTTTTTCCAGTTTTATTGAGAAATAATTGACATACATCACTGTATAAGTTTAAGGTGGTTGGATTGACATATACTGTGAAATGATGACCACAGTAGGTTTAGTTAGCATTCATCATCTCATATAGATACAATAAAAAGAAGAGAAATAAACATTTCTCCTTGTGATGAGGACTCTTAGACTCTACTCTCTTAACTTTCCTGTATATCATACAGCAATGGCGACTACAGTCATCGTGCTGTACATTATATCCCTAGTACTTATTTATCTGATAACTGGAAGTTTGTACCTTTTAACCACCTTCTTCCACTTCTCCCTCCCCCCCCACCTCCTGAGCAGGTGCTTTGGAAAAAATATTGGTTTAATAGTGTTAGTTTTTTTTGTTTGTTTGTTTTTTTGGCCGCACTGTGCGGCATGCGCGATCTTAGTTCCCTGACCAGGGATCTAACCTGCGCTCCATGCAATAGAAGCACGAAGTCTTAACCGCTGGACTGCCAGGGAAGTCCCAACAGTGTTAGTTTTATCAGAGTACAGACATGATTTTATAATGATAGATTTCCTCCTTTTTGTAAGTTTGCTAAATAGATCTTAATTTAAAGAATTTTGGTCTAGGTAGAAATTTATACATTTCTTACCTATATGAACTTTTTAAAAGAGTACAGCAGTTTCTTTAAAGAGCATAACAGTTAAAATTTCCAAAATGTAATATTCATTGAAATTACTTGAAATTGAAATTCATTGAAAGTCTTGTCTGTTTCTCACTTATGAAGAAGACAAAGTATAAAATTCATCCAACCAATAGCCAGACCTACTGTTTTCACAGAGATATGGGCAAACAAATGAACTACCCTGTGATTTAGGTATTTTGGCGTCAGAAAGTTTGGGATAGTATTTTTTTCCAGTTGTGTCAAAGGAGTGTGATAAATCTGTGTCACAGGTCTGTAAAAATTACAGTTGATAATATTCGTGGTTCTAGTGAAGATCAAAATTACTCTTAAGGCTACTCATTTATCTTCAAAATATCCATATGACTTGATTTTTCAGGATATGTATTGTAATCAAAAGTCAAGCAGTAGGAAAAGGTTTTGTGAGCATCTTATAAATAGCACTTCTGTCACTAGATCTCCTAATGATGAACGAGATTTGAAATATTTTTTCAATGTTTAGGGAATAAAAATAATCTTTTCTTTTCCCCCTTTTAGGGGTAGACTTAAAGCCTGAAGTAGAAAGTTTCAGTGCATCAAGCAGTCCAAATGACTTACTTCAAAACCTCACTCAAGGGGAAATAATTTATCCTGAGATTTGTATGCTGGAATTAAATTTGCTTTCTACTGGTAAAGCCAAACTTGATGTGCTTGCCCATGTATTTGAGAGTTTTTTGAAAATCATCAGACAGAAAGAAAAGAATATTTTTCTACTCATGCAACAGGTAAAAGATGTATTTAGTTAAATGTGATCAATATTTACCACACGCATCCCCCAATTACTCACCTCTTTGTTTATATATAACCCAACTTGTCTGAAAATTGAGATGATTACTTACCTTTTATAATACCTTAATGTATGTTTTTAGTATAAGTGATATTCTAAAAATCTTCTATTTCCATAGTTCTCCAAAGTAGCATAAAAATTAATGTTGTCATTGGCTAACTAATAAGAATCCTAGTATGCTTCTGAGAATGGATAATATTTGAAAAATTGCATTTAATTTTAATATATGGTCATTGTTTTGAAAACTCAGAAAACAAAACAGCATGAAAAACAAAATGAAAATTATGTATAATCCTACACATAGCATTCTCTCCACTTATTTTAAAATACCTAGAAATGTGTATACAGTAGACTATCAAGTAGTTTATTATGCTATTACAGTTGCTTCATGCTTTCATGAGGTAAGAAATTTAATTTCTTATGTTTTGTTTTTTAATCTTCAGGGAACTGTGAAAAATCTTTTAGGAGGGTTCTTGAGTATTTTAACACAGACTGATTCTGATTTTCAAGGTGCGTTGAAACTGTTTTAAACCATAGCTTTGAAATAATTTTGTTGCCACGTGAAATGAAGAGTTGACAATAATGGCTTCCATCGGCATAGGGCTGTGTGGTTTCAAAAGTAGCTTTATATGCATCATCTCTTTTGTTTCTCAGAACCATCCAATGCGGTAGACATAGTATAAGTATCTTGAGTTTATAGAGAGGAAAATCTAGATTCCAAGGGATCGAATTAGTTGTTCAGGGTCGTATACATGGAAGTGGCATTGCAAGGGCTGTAACCCAGTCTAAACACTGTGTTGCTGCTTTACCAGGTATCGCTTGAGTGCCCGCTCTCTACTCTGTACTTTCACAGACATTTGAGAAATTCATAATGAATACGTAATATGATTATATTATATACACTAGATAGAAACCTAGATTTTAGTTGGAGAAACCTAAGTTGTAATTGGAGAATTAAGGCTGACATACACAAAATGTTAATTTGGGTTTGTCGCATATTTTCTCATGATCAAATTCAAGTTATGCGTTTTGGGCATGCATACCTCACAAGTGATGCTATGCCTTTTCACAGTGCGTCATATCTAGGGGTTCATGATATCTGTATCTTATTACTGGTGATGTTGACTTCGACCACTTGGTTAAGGTGGTGTTTTGCCAGGTGTTTCCATTGTTAAGTTAGTATTTTCTCTTTATAATTAGGAAGTTTCTTATGGGGAGATAACTTAAGGCTATGTAAATATCCTTTTTTCATCATACTTTAACCCACTCGTTTTAGCATCCATTGATGATTCTTGACTGAAACAGTTAATATGGTGGTTTGCCAAATAGTAATTTTCTGTTTCCCTCATTCCATCTTCATTTATTAATTGGGATTACACTGTAAGGAAAAGCCTTCCCTTCTTCCCCATCTACTTAGTGTATGGGTATATTTTTATTTATTGTGCTGGGCACTTAGTGGACTTTTTTGATCTGAAGACTTATTTCCAGCTCAACTCTGAGAAATTCTATTCCATTATCTTTTCATAACAGCTTTACTGAGATATAATTCATATACATGAGATATATTTGTGATATAATTGAGATATATTAATATACTATACCAGTCACCCGTTTGAAGTGTACAATTTAGTGTTTTTTAGTAGGTTCAGAGCTGTCCATGTTAAAACATTTTCATCGCCCCAAGAGAAACCCCATACCCTGTAGCAGTCACTCCCTCTTTCCCCTTCACCCTCCCCCACGCACGTGCCCCAGCCCCTGGCAATCACTAATCTATTTCCTGTCTTATAGATTTACCTATTCTAGATATTTCATGTAAATGGAATATGTGGTTTTTTGTGACTGGCTTCTTTCGCTTAGCATAATATTTTCATCCATGTTGTAGCATACATCAGTACTTCAGGTTTTTAAAGCTCATTTTTTAATTTTATTTTGATTTAATGTAGATTGCTTTTTAATTTTTTTATTAATAAGCTTTATTTTTTACAACAGCTTTACCTTTATAGAGAGATTGAGCAGATAGTACAGAGAGTACCCAGATTAACCTTAGTATATTTGCTATAATTAATGAACCTATATTGTTATATTATTATTAACTTATGTCCATAGTTTATTCAAATTGCCTTAGTGTGTACCTAATGTTCTTCTGTTTAAAGATCTTAGCCAGGATTCACATTGCATTTAGTTGTCATACCTCCTTAGGTTCCCTCTTGGCTGTGACAATTTCTTAGACTTTGCCTGTTTAATGACCTTGAGAGTTTTGAGGAGGACTGATCATACTGTAGAATGTCCCCCTGCTGAATTTGTCTGATGTTTTCCTCACTGTGGTTTCTCACTGTGGTTTTGATTTGCATTTCCGTAATGATTAGTGACACTGATCATCTTTTCATGTACTTGTTAGCCATCTGTATATCTTCTTTGGAGACATGTCTATTCAAATCCTTCACCCTTTTTCAAAATCAGGGTGTTTCTTTTTTTGTCGTTGAGTATTAGGAGTTCTCTGTGTACTCTGTATACTCTTCAGTTCCTATTTTTCCCCTTGGTTAGGCAACTCGGCCAGTCTGCAGACTTTTACAGTTATACCTGGTAGCCCTGATGCTAACATCCCACCATGCATCTCAGCTTTTTCTGGGCAGAAGCCATTCAGTTTCTTTTGAGAAGAGTTTACAGGTTTGGGGCATAAAGGTGAAAGGTGACTTATCTGTGCTGTGTACTCGGAATCAAGGAGAGAGGCGGATGTCACAGACAGACCTTTTATTAATCCCTGTGCTTGCAGCCCCGTCTTACTTCCTCCCCAGATTTGGGACAGATCGGCTCTTCATTCCTCTGAGCCCCTTTGTAATTCAAAGAGATTCTAGGCTGCAGCTTTCTCTTTTATCTATCTCTCCTTGCATCTTCAAGAAATATTTTTAAATCTCTCACTTGACCTGCTCCCAGTGCCCACTGCCTCCCCACTTTTTTCCTGTTATGGGTTTCTTCCTTTTTGTTATTCTGAACTTTCAGTTCAGTGACTTTTCGGTGGTAGACAGAGGCATATGTATATGTGTGTGCATATCTCTATTCCCCCATTTTGAACTGGAACCTGTTAGTTTTGAACTGGAAAATAAAATCTAAGCACATACACTTTACATCGATCATGTTATTTTCCTACTCTAAAACCTTTAACTGATTGATGTAACTTACAGGATAAAGTCCATGCTATTTTATAGTCTTGTTGCTCAATTTCTTTCTAGATATGTCTACCATTACACTACTGTATCAGTTCACTGCTTCTACAAAACATGTTGCTGAAACATGACTTCTATTCTCAGGTTTTATATGAGAATTATTTTGTCATGTCCAAAAGGGAGATAATATTTATTTTGTAGGACTTATTTTTGGTTAGGATCGGCTGAGATAATGCATGCAAATATAGTTCGATCGCTGTAATATACGCTACAAATATTTATTTTACTCTAGAAAGTTATGTGAATGTGTGTATTACCAATTATATTTCATACTGAACCCCATGATAGAATAAAGTGTTCACACTAATCATTTGTCATATTTTAGTGTTTTCGTAATTTTTAATACTTCCACTTTTACTTATGTCATCTAATTTTCTAATTAGAAAGTTGTAGTCATAAATTAAACATTTTCAACATGAGAAGGTAGCAGACTGTTTTATGGTACCTAACAGCTTATTTAAGAAATACTGTATTAATTTATGCTTCTTTAAATAATACCTTTATTTTACTTTGAGCTAACCAGTCTTTAAGAAAAGTGGTTTTGTTGTTGTTTGTCAGTTGGTTAGTTGGTTTGCATTTAATTATATTGTTATTTCTTCAGCAGATTTTTGGATTATTAGAGTATTTATAATCCGTTCAAGATGTGACAATAGTGTTTGATCCCTTTCAGTGAAATTGCTTATTCCGTTCTTTTAATTATTGTATATCGGCTTTAATTTTCCCCCTCTCTCTTTCTTTAATTTAGCATGCCAGAGAGTACTGGTGGATCTTTTGGTATCTTTGATGAGTTCAAGAACATGTTCGGAAGAGCTAACCCTTCTTTTGAGAATATTTCTGGAGAAATCTCCTTGTACAGTAAATATGCTATAATTTGCCATTTTTTCACTGATACCTAATAGAATATTTTTTTATTATTTAGAAATCACTAAGCTCCCTCTTTTGATGTGGTAATTATTATATAGTCAGCTCCATGTTATTGCGTGTGAAATTCTCGATTATTTTGTTATTTACACAATTTTAACCGTTTTGCTTCAATTTCGGCTAGCTAGACATATCACTGGGAACATAGTCCCTTTACCCCATTCCACCCCAAGTCTTTGTGCTTAAGAAATGCTAAATAATTTTAATTACTAAAGATAATTATAAGTAATTATAACCATTTTGAGAGTTACCCTTTTTTTTAAGAAAATTATTATTCACTCTTCATTTATCTTCTGTCACTTGTCCATTGGTGCAGCTTAGTGATCTTTAGACCGTTCTTTGCTGAGAAACCCATTTTTATAATGAAATCTTGACTAGAAGCATAAGCAAATAAAACAGAAAACTTTGGAGCTACTTTCTTTGAAGCAAGTTTGGAGGATGTTCCTGAGCCCTGCCCATTTCATCACCCCACTTGAGCCTTGTAGACCCCGAGGGAGCTCTGTGGAACACGAGGGCAAAAACCACTAGTGTAATGGAGAACAGTATGGAGGTTCCTTAAAAAACTAAAAATATAACTACCATATGACCCAGCAATCCCACTACTGGGCATATACCCTGAGAAAACCATAATTCAAAAAGAGCCATGTACCACAATGTTCATTGCAGCACTATTTACAATAGCCAGGACACGGAAGCAACCTAAGTGTCCATCAACAGGTGAATGGATAAAGAAGATGTGGCACATATATACAATGGAATATTACTCAGCCATAAAAAGAAATGAAATTGAGTTATTTGTAGTGAGGTGGATGGACCTAGAGTCTGTCATACAGAGTGAAGTAAGTCAGAAAGAGAGAAACAAATAGTGTATGCTAACACATATATATGGAATCTTAAAAAAAAAAAAAAAATGGTTCTGAAGCACCTAGGGGCAGGACGGGAATAAAGACTGAGACCTAGTAGAGAATGGACTTGAGACACGGGGAGGAGGAAGGGTAAGCTGGGACAAAGTGAGACAGTGGCATGGACATATATACACTACCAAATGTAAAACCGATAGCTAGTGGGAAGCAGCCGCATAGCACAGGGAGATCAGCTCCGTGCTTTGTGACCACCTAGAGGGGTGGGATAGGGAGGGTGGGAGGAAGGGAGACGCAAGAGGGAAGAGATATGGGGATATACGTATATGTATAGCTGATTCACTTTGTTATAAAGCAGAAACTAACACACCATTGTAAAGCAATTATACTCCAATAAAGATGTTAAAAAAAAAAACCCACTCATGTAGACAATTGAGAACTGACTATATATTTATGGAATGTTTCTATTGTATTTTTCTGAGTTCATTTATCATTGTAATAATCAACATTAGATGTTATTTTATGCATGGGTAGGGCATTGTACTGGGTTAATCTTTTTCTATTTTTTTACTTGTCTCCTTAGTCGTTGCTTTTCCCTTTAATTAAATACTTGTTTCCTGTCATCTCTTCTGTACATTCTGTGTTTGAGTTTAACCAAAAACTTGTAATTATAAATAAACCTAAAAACCTTATTTTAGTTTACCAAACAGAGATGAAAGAAATTTTATTTGATTAGGGAAAAGGCATGTAAAATAAGGTGGAAAGTAACGGAGCACTCAATTTTGTGAAGTCAGTCATGCTGTAAATGCCATTCAGAAATCTGAAGAATTTGTAAGGTCTTTGATTCTATCCCTCATTTAAAAATAATTGATAGAAGCAACTATAGTGTACTTGGGAATAAACATCTTTCTTTGCTAGAAATGATTCCTGATATAATCATTGTATTTAATTGCTAGTACTTAAAACCAACTCATAACTTTTTAGGTTTGTACCTTAAAAGCATCTAAATCTAAAACAAATTAACCACAAGAGATTATATATTTTAAGACTGAAATCTCTGTTTCATATTTTATCTTAACTACACACAAAAAATGAAAATTTTAATGATATAGTAGATAGGAAGGTATTTAAATAGGAATGCTGATATGCATATGTACATGTTTGCATTTTCATTTATAACCTGACTTTCAAGATTATTATGTACCTTGTAACATGATTGTAAAGTTTTGTGTGGTTTTCTTCTCCTCTAGGAAATTCTTCTTCTGGGTATTCTGAAAATTGTTGAAAGTGACATTACTATGAGTCCTTCACAGTATCTAACCTTCCCTTTGCTGCATACTCCAAATTTAAGCGGTGGTGTTTCATCTTTTTCACAAAAGTGTCCCGGGATTCTAAACAGTAAGGCCATGGGGTTATTAAGAAGAGCACGAGTTTTGCGGAGCAAGAAGGAGGGTGACAGTGACAGTTTTCCCCAGCAGCTGCTTTCCTCTTGGCACGTAGCCCCCGTCCACTTGCCATTGCTAGGACAAAACTGCTGGCCACACCTGTCGGAGGGTTTCAGCGTTTCACTGTGGTTTAATGTGGAGCGCATTCACGAAGCTGAGAGTACCACAGAAAAAGGAAAGAAGACAAAGAAAAGAAACAAATCGTTAATTCTACTGGATAGTAGTTTTGGTGGAACAGGTATGACAGCAGCGTTATCTGTTGCACTAAGATTTTTCCGACGGCGGTTTTATAGTAGTTGAGCACTGAGAATACAGCGAAGCTCTGACTTACTCTCAACGTGTTCTTCACGTGGAATGCCTCAGCAGCGGCAGGCTCTGACTTACGCAGCCTGAGTGGTCAGCTAGCCCTGAAAACTCCATTTTCTTCTGCTCTTTTGCCTAGTGTGTATGGGAGCCGGGGCGGGGGAGGCAGGTGGGCCATATCTGCAACTGCTGCGGGGCTCACCAGCCCCATTGCTTGCCTCTTTCCTGGTCCCGTCACTGGGTTAGGGTGGCTCCTGGTGTTTCAAAAGGAAAGGATAAAACCCTGTAGCCACTTTTCCATCCTTCTGCTACCGGTTTCCCACCTCCTATTAGTCCGCCTCCATTTCATCTCCTTTCTCTCTCGTAGTTCAAGCTCTCTTTCTTATGCTGTATCTTACCTCAGTGCCTCTCTCCTCGTTCCCATCACAGAATGTTTAAATGCGTCAACCAACCTCCAGAGTGAGGATGAATTTCATTCCAGTTCTTTCTATAACTGCTCGAATTGCGATTATGCTACTAGGAAACTGCTAGGTAGAAAGAAGCTGTTCGTTAGAAAGCAGTTTATGGTGGTGGTAAGTAAAGCAGGTAGGCTAATTCTTAGGGTCCATGAATGAATGAAATGACTGAATGAGACAGGTGTTCAGGGGGTTATGATTATAGGGAGGTGCTGGCCTCCATAGCTGCTCATTCCACAAGGTTTACACACGCCCACAGAGCCTCTGCTTCAGGACACTAGGCCTTCACCAGTATCTGGTTTCCAGGGAGGTCTTCTACCGCTGACCTGTAGATGGAACGGAAAACCTTAACGACACTGTTGAGATTGAAGGGTGGGAAATATCACCTGATATCCACAGTTGGAGCTCTGAATCTACTTTTCCACAGATGTTATTTCCAAGTTATTAGCAGAGCATACTTAGGTACTTTTATGGGTTAGCCTAGGAAGCTGAACTTTTAAGAAATCTTAGCAGATAATTTAATGTTTCAGGTAGTTATAGTGTTTTCTTTTGTGAATTGAATTTTGCCACCTAAGAATGGATAGCTCTGAAGGATATACATGTGATGTTATTGACGATGGTGCTGTCTCATGTACATGGAGAGCTTTCTGGATTGTGTCACTTTGCTCTTGCTATATACGTTTTTAATCTTCACAACATTTCAGTAAGGTGAGTGCTCATACTGTCCGTATTTGTACGTGAAGTTAAGCAGCATGACCAATTTATGTGGCTGGTAAGTGCTGGAAATGGATTTAAACCCACCTATATTTAATTCCAGAGCTTAAATGTCACCACTACACTATAAACTGCAGATCTCTTTCTTACATATTAAGTGGGAGCAATCACAATATAAACAGTCTCTTATAAAATGAATAAATATACACAATGACCTGAGAAAACTAAGTATTGGGAACATTTTAAAAATTTATTATTGTAAAGATGTATTAGAAAACGTGTGTTTTAGAAAGATAATCTTGCATAAACGTTTAAAATTAACATTTAAAAATAGTATACATACAAAAAAATTGAAGAAAGGTGAAGAAAATATTACAGTGATAACACATCCTTTGCCACTAAACCACTGTGTGCCATTGAGCAAGTTATTTAACCTCTCAGCACCTCAGTTCTGTCACCCTCAAAATGGGGATAATAATATTTATCTCACAAGATTGTCATGAGCACTAAATTAAGAAATATTTATAATATAACTGCTCTGAATTCCTGAATACACACTGGTTTCTCTTCTGGTCTCTTAATTGTACAAGTTCAGATTTGATATGGAAACATTTTTTTCGATATCACTTCAGATATGAGTTCTCTATATATCTTATATCTTGGGCAATAGTCCTCAAGATAATCAATGAATTTAACTGTTCTTTTTTAAGACTATTATCATTGCTAGGGGGAGTATTCTTAAAAATTGGTGGTGGTTGTTTTTTTAATAAGTTTTTTTTTTGATATGGACCATTTTTTTAAAGTCCTTATTGAATTTGTTACAATGTTGCTTCTGTTTTATGTTTTGGTTTTTTGGCTGGAGGTACGTGGGATTCTTAGCTCCTCAACCAGGGATCAAACCCGCACCCCCTGCATTGGAAGGCAAAGTCGTAACCACTGGACTGCCAGGGAAGTCCCTGGTGGTGGTTATACCCGTAGAAAATTGACAACCAATATATATGCAATCTGATAGCTGGCAGTGTTTATCTTCTCTAAAAGTCTGAGCCTTTGGGCATGCATTTTATATTTTGGTACATCTTAATGGAGCTTTACATGAAGTCATGAATCATGGTAATAGGTCGCATGGCTGAGAATTGAGCTCATCGTACATACTCAGGCAGTGCTAGGTTTTAAGTGGTGAGAAAGAGAAGTCAGGATAACCCGATGGCTCAAAGCCTCTAGCATTTACCTTCGCTTGCCTTGGAGAGACATGTTAGAGTTTCAGAATCACTCAGCACTTACATTCAGAGATCACGCACCAGGGACTCTAAACAAGGAATATATTCAAACACCACAATTTTTCTAAAAGGAATTTTAATATCAATTTTTTTAAAAAACAGCATGCTATTATTATTATTATTATAGAGATTTTTGGTGGTGCAAGACATGTGACAATGGTGTGTTCTCCCTGGGCTCGGGCCCCGATGTCACCGTGACCCAGTCCAGTCGATAAAAGAATCATGGCACAGTGACATCACAGTGGTCTCTTCACTCCTGCAATTAGCCCTTGGTTATCATGTATTTTAAAACATTTAACCACTTCTATTGCGCTCAATTACTGTTTTCACTCTTCATGCTTTTTTTTTGGAGTTAACATCTAAACTTTGGAAATGTTGTTTGGAAATAAATGTTGTTTGTTTACCTGAAATGTTCAGACATTCCAGGTAAATAATTTACTACAAATGAACAACCATGCTTTGTAATCTTTTAGATTCACTTTTCCACTCATTTTTTATCAGTTGCTTAACTGATCATTCTAACATCTTTTTCTCATAGAGCACAGCAGACCGGAAGGCGCAGAGTACGTGAGTCCCAGTGAAAGGCTCATAGAGGAAGGCTGTATTCATATGATCTCACTGGGATCCAAAGCGCTGATGATCCAAGTGTGGGCTGATCCCCGCAGTGGCACTTTTATCTTTCGGTAACGATTATCCTCAACCCATCATGAATAGCTCATGTATTTAAATAATTTATGTAAGAGACATTAATGTGAAATCTGCTAATAAAGATCATTACAGCAAAATAGAAAATTCTTTAAAAAAAGAAGATACATTATAACAGTTATTAATACAGCCTTTGTAACAATATATTATTCTATCTAAAAGTCTATAATTAAACTCTGAAGTACATTATGTTAATTCTCAGTTGTATCTTAGACCAAATACTTACTGAAGTCTTATCTATGAAAGTATTCCATCAGATTGCAGTGATCTTATGATGCTGTTACCAGACAGCTGTTTTTCATGCAGATTATATATTTAAGAGCCACTATCCAATAAGCTTAGGTTCTCCTTGCTGTCTTGTCCTTTTTTTCCTACCTCCTTTGTTGACTAGTATAGATACAAGTCTTTTATTTGTATTGAGTGAGTATGACTAGTATGATACTATCTTTATAAAACTTTAAATGAAACATGTTGCTTAGGGATCTATGCTCTGTAAACGTAATAAAGGTTACTTGGTACATTATATAAATTATATCTTAATTCTCTTAGTAATCCCTCGAAGTAGGTTAGACCAACAATACATCCTGGCATTTAGATATTTATGTATAATATGTATTAATTTTTGTATGAACCAAATATTACACTGTAATTTCTAAAAAGGCAATGACTGTGTAGACAGTACTAATAAAAATTTTTTTTGCAAATTGAATTCTGAAGATTATTGCCCAAATTGTTAACACTAGCAAATGAGCCAAATCTATTTTAGTTCATGAATTGAGGTAATAGTATAATAAAATAACTAAGCAGATTACGGTGTAAAACAAAAGACCTACTGACTTTTCAAGTTAGTTTAATAATAGAACTGATTTTTAATTTCACTTAAATATCTAGAATTGTAGTTAATATACATGTTAAAAACTGAGATCAGAAGTTTCATGTTTTTAGCCTATACCTTTTCTCTTTTTTGTGCAGTGTGTGCATGGATTCAAATGATGATACGAAAGCTGTTTTACTAGCACAGGTTGAATCACAGGAGAATATTTTCCTTCTAAGCAAATGGCAACATTTAGTACTCACCTACTTGCAGCAGCCCCAAGGGAAAAAGAATATCCATGGGAAGATCTCCATATGGGTCTCTGGACAGAGGTATGAAACATTTTTAGTAAATACTTATTAATGTCAGTTATAATTTTACTTATTCTGTTACAGCTTCTGAAACAGATTACAGAAAACTATAGATGAAATTTTACTATATATTAACATAAGAGTCTGTCAAGTTAGATATTTTTTCCTATTTATCACTTTCATACAAAATTAATTCCCCTTAGAAATAATTGTTGAAGATTAATGTTTGGATTTGTGGAGCATGCAGAAATCTGAACATTTAGGCACTCATGTAGAACGTATATTTACATCAAGCAACTGAACCTATAATTTACTCCATCAAGGCCATATGTTATAAAATGAATCCATAAGGAATTATTTAAATTAAGTGGCTAATAAAGCTAATACCTAAATTAAATCAGAGTTGCAAAAGAAATTAGAATGACTAGAGAAAAATATAAGCCAGTGTATCAGGTGATAGATTAAGATAGGGTCCTAGAAATATGCCAGGTGATAGATTCGGTTATAGTACTATATGACTTTTACAAACCAGGAGAATTGTGAGTCAAATTAATAAGAAATGTTTTGTAGAGTATCTTAATGTAAACTGTAACACTAAGAGAACTATAAGGTATCTTGGAAATTGTAAGCATTGGGAAGTATTTTATTGAATGAAATAGCATGAAAGGGGATACAGAATTGGAAACTAGTGTAACATGGGAAAGGCCCAAGCTGGCTGGAAGGAACAGTCTAAGTTGAATAATGAGCAAGAAGAATGAGTGGGCATGGTGATACTATGTGACAGCAGCTTTGAATCCAGGATGAGGAGTCTAGATTTAATCGAATGGTCTGAAATATTGCATACCTATTATGTTGCAGACCTTTTGCCAGGTGCGTTTTATACATGATCTTCCAGTTCTCTCAAAAGTCCCTCGAAGTAGATTAGATCATAGAGATAACATATACCCTTAGCACAAATTAACCTCTTTTTTCATTCATTTGTTCATCCAATACTTACTGAGGAATTATTATGTGCTGAGCACATGCTATATCAGGCTTGGGGGCTTGGTGAACAAGACAGACACGTTGCCTGCCTTTTGGGGCTCGCAGTCCCGTGAGGAAGCAGACAGCAAGCCTACACGATTCAATGAGTGTGTACAAAGCATGACAAGGACTGTGGGGATAACAAATGTGTCCTGAGACAGAAAATACCAGGTTTGCTACTTAAGAGAGGCACACCAGGGAAGACCTATCTAGGAACAGTTTATTTAAGCTGAGACCTGAAGGAGATGGAGCTTTCCATGAGCAGGGGGGAGGAAGAGTGAGTGGGCCAGGCAGAGGAAAGGGCCTGTGGGAATCAACGGAAGGCTGTATACCGGTCAGCGCTGCAGTGGCTGCGGGAGTTGATTGCTTACAGCCGTCCAGCCTCAAGAAGGCAGGGGAAGGGGCTTGTGAACGGCTCTAGGGTAGCCAGTCCACAGTATCTGTCACAGGAAACAGTTTATTCATTTAAAAAAAATACATGAAAATATGTCATTGAAGCTCAATTTCCATAGTCCAAATAAAATATTTTCTGAGAAGTTCTGTCTTCACAGCTGCCTAAGCCTGAATGACAGCCGTAGCCAATCACTGTTTGTTTCCAGAGCCTTGAGTTAGATTGCTTGGGACTGGGGATGGGGCTGGGAGAGAGTCTCCTGGACTCTCTCCTCCTCATTTCTTGAGCTCTCAGCACACACCAGGCAGTGTAGTAAGCACTTGACGTGGATGACCTCAATTAGTCCTCCCAACAGCACGATGAAAGAGGTGTACTTTACATGTGAGGCAGCTGAGACCCAGGGTAGGGCAAGGTAACTGACCCAAAGCCCTACCAGCAGTGAGGAGGGCGGCTGAAACTCAAACTGGACTCTTGAGTCTGGATAGAGCCTGCTTTAAAACCCTGTGCTTTACTAACCTGACAGCGTTTTGGTGAATCAGGCCAGCTGACAGATACAGGAATCATAAACTAATCATTAGACATGTTCAGAGTGAGAGTCTAGCTGTTCTCTGTGGCCAGTTCTGAAGTTATGAGTATAGTCACTTGATTCACATAGCACTAATTTTTACCCACCCACTTATTTCTTCATTACTTTGAGGGATTTTTTTCCCCTTTGGTACAAGTTAATGATTTTATCTATTAATAGAGCAATGAGCAAGTGACCAAGGATGAATATATTATTCTCTTGATTTAAATTCGGCACTATCTTCATCACTCTCTGAACTAATAGAATAATTTCTACAAATAATACATTTCAAGATGTAATGATACTGAAAAAAACCTATTAATATTTTCTATTAATTTTTATTTGATGAACAGCACACAAATATGGTAGGAATATATGGCACATAGTAGATAGTATGAATTATTTTAGTGTTTGTTGAACTCATCTTGCATTGATCTTACAGTAAGTTTTCTTTACCCATAAAAACTGTATTGTCATAATGCCACTAGGTGGCAGTACTGTTTCAGTCACAGCCATTTAGTTGGTTCAAGAAAGATGCCTGTACAGTAATAGAAGTTATCTCACTCTAATGTTGTATGTCAATTATACCTCAGTAAAAAAAGCTCACATCTTTCCTTTGTTAAAAATATTCCTATTAAAATAGTTAAATTTATATGCTAAGTATGAAACAGAAAGCCTTAGGGGAAAGTTTTTAAATACATACATACCAAAATAGAATATCTCATTATTAGCTTATTCTAAGTCCTTTGTCTTATTCACAAACTTTGTCTTTATAAGCTACCTTCATTATCGTAATATGGAGGTTAAAACATTTCTAAAATGGGGGTAGAGCTTGGCACTCTGCCGTTTCAACTAGAGGATGAAGTTCTCCCATCATGGATGTCTGTCTAGGAGAAACCGTTAGTTTACCTCTTCCTACTCTGCCTTTTGTAAGGATTCCTGTAACCTTTATATGAAGAAAAGCAAGAGACTAATCAAAAGCTCGGTAATGATTTAGCACTGAAAAAACAGAAAATGCCAAAAAGCATTGGCGTTTTAGTGCCTTGTCAGAGCAAAACCTGAAGAAGTGATATTCTTTTTCTGATTAGTTTTTGAAGCCCTCATAGAGGACATGAGATTTTAGGAATTGTTTACTGAGGTGGGAGACTTTCTGGTAAAATCAGGGGGAGGTGGTAGATTTATATCTTAAACCAGGAAGGTGAATGTGCAGAAGTCAAGTGGCAAAGAAAGCTTGCAGCAAATGTCCGGTCATACTTCCCATGGCCTGGTGTAGGACCATCAGGCATCTCTATTCTACTCCCGTCCTCTGGGGCTTGTGGACCAGCAGCACCTTGGACCAAGACACAAGAGAATCAGTCCTCCTCTCTCTCCCATCACCAGCTATCTGATACCGAACCAAGAAACTTGTTCAAGAATTTCCTGTTTTTAAACATTCATACTTTAAAAATCCCTAGTACTCACTGAAGTAACTGATTTAACTTTGTTTTTAACGTAGGAAGCCTGATGTTACTTTGGATTTTACGCTTCCAAGAAAAACAAGTTTGTCATCTGACAGCAATAAAACATTTTGCATGGTCGGCCATTGTTTATCATCCCAAGAAGAATTTCTGCAGTTGGCTGGCAAATGGGACCTGGGAAATTTACTTCTCTTCAGTGGTATATTTTTCCCCTTCAAAGCATTTCCAAATTTTTCTTTCAGTTAACAAATATTAGACTAAGTTAATTATCCTGGATAAAGTATTAATCCCTGTTCCTTCACTTGTACTTAGTAAGTACTGTATTTCCTAGGTTCCAAGATGTACTTTTAAAATATTTTAAGATTTTTATAATCTAGGTGTTTCTTATAATTGATACATTCATTTAATGTAGAGGTGTACATCCTACCCCCATACCCTCCCCAAAAGAGAAGCTTATATTAAATCAACTTTATAATCCTGGAAAATGCACTGCTATGACAGGTACCCTTAGACTGGTTGTCTCTTTTATTTATAATTTTAGTATATTATATTAAAAAATACCACATTTTAAGGGAAAAAGAAATATGTGATTTTAAAAAATATATCACTAAACCTGGCACTTAATAGCATTCAGACAGTGTTTATTGAATAGATGGATGGACGAAGGAATAAAGATCCACATGTTATTTTTAAAAGGAGTTTACTGAGGTATAGTTTCCATTTACAAAAAAAAAAAAAAAGAGGCAAAACAAAACCTGCTTTTAGCCTAAAGAGCAACTAGAAATTTTATGACTTCATTATACCAAGAGCTTTCAGTTAACTTTATATATGTATCTATATTAATTCATCTTACATCCAGCAGATAATCTTGCTGTCAATTATTTGCTCATTACACCAATTTGGAAATTGAGGCTTTATCAATTTTGTAAGATACAGTGAACAACTGTAAGACTTAATCTAGCAAAAAAAACCTCTTGGTTTCTTGTTTTTTACGAAAAATTTTGGTTGGAGTATTTTAAGTAAATAACTTAATTTTTTTGCTATTCAGGAGCTAAGATTGGCTCACAGGAGGCATTTTATTTATATGCTTGTGGACCCAATCATACGTCAATAATGCCATGTAAATATGGCAAGCCTGTGAATGACTACTCCAAATATATTAATAAAGAAATTTTGCAGTGTGAACAAATCAGAGAACTTTTTATGACCAGCAAAGATGTCGACATTGGTCTTATAATTGTAAGTTTTCATTTTATAAGTTTTAACTTTATAGTAACTGTTATGTATGTTTATTGAATGTGTCATTAGCTGGGAATTAGAATTTTAGAGTTTTTCTTTTTTGTTTCTCAATATTTTCTTTACTTAGAAGTGTTTTTCTTTTTAATTGAAATGCTTTGACCACCTCAGAATTCGTTTTCAGGTTTCAAATTTTCATCTGCTTTTCCTTGGAACTATATTTCTATACTAAGTATCAGTTTAGTTTAGGTTATACCTATTAATCATTTGAGAAAAATATTTATGATATAATGAAAATATAACACGTGTTAGCCTTAAAAAATTGCTTATTACCTTTCTTTCCCATACTTATAAATAAATACTAACTTTTATTTATATTAATTTTAATTACACATATTCAGATTTTAGAATGTTTCTTTCTTTAATATCAATAACAACTAGGAATTTTGCTTTCAAATTTTTGCTAACTCTGCTTATATGAGACTCTTGATTGCATTTTATACATTATTCTAATATTTTGTTATACTAAATATAGATTAGGAGCTTGTGATGGATATTTTTCATTATAGCAGCTTGGAAACTGACCCTTCATGGTCTTAGAAGATCTGGTAAAAGCTGGTAGGCATAGCCACGAAACTGTGTTCCTCCTTCTCTTGCTTTCTTATGAGAGGTACAATTATAGGTCAGAGATACTTCTTACTTGGAGACTACTACTTTGGGATATATTTTGTTGTTATTGTTGTGTTAATGAGGTGTATATTTTACAATCAAAATATATTATATTTTAAAGCTGTAACATTTGACTAAAGTAAAGGAGAAGTTCTAATTCAGATATTTTGTAAAACATATGTAAGTCTTAAGTGGTGTTAAATATATATCTATGGTAAAATAAATATAGAGTAGATACCTGTGGACTTTAACTAAAGATCTGGTATTAGGCACACAATCATTTTCTCCCTAAGGAGTATTTTAAGATGGGGGTTGGGGGCGTTTTGGCTGTCCACTATTATTGAGTGGGGGCCAGGGATTTTAAATATTCTACAGTGCATGGGCAGTGTCATACACCTAAGAATTAATCCCACCCCAAATGTCCCACCGTTGACCAAACATGCTTTATTTAGTGAAATGATTCTCCAAGCAGAATCACCCAGAGGACTTGTTAAAACCTAGATTGCTGGGCCAGAGTTTCGGATGCAGCAGATCTGAAGTGTGGTCCAGGAGTCTGCATTTTTAACAAATCCCGGGTGGTGCTGATGCTCCTGGTTGGGGACCACACGTTGAGCATCTCTGCTTTAGGAAGACGAAGGCGCTCGTACAGCAAATGTCTGTTCAAAACATAACTCTAACTCTCTACTTCTTGGTTAGTCCATTTGTTTTTACAAAAATTTACATATTCTTAATCCTTTTATTTTGCCCAAAAAGAATATAGGTTGTAAGTCATAAAATTCAACAGAAATTATCACAGATAAAAATTACACAGGTTTTATGTGAAAAGTCTTTTTTTAGAAAGCAGATTTTTTAAGCCTGACTTCATTATTTTGGGGTTATGAGGTATGAGTGAGCAGTCAGGCAGAGATGGTGCCCTCCTGGCAAGGCATTGGTGTCAGGTGGGACTTGTTTCAGGTAACTGGGCATTTTATCAGGTTTCTAATGAAAACTACTACAGATATACAATTTTGTTTTACCCAGCATAATCATATACGGTAGACTGTGTAGTCAGTTTAGTTGGTATGCATATGTGCTAGGTGATGCCTGATGAAACTATACTTAAATCACCATGAGTTGAAAATGATCGAAGCCCAAGGTGACCCCGCCCGCCCTGGCTTCTGTGAGAAGATCTTGAATCTACCTGATTTCCCTAAGCTTGAGCTCCTGCAGCTGCCTCCATGGAGAGCGCCTCAGAGTATATTTTGCATTTAAAATTTACCATCATTTTAGAAGTAATTAATAGAATATTTGACAGACAGCCAGAATCTGATCAAAACTACCCTCTGCGTGGGAGAAGTATTGAAAGTTCCATTCAATTTCAGTTAGGTACGCTGATAGTCTGGAATTTTATTCTAGTAGAAAGAATGATCTAGTTTAGAGTCATGTTTGAATGAGTAGGCAGCCCATGAGCAAATTCAAGACCAAGATACATTTGAATACATTGACCCAGAGTCTCCAACTCATAGGGTTGTAAAGATTGGTTAATATTTATAAATGCATAGAACAGTGCCTGGCACGCAATGTGTGGTATGGGCTTGTTGTTATCGGTGATAATAGGTATAATTTCATGTTTATTCTCAAAAGATCAAAGCTGGAATCTTTCTCAGCCTTGATGTGGTTTACACATATTGATCACTGCTAAATGAAACTGATCTTTTCCTTTGTGGGGAGCTGTCTTGCTTCTCATGTCCATCTTTGTTTAGTGTAGTGTCTCTCTTTTTTAAAACAAAGAAAAAGATTTGTTGGTTGTCTTTTCACTTTGAAATATTCATTTGCTAGTTAATAACTTACTTTTTAAACTTTGTTTAGTTACTGAAGGACAATATTTGTGTTTCAGGAAAATCTTTCAGTTGTGTATACCACTTACTGCCCTGCTCAGTACACCATCTACGAGCCAGTTATTAGACTTAAAGGTCAAATGAAAACCCAACTCTCTCAAAGACCCTTCAGCTCAAAAGAAGTTCACAGCATCTTATTAGAACCTTATCATCTAAAGAATCTCCGGCCCACTGAATGTAAAACCCTTCAAGGCATTCTGCATGAGATTGGTGGAACTGGTATATTTGTCTTTCTCTTTGCTAGGGTAAGAATCACTGCTTATAATTTTATTTAAAGAGAAACTACCTCTTTATTATTGATACATTTTAGGATTTCTTTTCAAATACAAATAAAGCTCTATATCAGCTATATTAAACTTTTAAGATTAAAAAAGCACATATTGTTTAGAATGTCATCAAACTTTCTGCCACGGGTAATTTTTGATTAAAATTTCTTTTTAATTTATGAAGATTTTAGAAGTTTCCTATTATCCAGAAATGCAATTAGAACAATTAAGTGTTAAATGTACAAGATTTAAAATTGCCAATGAGAAAAAAGAAAAGCATACCATAGTAAAAATATAGAAGAAATGTATTCCTTAAAATAATGTTTGTGAAACTTGTTTTTTCCCTTGAAGCTTCCAGATGCATGGGGAAAAAAAAGGTCAAATAAGTACAAAAATAATTTGTTCGGGTTTGAAGTTTATTTAAAGCGAAGGAGAAATACAGAAATTTTGACTCATGCCATAGGTACTGTTTTAGAGAAACATGTTTAATTATCTGTTCTATTTAGTCATCTGAGGGCCAGCATGATATCTTTCCTGATGCAGGGTAGGCAGTCAATAGTATAATGTGACTGTTTCAGGGATTGGTAAAATCCAAAGGGTGGTACAAATGGTCTCTCTTCAGTACAAATCATTTCCACTTCCTTGTGGTCCATATCCTTGTTTAGTTAAAGCAGCCCTGATCTTTTTTCATCCTCAAAATTTTCTCCTTAAGTATAACTTCTGCAACATTATCATACTGTCTCCCTAACCGGCCTTCTTTCTTTTAACCTTTTGATTAATTTTGCAATAAGAGACATATCAGTGTTTGTTGTTATTGTTACTGTTCTTATAAATATTTGATTAGCATTTGACCCGCCATACTCTAAACTGTCTTTCCTCCTTTTCCTTTTTCAAACTTTTTTTTTTGCATCTAGTGCCTTGTGTTTTAAAATTAAAAGCTTTTCATTTAACTTATCAACATTTTGTGATCTACTTTTATAGCTTTGTATAATTTCAAAACGGTTTTTCTTCTTTCATCAAGTTATTGAATATAATTTTGTTATGTTTATTGTTACACAGTGACTAGATCCTAGAGAAAATGGTTAATTTTTTATCTTGCATACATATAGGATCTTGCCAATAAGACTTTTAAAGTATGTTTTTACACTTAAAACTTAGAAACTTTGTTCAGTATCCATCCTTTCCTACAAAAATAAAATTCTGTCTCCTTAAAATCCTTACACGTGGGACTTCCCTGGTGGCGCAGTGGTTAAGAACCCTCCTGCCAATGCAGGGGACACGGGTTCGATCCCTGGTCCGGGAAGATCTCACATGCCGCAGAGCAACTGAGCCCGTGCGCTGCAACTACTGAGCCCACGCGCCACAACTACTGAAGCCCACGCGCCTAGAGCCCATGCTCCACAACAAGAGAAGCCACCACAATGAGAAGCCCGTGTACCGCAACAAAGAGTAGCCCCTGCTCGCTGCAACTAGAGAAAGCCTGCGCGCAGCAATAAAGACCCAACGCAGCCAAAAATAAATTTTAAAAAAATTCCTTACACGTATAGCCTGCCTTTTGAGCCTAATGTCCACCATCCAACCAAATAGGCAATCTGCATCCTCCTAGATGTACCATGAACTTCCAGTCTTCGCCTCTCTCCTGACTGTGGCCCACCCCTGGCCACCCATTTATCCCTGCTTCCCAGGGTTTTGCTCTCTCTCCAGGCCACCTTCTCCATGTAGGCTTGCCTGTCCCAAGCAGAGTGGAGTCAGAAGTAGTTTCCATGCTCTCGTGCATTCACAGTGTGTCTCACTCTTCTTTGCCTTTTATCATCATAATAAGGTGTGTGTTTCTTCCATATAGTGGTTTCCAGAAAGCATTGGGGGAATCGAAGTACAAGTCACAATCCGTAGTTTCTATATGTACATCTTATCATTTGACCCCCACTGGAGGCAGGTAGCATGCCTATTACTTCTTCATCTCCCACAGCACAGAACACAGATCCTGTTTGTTGAGTGATTAATCATCAAAAATTTCAGGCATTTTGCTGACATTTCAGATCACTAATAAAATGCTACTGACTTCTAAGGTTATCAGTGTTATTTTAGTCAATTTATAGAATATTTAAGAGACAAATGAACATGGAATTTATGGGGGGTTTTTTGCACTGTGTATGCATTATTTCTTTTTAACATCATTATTGGAGTATAATTGCTTTACAATGTTGTGTTAGTCTCTGCTATATAACAAAGTGAATCAGCTATACATGTACATATACCCCCGTATCTCTTCCCTCTTGCATCTCCCTCCCACCCTCCCTATCCCACCCCTCTAGGTGGTCACAAAGCACCGAGCTGATCTCCCTGTGCTATGCGGCTGCTTCCCACTAGCTATCTATTTTACATTTGGTAGTGTATATATGTCCATGCCACTCTCTCACTTCGTCCCAGCTTACCCTTCCCCCTCCCTGTGTCCTCAAGTCCATTCTCTACGTCTGTGTCTTTATTCCTGTCCTGCCCCTAGGTTCTTCCGAACCATTTTTTTTTTTTTTTTTTTTTAGGTTCCATATATATGTGTTAGCATACGGTATTTGTTTTTCTCTTTCTGACTTACTTCACTCTGTAGGACAGACTCTGGGTCCATCCACCTCACTACAAATAACTCAAATTTTGTTTCTTTTTATGGCTGAGTAATACTCCACTGTATATATGTGCCACATCTTCTTTATCCATTCACCTGTCGATGGACACTTAGGTTGCTTCCATGTCCTGGCTATTGTAAATAGAGCTGCAGTGAACATTGTGGTACATGACTCTTTTTGAATTATGGTTCTCTCAGGGTATATGCCCAGTAGTGGGATTGCTGGGTCATATGGTACTTCTATTTTTAGTTTTTTAAGGAACCTCCATACTGTTCTCCATAGTGGCTGTATCAGTTTATCAATTTACATTCCCACTAACAGTGCAAGAGGGTTCCCTTTTCTCCACATCCTCTCCAGCATTTATTGTTTGTAAATTTTTTGATGATGGCCAGTCTGACTGGTGTGAGGGGAGAATTTATGTTTTTTAGTTTTGTTTCTTTACAATTCTTAAGTAATTACAAACAGTGTCAGCAATAAAAAAAATAAGCTTTCAAATGAAACTAATGGGTTGATATTACATAATGGAAGATAACCACACATGTTAAATTTTTAATCTCAACAAATTAGAAAAAATATATCTACTTTTTTTTAGGTTGTGGAACTCAGTATCTGTGAAGAAACTCAAGCATTAGCACTGAGAATTATACTCTCATTAATTAAATACAACCAACAGAGAATACATGAATTAGAAAATTGTAATGGACTTTCCATGATTCATCAGGTGTTGATCAAACAAAAATGCATTGTGGGCTTTCACATTTTGAAGGTAGGTTCTCATAAAACTTATTCTCAGAGTTTCATATGCAGTGATACCTCTTCATTAAAGTCTTCCAATAATAGAGTTTTGTGTTTCAGTTATTCCTGAAGAAAATGAAGGAAACTCAATAGTATATATTTAATCAAAGTAAGGCTCTTCTGGGTTTTTCATCATTTAAATAATTACATTTTAATTGCCTTTAAAACATTTTAGAAGAGAAAAAGAAAAAAATTAAGATTTTTAAATCTTGATTAGCCAGCGATGTCTCCTTGGCCGGCCCTTCATTCTGTAGACTAGTGAAAGTGAAACCCACAGAGAGACCGCTGTTTGCCTCAGCTCCCACAGTTATGGAAGAGAACCTAGTTCCCCAGACACCTAGTGCTGTGCCGTTCCCGTTAGGCAATGCTGCTACAGAGTTAGCATCTTAAAGCCTTATTAGCTTTTATTGTGATCCTGCTGTCACCATATATGTAAGTACCTTTCTAACTAAAAGCATTTGGTACCATTGTGAAAGTATTTCTCTCTGAGGGTACTAGTCCTAAGGCAAAAGACCATGCCTCTTCCCATGCCCCCAAACCCCAGCTCTTGAAACTGTCAAGATCCATACATTTGCGGCATGAATGCTTCTTGGAAAAAATTTAAAACCCAACAGATTCATTGAATTTAAAAAATAGGATGTGGTTTCTTTTACCCCGTATTTGAAACTGAATAGTCATTTATAAATATTTGAAATTTGGGGGTTTTCGCATTACTTGAATTGTTTTACAAAACAAGTTAAAGATACTTGGTGAAATGCTGAGTTATTCACTAGTTTTCCTTTGAATTTAATGTTATGACTGCTAAGATTGAAAGCTTAGTATTTCTGTTGAATTTTTGGATTAACTGATTGTTGATGCATCTTGTATTAATGTTATTTTTCCATAGACCCTTCTTGAAGGTTGCTGTGGTGAAGATATTATTCATATCAGTGAGAATGGAGAATTTAAGTTGGATGCCGAGTCTAATGCTATAATCCAGGATGTTAAACTGCTAGAGGAGCTATTGCTAGACTGGAGGATATGGAATAAAGCAGAGGCATGTACTATTTTTGTGGTAAAAAAACACTTGTGAATTTACCCTCAACAATTTTTACATGTACAGTACAGTATTAACTGTATACACTTTGTTGTATGGCACTTCTCTAGAACTTTTTCATCTTGTTTGACTGAAACTCTACCCATTGGACAGCAACTCCCCATTTCCCCTGCCCCCAGTCCCTGGCAACCACCATTCTACATTCTGTTTCTATGAGTCTGATTACATTAGATACTTAATACAAGTGGAATCATTCAGTGTTTGTCTTTTTGTCATTGGCTTATTTGACTTTGCATTATGTCCTCAAGGTTCATCTGTGTTGTAGCATATGACAAGATTTTTTTCTTTTTTAAGACGGAATAGTATCCCATTGTATGTGTATCCCACATTTTCTTTATCTGTTCATCTGTCACGCACACTTAGCTTGCTTCCACATGTTGGCCATTGTGAATTATGTTGCAGTGAACATGGATGTGCAGAGGTCTCTCTGAGATCCTGTTTTCAATTATGTTAGATATGTATGCAGATAAGATTGCTGAATCATATAGTAGTTCTATTTTTAACTTTTTGAGGAACCTCCATACTATTTTCCATAAGAGAAGCACCATTTTACAATCCTACCAACAATGTGCAAGTGATCCAAATTTTTTACATTCTCACCAAACAATTGTTATTTTTTGATAGTGCCTATTCTATAGGGTATGAGGTAATAGTTTGTTGTGGTTTTGATTTGCATTTATTTCCCTGATGATTAGTGATGATGAGCATCTTTTCATATACTTATTGGCCCTTTGCATATCTTCTTTGAAGAGATGTCCATTCAAGTCCTTTGACCATTTTTTAACTGGGTTATTTGATTTTTTGTTAATGAGTAATAGGAGTTCTTTATATAGTCTGCATATTAATCCTTATCTCATTTATGGTTTGCAAGTATTTTCTCCCGTTCTGTAGGTTGCCTTTTCACTCTGTTGATTGTTTCCTTTGGTGCACAAAAAAGGCATTTACTTTTAAATATTCATCCAGTCATTCTTTTGGAGAACAGAACAAATTTACCGCTTCAACGTAATGTTAATTGTAGATGGAAATCTGGAGATTAATTTCTGTGCAAGGTTTTAGACAGCCATGGATAATGCTGATCTGGAGGGTCAGGATCAGGGCTTGGGCTGCTGGTAGTAGCTAGAGCAGTACTCGGCGGGAGAACATTTGAATCAGTTGGAGACTTGCATTTACCATAAACTCTGAAAGGGGTCCTGCTAAGAGTGTGGAGAGTCGAGTCAAGGAGAGGGAAATAGACACACTTCTGAGTAAGGGAGCAACGTTACCCAGAAGTCATAGAGCTGTATCAGTATACAGGGCAAGGCTATGAAATCTTGGCTTCATGATAGGCATAAGCTAAGGAACATGCTTTGAACTTAGGTCTAGGCAAAGCATCTCAACAGCTGGATGGATCAGGTAGTCTTCACAAGGACCCAGCCAGGGAATGAATATAGGGCTGTTTCCTTTCTGCCCTAGTTATAAGCATAGTCTTCATGGTGTGGCGCATAGAGCCTCCTTAGTTCTAGTGTAGACTGTAGATTGTCCAGAGTTATTTAGCATATAGCAACAGGTTCATCAAACGTAATTAAAGACCAATTCAAAGTGTGTACCTTTAGAATTTTTAGAAATTTGGTTACTTCCAAATTTGGCAACAGCCCCCCCAGATTTACTCACTATCAATAATGAGTTAGGAAGCTGAAGGAAACATTTCTAATCTGTCATTAACAAAAACAAATTTTGACCAAACATGCTAGAGGAAAGACAGAATTATATTTCTGTTCTTCCTATATAAAATTATATTACAAAATTATCGTTATATGAAGAATCAGTCAAAGAATATGCTCCTGCAGAACACAGGGGGAAAGTATTACAGAGCTGTGTCAGGCAGCTAACTATTGCTTTTTCTGGGTTTTATGGTATTGTCAGTTTTTAAAACTTTCTATTTTGTTGTGATTTCTCATTCTGAATAAATACTTCCAGAATTTAAAAAATCCATATATATATATTTTTATATATATATATATATATATATATATATATATACACACACACACACACACATATATATATATGTATAAAAATACACTTAATGTTTCAGGGAGAGAAAGCAAATAAACATAGTGATAGTAAATACAAACAAGTTGGATCAAAGGCAGTATAAATATAAACATGTAATAAAGAAATAGCTCAATTGTAGATTGGAAGATCAAATCTTAACTAAAAATTGGACAGCTATTTTAGTGTTTCAAAAGAGGATGCTAATTTGAGCATTAAAAAACAGTGTGATTAAAAAATAAAACATTTTTTGTTGAATTCAAAAGTGATATACACAAATACTTCTATGGGTTTGAAATAAGATTTTCTTTCCTAATTATTTTTTTAGCTGAGTTGTTTTGTTTTTGTTGCTGGTTGTCTGTTTGCTTTGGCACTGCTCTATTTGAGTACTATTTTTCAGGCCTGAATCAAGTTTTCATACTTGGCCTGCCTCGTCTTCCAGTTTTCATGTCTTTTTCTCTCAGGGCACCTTGGCCCTGTCTTATAAAGAGAGAGGCCTCGTTAGAATAGTATGATTAAGTCTGTCAATTCCTTGGCCTTTTCATTATTCATTTCCATCGATAATGGCAAGAAAAACAGCAAGACCTGCAACCCAAGGCAGTTAATTTTGCTTTTTGTTAATGACTTTGTTGAAAGGTTATTTGGGCTAATAAAATGAGGTGAAGATTATCTTTCAGTAGTTATCTATGTAAGATTCCTTTTTCTCTATTACTGTGGATAATTTAAGATGGATGCAGTATGGGAGAAGCATTTTAAAGCACCTCAAAAGGATGCTAACTGCTGTTTGAAACCGCACACTTAGTAATTGTGCAGAGAATTCTATTATTTGGACTTAAAAGTAAATTAATCCAAAATGCAGAATTTCTACATTGTCTAACTTTTTTTTCAATTTAGTACATCTTGTTCTAAAATTATTTGATTAAATGCTGCATACAGAAATTAGCATTGAAATCTGTACATTTTTAATAATACTCTTTGAAAATAAATTATTTGTAAATAGTTAATATTGATAATGTGTTTCATGTGTTTCTTTTTCTTTTTATAAATTTATTTATTTTTGGCTGTGTTGGGTCTTCGTTGCTGCACGCAGACTTTCTCTAGTTGCGGTGAGCGGGGGCTACTCTTCCTTGCGGTGTGCGTCCTTCTCATTGCGGTGGCTTCTCTTGTTGTGGAGCATGGGCTCTTGGCGCACAGGCTTCAGTAGTTGTGGCACACGGGCTCAGTAGTTGTGGCTCATGGGCTCTAGAGTACAGGCTCAGTCGTTGTGGTGCACGGGCTTAGTTGCTCCACGGCATGTGGGATCTTCCCAGACCAGGGATTGAATCGGTGTCCCCTGAATTGGCAGGCGAATTCTCAACCACTGCGCCACCAGGGAAGCCCCCTCATGTGTTTCTTTATAATAAATAAATCCCCCAAGATAATTCATCTTTTGAAAATACTGTATATCATTTAATGCCACGGAAAGGTTAATATAGTAAAGCACCTAATGCAATATTGCATTCAGTATAAGTATTTAGAAATGACCTATTGTTAAAAAAAATAATAGTCTGGGAATAAATTTTAAGATTTACTTTTTCAGACAAATTTAATCTTTGACCCTGAGTATATACACAGTGTTAAACTGATGTATTGCATGTCTTCTAAAAAGCATGCAGCATGTTTTTAAGTAACTCTGTGCTAATTGGTATGTGTTTCTTTTCTCAGCAAGGTGTTTGGGCAACTCTGCTGGCAGCCCTAGAAGTCCTCCTCAGAGCAGATCACCAGCAGCAGATGTTTAATATTAAGCAGTTACTGAAAGCTCGAGTGGTGCATCACTTTCTACTGACTTGCCAGGTTTTGCAGGTACTTTTCATGTAACTTTACTTCTGGAGATATTTTCTGCGATGATTTCTGTTTAATAACTCAACGCTATGGACTCAGATTTTTGAGGGACTTTCAGCGAGGTTATTTTCTGTCTGCCCTGCTCTCCAGGATCCCTTCTTTCAGCTGATAGTATCGGAGTTTTTTAACCCCTGCCTCTTGTAACTTGACCTTTCCTAACTCAGTTACAGAAGAAAAACTTATAAATTCTGGAGATATTTCCTTATGTTGGGGTAAAATAATAATTTTGTAGTCTCTTGGACATCAACAGTAGTGATATTTTAACTTGTTCCATATTCCTTCAATAACAAGTACCAGTATGTGTTGTTTTAATAAGTGCGTATTTGTTGACGATCTGTTATATGTACTAGAATTAGTATACTGAAAATATATCAAAAATATTATATCAGGGCTTCCCTGGTGGCGCAGTGGTTGAGAGCCCGCCTGCCAATGCAGGGGATGTGGGTTCGAGCCCTGGTCCGGGAAGATCCCACACGCTGCGGAGCAGCTGGGCCCCTGCGCCACAGCTGCTGAGCCTGTGCTCTGGAGCCCGTGAGCCGCAACTGCCGAGCCCGCGTGCCACAGTTACTGAAGCCCGCGTGCCTAGAGCCCGTGCTCCGCAACAAGAGAGGCCACTGCAGTGAGAGGCCCGTGCACCGCAACGAAGAGTGGCCCCTGCTCATCGTAACTGGAGAAGGCCCGCGAGCAGCAACGAAGACCCAATGCAGCCAAAAATAAATAAATAAAATAAATAAATTTGTTAAAAAAAAATTATATCAAAAAGTGGCACTAACTTCACCAGTCACGTTGTAGGGCCTGTGCTGCGGCCTGGCTTCTAGTTCAGTTACTTTCTCTGCCTTCACAGGTGTCTGGTTTTAGCTTGGTTGGTGTATTGAACTATTTTTCAAGTTAGTTTGATTTTTCAGGGTCTGAGGCATATATTAGAACTCTATCAAGTCAGATAAGGACAGATGTTCCATGGGATCAGTAATTGTTTCTTTGTTTTAAATGCCTTTGTTTCAGTTGCACTACTGGCTTCTTATTGTACTTGGGATAAAATCCAAAATCTGTGACAACTTCTGTAAGAAGGCTTGTAGGATCTAGCCACCGCTCCAGCAGCATCTTATACCACTGCAGGCCCACCCCACCCCCAGCCTTGTTTCCTTTCCTTAAGCAAGTGAGCCTCTTTCCCACCACAGGGTATGTGATGTTCTTTCCGACTGAAAAGTTATCCATCCCATTCTTTTCATCTGCCCAACTCCTGCTTATCCTTTGTGCCTCAACTTAAAATCACCTTCCTGAGAGAAGCCTTCCCTGCCCTTTCTGTCTAAATTAACCCTTTCTCCTTCCTGCACTTACTCTCACTCTGCCCATATACGATTTGTTAGTTTTATGTCATTTAGGACATTATGGTTTATTTCTCTCTGCAAACTTCCTGAGGGCAGGGATAAGGTTGTTACAGTTTGTTGATCACACTGTAATCCCAGTACCTGAAACACATAAGCGCACAATAAATAATTTTTGAATGAATGAATTGTGAAAAAAACAAAACAAAAACATTTAATGCCTTTCTTGGCCCCTGTGGTAAATGAGACTGTTGTCTTCAGGAATACAATACAGTGATCTCTCAGACCCCTTGCTTACTGAATGTTTTATGTATCATCTATGGGTCAGTTTTCCTCTAACTCACTTTCTTTGTCTATCCATTTTGAAACTCATTGGCCAGTTTTAAGTGAGTCCATATGACAGTGTGAAGTTCTTATTCAGTCTTTCCATGTCAGAAAAGTGACACTTATCAACTTGGAAATTTCAATAAGTATTCTGACTTCCATTTTATTTATAAAAATGCTAGAAAAATTCAGGTACCAATTTCTTTTAATTAAAGTATATTTCTTCACCCTTCTTTATTCAGAGAGCCTGTTTGTCAAGTTAACAGTTATTTATTAACGATAGCTTTATGTTAGGTATTGTGAGAAGTATATAAAGAATGGAACTTAGTCTTTGCCTTTAAGGTATTTGAGTGTAGTTAAGGAAGATTAATAAATTGGCAGTATATTGGTTGTGAGGTAGTCTCATTAGTCCATGAGTACAGTGTAAAGAACCTGTAGGAGATTTAAAATGGAAGTGTAAAAGTAAGGAGCAGCCAAAGCAGTCTTGAGGGAAAAAAAACGGAGCTGGAGGAATTAGACTCCCTGACTTCAAACTATACTACGAAGCTACAGTAATCAAGACAATATAGTACCGGAACAAAAACAGAAATATAGATCAATGGAACAGGATAGAAAGCCCAGAGATAAACCCACGCACCTTGGTCAACTAATCTACAACAAAGGAGGCAAGGATATACAATGGAGAAAAGACAGCCTCTTCAATAAGTGGTGCTGGGAAAACTGGACAGCTACATGTAAAAGAATGAAATTAGAACACTTCCTAACACCATACACAAAAATAAACTTAATATGGAGTAAAGACCTAAGTGTAAGACCGGACACTATAAAACTCTTAGAGGAAAACATAGGAAGAACGCTCTTTGACAGAAATCACAGCAAGATCTTTTTTGACCCACCTCCTAGAGTAATGGAAATAAAAGCAAAAATAAACAAATGGGACCTAATGAAACTTAAAAGCTTTTGCACAGCAAAGGAAACTATAAGCAAGATGAAAAGACAACCCTCAGAATGGGAGAAAATATTTGCAAACGAATCAACGGACAAAAGATTAATCTCCAAAATATATAAAACAGCTCATGCAGCTCAATATTAAAAAAACCAACAACCCAATCCAAAAATGGGCAGAAGACCTAAATAGACAGTTCTCCAAAGAAGACATACAGATGGCCAAGAGGCACATGAAAAGCTGCTCAACATCACTAATTATTAGAGAAATGCAAATCAAAACTACAATGAGGTATCACCTCACACCAGTCAGAATGGGCATCATCAGAAAATCTGCAAACAACAAATGCTGAAGAGGGTGTGGAGAAAAGGGAACGCTATTGCACTGTTGGTGGGAGTGTAAATTGATACAGCCACTATGGAGAACAGTATGGAGTTTCCTTAAAAAACAAAAATAGAACTACCATATGACCCAGCAATCCCACTACAGGGCACATACCCAGAGAAAACCATAATTTAAAAAGACACATGCACCCCAGTGTTCATTGCAACACTATTTACAATAGCCAGGTCATGGAAGCAACCTAAATGCCTATTGACAGGTGAATGGATGAAGAAGATGTGGCACATATGTACAATGGAATATTACTCAGCCATAAAAAGGAACGAAATTGGGTCATTTGTAGAGACGTGGATGGACCTAGAGACTGTCATACGGAGTGAAGTAAGTCAGAAAGAGAAAAACAAATATCGTATATTAACGCATATGTGGAATCTAGAAAAATGGTGCAGATGAACTGGTTTGCAAGGCAGAAATAGAGACACAGATGTAGAGAACAAACGTATGGACACCAAGTGGGGGAAGTGCGGGGGGGTGGGATGAATTGGGAGATTGGGATTGACATATGTACACTAATATGTATAAAATAGAGAACTAATAAGAACCTGCTGTATTAAAAATACAATTCAACAAACAAAAGTAAGGAGCAAATAATGGAGGAGATGTAACGGCAATTAATAGGGCTTGATTCTGTTTAAATAGAAGCTGCAAAAGAAGTCAAATATATAATGTAAAATTTCAAGCTGGGAGACCAGAAGAATGATTGTATCATCAAAGAAAGCAGGATTGAACATGAATTGAGCAAGACTTGAGCATTCTGCATGTGAGATTACGGTGGGATGCTCAGCGACACTGACCGCCAGGCCCTTGGATGTGCAAGATTGGAGCTGGGGAGAGAGTAGAACTTGTTTGCATTGATGTGTTCGTGAAGCCATGGGGGTAGAGAAGCACTACAAGATACACAAATGTAGTGAAAGGATCATAGGGAGTTGAGGTTTGCATCTCAGAAAATATCCATTTTCAGGGCATGAAACAGGAAAAAGGAGCTGTTGAGAGTGATATAGAAAGAATAGTCCAAAAAAAAAAAAAAAAAAAGAGTAGTTGAAAAGGTAAAGAAGTACCAGGAAGCCCAGCAAAGTGAAAGCCAAGGGTGGGCAGAGGGAAGAGAACCTGCCCAGACACAGGTGGTCTCTAGAGCCAAATAAGGTAGAAAGTTCCAAGAAAATGTGGACAGACAAAAGGCCATCAACTTGGAAATTCTTAATGGCTTATAAGATTTCAGCGGAGTGAAGACGGCAAGAACCAGATTTCTGGGGACTTTAGGCAGCATGTGTGGTGGATCATTGGAAGCAGTGAGAATTTAAAAGTGTTTTTATTAAAAAGTCCAGCAGCAAAAGAAAAGAGAAACAGAATGTTAACAAAAGCTTCCCAACAGGTCAAGTTAAGGGATTTTTTTTTTTTTTTTTAATGAGATAGGTTACCAGTGACTATTTGTAAGGAGTCAGTGGAGAGGGCAAGATTGAAGAAACATAAGCTGGGATGAACTTAGGAATGAATAATTGAGGTTGGGAAGTCACAAGGGGTGTGATTTAGAAAAAAGACAAATGGCTGTGGGAGAAATAACGCTGAATTGCACGTTAGGACACCTGTATTCTTGGCTTGGCTTGGCCACTTGGCCATTGTGAGATCTTGACAAAGGGGTTTTGTGCTTACTTTTGTAGACTCGGTGTTCTCTTCTTAAATCTGAGGTAGTAAGACTAAACTGTGTCAAAGTTAACATCTAGATTTTACGTTTTCTGATTGACCAGTACACAAGAGCAGATGAAGAAGAGTGGATGTAGAGATATATTGTATATTTGGACAGACAGGAAACATGAGGAGGTTTACCTCTGGTAGCCTTGATCTAGAGGCCAGCTGCTGCCTATTGGGGAGGTTGGGGTTGGAGAATATAAATAGTTTATTTATATCCGTCTTTATTTTTGGTAATTACTTGGCATTCTGCCAATTCTCATTATTCCAGGCAGTAGTAGATGATGCAGTAGAAAGAGATCAGATGTCTGAGTTTGAGTTAATGGCTGCACTACTCTGACATGTTTTCTATGTGGTTTAAGTTAGTCATATAACCACTTTGGGCCTCCGTATTCTAGAAATGATGGATAAAACCTCTCAGAGCTGTTGTGAGAAATAACTTTGTAGACTGGAACATAGTGTATTCATGTAATCAGTTTTGCCTGTCAAAAAATTTCCCTTCTGAACCCATAGTAGTAGTAGCAGAAGTAGTAGTAGTAGTAGTGATAAGAGTACTAATAGTAGCTAACATTTATATGGGGGCATTGGTTTTAATGAATTTTAATAGCAGGGTTGCTTGAATTGAGAAATAGCAACTCAATTGTATGGTAAATATGGTCAGTCTGGAGTAGTAAACCAACACAGTTCTATCTTAAACAGAATTATCTTGCTTCAGTGAGAAATGTTAGTTAAGTTGACAGTTCTCTTTAAATCTAAAGAGAGTGTTTATTTTTTTCAGGAACACAAAGAGGGGCAGCTTACATCCATGCCCCGAGAGGTTTGTAGATCATTTGTGAAAATTATAGCAGAAGTCCTTGGGTCTCCTCCAGATCTGGAATTATTGGCAGCCGTCTTCAGTTTCCTTTTAGCAGCTCACCCTCCTACCAATACTTACGTTTGCCATAACCCTGCAGGCTTCTACTTTTCTTTGCACATAGGTAGGTATGATCATTTTTGTTAGGTCTTGGCTGTTTCCACTTTTGTTTCTTCCTTCCCGCTTGATTCGTGTTTGTTTGATATATATCGAACGGCCTCTGTGCTAGAAACTAATTACACACTGGGATTGGGACAGGGCAGAGGGCCATAAAATGAACCAGACATAGTCTCTGCCTTCAGAGGGCTTAAATACCAAGAGGCAAGGGGAGATATATATGCTGAAATAATTATAATAAGAAACAATATCTGGTAAGTACGTAAGAGATGCAAAAGAAGAACTAATTAGATTTCAGAGGAGTTAGGGTTTCATCAAACAGGTATGGAGAGAGATTTAATAGATTAATATCTGCCATGGGCATTGCAGAATTTAAGTAAAATTTAATAGGTAGATTGGAGAATTAGCATTCCAGGTGAAGAGAATGACTTAAAGGGAGGAAAAATAGAGAAAATAAAGAGTAATGAATTTTACCTAATATAGGGGATTTATAAAGGAGTAGTGAGAAATAATACCATAAATATAGTTTGGGACCATCATTTATTCCACCCCACCCAAGCTCATGTTAAACGAGTCCTTGAATGTAAGGTCAGAGAATTTGAACTTGTATTCTAGTTGGGGGTAATTGAAGGATTTTGTTTTGTTGTGTTTGTTTTGAGCCAAGGAATACAATGTAAGTAAATTATTACAGTAAAATTCAGTATAGAGAAACCACCTGCATAGAAGTGAGTTGAAGCTCTGGGAACAGATGAGACCACTGAAGAAAAGTGTGGAGAGAGAGAGAAGGAAAAAGGAAGCTAAGGATGGAACTGTTGGTGATAATACTATTCAGAGGGTGGAACAAGAAAGAGTAATCTCAGTGTAAAAGAAAGATGGAAGAATCAGAGTTTTAAAAGAACTAGGAAAAGGTGATGTGGTAAGAAAGCAAGCAAGAGTATACCTGTGAGAAAGCTAGATAGTAAATTTAGAGAGGGAAGCTGGTTGTGCAACAGCCATTTTAAGCAATATAATAAGTGAATAAAATGATTCCGCCACGGTAAAAATCCAAGTGAAATTATACAGCATGACTTTGTGTTAGGTTCAGCTAACATTTAGTGAATAAAGCAATGCCAAGATTCTGGTAGCACAGGGTTGTTGCAACAATGGGTAAAATGTGGTCGCCTCCCTTAAGGAGTTTGCAGTCTAGTAGAGGGGAGAGAGCCATAAACAGGTAAGTATACCATGTGGAAAGCACAGCGATGTCAATATTTCATTTTGGGTAGCATAGAGCATGGCGAGGGGATATTTCCTGGAGGTGGTGACGCCTGCTCTGAGTCTAAAGGCTGAGTAGGAGTGGAAGGGAGGGGCCTTTCAGGCAAAGCGAACAGCTTGGTTTTGCTGAAGTATAATACAAGCAAAAAGGCTGGTAGAAGGGTGTGGAGACAGGTCATGGAGATTCTTGTAGCAGTAAGGAGGCAGCAGAAAGCCACTGGAAGGTTTTAAGCAGAGATTGACATTTGATAGAAGGCTGGTAGCTATGAGGATTTGAGGGTGACCAGAGGTCCATCACAGATACCATTTAGAAGTCCGAGACAATAATCCAGGTGAGGGGGATAAGAGCCTGCCTTATAGCTCTATGCTAAGGATGAGAAGAGTTCCAGAAACAGAAATAAAGTCAATGGAACCTGGAGACTGACTTGACATGGGTAAAGGAAAGGTTGTGGTCAAGGGTGGCTCCTGGATCCTGCATGGGAAATGGGTACTTCTACCAAAGGAACCAGAGAACAACACAGGAGTGAATTTAGGGTAGAAGGATGACTCACATTTAGATTTGTTGCATTTGTGGTGCATTTAAAAAATCAAGCAGTTGAATTTAGAAGTATGAAGCTCAAAAAGGAAGATTAAACTGGAGGTATCAACTTTGGAGTCATATTGGGGCTGTGTAAAAATAGAGAAGACACAGCCTTTCCCTCAAGGAATGAATTGATGAACAGTCTCCTTGGAGAGATCATATTAGCATATAAAAAGTGAACAGTTAGCTGCTAAACTATAGGAATAACTATAAATACAGTTAGAATTGAAAGAAAATAGAAGTTAATGTGGCTAGTAATAGTCAACAAAAGAATCTAGAGTAAGAAGTTGTAGAGTGTCCTCACGTATCAAATGTGCATTATTATAAAGGATGCCGTTTTTTCTTTTTGCTTTGAACATCTTTTTGTAAACATTTGTATTTAACGATTTGCTTTTAAAGTTATAGTTTTGCTTTATCCTTCTTTAAAATTGTCTGAAAACTTTTTTTGATCCTAGATGGCAAGATCTTTCAGGAGAAAGTACAGTCAATCAGGTACCTGAGGCATTCTAGCAGTGGAGGAAAGTCTGTTACTAGCCCTGGATTTATGGTAATAAGCCCATCTGGTTTCACTGCTTCACCACCTGAAGGTAAACAGACAAACAAAGACAATGATGAAAGTATAACCCTTCTGTATTTAGTTCTGAATATTTAATAGATAAATAAATTGTACATGTTTTAGCAGCATAATACAACCTGATATTCAGAATAAATAAATGGAAGGCTGAACTTAAAAATAATAGAATATGTTTAAGGAATCCATTTCACTACTTTCTGATATCAGTAACTCACACTCAGGATAATAAGTGACTCTCAGGAGGACTTAGGGAGTGGATGAGGCTCCTGCTATCTTGCTCTGGAATTCTCTCTCCCCTTCTATCATAGGCATTTGTCTTTCATTAAGCTTCTGATTTATTTTCCCATTTTCTTCAAAAGCTTTGTTTGGCTTACTGTCTCCTTTCCACCTGAGCTCATTCTAGACAACTTCACTTGCCATGTGAGTGGCCATCCGTACTCCAGCCTTGACCCTGGGGACCGTCCCCTCTACTTTATCTACCAGTCTGCTTGCATCTGTCTTAGACACCATCAAAGAACGCTTCCCACCCCTAAAACTCCAGTCTCCCACTCTTTATGACAACTTCCTATCCTTCTGGTTTCTTTGTCATCCTCCCAAGTTCCCTCTGCCTATTTTCCCCTTCCAGCCTAGATCCCAGAAGCCAATAATTTTATTTCTTCATTTTCCTTGTCCTCTTGGCCTTTTAGCACGCTTGACCTGAAAAAGTCAAACCTTTCCTCAATCTAACCATCCTCACGCTGCTTAGAATTCCTGCCATTAAAAGGGTCTGTGGCATAGTTGGCCTTTTAATGCTGCCCTATAATTTTTCTGTATATTCAGAATCAGTTGCTTCTTCTATCTCCGTAGCAAGTATATTCAAGTCTTTAAGCTAACAGTACTTTTCTCTCTTCCTAGCTTGTTCTTAACAGACAACCTCATCTCTATTTTTATAGAGAAAAATTAGGTACATGTCTCCTGGTTGTGAACTGACTGTATGTCTTTTCCTTTCCTGACTGCCATCCTCTCCCAGACTGAGACATTCTTTCTCCCAGACTGTTAGTCCCACCTACTCTTGTCTCCAGCTCCAATACAAACCATTAAATAGGCCGGTAAGATAGAGACATGGATAGATAGGACACAGTATCTGGGTATTAACCTCCAGTTTTCCTTCTCTCCCAAAGTGTTTCAGTTATTCTCTAGCACATTTTATGGCCTTTTATTATAATATATTTTTTAAAATTTATTTATTTATGGCTGTGTTGGGTCTTCGTTTCTGTGCAAGGGCTTTCTCTAGTTGTGGCAAGCGGGGGCCACTCTTCATCACGGTGCGCGTGCCTCTCACTATCGCGGCCTCTCGTTGCGGAGCACAGGCTCCAGACGCGCAGGCTCAGTAATTGTGGCTCACGGGCCCAGTTGCTCCGCGGCATGTGGGATCTTCCCAGACCAGGGCTCGAACCCGTGTCCCCTGCATTGGCAGGCAGATTCTCAACCACTGCGCCACCAGGGAAGCCCCCTATGATAATATTTTAAGGCTATGTTTTAATGAGTTTATTTGGAATTTCATAGGAGGTGTCATTTTTTAAATCATTGTGCATCACTCTGAAACATTTTCTAGTACAATCATGCCACCATTTTTTCCAGGTCGTTTGAACAGTCTCTTTTGGCAACCTTATTCCTCCAGCCAAAACCCAGAAATAACTAGGAAAAACTTCTGAGCCATGGAGCTGTTTTATTGCCACAAAGCCTGAGCTCTGAGCAGTTCATTCAGTGCTTGTTTACTTTATATCAGTGCTTCTCAAGTTTTAGCTTGCTGAAAAATCACCTGGAGAGCTGGTTAAAACATAGATCCCTGGGCCCCTGCCTCACACGTTCTGATTCAGTAGATCCGGGGTGGAGCCTGAGAATGTGCATTTTGAACAGTCACACAGAGGTGCTGATCCCATGCTCCTGGCCCACAGGCCATACCTTGAGTAGCATTCACTTATATCCCATGCGCTAAGGATGAGAGTGATTTTTCTGGTCTCCTCCTACATAGAATATAAGAAGCAGAAAATTCGAGAGCTATAGCAAGAAGAGAAAAAACTGTTTCTTCTCAGTAATAGCAGCAAAAAGTGACTACAGAAAGGGAGGAGTGAGAGAACAGTCTAGGGACATTTAGCCTAGTCATAACAACACCAAGTACAACTATCACTAACATTTATTGAGCACCTATTATATGGCAGGCACTATGCTAGGTGCATCATGGATATGATCTCACTTAATCCTTAAAGCAGCCTTGCAAAGTAGATGTTCTGAACCCTCATTTTACATTGCAGAAATGAACACTCATCTAATTAAATGATTTACCTAAGCCACCTAACTAGCTGAACTATCGCTTGAATCCTGTTATATCTCGTTGCAAAGCCCACACTCTTTCCACTGTATCAAACTGCATCCTAATGACTGCTAGCCTGAGGTACATTGAGTTTCACTTAATTCACTTAATTTCACTTCAATAGCACCATTAATCCTAATAACTTTGAATCACTCAGGCAATATTGTATTTTGTTAAGGAGACAGGTAAAGATATGTATTTTGGGAAAATTTTAATAAAAAGTAGTTAAAAGAAAAATAGTTTTAACCTTAAGAATTTTTAAGCATAGTTACTGTGATCGTTAGCCTGTATGGGTTCTTTAATATCGCTAGATAAATGGGTTATTGCTCTGGGTGGGACCGATAGTGCAGAAAAGACGTGGGCCCGCTCGTAAGATTTTTCAGTACTGTTTTTGTGTCTACTCTCACCAGGAAACAATTCCTCCAGTACTGTTCCACCGCAGATGACTGCCAGCATGCTGCGTTCTAGAAGCCTACCAGCATTTCCTACTTCTTCACCTCAAATACAACCACGAAAATTGACTGGAAGTTTGGGTTGTAGTATTGACAAGTTACAAAGCGTTGTAGGTAATGATGTTGCTTCCCAACCAGAGAAATGGAGCCCTCAGGGGAGTTCCGAGACGCTGAAGAAAGGCAAAGAAGATGCTTTTGTCAGTAGCTGTGAGTCTGCAAAAATGGTTTGTGAAATGGAAGCTGTCCTTTCAGCCCATGCCTCTGTCAGTGGTGTCCCAAAAGGAACATCGGGACTTCCAGTGGTCAAAGTAGATCAGAAAGAGGTGGGAACAGAACCCAGATCAGACGATGACAGTCTTGGGGATGAGTTCTGCCCACGCCGACCTGATTACCTGAAGGGACTGGCCTCGTTCCAGCAAAGCCACAGCACTATTGCAAGCCTTGGTCTAGCTTTTCCCTCACAGAATGGCTCTGCAGCTGTCGGCCGGTGGCCAAGTCTTGTTGACAGGAACACCGAAGACTGGGAAAACTTTGCCTTTTCTCTCCGTTATGAGCCAAACCACAACCGAACTAGAAGTGCTCACAGGTACTCACATGTTTTTGTATGCCAAACCCCTCCCCGCTTTTTTTTTTTTTTACTGTTCTTTGAAGAATTTCTGTACTTGTAGAAAAGTCTTTATTATGGGATCTCTTATAACATATATATTAATAACAAACAAAGGTACCTTTCTCCTTATTTTAATACTAGGTGATATTGAATTCCATATTTAACCAAAGGCTAAACCATAAATTGTTCCTGAAGAAAAAATTATCTTATGGTTTATTTAATTCCATATGGTTATTAGAGAAAAACTCTTCAGTTTAGGGAAATTATATGATTTATTATCGTTCCTAAAAGCATCTCAATTAGCACCGTCAGTGAAACTTTCCGCACGATGATGGAAACGTTCACCTGTGCTGTCCACTGCAGGAGACACATAACGCACTTGAAATGTGGCCAGTGCAGCTGAGCAACTGGATTTTTAATTTAATTTTAAATAGTTTAAATAGCACAAGTGGCTAATGGAAATCACAGATGTAGAATAGACTAGTGTTTAATAGACGATATACCTAAAAAATACCGGTGATAAAAAGTGATGGCAAATTTGTTAATCACAGTTAAATCAGGAAACATTTTTTAAACCTTATGCACTTTTGTTTCATCTGTGAAAATTATTACTACTCATCACAGCTCTTAAGGTAATCATGAGGCACTACTTTCCTCCCTGATCTTGTTTTGGTAAGACTTTCTGGGTCTCTGTTTTAGTGTAACTGAAGACTGTTTGGTACCTGTATGCTGTGGGTTGTATGAACTCTTAAGCGGAGTTCTTCTCATCCTGCCTGATGTTATGCTGGAAGACGTGATGGACAGGCTCATTCAAGCAGATACGCTGTTGGTCCTCGTTAACCACCCATCACCTGCTGTGCAACAAGGAGTTATTAAAGTAAGGGCAAATGCGAAATACGTTGTCTTCATTTGGAACGATAAACATATGCGTAATTTAAAATTTGAATGTACATATTCAGATAGACCTGAAGCTTTCTTTTATTCTTAGGCATAATGAGCTGATGTAGTTTGTTACTTCTTACCCTATTTTTCTATGTCTTGTCATCCAGATTTAAGCCCTCCTCCATGTATTGATTCATATCAGTATGTTTTTTAAAGTCTGCTACTTACAAGGAACACACAGGTCATTGGAAGTCTCTCCTGCAGTGTAGTATCGTTAAATCTTAGACACTTACTTCAGGTTTCAGCTCAGATGTCACCTTCTCAAAGAGGCCTTCCCTGTTCACCTTTCAAACCAGTTTCTGTCTAGCCCTGTTCCTCACTTGTTCTATAATAGCATCCTAGGTGTGTCTTGTAATTATCTTTTTAATTTGTTTGTGTATTCATTTTTTTTTAACCTCCCATACTGAAATGTAAGTCCTGTGAGGGTAGGCATCTTGTGTCTAATATATAAAAGGTCCTAAGTACATGATTGAAAGAATAAATATTTGATATGAATGGTTCCCATTAGGAGACAACCCAATATTGAAATGGTCTTTAAAGATTCTCATTTTCTTAGTTTGATGTGGGATATTGTTAAATCAGTTGCAACCCACTATTTACTTAGCTTCCATTTCATGTGTAAAACACTGGGCTATCTGCTATGTGGGATATAAAGGGGAATAAGCCTCTGTATTTAGGAGTTTATAGGCCAGTGGGGAAGAGAGACATATACCCAACTAAGTAAAATGTAAGGACTTGTGTGATCAGTGCTTCACTGGTAGTATTAATAAAGAAGAACGGGAGCACAGGAAAAGCAAATAATTCTGATGCGGGAACCAGGGAAGGATTCATGCAAAAGGTGTATTTTGTATTATGCTGTAAACTTAGAAAGCTTTTTAAGTAGGGCGGTCAAGAGGTGTGTGTTTTGGGAAGAATAGTCTGTCACCACTGTGAGGGAGTGATTGCAGGGGAGAGAGAGGTGGAAGCATTGTGTTCGCAGGATATCACAGTGGTCCAGGGGAGAGGTGATGAGTCCCTGATCTGGGGAAGTGGAAAGTCAAAGGACAGACAGATTTGAGAGACCTTCATAATTACATGTAGGAAATCAGGACAAGAAAAGCCAAAAGTGAGATTAGCCTTGAAGTCTCATAGGATGGTGCTACTGTGCTCTTAAGATCAGAACCATGGAAGAAGTGAGTTTGGAAGGAAAAATAATTACTTAGATTGTACACATGTTGCATTTAAGATGCTGGGAAAGGATGGAAGTTTAGGCCTATGCTCAAGATAAATAAAATGTTAAGAAGTCTAGAAAAATAGAGGTCTGGGATATATATATATATATTTTTTTTTTTTTTTTTTTTCAGAGAAAGCATCATACAGTGTTGACTCATTTTTTTCAGAATTAGAATTAGGCACAAATATTCTACTTATACTCAGCTAAGGCTGCCAATCTGCTAGGTGTCCATGCTCAGCTAAAAAGCTAGTTTCCCATCACAAAAATATTAAGATCTCCAAGACAGGGTCATCATTAGCATTCCATAATAATCAGAGACAAAGTTCATTTTTGTTTTGCTATGGAGGTGGCATTTTTTTGAGCTTTCTCTGTTCTATACAGATGAAATTAAACAATAACTTACAACTACAAATATAATACACTGTCTGACTTGTATACATTATATAAAATTTTAATATATTGTCTAACTTAATTTTTTTCCTTAGCTATTAGATGCATATTTTAATAGAGCATCTAAGGAACAAAAGGATAAATTTCTGAAGAATCGTGGCTTTTCCTTGCTAGCCAACCAGTTGTATCTTCATCGGGGAACCCAGGAATTGTTAGAATGCTTCATTGAAATGTTCTTTGGCCGACATGCTGGCCTTGATGAAGAGTAAGTGGGTTCTTCCCTCCACCAGAATTGGGGATCTTTTGTCTTAAATGTAAAATTTGTCAAACTGACTCTTAACAAAATTACTTGGTCACTCTTAGAAAAAATCTGCTAAAAGTCATTTTCCAGGTGAATCAATTTATTATTTTCCATATTATATTCTTTCTAATATAATTTCTTCCTTTTTATGTCATTCATTAGCTAGGAACTAGTAAGAAAGAAAGAAAGAAAGAAATGCTGCATCAGATGAAAGAAAGTGATAGTTAAGATTGGTTTTACAGTGTTAACCTGAGGTTAACTGAGAAGATGGTGGCTTCTGTGGTCCCAGCAGCAGATTAAAGGAGGGCTCCATAGACAAGCTCCTCACTCCCTCAGAGACCCAGGTTATCTGGGTGAAGAATAAATCCCCCACCTGGAATTCCAGCACACTGATTACTGAGCTTTGTCCCTGGTATAATGCTGAAGGATTAGCAAATAAGTACAAAAATTAAAGAATATTTTTCTCCCAAGCCAAAAGTTTGGCAGAAAAGTTAAGCTGTGATTTCTGTGTATGATAAAGTAGAGAGAAATGTGTGTCTTTGTATTATTATTAAGTGTCTCCTACTTATTTGTAAGTAGACCAATTCAGACCTTGAAGAATTTACTTATTAGTTGCAGCAATGACAATAGTACTTTCCGTTCGCATACAGCTTTTGGCTCTTTCAAAGCAATTCTGCATCATCTCATTTGATTCTCACAACAGTCTTGAGAAGAAAGTAGAGCAAATATCACCACACATATTTGACAGATAAAGAAAATGAGGTATAAAACATGTAAATAATTTCCCTCCATCCCAGAGACAAAGAGTATTGGAACAAGAACTCGAGATCCATTCCTTTCACTAGACCTCTTTTTACTAGTTCCCTGAAATACTGTTTAAAATAATTGTCATTTTTTTTTCCCTGCACACTTGTTATATAGATCCCTAGAGCAGGGGATCTTTGGACAACTTAGTGGTTCATGGACAAATTAAAGTGAGTCAATTAAAACCATGAAATTGTATAAATGTTTCCCTTGAATATTTGTGTATCTGCCTTGGAACAGACTTCTAGCAACACCTTTTATCTTTTTATTGGAGGGAGTTATGATCTAAAAAAAGGTTAAGAATCCTTGCTTCCCTAATTTATGCTTTATAGCTTCAAAATCAAGTCAACAAAATGGCCCATATTGCAATCATTTTTCCTTATTTCATGGTTAATTGCTTCTGATGTGCTCTTAACTGTATTATTTATTATAGATTTGATCTGGAAGATGTGAAAAACATGGGACTTTTTCAGAAGTGGTCTGTCATTCCTATTCTGGGACTAATAGAGACCTCCTTATATGACAACGTGCTCTTGCATAACGCTCTCTTACTTCTTCTCCAAGTATTAAATTCTTGTTCTAAGGTAGCAGATATGTTGTTGGATAATGGTCTACTCTACGTGTTATGTAATACAGTAGCAGCTCTGAATGGATTAGAAAAGAAGTAAGTTTTAAATCATTATTTAAAACTACATCTAATAAAAACTTTGGAAAGGGAAAAGCTTTACTAGCAGGTTACATTAAAGCATCTGATATTTCATAATACTTTCAAAGAATTTCTTTCCTCCAAAACTGATTAAATTAAATTAAATTTGGAGGGCATATTTTTCCATCATTTTCAATAAAGTTTGGTTTAAAAAAAATAAGGTATTTATATGAAATACTTTTAGGTATTTAGAACCTGAAGACAATGTGAATAAATTTAACTGTCCTCAAATATATTTACCAAGCTTCCACTATAGTCTTATAAAAACTATTATCCCCATCAGGAATAGGAAATTGAGGATTAGAGAGATGTAGTAACTTGTTGCAGATCACACAGCTAGTAAACAGAGAACTTGAGGCTGAATCTTCTCACTTCAGAAGCCTGTGCTTTACAGTCACCATGCTCTCCCACTTTTAGCATGCTGTACCGCTGTCTACTACCGTAAATGAATTTCTAGTAGCGAAAAGTACATTGGCAAATGGCTGCCCACCAAGTTGATTAACAGCTTTAAAAAATGTTAGGCAATTATATTTTTATTTGGATTTTGTGCCTTCGGTGTCTGCCTTTATGATGTACAGTATAACATTTTTATTAGCATAATATTAAGATACAAATCTCCAGAAGCATCATCTTACTGCATGTTAAAACATTAAATATTAAATATATTTTTGCAGAGAAGGCAGAGCATATCCTCGGTGATTCTCGAGGCCCAGGAGGCTCTCTGGGTGCTAGAGAGGACTCCTTGTAGTCAGCTCAGTTCGGTTTTTATTGGGCACCTGTTTTATTTAGGGTCTGTGTGCTGGGCATATGAGAAATACAAAGTATTGTATTCCTTAAAACATTTAGTCTTGATTATAATACAGTGCATGAAATTGGTGGAACTTGGGAAGAGTACCAGCAGGCTCCTGCTAAGAGCAGTTTGTTGCTGTTGTTGTTTTAAAGAAACTGTACTTACGGAATGTCCCTATATGCTACTCTATTGATTGCGCCCCCGCCCAAATTTACCATTTCTAACTCTTGCTCGATTTTGAAAAAGTAAGTGGAGAGGCTTAATATCACACACTGAGGTAGATTATCAAGGTTAAAAGTTGAGGGACAGAAGATACTAATTCATATTTATTAGGTAGTTGTAAGTGATTAATACATATGTTCAAATCTGTATCTCTTTTAATCCTTAAAATAAACATACTTTGTGTAAGTGAGATTCAGAGAAGTCAATTAATGTATTCAAATTCACCATCTCTGTGAAGCCTTCTCAGAATTATCCCTCTTCATACCCACAGAATCTTCACCTTTAGTGTGTTGGGAACCTGCCAGTGCATTCCCACAGTATCTTGTGTTAGTCTCTGTTGTTACATTTACCACCACCTACTGGTTATATTTATCTGTTCACTTGTCTGGTCCTTTGCAAGCTGAACTTTCACAGGAGTCAAAACGTGTCTTCTTATTTCTGTTCCTAGCATGTAGTTTATGTAACCTGCCATAGAGTAAGCATGGATAAATATCGAATGAATGCATGAATGAATGAATGAATACTGGCAGAACAGGAATTTAAACCAGTTCTTTTTGCCTTAAATTATTTGTTCTTTTTCTTTAGCGTTCCTTTGAATGAATACAGATTGCTTGCTTGTGATCTGCAGCAACTTTTCATAGCAGTTACAATTCATGCTTGCAGTTCCTCAGGCTCACAATATTTTAGAGTTATTGAAGATCTTATTGTACTGCTTGGATATCTTCAAAATAGCAAAAGCAAGAGGACCCAAAGTAAGATTTAATTTTCATGGATTTGTGGGGGGCAGTTGTATAATAGCCAAAAATGTTAGTAGAACCTAATCTCTTTCTCTGGCTTCCATAGAGAGAGTGGGATAGAGGAGAGAAACTGTTTTACTAAAGGTTCATCCTTAACTTTGTTTACTGGCTTTAAAAAGAAGCCTTTTTAAGTGGCAAAAATTTAAAAGTGATGCCCTGATGTAATTAGTAGCTGCCAACACATCACTAAAAGAAGCTGCTGGGACTTCCCTGGTGGTGCAGTGGTTAAGACTTCACGCTCCCAATGCAGGGGGCCTGGGTTCGATCCCTGGTTGAGGAATAGATCCCACATGCATGCCGCAACTAAGAGTTCGCATGCTGCAACTAAGAGTTCACATGCCGCAACTAAGACCTGGTGCAACCAAATAAATAAATAAATAAATAAATATTAAAAAAAAAAAAAAAACTGCTGATTTTTCTTACCAAGTAGAATGAAAAGGCTTATGCTGAATAGTAACATAAAACATTAGTTTTCTTTAGTGGCAAATATTATAGTGAATATGGGGCAGAAATATGTGAGAATTTCTGGTTAAACTTTTGCCTTATATATTAAAAAGGCTGTTCTTTAAAACAGTTATATAAAATAAAATAAATTTGTGAGCTAGTATTTTTCTATTGAATTTTTTTATAGTAATCATTTAGAAATTTGCTTTAAAATTGATTTTAAAGACAGTTAAGAAATGTTTACTACCATTGAGAACCCATGTTGATCAAAAATTTTAAATTTATCTCTAATAAAACATTATTGGCAGTTTTGATATTGCATGAATGTAAGAATCAATTCAATTAAAAAAAAATTAACAACCACATAGCTTGAAAACATTCTAGTATCTTCTGTTTTTAGATATGGCTGTTGCACTACAGTATAGAGTTCTCCAGGCTGCTATGGAGTTTATAAGGACCACCGCAAATCATGACTCTGAAAGCCTTACAGATTCATCTCAGTCGCCATCTGCTCCCCATCATGCAGTATTTCAAAAGCGAAAGAGCATTGCTGGTGAGTGCTGAAATAATATTTTAATAATTATAAATGGAAGGTAGCTTGACTCTCCTGTATTCTGATGGCATTCACATTTTAAAACATTTCTTTGTTTCAAAAGCTAAACTATAAAGTTTGAGAAGGTTTTCCTCCCAGAGGAGGAAAACTGCTACTTTCCTACTGCTTTCTTTTCAGTGCTCTTCTCATTCAGTTATCTCTTGAGCACCTGCCATGTGCCAAGCACTGTGTTAAATGTTGACGATACAGTAATGAAAAGAAAAAAAAAAAGACACAGATTCTTCCCTTCTACCATAAAGTAGTAGAGAAATGTAGAAGGTAGGAATAGAGACCGTAACAGGGCAGCCTGATTTACATCCAGAGTTAGAGAAGTCTCTGAAGAAGTGGGATTTCAATATAAGGGATGAGAAAGGAGTTAGCAGGAGCCAGAGGAAGAGTATTACAGGCAGAATGAACAGCCGACGTGCAGGTCCTGGGGCAGGAAAAAGCTAAGGTTGTTCAGAGAACTGAAAGAAAGCCATGTAGCTGAAGTATAGCCCTTGATGAGATAGTGCTGCCAGATGAGGCTCTACAGGACGGCATGAACCAGATCATGTGTCATCATATGGGCCGTGTTAAGGACTTTATTAGATTTTACCCTAATGGGAAGTTGTCAGAGGTTTTTAAGTAGCTGGCATGACATAGCCAGATTTTCATTTTGTAAAGACCATTCTGGTTTCTGTGCAGAGTGGATTAGAGGAAAGTAGGAAAGGTAGTGGGGAGTGCAAGGAGGAGGCTATTGCAATAGTCAGGGCAGGAGGTGATGGTGCCTTGGATATGGTTATGTTATACACGTGACTATAGGGCTTGCTCTAAATGAGGACATGTCATCAAATTCTAATTTTTAATATTGTTAGACTTATTTTTTCCACAAAATCTGCTCTGCCCTATATACACATTAATTCTGAAAGATAGCGTAAACACCCCCCACACATACACATTGGCTCTATATATGCACACACACACACACACACACACACATATATATATACGTCTGTATATACTGGACATAGGTACATGTGCGCGCACACACATACACACATATATATATACGTCTATATATACTGAACATAGGTACATGCGCGCGCACACACACACACACAAACACAAACATATATATACGTCTGTATGTACTGGACATAGGTACATGCACACACACACACACACACACACATATATATACACGTCTGTATATACTGGACATAGGTACATGCACGCGCGCGCACACACACACACACACACACATATATATATACGTCTGTATATACTGGACATAGGTACATGCACACACACACACATATATATATATACGTCTGTATATACTGGACATAGGTACATGCGTACACACACACACACATATATATATATACGTCTGTATATACTGGACATAGGTACATGCGTACACACACGCACACACAGACATATATATACGTCTGTATATACTGGACATAGGTACAGGCGTGCGCACAAACACACACACACACACACACATTTCTCCAAACTGAGGACTTGGTAAATTGTTTGAAGTTTAATCACGCATACAGTCTTGAGAGCTTTTAAATCCAAATCTTTCTTCTACCTGGTTAAACTACTTCATTGTGGTCGGTGCTATGCCGAAGTTTAAAACCATGTGAAACACTCATCTGTAGAGAAAAGCTATCAAATATACATTGTTTCGCAGGAGTATGTTTACATTATGCTAAATGAAAGCTTATGTAAATAAAACTTGTAAAGCATCCACATAACTAAACTTATCTCCCTATACATCCTTCTTTAATTAATTAATTAATTATTTTTAACATGTTTATTGGAGTATAATTGCTTTACAATGGTGTGTTAGTTTCTGCTGTATAACAAAGTGAATCAGCTATACATATACATATATCCCCATATCTCTTCCCTCTTGTGTCTCCCTCCCACCTTCCCTATCCCACCCCTCTAGGTGGTCACAGAGCACCGAGCTGATCTCCCTGTGCTATGCAGCTGCTTCCCACTAGCTATCTATTTTACGTTTGGTAGTGTATATATGTCTATGCCACTCTCTGACTTCGTCCCAGCTTACCCTTCCCCCTCCCCGTGTCCTCAAGTCCATTCTCTACATCTGTGTCTTTATTCCTGTCCTGCCCCTAGGTTCATCAGAACCTTTTTTTTTTTTTTTTTTTACATTCCGTGTATATGTGTTAGCATACAGTATTTGTTTTTCTCTTTCTGACCGACTTCACTCTGTATGACAGACTCTAGGTCCATCCACCTCACTACAAATAACTCAATTTCGTTTCCTTTTATGGCTGAGTAATACTCCATTGTAAATATGTGCCACATCTTCTTTATCCTTCCTTGATGTACTATCTGAATATAATCTGTCCTCATGAGCTTCCCTCCCAGTTGTGCCTCTTTTGTCCCGGGTAGAATTCCATCTTTTACCAAGTCTGGCAGTAGTGCTCAACTGCCTGCATGCCAAAAGGTGACTTTTGGACCATTTTCCCTTTGCAGGATTTCTTAGTCAGAGACTGCTTAGATGGAATTCACCCTCTTTGACAGAGGAAAGTATACCTTTACTACCTGAACAAATGCCTGCTATTTCTTCCTTCTTGACGTTTCTCTTTCTCATATCTGTTTCTTCCCTTTTCTACCTAGTTCCCTGGTTTAGTTTATGATCAGCTGGTGCCTGGGCTAACACAGCAGCCCTTTTGCTATTTTCTGTTTGGTCTGTGATTTCTCTAACAGTCTGTCATCTCTCTCTTTATGTACTAGCGCTTTTATCACCCTAAGCCTAAGAGCCCCGCAGAGCTCCACGTTTGTATTATTTATTTTTTCTTTGTGTGAGTCATTTTAAAGTGGATAATAGACTTCTAGTCCTTTCTCTAAACCATTCTCCTTTTTGTTCCTGACTCCTCTAGCCTCTTCTGCTGGGGCTTATATTTTTCACACTATCTAAGTAAATGCAGTTACTGTAAGGCCACATGAGGCTTATAGAATCCTAAAAATTTTGAACTTGATAAAAGACCTTGAAAGTCATCCAGTCCAGCTTGCTCCTGTTGCAGATGCACTGAGGCCTAGACTTAGAGGCTGCTGGAGCGAGGCCCCTGCGCCCGTCTCTTTGTGTCCTACCCAACACCCACTCCTCCCAGGTCTGTTGTATCTTTATGTCTGTCTCAGGTCTCTCCCAAGAATTCTTCCTGTTTTAAATACTACCTTATTTAAATTCTGTCATTGTGAATCCAGTTTATAAAACTCCACTTTACATGTGTTAAACTGTTGCTTTGTATTTCCTTCCATGTTGTTTTACACATGTATTTGGCAAAGCCTGTGTTTTATTTGTTCAGTATTAGTCAAAAATTATTGTCAAAAGTGTGTTGGCCTTGTACACTGTCGGTGCAAAACATACACAGTGCTGAAGCTCCTCTGCTTCTGAGCAGTGTGGTTATTAAAAACTCACTGAAGTCCATTTGTTCATGATACTGAAGTGACTAAGAGGGATTTATATTTCCATCATTTAGATAATGAACTGTTCCTTCAAAGATTTCATACACGCTGTTCTCATTAGTGACAGATGTTTGGAGGGATGTTTTTTTCCTGGATAGACTTGTTTAGCGTTTACTGAAAACTGCTGAGACGGCGGGCGTCTCCAGCCCCACAGCCGCCACCCCTGCACCTCCCGCGGGCCTCGTGGGGGCAGCTCCTCCTGTGGCCGCACGCCACAGTGTGTGATGGCAGCCAGGTTCGCTCAGGCTGTGAACCCCAGGATACCCATGGCCTGGGACCAGCGTTTCTTCAGCAGCACGGCCGCCGCATCTAGGTTGTGAGGTCTCCTGCTCTTGGAGGCGTTAGGTAGTATTTTATTGCCAGCTTAACCTTCTTGCAGCCTGACTCGTGTACCATTCTGCTCAACAGCTCCGATGGTTCCCTACCACCCAGTGAACAAAGCGCCGATTCCTTAGTGTCTGTGTCTTTTTTTTTTATATACATAGATATGTATAAGAGAGAGAGAGAGAATTCTGCTTGAATAGTATCATCACTATTTAGTATCACTCAACCTTCTGTTTGTAAACTGATTTATAATTCTACTCAATATAGTATACTTTTCCATATAATATAAATATTCTTATATTTAATGAATGCCTAATAATCTGTTAGATTTGCCATGATCTTCTTCCCCAACCATTATCAATAAACAAAGGTTTTTTTTTTTTACTTGTTTGTTTTTGCTATTATAACAGGATAGCAATGTACATTCTTACATATGTATTTTTTCCCTTGTCTGCTTATCAATATAAAAAACTTTACACATCGCCTTAATACACAAAGGAAGAAGTAAGTGTTAGGGTATTATTTAAAGAGCTACACATACATTTAAACTGTCATAAATAATCATATATATGTGTGTGTGTGTGTGTATATATATATATATCGTGTTATTGATATAATTCACCTACCAATGAATTTCCTTTCTAGTTCAACCATTAATAACAATACCAACTATTAACTTTTAATTCTTTGTATGAGACAGACATTGTGTTTCACGTACATTATTTTATTTAATCCACAGAACAAACCTCTTTATCCATTCGTTCAGCCATCAGATATTTATTGAGCATCAACCATGTATCAGTTATTATTTCATCTGGTCTCATGGAACTTATATTTTACTGGAGAAAATGATCAGTAAGCCTGTAAACAAATATATTTAGTATAGTGTCAGATAGTGACAAATATCTACCTGTGAGGTAGGCTCTATTTTACTTTGTAATCCACATCTTACATATAAGGAACCTGAGGCTTAGAAAGCAGAGTATGTGAGGCCACACCAGCTCAGTGCAGCTTCACAGCCTGACTGCTGGGATACCCTCCCACTTTTTCAAGTACATAGAACTGAAGAAGACTTAACATTTCCTTATTTGGTGTATTGCTGTGTCTCTGAATTGTGATTATCAGCTGCTTATACAGCATGAAAGCTGTCAGAGATGTAGACATTTGGAAGAATCTGCTTAAACTAAGGACATCATCTGATAATATTATTCTTGAATATATCCCAGATATGAATTTTTCTTATTTTTATTTGCTTCATTTTTGTCTCAAAGGTGACTCCACCTACCAAAATGTATTAACTGATAAAAAATACTGATTACCTAAAATACTGGACAATCTAAAATGCCATTAAAATATTTACATATCTTGCAGGACGAGTCATTAAAACCTATTGTAAGTAATGTGTATAGAGGCTATTTGTGGACTTTGATATATATGCTTTCATAATTTAAAAAAGGTTCAATTCCAATGAAGGATTTCATTATTCCTCACCTACCAAGACGTCATTTTGGTTCCTGTGGTCAACTTCCGATGCCCTTCTCCTTCAGTCCATTAAATGAAGACTCAGTCCCCTCCTTTTCTCCTGGATCCGCTCCCTGTGTGGTGCCTGTCAGAGCAGGTGCAGTAACGATGCAGGAACCCCATTCCTGCCTCTTTAACCTGAGGAAACATTTCTCGGGAAACGCTTTTTAGGATTGAATCCCACGTGATGCATATGTTCCAAATCACTTTAATATCTGAGCTCTTCACTTTATTTGGCTGATTTCTACTATGTCACTATATACGCTTTTCAAAACTAATTTATAAAATTCAGCAATGTTAATTACCCAGAAATAGTAATGTTCATGCTAAAATGTGATGTGCTTTACAAATCTGTTGATTATTTTGGAATACAAGGAAGTGAAACAGTATTTGAAAATATTTTGTCAAAACATTCTGAACTGTATGTGTGTATATATATACACACACACAGACACACACACACACACACACACACACACACACACACACACACACACACCCTTCTAAGAGTTCGAGTTTTTCAGAGGACTAAAATTTTGCCAAATGATATCCACCCTACTAAGCTGTGTCACAAGCTTCAACATTCTGGTTTAGGACTTTGACATCAGAGGTACTGTTGCACTTCTTCAAAGAGGGAAAACATACTTTCTCTTAATCACTCTTTCCTTTGTATAAATTACCTTTGAATTAAATAAAGTTCTTTTCATGGTCTGACAATCAAAAAGTTACAGCAGAAATAGTTTCTTTGGTCCTTGTTAACTCTGGCATTTGACATTTTAATTTATATACTTGAAGGTCCTCGAAAATTTCCCCTCGCTCAAACTGACTCTCTTCTGATGAAAATGCGTTCAGTAGCAAGTGATGAACTTCATACGATGATCCAACGGAGAATGAGCCAGGAGAATCCTGTCCAGGCCACCGAAACAGAGCTTGCACAGAGACTGCAGCGGCTCACCATTTTAGCAGTTAACAGGATTATTTATCAAGGTAGGACTAGAGAATAAATATGTTCTTACTCAGATATTGAACTAAAAGGAAAATAATTTAAGAGAGAACTGACTAGGTTTCAAATTTTTTAACAGCATTATATTTTCATTGTTAGCATCCACACTGGTAAAAGAATCTCTCATTTGGAACTAATAGCCTTGAATAAAATTCCACTTTTTAATATGTTAAATGCTGGCCTAGACTGACCATTGAAGTTTAAAATAGTACAGCACCTCCAATATATTTTTTAAACTTTTCTTTGAGATAATCATAGGTTCACATACAGTTGTTAGGAAATATTACAGAGATCCTGTGTACCCTTTACCCAGTTTCCCCCGATGGATCTTGCAAAACTATAGTCCAGTATCAGTACCAGGATATTGACATGGATACAGTCAAGAAAAAGAACATTTCCGTCACCACAAGAATCTATATGTTGCCTTTTAGCACCACACCCATCCTCCTCCCACCCCCATCCCTTCCTCAATCCCTGGCAACTATCAATCTGTTGTCCATTTATATATTTTCATCATTTCAAGAATGCTAAATAAATGGAATCATACAGTACGCAGCCTCGTGTAGGACTGGCTTTTTTCACTCAGCATAATTCTCTGTAGAGTCTTCCTGGTTGTTGCACGTATCAATAGTTTGTTCCTTTTTTGTTTTTGGTGAGTAATAGTCCATAGCATAGATGTCACAGTTTAGTCATTTAGCTGTTGAAAGTTGATCTGGGTGTTTTTCAGTTTGGGGTTATTACAAATAAAGCTAGCTGCTATAAACATTTATGTAAAATTTTTGTGTGAACATGGGGCTTTCCTTTTCTGGGATAAATGTCCAAGAGTGCAGTTTCTAGGTTGTACAGTAGTTGTGTGTTTTGTTCTTGTTAAGAAACTGCCAAACTTTTCTAGAGTGGCAGTATAATTTTATATTCCTACCAGCAATGTGTGAGTGATCCAGTTTTCTTCATGTCTTTACCAGCATTAGGAGTTTCACTGTTTTTAATTTCAGCCATTCTGATAGGTAATATAGGGGTATAGCCTTGTGGTTTCAATGTGCGTTTCTACAGGGGCTAAATGATTTATATATTTATATATAAACTTTAATACCTACAGCAACCACTAAAAAGCTATGCAAAGAAATATACTCAAAAACACTATAGATAAGTCAAAATTCTAAAAAACGTTCAAGTGACACACAAGGTGTTTTTTTTTTTAACTTTTCTAATTTATATTTGGGGCAACCAGCCTCCAGGGTAAACTGTGAAATTGAACCATTTTTATCACATGCATGGCATTTGATGGGATAGCATGTCCAGTGAAACAGGTCTGCACGTCTGTCTAATGTAAATATCACATGGTCTTTATGTTTAATTTGTACAAGAACCTTTATGACTTTAATAATTTTGCAGTTTAATTCATCTTCATTAGTAAAATAAACCTTTAATTTAGAACTGCGTGACTTATGTATGTTTAAATTTCTACATTGTTTTAGGTGAATTCATTTTCTCTAGTATATTGTATTTTCTACAGCTAATACACCTACTACACATTTATATTGTGACAACTGAATCAGAAATTACATAGAATATTTTTGCCAGCATCATTACCATTTGTAATGGCTAGTGATTTGACTAATTCAAATTTGACTAATTTTTTTTTTTAATTCAGTTTCTTTTAATATCTTCTTTTTTTTTTTTCGCACACACACTGTATTTTATTTTTACAAGAGATAAATAGACTGACACCAAGCATTGTACATGGATGACCACAACAAAAGCAACAATGATTGCAATTACCAAACATGAAACACACTCATACTATGTCATAATATTGACATTCAGTCCAGTAATCCTCCACTGTAACAGCTCCTTTACTTTGCAGTGAAAATTGATTTGTATATTCTTTGCCTCTGAAATTTGACTAATTTTTTGACTTGATTTGACTAATTTTTTATTCTTCTTTTAATGCAAAGAGTTTAATCCAGACATTATTGACATTTTGAGTACTCCAGAAAATGCACCGCAAAGCAAGACCTCAGTTTCCCAGACTGAAATTTCTGAAGAAAATATTTATCATGAACAGCCTTCTGCGTTCAATCCATTTCAGAAAGAAATGTTCACGTATCTGGTGGAAGGCTTCAAAGTATCCACTGTAAGTAAATTAATTACATGGGAAACGTTCATTCACAGAAAAGGAGCAGGGGTTTTGTGTGTCTGTATTATATGTTTTCAAAATCATATTCCTACACTTTCACAGCGTTTTCTGAAACTCAGACAACTTGAATGTTAATAACAGAGTAAAATGTACTGCTAGTTTACCCTTTCGAAGAGGACTCACTTCATGCAGCGTTGGTTTTTAAGCCTGTAACCCAACAACCATGTTCTAATGTTGTAATTTTGTAACTAAGCACAGCATCAGAAAAGAGTGGGAATTTGATGATTACTATGAGGTTTAAACTAATAACCTGTTTTTAGCGGACTTTATTTATAGCTACCTACTCTAGAATTATTATTATTATGAATAATTATGAAGTGTATGTAGATGTTGCCTTAAGCATATCCAACAGCTTCAAAGTGACACAGAGAATACTGACAAGCGTCAGGCTCCATTTATCATCAACTCACTTAGGGTTCCGTGGGCCACTTACAATTGACCATAGGGAACAACAAATTGGTCAGTACACTCCGTAGATTCCAAAGGCTAATCTAATTCTAGCAGAACTCATAAATCATGATTCTGCCAGTCTCTAAATCTAAACTAGATTTTGTTGTCTGCAGGTTCCACTTAGAACTGAATCATTCACACAGAGCCCTTAGGACTAGGAGTAATTGGAGAGCCTTTTCCAAAACTCAGAATAAACTCTAAAATGTACTGATTCCAGTTTTTAAACCAGATGCAGGATATTTGATCAGGATTGGGTTAGCCTTAGCGGGACCACAATCGAAACAACTTATTTGGTTATTTGTTAGGGGATATTGATGGTCAATTTACATGCAGTTCTTAATTTGTGACAATTATACTCAATGTTTTAGTACTAATTCAAATCTTTATTATGAATCCTTTCTCTTTTATATTGCAAAATCAATGTAGGCTTATCTACCACTGTTCTTTGATGATTCTTTTTTTTTTTTTCCTTTTAAGATTTCCAAGCCCTAGGTAATTTTTTTAAGTGGCTTAGGACTTTAGCTTCTTTGTCTCTCCTTTTTAAAATTGTGGTAAAATATACATAACATAAATTTTGCTATTTAAGTGTACACATCAGTGACCTTAAGTCCATTCACACTGTTGTGCAACCATTACCACTATCCATCCCCAGAACTTTCTCCATCGTCCCAAACTGAAACTCTGTACCCATGAAATAGTAACTCCCCATTAGCCTCTCCCCCAGCCCCGATAAACCGCTGTTCTACTTTGTCTCTATGACTTTGACTTTCTAGATACCTCATATAAGTTATCATACAATATTTAATATAATATTTGTCCTTTTTGTATGTGGCTTATTTCATGATTCATTTTAGTAAAATGTTTTTAAGTTCATTCATACTGAAGCATGTATCAGAACTCCCTTTTTAAGGCTGAACAGTATTCCATTCTGTGTATATACCACGTTTTGTTTATCCATTCATCCGTCAGTGGGTACTTGGATTGTTTCTGCCTTCTGGCTGTTTTGAACAATGCTGCTGTAAACACTGGTGTACATCCATCTCTTTTAAACCCCATTTGTATGGGTGTATATGTCTTTCTAATTTCAACTGTTTAAAAATTCTAGAGTAAAACATGTTCTGTGATTTTTAGGACTGTGTTGAGGTTAGGATATTATTGCTTAAGAAGTTTGATCCTAATTCATTCCTGTTTTGATTTAAGGGTTCAAGTAAAGCCAGTGGTTCCAGACAGCAGTGGGCTAAAATCTTATGGTCTTGTAAGGAAACCTTCCGAATGCAGCTTGGGAGACTGCTCGTGCATATTTTGTCACCAGCCCACCCTTCACAAGAGAGAAAGCAAATTTTTGAACTAGTTCGTGAACCAAATCACCAGGAAATACTACGAGACTGTCTTAGCCCATCCCTGCAAGTAAGTACCCCAGTACTTCGTAAGTAAAAACTATTGGTCAAATATAAAACTGTACAAAACAAGAACTGAAATTAAACTGTATTTTCATGCCAAACACCATAAATTAGTTTTCTTACCAAATAAATATTTTCTGAGGTCTTTCTTCAGATGCTCTTTACCAGAGTCAATTTGACCTCTGTTTATTCCCCATTTTTTTCCAGGGTTTAAGAAGTTCTATATCTGAGTTCTTATAAGACCCTTTGTAATTTGTTACTAAATCTTGAAGTGTTTTCTTTAAGAACTGTTTGGAGACTTTTTTAAGCATTGTATTATCCATGAAACATCTATAGTGAATAGCTCGAACAACAGTACATATAACATATTTCAAAAATATTTACAGTAAGTTAAAATAAAAAATATTTATTGATCATCTGGAATGATAAAATCAAAATACTTAAAGAATTTTAAAGTCTATAATTTCTATCATTTAACTAGTGATAGATGGAGAATTTAAATGGTACAACCATTCTAGACAGCTGTTCAGCAGTTTCTTATAAAATTAAACATACCCTTAACCTGTGACCCTAAAATTCCATTTTTAGGTATTTACCTAAGAGAAATTACAACATATGTCCATAAAAAGACTAGTAGAAGAATATCCATGGCAGCCTTTTTACTAATAGCCAGAAACCAGAAATAACCCAAGTGTCTGTCACTGGGAGAATGTGTAACTAAATTGTGATATATTTATACAGTAGACTACTATACAAGCAATAAAAAGGAACAGACTACTGATACACCCACCAATATGGTTGAAGCTCAAAATCATTGTGTCGGTGAAAGGGACAGCCAAGCACAAAAGAGTAGACATTCTGTGATTCTATTCATATGAAGCCCAAGAACAGGCAAAATTAAGATATGGTCATAGAATTCAAGCAGTAGTTGTCTCTGTGAGGAGAGGAGCAGTGAGAAGGGGAGTTGATTGGAAAGGGGCATAAGGAAACTGCCTGGGGTGATAAAAATGTGCTGTATCTTAGTTTGGGTAGTGGTTACATGGGCGTATGCAGTTGTCAGAACTCGTAGAAATGAACATTTAATGTCTATATGCTTTATTGAATGCAAATTATACCCCTATAAATAAAGTATTAGATGATATTTCAGAAAGGACAGGTATCCCTTTTATATCCCTGGGAAACTCAGATTTATCATACTAAGAACCAGAAGGTTATAGATTTGAAGTGATACTTTCAGGTGCTCTTTCCAGTATTAAGACTCTCTCAGGTGCACTAAGGGCATTGTCTTTCCTTTCCCAAGGCAGAAGCATAGCTAGCCCGTAGTTTCCTTCTGTGGAGAATTCAAAGAGATGTTCTTTCATTGCTTTATACTTAGCAAAGCTGCCGTCCCTCTGAATCCAGCCCTGATGTTCCCACTCCTCTCCCACCAGCCTCCCTTCTCTACTGCTCCATTTCTGTTGGTGGTTTCCGTACTGCTTTCGGGTTGAAACATTGGAACTACGGTTGACTTTCTTCTCTCTTTTGAATCCATTTTATTACCAAGGCCAGTTATTTGTCTAGTCCTGCCTTTCTCTATAGTCTGCCCACCCATCCTAGTTTACACTTTCACCCCTTATGCTTGAATCACTAGAATAACCTCCTCTCCACCTCAAGACCAAAAACTGTATCTGGTAATTTTTTTAAGGTTTATTATGGCAACATTCAAGCATACCTAAAAGTTGGGAGAAATCAGAAAAAGAACCCCACATGACATTACGCAGCTTTAATTTTTCTTTGTAGTATTTTGAAACAAATGTCAGATATCAAATCATTTTACCTGTAAATACTTCAGTATGTATCTCTGACTGATAGGACTTTGTTTAAACTTATCACTCTCTGTGATTGTAACAATAATTCCTTATTATCATCTAATACCCAGTGTTTAAATTTTCCTAATTTTCTTATATTTTTTTAAATAGTTCTCTTGATTCTGGACCCAAACAGGGCCCTTATACTGCGTTTGTTTGTTGTGTGCTACATCTTTTTAATCCTGGCAATTATCCTCCCCAACGCTTTCTTTTTTTAATGTCATGTATTTGTTGGTGACACTGGGTCATTTGTTCTGTAGAATTTCCCACATTCTGGATTTGGCTGATTGCATCCTTGTGGCTCTAGATCTAGAGGCTTGACTAGATTTCAGTTCTTGATTTCATACTTGCCTTTGTGCTTGGTTTTTTAAAAGAATACTTTAGTAGGAGTGCTTTGCACTTTCCGTTACATCATGGCAGGAGGCAGAGAATGTCTGGTTGCTCTGCTCTTTGAGATGGTAGCAGCGTGATTCATCCGTTATGAAGTTCATCCTCAGTCTTTAACCTAATAGTTTTAGCAGCCATCGATGATACAGCTGCCAGGATCCATTTTTTGATTAGGAGCTGCAAAATAGTGATTTCTCTACGTTTCTCATTCCACCAGCATCTATTAGCTCTGAGTCTTCTATTGGGAAGAATACTCCCTTATCAGCTATTTGGCTACCCTGAAATATAGTGTGTATAGGAAAGGCAAGGTAAATGCTTGCTTCTTTCCTCTGTTTGTTTTTAGAATAATAAGTTGGTGCCCTGGCAACCTTTAATTTTTGTATTTGTTTTTATTTTTGAGGTCTTGTCATGAACTCAGGTATTTTTTTAATAAATTTAATAAGTAGTTTCACACCTTTGCAGTTATTTTTCTGTTTGATGTTCAGATTAACACCTCTGTAGATTCAAGTTGTTTTATCCTTTTAACATGGCCTTTTTAATTTTTACCAAGTTAATATGATTAACTTCCTTCCATTCTGGAGCAGAAGAATGTCCCGGGCTCATCTTGTACATTTCCTTCCCTGGGCCTGGAACCAAACTCTTCCCCCAAGAAGCCCCTGTTTCCTTTTAATGAGATAATAGTATTTAGAGACTATAAAGCTAGGGACTAGGTACGTTTATTTCTATTGGGTTGTCATTTCTTCTCAGCCTTTGTAGTGAACAAAGCTAAGAATTGTGTATTTTTTTAGGAAGAAAAATAAATCATGAATTCATGATTTTCTTGGATTTTATGTTTATATTTCTTTTTATTAATGTTGATAAGCTTAATTCCTGATGACATTACCATAATTACTTATTTGCTTTATCTATCTATAAAACATTTTCAAAATAAGATGACAACATTATCACTTATAACAAACCTACTGAATGCAGTTTAAGATTTCTTGGTGGTTCTTCTGTCCTTAGGATACCATTATGGGTGTACCACGAAAATAGTGTATCGTAAAAGCATTTAAAATAATTTTCTCTATTTGATTATGCCACCAACTTGGCATCAAGTAACTAGTTAGGTTCTTTTTTTTTCCTTCAATTTGCTTTCTGTTTTTAGAGATTCCACTGGGTATTTATTTGTTGAATTTTGTTTTTAATTACATTAAATGTCTGCCTGGTTCCAAAATCAAAATTGTGAAACATAGCACATTCAAAGAGGTTCTAGGTTTTATCTCTATACCCTTCCCTCATTCTTTCCCTTTCCCTGTAGGTAACCATCCTTACTTGGTTTTTTAATTTCTTTTGGACATATAAGCAAATCTGTGACACACACACACGTGTATATTATCTCCCTCACTTCTTAATACAAAGAAAGATAGTGAACCATACATATCCTTCTCACTCTACTTTCTTCAAGTAACAGTGTATCCTAGCGATCGTTCCGCAGCAGTATAGAGAGCTCTTCTCATGCCTTTTTACAGCTGCCTACAAGCTGTGTTCCGTTTGTAATCTGCCTGATTTTTTTTTTTTTTTTTTAATTCTGCATGGTTTTTAAAGCCCCAAGCTTCTCTTCTACTGTTACAACTTGAGTCTGGTTAATTCTCTAGTCTATGGCTCTTCCTTTTTTCAAGATAGTCCCATCTTTTCTCTTATAACCTCTTCACATCCCTGTAGTCCTACTGACAAGCTGCTTTATTCATGGTGTCCACTCAGCACACAACTCCGTCTCTCCTCCCCTTTGTCTGTCTATATGCCCGTTCTGTCCATTTAGGCACGTACCCACATCACGTGGTACCACCTTCAAAGCCTTCCTTCCCTTCTTTATTTAGTCCACTCAGAACTCTTCCTTCTTGAAACTTCATTGAAAATTTTATTTTTACACATTTTAACATTTTATTATTTTCTTAGGATTTGTGTTTAATAGATTCGATTCCTTAAATCAGTTTTCTGAGACCTGAAAACAAGACTCTGTGTGTGTGTGTCTCCAATAACACCTTTTCTAGTCCCAGGAACTGCAGCCAATAAATGATTGATCAGAGGATGTTAAAATGAGATATTAGAAACAACTTCAGTGTCTAGAAAAATCATGTGTTTCTTTGGATATCCAGAATGAATAAAAACATTTCTGCTAGTTTTTCAAGATGATTTTAAAATGTCACTGAATACTAAACTGAAATATTTTTAGAGTTCTATCAAGAACATTGCCTTTAAGATACACATATGAAAATATTCTAGTCAGTTACCATTTCTCTTTATTTGCCAACTCTTCAGGCCTTTTACTTGCAGAGCATCTGTTCATTTTTCTCTTTTGGTCAGGTAGCAGCTGTCTCCTGACTAATTTAAAATGTTGCATTAAAATGAGCTTTGCTATTTTCATCATTGCATATGTTCATCTTATGCTTTTGCGAAATGACATGATGCGATTCAGCGTGTTAATTTAAATATCACCCAAAATGTAATAGTTTCCAAATCCATTTGTTGACTATTCACAGTTTAAAATATCATAAAGCCAAATGCAGTGATATTTGTATCAATGTAAATTTTTAAAAAAGTAAAATTATGTATGTTTCACTTGTTGGCAAAATTAATGTCTAAATATACATAGTGTACACATAACCATCAGGTGTAATATCTATGGCATGAAAGGGCCACTTAAAAAATCATGAATCAAAGTTTGGTTTAGGTTTACACTGGGAAGGACCATTGTCATTTCTTTAAGTAACACTCTAATTTTCTTTATAGGGTCTGTTCATAGAAGATTGGCCTAAACTAACCCTTCTCTGGACATGCACAGACCTGAGTGATGACATCTTATTGGTTTAGAGTTTTTCACCTTTTGTTCTCCCTAGGGAATAGTGAATGCTTACAAACAGATCCAAAGATACATTTTTGTTCTGGAATTTTCTCCAATGTTTATTCTCCCAGGCAGAAATTAAAGGAGAAAGAATAATCATGCATAATCCTCTTACCTTAAGGTTTAAAGGAAAGTTTTCCTTCCAGTTCAGTTCTATGAGAAGAACTAAGAATTATTTTTCTTTATCCCAGGCTTATTTTCTGTATTCCTTTAGCAAATCCTCTCCAAAATTCTTTCCCCAAAAGGTTGTGTGCTTGCTTTTTTCCTTCTTTCCTTCTTTTCTTTCCTTCCTCTTTTCTTCCTCCCTCCCTCTCCTTCCTTCCTTCCTTTCCTTCTTTTCTTCCTTTCTTTTCCTCTCTTTTTTTTTTTTTACCTTTTACGATGAAAATTTTCGAACATACTAAGAAAAATGGAGACTAGTGAATACTGTATGAATACCATATGAGTACCATATGACCATCACATAGATCTAACAATTGTTAATAATTTTTATCATATTAACATCATTTCTTTTTTCTGAAGTATTTTAAAGTAAATTATGGTAATCATGACATTTTTCAAAAGACATTTTTTATGTAACCATAACAACATTATTATACCTAACAAAATTAACATGTACCCTAATGTCATCATATTACCCAACACATAATCGTTTGACAATTTCTTCAGTTGTTTCCAAAATGTCTTTTTTAGCTGATTTATTTAAACCAGATCCAACCAAATAAATCTAGCAATGTAATTTAATTTACTGTTAAATAATTTAAATGTAAGAAATAAAAATTCTTTATGACTTTAAAAAATTTTTAATTAAAAAAAATTGTTACTTTTTTTTTAAAGCATGGAGCCAAGTTAGTTTTGTATTTGTCAGAGTTGATACATAATCACGAAGATGAATTGACTGCAGAAGAACAAGACACAGCAGAGCTGCTTATGAGTGCTTTAAAGTTATGTGGTCATAAGTGCATCCCCCCCAGTGCATCGACAAAATCAGACCTTATTAAAGTGATTAAAGAGGTGAGTCAGTGAAAGCATAAGAAACAATTTTCTTAGGATATCCCATTGAATATAACTAAAGAGTGATTGAAAGTGTTTTTTTTATTATAGAGTACCATTGATAATGAATTTGATTTTTTTTTCTTTTTTTTACTTTATATTGCTTTTTTACTATGAGAGAACAAATTGGCCTGTTTTAAGGAGCATTTTATTCTCTGTGGTCATGCTCATCCATTATCACTAGCTTTCAGGGAAGGAAAGATTTTAATAGTGACAAGGAAGTTGAATCATCAACCTTAAGTTCTGGGTTCTTTAATGAAAAGGCAAAATAAGGAAACAAGCAACTGCGCACACCCATCGGGTTTGGCAACCCTAGTTAACTACTCCACCCTAATTTCTCTGACCCAGATTGTGTGGAAACAAAGGGGAGTTACAGCATTATTTAAGTGGTTAATGTATCTTAATATCTTGGTCTCCTGGGGACAATATTTTTTTCCTTTGTTAACTTTGTTTTAAATTTAGTTTGTTGGGCTCTGTGCCAGTGTTAAATGGTAACTAATAAATTTTATATAATATATTATTATCCAAATCTTTTAGGAACAAAAGAAATATGAAACTGAAGAACATGTGAATAAAGCCAACTGGCAGAAAACAGTTAATAATAATCAGCAAAGGTAGGATTTTATTTGTCCTAAAAGCTGTGTCTTTTTAGGAACCCATTAGATTTCACATATACTGTTAGTTTTAAAGTATCATGTTTTGATATACATTTAATGTTCCACGTATGCTTAACTTACGGGCATCTTGTTTGTTTAGTCTCTTTCAGCGTCTTGATTCAAAATCAAAGGATATATCTAAAATAGCTGCGGATATCACCCAGGCAGTATCTCTTTCCCAAGGAATTGAGAGAAAAAAGGTGATCCAGCACATCAGAGGAATGTATAAAGTGGACCTGAGTGCCAGCAGACATTGGCAGGAGCTTATTCAACAACTGACGCATGACAGGTGAGCATGAATTTTTATATATTGGTGTTATTTTCACTCCAGAGTAAAGATTCATTACATTATCTCATTAGTTTAAATATGTTTTGTTTACTCATTTGTGATTTATTTCATCTTGAAGAATAATCCTATGAGAATATTTTTTTTTAATATTTAGGGAGAGAAAAAATAATGAGAGGGAGAGGCATTAGCTCTTCCAGAGAGAAAAATCTATATATCGGCTTTCATTTTAAAATATGATCTTTGCAAAAGAATGGAGAAATCACTGAAACAGGCTAGTTGGGAAATAGACCTTTTTCTAGTTAAGACTTTAATAACACAGTTAAAAAGATGCATCACAAATAAGGAAAAGAGGGAAATTAAAGTATTATTCTCTGAATTTCATTAAGATAAATGATTAGTATTATGACTTCGAGGCACTAAACATTATACACTAATCATTATACACTAAAGCAAATTCCAGGTGAATGAATGAACAAAACTCAAAAAGTTTACAAAGTAGAAGAAAATAGGATATTTATCAATGGTGATGGACAGATAACTTTCTTAAGATCAAACACAATTGAAGAAACTACAAAGAAGAAATGAATGGCTTTGACCTTTCACATTTTCCAGTGTATTTAACAAGCATAACCACAACAAAACATCAAGGTTTATTTTTAGCAAGTATTTCACAGAGTTAACATGTTTATGGTTTTATTTTTTTTTATTTTTTTATTTTTTAAACATCTTTATTGAAGTATAATTGCTTCACAATGGTGTGTTAGTTTCTGCTTTATAACAAAGTAAATCAGCTACACATATACACATGTTCCCATATCTCCTCCCTCCCGCATCTCCCTCCCTCCCACCCTCCCCATCCCACCCCCCCAGGCGGTCACAAAGCACCAAGCTGATCTCCCTGTGCTATGTGGCTGCTTCCCACTAGCTATCTATTTTACATTTGGTAGTGTATATATGTCCATGACACTCTCTCACCCTGTCACATCTCACCCCTCCCCCTCCCCATATCCTCAAGTCCATTCTTTAGTAGGTCTGTGTCTTTATTCCCATCTTGCCACTAGGATCTTCATGACCTTTTTTTTTCCCCTTAGATTCCATATATATGTGTTAGCATACTGTATTTGTTTTTCTCTTTCTGACTTACTTCACTCTGTATGACAGACTCTAACTCCATCCACCTCATTACAAATACCTCCATTTCATTTCTTTTTATGGCTGAGTAATATTCCATTGTATATATGTGCCACATCTTCTTTATCCATTCATCCGATGATGGACACTTAGGTTGCTTCCATGTCCTGGCTATTGTAAATAGAGCTGCAGTGAACATTTTGGTACATGACTCTTTTTGAATTATGGTTTTCTCAGGGTATATGCCCAGTAGTGGGATTGCTGGGTCGTATGGTAGTTCTATTTTTAGTTTTTTAAGGAACCTCCATACTGTTCTCCATAGTGGCTGTATCAATTTACATTCCCACCAACAGTGCAAGAGTGTTCCCTTTTCTCCACACCCTCTCCAGCATTTATTGTTTCTAGATTTTTTGATGATGGCCATTCTGACCGGTGTGAGATGATACCTCGTTGTTTTGATTTGCATTTCTCTAATGATTAATGATGTTGAGCATTCTTTCATGTGTCTGTTGGCCATCTGTATATCTTCTTTGGGGAAATGTCTATTTAGGTCTTCTGCCCATTTTTGGATTGGGTTGTTTGTTTTTTTGTTATTGAGCTGCATGAGCTGCTTGTAAATCTTGGAGATTAATCCTTTGTCAGTTGCTTCATTTGCAAATATTTTCTCCCATTCTGAGGGTTGTCTTTTGGTCTTGTTTATGGTTTCCTTTGCTGTGCAAAAGCTTTTAAGTTTCATTAGGTCCCATTTGTTTATTTGTGTTTTTATTTCCATTTCTCTAGGAGCTGGGTCAAAAAGGATCTTGCTGTGATTTATGTCATAGAGTGTTCTGCCTATGTTTTCCTCTAAGAGTTTGATAGTGTCTGGCTTTACACTTAGGTCTTTAATCCATTTTGAGTTTATTTTTGTGTATGGTGTTAGGGAGTGTTCTAATTTCATACTTTTACATGTACCTGTCCAATTTTCCCAGCACCACTTATTGAAGAGGCTGTCTTTTCTCCACTGTATATGCTTGCCTCCTTTATCAAAGATAAGGTGACCATAGTTGCATGGGTTTATCTCTGGACTTTCTATCCTGTTCCATGGATCTATATTTCTGTTTTTGTGCCAGTACCAAACTGTCTTGATTACTGTAGCTTTGTAATATAGTCTGAAGTCAGGGAGCCTGATTCCTCCAGCACCATTTTTCGTTCTCAAGATTGCTTTGGCTATTCGGGGTCTTTTGTGTCTCCATACAAATTGTGAAATTTTTTGTTCTAGTTCTGTGAAAAATGCCAGTGGTAGTTTGATAGGGATTGCATTGAATCTGTAGATTGCTTTGGGTAGTAGATATGGTTTTAAAAATGCATAAAGATTTGAAAATAAAATATCAAGGTCCCAAAAGTTTGAATAAGCAAAAGACATGAATATACTCTTCACATAAGACAAATAGAATTAATAAACAGATGGGAAAATATTGACTATTGCTAGAAACTGATTTAAAACCTTTAGTTAACATATTTTACCTTTTATGTTACAAAAAAAAATTTTTTTTAGGTGCTAATCTCCACAGCAGGAAGAAATGTATCTTAGCCCTTGGTCAGAGGTTTGGTGGCACTGAACACTTTGACATGTGTCAGGAACCCTACAAACATTTTATTTCTAGTTCCAGTTATCCTGTTTTAGTGATTCTGTCCTAAGGAAAATATTCAAAATATGGAAAAGTAATAAGCATAAAGGTTTTCATCTCTGCATTATTTGTTAATGAGTGAATTGGAAACAACTTAAATATATAATAATAGTAATAGAGTTAAATACATTATTATGCATCCACTCAGTATAACATTAGCCATTTAAAATGGTAATAATGAAGACTATACTGTGTTCAGTGAAAAAAGGCAGGATATAGAAATGTGTATACATAATTTTAACTGCAATTTTAAAAACTGAAAGAAAGTAATCACTACCGGTATTTTGGTATGTTTGGGGTAGTGGGATTAAGGGTAATTTTTTTTTCTCTTATCTATTTCTAAAAATGTATTTAATATGGTTCTACTATTTCCTTTCATTTAAAATATTAATTTACTTTAAAACATTTTAAGAAATGTAATTACTACAAAAGTGAACTCATTTTATTTGTTATATTCGATAATAAGGCAAAATGGGAAATGAAGAAAATTAATTTGGAAAATTGATTTTTTTCTTTAGTTAACCATACTAAGTCTAATATATTGCTAAAGCATACATAGTAGTCATGCTATATCTTTTTTAAAATTTAATAGATACAAGAAATTGGTAGCAGCGCTTGCCTCGAGGCAGGGACACAGGGACTCCAGAGCAGAGGGATACTTTTTTTTTAATGTTACTCTTTTGTACAATGTGTATGCATAGCCTAGTCTAATTATATAACTGGTTGGAATTTTTCAATTGCATAGATAAATTTTGATTTATTTATTCAATTTCTATAATTTTTTTTTTTCAAACTGCAAATACTTCAGGTTACCACTTAAAATCTTTTCTTTTCACTTGCAGAGCAGTCTGGTATGACCCCATCTACTATCCAACTTCATGGCAGTTGGATCCAACAGAAGGGCCAAATCGAGAGAGAAGGCGCTTACAGAGATGTTACTTAACTATTCCAAATAAGTATCTCCTTAGGGATAGACAAAAATCAGAAGGTGATAGTGGCTTCTTGACTCAACATGTAAATATAGCAGATTAACTATGGGCATTACACAAAGATAATAATGTCCTTTTTTCCTCAGCAGATGTGGTCAAACCACCACTCTCTTACCTATTTGAAGACAAAACTCATTCTTCTTTCTCTTCTACTGTAAAGGACAAAGCTGCAAGTGAGTCTATAAGGTAAATTTGAATCCATAAGACATTTTCTGTTTTGTTGAAAGTGTTAAAGACTTTAATAGTCTATTGTTGCGCTTATGTAATATTTATTTTAGATAATGCCGTGGTTTGGGGAAAGATCCCAAACATGGCTCAAAGAGAAGACAAAGCTGAATGGCCAGAATCCAAAAGGAACAGACATTTTTGTTAGGGAGGATTCATTGGACTTCAGTCATCATGCTCTGGCCCTTGGTTGCATGCATATATTTTTGTAGTTGATTTTTCTAACAGCTCTGTGAAATAGATAGCGCTGCTGGTGGCATCGCAAGAGGCAATCTAGTGTATTGATTAAAGGTTCAAATCCTAGTTCCTCCTCTTACTAGCCATCTGATCTTAGCCTCTCTCTGTCTCAGTTTCCTCATCTGTTACATGAGGAAGATAAGTCATAGCACTATTCAGTGGGTCAGTATGGTAACTATTGATAGTTTTATCATTATTGTTGTGGCCGAGGTTGTTATGATGCCCATTGTATGGATAAAAAACTGCGAGACTCAAAAACGATAATTGACTTGACTAAAGAATAGAGGAACTTTTCTGACTCTGAAGCCCCCCTTTTTCCTAGAATGCTAAGCTTCTTTTCTGTGTTTGAAATATCAGAGCCATGAACCAATGTTTGCTTATTTACTGGAAAATATAAAATATTGAAGTCTCTTTTAAATAACGGAATCCCTGTATTCTGCATAAGAGTGTTGGGATTATTCACCTTTTCTAAAAGTTTCCGCTATTTTCTCCTCTATTATAATTCAAAAAATGAGATATTTTCATGTGGATTTTAACAAGATGTTTTATGCTTTTGAAACTCTAGTCTGCTTTGCTGAAATCTTCTATGATAAAATAAAGCTTTTACTCTCTGAAATCGGTCAAAACATTTAATCATAGTAATTTTAAATGTGTTTTGACAGAGTGAATCGAAGATGTATCAGCGTCGCACCATCTAGAGAGACAGCTGGTGAATTGTTGTTAGGTAAGTCACATTTTGCAGGTATTTACACATATTCACCCTGCCTATTTTATTCTTAGATAATTTGAAGCATTGTTTTGACACACTACCATTAAATGAGATGAACTTTCTATAACAGATAACCTCTTTCTTATAGGTTATTTTGCCTTAACATTGTATATAATGTGTATGACTCATGAATGTGAAAAATGACAATCTTATTCTCTGAAAAGCACATGAACAGCATTTTAATTTTTATAAAATTGACTTTCTTCATGAGTATACATTTTTATATTTAATCATTCCTTTTATTATATATCAGTTTTTATATTTAAAGTAAAGAATTATTGGTATACTTATAAGCCTACTGTTTTAACAGATACCCCTATGCATATGAAATATATCCACCTTGAGATTGTTCATAATTTATATTCTCTATTGTACTTCTGAGAGAAAGGCCAAGACTGTCGATCCATGGATAGTTACATTTGGTGAGGAATTTTTTCCTCGAGACGTGAAGGAATACGGTTTTATCACTCTAGTCTCTATTCCCTTAAAGAACCAATTTGTACGCTGTGGGCCGGTTGTTCTCCAAGCGCGGTCCCCAAATCAGGAGCATCGGCATCAGATGGGAACTTCTAAGAAATACGCATTCTCAGGCCCCAGCCCAGACCTGCTGAATCTGAAACTCTGTGGGTGGGGCCCAGCGATCTGCATTTTTATGAACCCTGCAGAGATTCTGATGCACCCTCATATTTGAGAGTCACTGCAGTTGGCTAAAGCTATAGCCCCAAAGGCCTGACAGGCAGAGTTTCGAGCTTGCCAGGACTGAGCCCCATGGTCACGAGGGTGGAGATGGTGCCTTTCTCTGAGCCAGCCGTGCCAGTGCTCAAGGTGACCAGCACCCACTGCAGAGCCCCAGGGAAGTTTCTACTGTTTGGATACATGACGTAGGGACATGCATTAACAATAGCCTATCAAGCAGGAAAAATTGGGGAAGTATCTTGTAAGGCCTTTTCTGGCCTATTGAGTGTTTAAGTCAGCAAAATAATTAAGGATTCCTCTTTTGCTAGAAAATTTAGTTGATAACTTGACTTCAGTTAATGTATGACAAAATAAAGCAAAGTAATATGCTAGTAACCTAAGAAGAATACTGGTAATAATTAATAGCCTAAACCTTTTAGCATGAAGTGGCAGACACTGTTAATAAACATTTTACATGTATTCTAATTTAATTCCCACAGTAACCCTGTGAAATAGAGTCCTCCCTCTTCTTTTTATAATGAGGCTAAAGTACAAAGAGGTTAAGCAACTTGCCTAAGATCTCATGGATGCTCTTCAAAAATATTTATTGAGTATTAGGAACTCGTTCTGGGTTCTGGGATTCAAATTCAGTCCAACTGACTCCAGAGGCATGCCTTTAACCATATAAGGTAATAGTGCATGTACATTTTCAAACTCATACCAATTCTTTTCTGCAGGTAAATGTGGAATGTATTTTGTGGAAGATAACGCTTCTGACACAGTTGAAAGTTCCGTGAGTAGAGGCTTAAGTTTACATTTGTATGAATCTAGACAAATTCCCAAAATGTATAAATTTAATACAACCAGAGAGCTTGTAGAACTGTTAGAGTTCATTAATTGTCGCACTCTGTGTAAATTTGTCTGAATTCCAATTTTTTTTTAAAGATAATTTTAAAAAGAAGACCATGCCATCCCCTCTGGCTCATGGTCTGATTCGCAGAGCCGTGAGTATTATGAGTCATATTCTAAAGTGCTCCTGTTATTTCTGTGTATGTCCACTCGATTTCTCACTACTGTCCTCAGTAGCAACAAACTCCCTGCCACTCCCCGTTTACTATCATGTACATTTGCCTTCAAAAAGAAAGAAAAATGTTGTCTAACTGAATAACTTAAGTAATCCTGATATTCACATAGCTTAGTAGTCATGATTTTTATTCTTCTGGAAATACTGATATCAATCAGAAAATAACAAAAAAGACTCAATTCACATTTTTGTACAGAAAAGCATTTTATCCATTTGAATTCATTTACATGCCATTAAAATATTGTTTTGAGAGCCCTGTAACAGGAGAAGTAAGGTTCTTTGTTTCAGAACTTCTAAAGCTACAAACTGCTAAGGATGTAAGTAAATAAGATTATTTATGGTTTAATGGTGAATACATATTTGATTCAAAGAAATTAATGAGTGAAAACATAAAATTCGGTTGTAAAGCAAATCATGTTAAAAAATAATTAATTTAATATAGCCCCCGAAAATTGAGTAGGCATTATTTCATGATTCATATAGCAATTACTACAGTATTTATCCCAGCTAGTAAAAATATAGTTACGTTATTTTTCAAGATGTATCTTTTCAGCAACCAAAGAATTTAATAGTTGATACATGAACCAGCTTTTTTTCTGGATCCAAAAGGTTACATATTCCACCTGTAAAACTCTAAAAAGACCCTTGCTTTTTAATAGATTGAAGGCTTCTTCTTTTCTCTGTCCTTTTGTAGCATTTTTTCTTACTTCCTGTATGACATTTGCTATCTTGCCTTTTAAAAGTGGGTGCAAATATCTCGTTCCCCCTTTTTATCATACATATAGATTTGTTTTATGCAGAGCACTTAGCAGAGCACCTTGCCTGTAGATGCTTAATTAACGTTTATTAACTTGAATTCATGTTGAATGTCAAAGCTAAACAGGGAGGATTTTGGTTTTAAGAATGAGAATATTATGTTTTCATTAAAATATTTTATTTACTTTGTAATATATTTCCTGTCTCTACTTCTAGAAATGAGTTGGGACCCAGTACAATAGTAAAGCACACATAGAGCAGGCCAAAGTGTCACTTCCTCCTTACAGCTGTGTTTCAAATTTCTCTTTATTTTTGACTCCTGGAGATTTCATTTCCCTTACTTTCTTGCAAGCTCAACTATACATTTAAAAGAATATTTGCTTAGTAAAAGAAATTGGTCTGAAAAGTCTACATACTGTATGATTCCAACCATATGACATTCTGGAAAAAGGAAAACAGTGGAGACAATAAAAAGATCAGTGGCTGCCAGATGGAACAGAAGGGAATTTTAGGGCAGTGAGACTAGTCTGTATGATACTATAATGGTGGATACATGTCATTAAACATTTGTCAAAACCCATTGAACTATACAACACCAAGATAAACTATGGACTTCAGTTAAGAATAACCTATTCAATAGTGGCTCATCAGTTGTAGCACATGCACCGCGTGAGAACAAAATGTTCACAGTAGGGAAACTGAGTGCGGAGAAGCTATACATTGGAACGCCATGCTATCTGCTCAATTTTATAAACCTAAAACTGCTCTAAAAAATACAGCCTACTAAAAAAGTTTAAAAGAAGTATATTTAAATTTTTTTCTTAGATTTTTTAATCCAGCATTTTGCAGTGTTTAGTAGTGGGAGGATTTTCAGAGAATCTTATCTGCCATTTTGCCACAAAAGGAAGACTTTCTATTGCATTTTGATAGTTTTTAACAATCTAAAATTAAAACAATTATTTCTATTTCATGTAGAGCAAATACTTTCATGTTATTTCCTTTGTCTTTAGAGCCTTCAGGGAGAATTGGAACCAGCATCATTTTCCTGGACATATGAAGAAATTAAAGAAGTTCACAAGCGTTGGTGGCAATTGAGAGATAATGCAGTAGAAATCTTTTTAACAAATGGCAGAACACTCCTGCTGGCATTTGATAACACCAAGGTAAATTTGCCTTTATTAATACATATACTTTTTCAAAGCGATCATGGATCAGTGTAACTACACTCATACTGATTAAATGAAGTTTTAACTTATTTAAACTTTGTTTCTGAAATCAAATAAAAATTGCCTTATTTCTTAGTACTGATTAAAGTAAATACTTAGTTATATTAGGATTTTTTTTGTCCTCCAAAACTGTACTAAATTCTCATTCCCCAGAGTGACAGTATCTGTAAAAAGCAAATGAACGAATGTATAACCAACCTGAAAGTAGTTTAACCTTGATAGTAGATTCCATTTTTGACAAACCCTTTTTTGACCGCCACATCCTTTCAGCTACTATGTGTCTGCTAGCCTTTATAGAAAACCTCTTGGAAGAAACTGTGAATGCTTGCTGCTTCCAATTCCTCCCCTCCGGTTCTCTTTGGAAATGCTCCAGGCAGATCTTCTCACCACTCCGCCTGTAACTTCTCTGGCTAGCATCACCAGTGACCTCCATGTTGCTAAACCCTATGGTCATATTTCTTAGTCTTCATCTTACTTGACTCCTCAGCAGCATTTGACACAGCTGATTATTCTCTCTTTCTTTAAAGAAAGGAAAAATAAAAAACCTTCCTCACTGGGCTTCTGAGTTATCACTTTCTTAGTTCTCCTTTCAGCTCACCAGCCATTCCTCCTCAGTCTTGTTTGCAGATGCTTCCTCTGGGCATCTCAGCGCTCACTCTTCATTTTATTTTTTATTTTTTAAATTTTTTGGTCGCAGTGCACGGTTCTCAGGATCTTAGTTCCCGGACCAGGGATTGAACATCCAGGAATTGAACCCAGGCCATGGCAGTGAAAGCGCCGAGTCCTAACCACTGGAACGCTAAGGAATTCCCAGGGCTCACCCTCCAGACCTCTTCTCTTCTCATCCCATCTTGTGACTTTAAATACTATCTGTGTTATAACAATTTACAGATTTATATCACCACCAAACCTCTTCCCTGGATGCCCACTCAAATATTTAAGTTTCTACTTGGCATCTCCACTTGGGAGTCTAATTGGCATCTCAAATTTTACACGGACAAAACTGAACTTCTAATCTCCCCCACAAAATCTTTTTGCAGTTTTCCCCATCTCAGTAAATGGCAACTCCAGTGTTTCTGATTGGCCAGGTCAAAAACCTGGGGATTATCCTCAACTCCTCTTATTCTTTCATCTACTACATCTACTCTATCAGTAAGTTCTGATGGCTCACCCCTCAGAATACATCCAGAATCTGACTGCTTCCACTGCTACCATCCTGGTCCAAGCCACTGCCACCTCTTGCATAAATCATTACACTAGCCTCCTAACTGGCCTCCCTGCTTCCATACTCCCTCTTCTTTCAGACTGTTCTCAACACAGCAGCTAAAGTGTGTCAGATCGTGCCATTCCTCTGCTCAAAACCCTCCGACCACTTTCTGTGTCACTCCATTAAAGGCAAAGACCTTACAGTGTTGAATAATCTGGCACTTCCTTATCTCTCTGACCTTATCTTCTACCATTCTATCCTTCACTCTCTTTAATCCATCTGTGGAGACCTTGTTTACCTTGACTATAGCAGACACACTGATGCCTCAGGGCCTTGGCACTTACTGCTCCCTAGAATGCTGCCTGGAATGCTTTTCCTCTTAGAACTACATTACTCACTCCCTTGCTTTTTTCAGGTTCCCTGATCAAATGTCTTCTTATCAGAGAGACTTCCCTGATTACTCTAAATAAAACGGCAACCCCTGCCTCACTGCTACCCCCAAGCATCCCTTACCTCCTTTGCTTTGCTCTATTTTTCTCACAGCACTTAAAAGCATCCAACAGTGTCTCCCCAATAGACTATAAGGACTTTGTTTTGTTAAGTGCTTCAGCTTTAGCACCTTAAACATGCTGGTATATAGGTGCTCAATAAATATTTGTAGAATGAATAAATGTTTCCTTTTTCTTGCAGAGGTTAGTATGCAAACTGTCATAAATTCTCTTCCACCAACCTTAGTTTCAGCAGTAGGCAACCTTCAGATTTATTTTTTTTAAATTTTTATTGGCGTATAGTTGCTTTACAATGTTGTGTTAGTTTCTACTGTACAGCAAAGTGAATCAGCTATATGTATACCTATATCCCCTCTTTTTTGGATTTCCTTCCATTTAGGTCACCACAGAGCACTGAGTAGAGTTCCCTGTGCTATACTGTAGGTTCTCATTAGTTATCTATTTTATACATAGTATCAATTGTGTTTATATGTCAATCCCAATCTCCCAATTCATCCCACCCCCACCCTTCCCCCTTGGTATCTGTACGTTTGTTCTCTACGTCTGTGTCTCTATCTCTGCTTTGTAAATAAGATCGTCTATACCAGTTTTTTCAGATTCCACATATATGCATTAATATATGATATTTGTTTTTCTCTTTCTGACTTACTTCACTCTGTATGACAGTCTCTAGGTCCATCCATGTCTCTACAAATGACCCAATTTCATTCCTTTTTATGGCTGAGTAGTATTCCATTGTATATATGTACCACATCTTCTTTATCCATTCTTCTCTTGATGGACATGTAGGTTGCTTTCATGTCCTGGCTATTGTAAATAGTGCTGCAGTGAACATTGGGGTGCATGTGTCTTTTTGAATTATGGTTTTCTCTGGGTATATGTCCAGTAGTGGGATTGCTGGGTCACATGGTAGTTCTATTTTTAGTTTTTTAAGGAACCTCCATATTGTAACCTCCAGATTTAGAATATAAGTTTAGTTTTTGTTTTTGCCTTGAACCGATTCTTTTTTTTTTAATTATCATAAAAAATACATAACATAAAAGTTGCCATCTTAACCATTTTCAAGCATACAGTTCAGTTGTGTTAAGTGTATTCACATTGTTGTGAAACAGATCTTCAGGTTTAAGTTCTTAAACACCCTGTAATCTTGCTTATTCCATAACCAAGATCATTCTTCTCATTCACTTTTAGTCTCATCTTTGATTATCCACATCCATGGCTCACCTTCCTATACCTAAAGCATATACACATTTAAGAGGGGTAATTCAAATTTGTTTTTAGCAAAGGCCTGGCTCGTCTGTTTTTTTCCATTTATTATCAATTATCATTTAATTGCTTTAGAAGAAATCAGAATACCTTTTTTCTGTGACAGAACTTTTGTGCCTCTCTGAAAAAAGAGTTTATATACTAGTTTTCAATCAGTAGTGAAAATCAAGTATTCTGTTTTACATAGGATAGCTTATTTCATTCTCAGGAAATAAATATTATTACCCTCATACTACAGGTATGATAACTGTAACACAAAGAGTTTAAGCAAGAAAAAACACCAGTTCTGTCTGTCAGAAAACTATGCTCTTTCTACTACATCATGTTGCATTTATTTAGATGAAGACTCTTCATTTTCCTTTATTGATTTTTTTTCTTAGGGTCTGTATATAAGTGACTTCTCTATACAGACTTCTTAGTTTCTTACTGATTTCTCCAGCTGCAAAACATAGTGGTTAAGAGCCACAAGTGAATGAATATAAAAAAAAAAGAAATAGACTCATAGATATGGAGAACAAACTAGTGGTACCAGTGGGGAGAGAGAAGGGGGAGGAGCAAGATAAGGGAAGAGGATTAAGAGGTACAAACTATTATGTACAAAATAAATAAGTTACAAGGGTATATGGTACAGCACAAGGAATGAAGCCAACATTTTATAACAACTTTAAATGGAGAATAATTTATAAAAAAATTGAACCACTATGTTGTACACCTAAAACTAATATAATATTGTTAATCAACTACACTTCAATAAATAAATAAATAGCCCAACCTTTGGAGGAAGACGTGGATTTGAATCTCAGTTCCCGACCAGTCAATTTTATTGGGCAAAAAGTATTTTCTTGGAGGACTTGAGATTAGTAACATGCCTATAATGTCATGGATTCTTTGGAGGAAAATGTCAAGCCTAAAAATAAAATCTGGGGTTTTTTCTCTCCTTCCCTTATAGGTTCGTGACGATGTGTACCACAGTATACTAACAAATAACCTCCCTAATCTTCTGGAATATGGCAATATCACTGCTCTGACAAATTTATGGTATACTGGACAAATTACTAATTTTGAATATTTGACTCACTTAAACAAACATGCCGGCCGATCCTTTAATGATCTCATGCAGTATCCAGTGTTCCCGTTTATCCTAGCTGACTACGTTAGTGAGACCCTTGACCTCAGCGATCCATCAGTGTACAGGTAACTAAAGACATCATCACCTTTTGGCTTTGTCAATATGCTGTATTTATTTTACTGAAGTTCTTATTGTGAGAATTTTCAAACATGCACAAAAATAGAATGAATGTATAATGAGCCCCATATGACCATGACCCCAGCTCAACAATTATCAAGATTTTTGCCAAACTTACGTCATCTTTTTTTTTCTTCTTAAGATGAACCACACAAATCTTTTATATCATTCATATGATCTTTAGTACACATCTCTTAAGAAAAAAGTGGAACATTTTCTTTTATAACCTCAGTGCCGTTATCATATCTAAGAAAATCAACAGTAATTTCATGGTATCATCTAATATCCAGTCCGTTTTCAGATGTCCCCTGATTATATCAGAGGTGTCTTTCTATAGTTGATTTGTTTGAGTCAGGCCCACTGTCACCTTTGGTTGCTTTGTGTCTAAAGACATAACATCTAGAACAGCCCTTATTTTGGTGTATGTATTTTTCTCTTTCTTTCTTCCTAACATTGACTTGTTTTTAAAACAAAAATAAGTCATTTATCTTGTAGGATGTCCCCCATTCCACATTAGCATTTAGCTTTTTCCTCTAGCCTCTGTACTTCCTAGAGACTGCAAATTACTTCTAAAGGCTTGCTTAGATTCAGATTCAACTGTTTTTGGCAAGAATCCTCTAGAGGAGGTGGTGTGGACTTTATATTGCCCCATATCAGGAGACCTGTGATATCCCACTCTAAGGATGCTCAGGCTGGTCCGTGGGTTCAGCCTCCCGTTGAACTTGTTTCTTTCATTGATGATTATTGTTTGAGTCTGTTATTTCACTAGGAGTTACAGAATGGTGATTTCCTATTCTCTCATTTCTTCTGCGTTTATTAGAAGAAAACATACAAGATGAGCCCAGGATATTTTGTTGTGTCAGAGAGCAAGGAAATTACTATAGTCTTGTCAGAAGGACTCGGGAGCCATATTTGCACACCCATGTTCATTGCAGCTTTATTCGCAGTGGCCAGGAGGTGGAGGCAGCCCAGGTGTCTGTCTGTGGATCAGTGGATGGGGAAAATGAGGTGCATACATACAGAGGAATATTATTCAACCTTAAGAAGGAGGGAAGTCCTGTCACATGGATGAGCCCTGGGGACGTTGTGCTAAATGGAATGAGCCAGCCACAGAAGACAAATACTGTGTGATTCCTTTTCATGAGTTGTCTAGGGCAGTCAACTCAGAGAGACAAAGAGTGGAATGGTGGGTGTGGGCGACAGCAGGAGAGGGGGTGGATATAGGGGGTTGTTGCTCAGCAGGTGTAGAGTTTCAGCTTTACAAAATGAAAAAGTTTTAGAGACCTATTGCACAACAATGTGGATATTGTTAACACCACTGAACTAGGTACTTGAGGATGGTTAGGATGGTAAGTTTTGTGATGTGCGTTTTTTTTTACCACAGTTACAAAAAATAAAAGACTTAAGAGCCAACTTGAAGTGGCTCTCACTGCCAAAGATAGGACAATCTGAGCATCAGAAAGAATAATGACTACAGTTGATTGAACACATTTGAATTTAAAAAATACTTAAGTTAACAATGACACTTTTTAAAGGCCCCCAAAACAAAGCAAAACTAAACTCACTGGTCACTGTTGGGTAGGGCACCAATTCCTTGCTTTTGAAATTTGACAACTAAGGAAAAGAATTAAGCTTTTATCCTGCCGTTCCTGAATGAGTTGCCTTTTAGAGTAACCAAATAGCCCTAGTTGATGAGGGAATATTCTGTTTCTTTAGTTTTAAATAACATTCTGTGGCTAGGATCAAAAAGTCAAGAAATAACAACTGTTGGCGAGGATATAGAGAAAAGAGACCCTGTGCACTGTTGGTGGGAATGTAAATTGGTGCAGCCACTGTGGAGAACAATATGGAGGTTCCTTAAAAAACTAAAAATAGATCTGTCATATGATCCAGCCATTCTACTTCTGGGTATTTATCCAGAGGAAATGAAAACACTAACTTGAAAAGATATCTGCACCCGCATGTTCACTGCAGCATTATTTATAGTAGCCAAGATACAGAAACAACCTAAGTGTCCATCTGTGGATGAATGGATAAATAAAATGTCACACACACACAATGGGATACTGTTTATCCATAAAAGAGAATGAAATCTTGTGACAGCATGGATGGACCTTGAGGGCATTATGCTAAGTGAAACAAGTCAGTCAAAGACAAATACCATACAAATAACTATGATCTCACTTGTATGTGGAATCTAAAAATAAAAACAAAACAAAAACGGAACAAACAGAAAACCTCATTGATACAGAGAACAGATCGGTGGTTGCCAGAATCATTGGGGGGGTGGGATTGTGGCAAAATAGGTGAAGGGAGTCAAAAAGTACAGACTGACAGTTATGAAATGAGCCCTGGGATGCAACGCACAGCGCGATGACCTTAGCTAATAACACTGCGTTACATGTTTGAAAGTTGCTGAGAGAGTAAATCTTAAAAGTTCTCAGCACAACAGAAAAAGTCCTGTAACTACGTGTGGTAATGGCTGGTACCTAGACTTACTGTGGTGATCATTTTGTAATATTGAATATATAAATATCGAATCGTTATGTTGGACACCTGAAACTAATATAGTGTTATATGTCCGTTACACTTCAATTAAAAAATTATCTATGTAGTTTAAAGAAAAATTGACTGCCAATATACTACTTAGTGTATTAGAATATTTTAATTATAACTGCTGAATAGTTAGGCCTAGTCTGAACTAGGCCTAGTTCAGATAGTTTTCAAGAAATCAGATTCAATTTAATGTATTTGTCAATTTAAAAACGAGCAAATGGCACATTATTTAGCTTTTAGACATTTTTATACACTACTAATGTACATTTAAATTTTTACACTACTGAGGGCTTCCCTGGTAGCGCAGTGGTTAAGAATCCGCCTGCCAATGCAGGGGACACGGGTTCAAGCCGTGGTCCGGGAAGATCCCACATGCTGTGGAGCAACTAAGCCCGTGCGCCACAACTACTGAGCCCATGCGCCACAACTACTGAGCCTGCGCTCTAGAGCCCGCAAGGCACAACTACTGAAGCCCGCATGCCTAGAGCCCGTGCTCCGCAACAAGAGAAGCCACCGCAATGAGAAGCCCGCACACCGTAACAAAGAGTAGCCCCCGCTCAACGTAACTAGAGAAAGCCCACGTGCAGTAACAAAGACCCAACACAGCCAAAAATAAATAAATAAATAAATTTATATTTTTAAAAAAAAGAATGATATTGTAGAAATGTATATTATGGGGGAGGGGGAGATTTTTATTTAAAAAGTAATTATACATACACAAATAAGGAGAGAGCATCTGGAAAGGTATGTACCCTTCCAGATATATTGTGAGTAATAGTACTGTGGTTGATTTTTGGTTTATTCTATTCGCTCATCAGTAACTTCTGATTTTCCAACCACAACAGTATTACCTGTGTTCAAAAAAACTACTTACACTGTTTAGAAAAAAATTGCATGCCAGGATCTTGAACATGATTTCTCCTATATTGAGGTGAATTTGTATCTATGCTATAAAACTGTCTTTACTTTTTAACAAAGTTTTTAGGATTATCAAAGTCTCAAAAATGAAATTAATTTGTTTATTATCACTAATTTTAATATCCCTAGGAAATAATTTTCCCAAAAAATAGATATATCAACATCTGGCTAAGCAGACCTGGTTTGACTTAACTGAAACTTGAGCAAATCTTGATGTTGATCTCGTTGTGGTGCCAGATGTTGAAACTCCAGGTGGTGCCATCCCGGTGCCAGACCAGATGGTACCTCAGCCGGAGAAGCCTGCCCTTCCTCGTTGGATCTTGTTCTCTTGCTCTTTCCTGGGCCTCACAGAGATGCTGCTTGACTCTGTAGCTTGTGAAAGTGGAGATTCATCCTTGAGTTCTCTTCCCTCCCTGATACAGTGTGAACACCAGCACAGACATGCACACGTTTGCTACACTGTGCACATGGTGTCAGTCACTATCTGCGAATTAGCTAACAAAATGTTTCTGTCAGTACTTGCACTCCAGATCTCAGGGTGGTCATTTTAAGCATGTGTTGTTTCTTCAGTTTTCACTAACCTAGTAATTACATAACATCTCCTCATGATCATATCTCCTGTCCAAACTGCCCTTCACTCTTCCTTGCCGAGCTGGGTATAGAATCTGGAAATGGGGGCAGGAACTTCCAGGGCTTGGTAGGAATCAGCTGCCATGGGCAGCATCAGTTATGATTTGGAGGAAGTAGAGGAACCAGAGAAGGGAGGGAGAACAGCAGCTCTTCTTGTGTAGGTTACTCGTAAGTCAGGAATTCCTAATAATGGTACACATCTGTTTAGAAAAATTCTATCTTCATAGGTTATGAAATCATAATTGTGACTTAATTGCAAAGCAACATGTGTAAGCGCTAAACCAAGGGCTGAGTATTTTGTTGACCACTTACTTACTTGTAAACATCTAAGGCAGCTTAATCCTGACTGTATCAGCATACTTCGATGTTTTCCATCATCTCTTCCTTTGTAGAAGTCTCTCCAAGCCCATAGCTGTGCAGTACAAAGAAAAAGAAGATCGTTACGTGGACACATACAAGGTAGGTTTAGTTTTTCCTCATGTATTTTGATAAGTAAAAACTGGATTTTTGTTTTACAGACTGGTTTACCTAATTTTAAATGTATAGTATTGATTTTTCTGTTTCCCACTTCCTTGTGCTTTGATTGACAGACAACTGGAAATCATCATGTGATTTTAAATATTATTCTCTGTCTTAATTCTCTGAAAGCACTTTGCCCAGAAAAAAAAATACACTTACTGTTACATAAATTGGAAGCTCATAATCCGTTGTAATGTTCAAATATATAAATAATTATATTCCTTATAAAAATCACAAAGATTTCCAGGGACCTGCTATTTGTATCCCCTAGTGTTATATATAATAATATCAATATATTTATACTGTACCATAATCCCTTATTATTCATCTCAGCAAATTGTGCACAGGTTTATTAACAAAAAATACTGGATTGTAAAGTTTAAAAATAGAAATTAATTACCCATTTCTGTGAAATTAATATTAATGGAATCCTGCTGGAGATTTTTAAAAACCCATTAATCGTATGTTACATTCTTCACAACAGTGTCAAGATAGGAGCAGCTGAAGAAGTTTTCTCATATTCACCACGTTATCTTATGTCAAAGTTCCAGAAAGGTCCATCCAAGCATTTTATAACTGTCAATGCTTGATTCTTCTGCAGCTAAAAATGCAGCAGTGCTATGGGAATCAAAGAGAAGTGACTCCAGAAAATTCACTGTCACCTGACTTTGTTATTAGAGACAGAAGCTACAGGAGATGAGAATAGTGACAGATATTAAAAATTTGGTTGAGCTTCTTACTTTATGATGGGAAGACAGGACTAGTTGAAAAATCACCACAGTCTTCGTTATTTCTGTGTAACTCCACTGCAAAACAGCTATAACATGTTATATTAAAGAATTCCAATAATATGATACAGGTTTTACATTTCTATTGCAGTTCCTCTGCTAGAGAAGCATTTCTCTAAAGAATGTAGCATTACAGCTTGAAACCCTCTTAAGACGCAGGCATCTCTAGTGAGAGTGGCAGCTCTTATTTATTGAGCCCTTGATCAGTTGAGATATATTAGATATATATTATCTAAACTGATATTATTATCAGTTTAGATTTATGTATTAGTTGGGAGCCAGGGGGCTGGGAGGTGGGGTACAGAACAGGTGGGTTCTCTATGAGCAAATGAGAGGGTAAACGTGCACACGGTGCATGGTTAGGCCTTAGTGGGGCACCAGAACCCCGGACACTCAGGAGGGCCGAGGGCAAGCCATGGAGAATGGCATCTAACGGGCAGCAGAGAAGGATGGGAAAGAAGACAAGTGAGGCGGCTCCAGCTCTGCCTGGAGCTCACTGTCACGAGTTCTGGTCCCTGTGTCCTTCAGTACCTGGAGGAGGAGTACCGCAAAGGAGCCCGGGAAGACGACCCGATGCCGCCGGTGCAGCCCTACCACTACGGTTCCCACTACTCCAACAGCGGCACCGTGCTCCACTTCCTGGTCAGGATGCCTCCGTTCACAAAGATGTTTTTAGCCTATCAAGGTAAGGGTTGTTTCATAACTACCTCAAAGGTCAGATTGGTCATCGGGGATAAAACACTTGACTGACATCCTGAGAACATACTGAAACTAATCAAACCATAGGAAAAAGAATTGTATATATTCCCGCAACAAAATTCTCTTCAAGAAACCAGCAGTGGTACTAGGAGGACGCGGAATTTGCGTATCCGCACAACTAGGGCACCTACCAGGCCCCAGTGGGGGACTGCGGACACCTAAGGGGACAGGAGGAACCCCCAGCGACCGGGTAGGACGTGGGGTGCAGGGGGAGTGCAGGGGGAGGAGAAGTGGAGGCGGGACGGGACTGGCGCCCCTGAGGGGAAGGGATCCGAGGCCTGAAGGGGGAAATTGGGGAACCACTGGAAGGGCAGAGAATCAAAAGGGAGCGTGGCCAGGTTTCCCCCGCCCACTTGGACCCCCAGGAACCTACTGAGATCTCAGGCCTGATCCTCTGCCCAGTGAGGCCCCCTCCAGCCGCGCGGGTCCTGAGGGAGTGGGAGGGAGGGAAGGGGGAGCAAAAGTAAAGGCTGGATCTCCGGGACCGGCACCCCTGAGGGGCGGCTGGGGGAGGGGAGGAGTGCCTACACCCAGCGGGACCCACCCACGCTTAGGGGTCCGGAGGCGACGGGGGAGGCCCTGGGGGAGATGGTGGGGGAGGGGCACGAAGGAACAGAGGGGAACGGGGCCAGCGCTTTCTCTGTCCACTCAGGCACCAGGGGAGCCTGTTGGGCTCCAGGGCCTAATCCTCTGCCCTCAGAGCCTCCCTCCTGCTGGGCAGAGCCCAAGCCTCGCCCCTGCCCCCCACCCGGGGCCCCACCTCTGCACTCGGAAACCCCCTCCAACGTGCTGGGCCTAAACCCCACCCACACACCCTCAGGCAGGGCCTTACCTCCAAACCCCGGAACTCCACACTCCAGAGATCCTTCTTTCCACGTGCTGCCTCTCCCCTTGTGCAGGTCCTAAGCAGAGGCCCCGCCCCACACTTGAACGTCACCCCACCTAGGCCCCGCCCCACAATGAAACATCACCCTCCACCCGCCTAGGTCCTGCGCCACACTAAACCCTGCCTTTGCCTAAGTTCCACCCCTCTCCTAAACCCCACCCCTATAGCCAACAGTTTTTTTTTTTTTCCCTCTTTTAGATTGGGGTTCTGTTTTGTTGATTCATTGTTGTTGATTCTTTTATATTTTTATTTTTCCTAAACCTTTTATTTTTCTAATTTTATTTTATTCTTTATACTTTGTTATCATTCTCTCCTTTTAGCTTATTCCCACCCCCCCCCCTTTTTTTTTTCTTTTTCCTGTTGTGGTTTTATTTTGCCTTGTTGCAGTTGTTTCAATTATAGTTTTATTTTTCCTGATATATTTTTTATCTTTCTAATTTTATTTTGTATTTTATTCTTTGATATTGTACTGCTCTTTTTTTTCTTTCTTTCTTTCTTTTTTTTTTTTTTTTCACCGTGCCACAAAGCTTGCAGGATCTTGGTTCCCAGGCCGGAGGTCAGGCCCGAGCTCCTGTGGTAGCCACAGGACTAACAGAGAACCTCAGACCCCAGGGAATATTAATCAGTGAGGCCTCCCAGAGGTCCTCATCTCATCACCAAGACACAGCTCTATCCAACGGCCTGCAAACTCCAGTGCTGGACGTCTCAGGCCAAACAACCAGTAAGACAGGAATACAGCACCACCCATCAAAAAAAAAAAGAAAAAGAAAAAGAAATAAATGACAAATAAATATGTTACAGACAAAGGAGCAAGGTAAAAACCTACAAGACCAAATAAATGAGGACAAAATAGGCAACCTACCTGAAAAAGAATTCAGAGTAATGGTAGTAAAGATGATCCAAAATCTCAGAAACAGAATAGAGGAAATACAAGAAACATTTAACAAGGATGTAGAAGAACTAAAGGGCAAACAAATGGTGATGAACAACACAATTACTGAAATTAAAAATAACTCTACAAGGAATCAATAGCAGAATAACTGAGGCAGAAGAACAGATAAGTGAGCTGGAAGATAAAATGGTGGAAATAACTGCCAGGGAGCAGAATAAAGAAAAAAGAATGGAAAGAATTGAGGACAGTCTCAGAGACCTCTGGGACAACATTAAATGCACCAACATTCGAATTATAGGGGTCCCAGAAGAAGAAGAGAAAAAGAAAGGGTCTGAGAAAATACTTGAAGAGATTATAGTCAAAAACTTCCCTAACATGGGAAAGGAAATAGTCAAGTCCAGGAAGCACAGAGAGTACCGTACAGGATAAACCCAAAGAGAAACACACCGAGACATGTATTAATCAAACTATCAAAAATTAAATACAAAGAAAAAATATTAAAAGCAGCAAGGGAAAAGCAACAAATAACATACAAACAAGGGAATCCCCATAAGGTTAACAGCTGATCTTTCAGCAGAAACTCTGCAAGCCAGAAGGGAGTGGCAGGACATATTTAAAGTTATGAAAGGGAAAAACCTACAACCAAGATTAGTCTACCCGGCAAGGATCTCATTCAGATTCGATGGAGAAATTAAAACCTTTACAGACAACAAAAGTTAAGAGAATTCAGCACCACCAAACCAGCTTTACAACAAATGCTAAAGGGACTTATCTAGGCAGGAAACACAAGAGAAGGAAAAGACCTACAAAAACAAACCCAAAACAATTACGAAAATGGAGCATACATATCAATAACTACCTTAAATGTAAATGGATTAAATGCTCCAACCAAAAGACATATGCTATTATTCAACATAGTTTTGGAAGTTTTAGCCACAGCAATCAGAGAAGAAAAAGAAATAAAAGGAATCCAAATTGGAAAAGAAGAGGTAAAACTGTCACTATTTGCAGATGACATGATACTATACATAGAGAATCCTAAAGATGCTTCCAGAAAACTACTAGAGCTAATCAATGAATTTAGTAAAGTAGCAGGATACAAAATTAATGCACAGAAATGTCTTCCATTCCTATACACTAATGATGACAAATCTGAAAGAGAAATTAAGGAAACACTCCCACTTACCATTGCAACAAAAAGAGTAAAATACCTGGGAAGAAACCTACCACAGGAGCACCTCAATACATAAGGCAAATGCTAACAGCCATAAAAGGGGAAATCGACAGTAACACAATCATAGTAGGGGACTTTAACACCCTGCTTTCACCAATGGACAGAGCATCCAAAATGAAAATAAATAAGGAAACACAAGCTTTAAATGACATATTAAACAAGAATGACTTAATTGATATTTATAGGACATTCCATCCAAAAACAACAGAATACACTTTCTTCTCAAGTGCTCACGGAACATTCTCCAGGATAGACCATATCTTGGGTCACAAATCAAGCCTTGGTAAATTTCAGACAATTGAAATTATATCAAGTATCTTTTCCTACCACAACGCTATGAGACTAGATATCAATTACAGGAAAAAAACTGTAAAAAATACAAACACATGGAGACTAAACAATATGCTACTAAATAACCAAGAGATCGCTGAAGAAATCAAAAAAATACCTAGAAGCAAATGACAATGAAAACACGACGACCCAAAACCTCTGGGATGCAGTAAAAGCAGTTCTAAGAGGGAAGGTTATAGTAATACAATACTACCTCAAGAAACAAGAAAAATCTCAAGTAAACAACCTAACCTTACATCTAAAGCAATTAGAGAAAGAATAACAAAAAAAACCCCAAAGTTAGCAGAAAGAAAGAAATCAAAGATCAGATCAGAAATAAATGAAAAAGAACTGAAGGAAACAATAGCAAAGTTCAACAAAACTAAAAGCTGGTTCTTTGAGAAGATAAACAAAATTGATAACCATTAGCCAGACTCATCAAGAAAAAAAGGGAGAAGACTCAAACCAAATTAGAAATGAAAAAGGAGAAGTAACAACTGACACTGCGGAAGTACAAAGGAATCATGAGAGATTACTACCAGCAACTCTATGCCAATAAAATGGACAACCTGGAAGAAATGGACAAATTCTTAGAAAAGGACAACCTTCCAAGACTGAACCAGGAAGAAATAGAAAATATAAACAGACCAATCACAAGCACTGAAATTGAAACTGATTAAAAATCTTCCAACAAACAAAAGCCCAGGACCAGATGGCTTCACAGGCGAATTCTATCAAACATTTAGAGAAGAGCTAACACCTGTCATTCTCAAACTCTTCCAAAATATAGCAGAGGGAGGAACACTCCCCAACTCATTCTACGAGGCCACCATCACCCTGATACCAAAACCAGACAAAGATGTCACAAAGAAAGAAAACTACAGGCCAATATCACTGATGAACATAGATGCAAAAATCCTCAACAAAATACTAGCAAACAGAATCCAACAGCACATTAAAAGGATCATACACCATGATCAAGTGGGGTTTATCCCAGGAATGCAAGGATTCTTCAGTATATGCAAATCAATCAATGTGATACACCGTATTAACAAATTGAAGGATAAAAACCATATCATCATCTCAATAGATGCAGAAAAAGCTTTTGAGAAAATTCAACACCCATTTATGATAAAAACTCTTCAGAAAGTAGACATAGAGGGAACCTACCTCAACATAATAAAGGCCATATATGACAAACCCACAGCCAACATCATTCTCAATGGGGAAAGACTGAAATCATTTCTTCTAAAATCAGGAACAAGAAAAGGTTGCCCTCTCTCACCGCTATTATTCAACATAGTTTTGGAAGTTTTAGCCACAGCAATCAGAGAAGAAAAAGAAATAAAAGGAATCCAAATTGGAAAAGAAGAGGTAAAACTGTCACTGTTTGCAGATGACATGATACTATACATAGAGAATCCTAAAGATGCTACCAGAAAACTACTAGAGCTAATCAATGAATTTAGTAAAGTAGCAGGATACAAAATTAATGCACAGAAATCTCTTGCATTCCTATTCACTAATGATGAAAAGTCTGAAAGAGGAATTAAGGAAACACTCCCATTTACCATTGCAACAAAAAGAATAAAATACCGAGGAATAAACCTACCTAAGGAGGCAAAAGACCTGTATGAAGAAAACTATAAGACACTGATGAAAGAAATTAAAGATGATACAAACAGATGCAGAGAAATTCTTGGATTGGAAGAATCAACATTGTGAAAATGACTGTACTACCCAAAGCAATCTACAGATTCAGTGCAATCCCTATCAAACTACCAATAGCATTTTTCACAGAACTACAACAAAAAAACTGCACAATTTGTAAGGAGACACAACAGACCCCGAACAGCCAAAGCAGTCTTGAGAAAGAAAAACGGAGCTGGAGGAATCAGGCTCCCGGACTTCAGACTATACTACAAAGCTACAGTAATCAAGACAGTATGGTACTGCACAAAAACAGAAATATAGATCAGTGGAACAGGATAGAAAGCCCAGAGATAAACCCACGCACATATGGTCACCTTATCTTTGATAAAGGAGGCAAGAGTATACAATGGAGAAAAGACAGCCTCTTCAATAAGTGGTGCTGGGAAAACTGGACAGCTACATGTAAAAGAATGAAATTAGAACACTCCCTGACACCATACACAAAAATAAACTCAAAATGGATTAAAGACCTAAATGTAAGGCCAGACACTATCAAACTCTTAGAGGAAAACATAGGCAGAACACTCTATGACATAAATCACAGCAAGATCCTTTTCGACCCACCTCCTAGAGAAATAGAAATAAAAACAAAAATAAACAAATGGGACCTAATGAAACTTAGAAGCTTTTGCACAGCAAAGGAAACCATAAACAAGATGAAAAGACAACCCTCAGAATGGGAGAAAATATTTGCAAATTAAGCAACGGACAAAGGATTAATCTCCAAAATTTACAAGCAGCTCATGCAGCTCAATATCAAAAAAACAAACAACCCAATCCAAAAATGGACAGAAGACCTAAACAGACATTTCTCCAAAGAAGATATACAGATTGCCAACAAACACATGAGAGGATGCTCAACATCACTAATCATTAGAGAAATGCAAATCAAAACCACAATGAGGTATCACCTCACACCAGTCAGAATAGCCATCATCAAAAAATCTGCAAACAATAAATGCTGGAGAGGGTGTGGAGAAAAGGGAACCCTCTTGCTCTGTTGGTGGGAATGTAAATTGACACAGCCACTATGGAGAACAGTATAGAGGTTCCTTAAGAAACTAAAAATAGAGCTACCATATGACCCAGCAATCCCACTACTGCGCATATACCCTGAGAAAACCATAATTCAGAAAGAGTCATGTACCACCATGTTCATTGCAGCACTATTTACAATAGCCAGGACATGGAAGCAACCTAAGTGTCCATTGACAGGTGAATGGATAAAGAAGATGTGGCACATATATACAATGGAATATTACTCAGCCATAAAAAGAAACGAAATCGAGTTATTCGTAGTGAGGTGGATGGACCTAGAGTCTGTCATACAGAGTGAAGGAAGTCAGAAAAAGAAAAACAAATACCGTATGCTAACACATATATATGGAATCTGAAAAAAAAAAAAGGTTCTGAAGCATCTAGGGGCAGGACAGGAATAAAGACACAGACGTAAAGAATGGACTTGAGGACACGGGGAGGGGGAAGGGTAAGCCAGAATGAAGTGAGAGAGTAATATTGACATATATACATACACTACCAAATGTAAAATAGCTAGCTAGTGGGAAGCGGCTGCATCGCACAGGGAGATCAGCTCGGTGCTCTGCAACCACCTAGAGGGGTGGGATAAGGAGGGTGGGAGGGAGATGCAAGAGGGGGAGGGGATATGGGGATATACGTATGCATATAGCTGATCCACTTTGTTATACAGCAGAAACTAACACAACATTGTAAAGCAATTATACTCCAATAATGATGTCAGAAAAAAAAAAAGAAACCAGCAGTAAGCCACATGATCTTGCTAATGTCTTACATTTTAGCTTCACATTGAACATGTCTAAGTTTATAAAAGTGCAATTCACTTTTTAAAAATTAATGTCATTCACATAGCGTAAAATTTACCCTTTTTACCCTTTTAAAGTGTATGCAATTCACTTTTTTAAAATGTTCAACTTAATAATTATTTGAGATCACCTAAGTTATCTTTGGCCCCTAAAGGGGAATATGTTATTGTCAGTTGTTCTGACAACTGAGTGAGTTGTAAGTGGTTATAGGAGAGCCACACTGCCACCTTCACCATAGTAACTGTCTAGTTAATCTTCTACCTCGGCATTTTCAGTGGCAGCCCTCAGGCCTGAGGATGACCTAGATAGAGACGAAGTTACTGCTTTGCGTGCAAACAGGGACACACTCACGTATCAGTTTCCAGTGAGAACCGTGGTACTAGTCCTGTAGTTGTTCCTCCTGGTGCCCAGAATCATTTATGGAATCATTATCCGTTCATTTACTCAACCCTTCTTGAACTTCTGTATATATTTATACTCATATGCAACCTCTTGGAGGAATGAATTTTATAGACTGTAGACTACTTGGTCTATAAAAGGGGCTTTCTTATATTTGTCCCTCTGTCTGTACACAAAACAAACATTCTGTATGACAGCTGTTCAAATATTTGAACATTACTGCCCTGTCCCCCTTCTCCTCTCACTCTTGTTTATTCCCAGGCTAATTATCCTTAGTTAATTTGACATCCAGTTGAGAGCCTCCTATATGCAAGGCCTTATCCCAGCTGCTGCAAGGAATACAAAAATAAGACAGTTCTGTACTTAGTAAAGCGTTTAAAAACTCATATTTAAGCCGTGTTTGCTCTGGTTTCCATACCTGTCACTGCTCTGCTCATCTTTCTGGACATGTTCTGATTTGTGAATGCTCTTATTAAAAAGTGGCAGTCAGAATAAAAAAGAATATTTCAGATGTGGTTTGGGATGACTGCAGTGTATAACACAACTGTTACTGCCCTCTGTTTCTTTTCATGTAGCCCAAGGATATAGTAATATAAAACTCCCAATCAGCTATTATGCTAGGTTTTCCTCACTGTGTATTTAAGAATGATTAAAAAAAAAAAAAAAAGACAACAGGGACAACCTAAGTCCCCATTCAGTTTCTTCTGATTAATTTTAATTTAAATGATGTGTGATGGCTTTTTAATTTGTTTCTAGACTTCTCATTTAGTCCAGGGTTTCTCACCTTGGCATTGTAGTCATTTTGAGCTACATAATTCTTTGTTATGGCGACTGTCCTGTGCATTGTAGGACATTTAGCAGTATCCCTGGCCCCTACTTACTAGATGCTAGTGGCATCCCCTCCCACCCAGCCGTGAGAACCAAAAATGTCTCTAGGCATTGCCAAGTGTCCCCCGGGGGACAAAAGTGCTAGGTTAACAACTACCAGTTGAGTTCATACATGTTCTAAATTATAGGAAATGTAGTATTACTTTTTTTTTTTATTAAGAAACTGCAGAGAATTTAAAAATCCAAACAGAAACCTCAGTGTGCTTCTCCTGTTCCACAGTTCTGTAGTCTCTACTCTAGATGCTGTGATTCCATCATAGCCTCACAGAACTGCCTTTAATTTTTCTGGATTCCACTTAGATTAATAACTTTTTCCCCTGCGTGAGTTAGTAAATATTTCTTTAAGTGGCCCTCCCTCCTTTCTGAGAAAAAAAGAAATATTTATAAACCTAATTTCTCCCCAGATTTTATTTAGTGCCCAGCCAATGCTGACTCAACAGAACAGATGAGAAAGTAGTAACAGAAAATGTTGCTCGGCAAAGCAGGTCAGGCTTGGGGAAGATTTAGCATATTTTTAAAAAATCGTGCCTTGCTTGATGCTGAAATTCGTCTCTAACAGTCTCCAGATAGAAAGATGTGTTCAAATTTCAGCAAGTTGAGAGGAGTTTTGGATGGTACAGTATGGTTCCAAAGAAACATCCACGCTGCTGCTGTTTTCACGGGCTGGTCTTTAGCTATCATTTCATATTCTAGGATAGAAAGTCTGATAGCTGTTGACAGAAAAGACAGGGTCAAAGCTCATTTCTTGATTATTAGTAGTGTTCACCAGAAAAACTTAACAAAGGAGGAAGTATTCTTAGTTTTATTTTCATTCATAGGAAATTTTACTTAATTTTTTAGGTTAGAGTTAGAACATCTAAAAAGCAATGCCCCTCCCCCCCCAAAAAAAAGAAAAGAGAGAAGAAAAGAGGTAAAGAAATAACCTTGCTTCTTGATGGGGGAAAAAACTTATTTTACCTATTTGAACTTTAATTTTCCTTCCTTATTCTTTCAGTCAATAAATAAATGATTATCCAATTCCTGGAATGTGCTCGGTATGGTTGATATCCCAGGTCTCTGCTTTTATGGAACTTTCATTCTACTTGGGCAGACAGTAATCAATTAAATAAGTGATGTACATTTATCTAGTTATATGTACTATGAACGCATAATACCGATTAAAAATAACATAATGCAGTCGCAAATTGTGTAGAGAAATATTTATTTTCAAGAACACGAATGATCTCTTTTAAACTGTGGACAAAGTCAACATCATTTTAATCTTTTTGAAGTAGTAAAAGTGAATTAATTGTAACAAGTTTCAAATGGAATCAAGTCTTTGTGTCTTAAGTGTGTTATCTGTATTTCTTTTCAGATCAGAGTTTTGACATCCCAGACAGAACTTTTCATTCTACGAACACAACCTGGCGTCTCTCCTCTTTTGAGTCCATGACTGACGTGAAAGAACTTATCCCAGAGTTTTTCTATCTTCCAGAATTCTTAGTTAACCGTGAAGGTATAACAGTAAATCGTTTCTAATTTAAATTTCTGAGTGTTTGTACTTACTTTATAATTTTCCAAAAATAAAAATACCTTTTGTAAGCCCTAAAATTTGAGTCCCCAAATAAGAGAAATACCTTTACTTATTAAGTATATAATGTTATTTCCAAGTGAGCTTGAGGATGTTAAATATTTTATAGGACTAGGTATATCTGAAAAACTGTAACTTTTAACTATTAAAAGTATTTGTAAACGTGTATTTTAATTCTGTTACAGAACTTGCTTTATTATTTTCTCTGATTACAAAAGTTATAATATGCTGATTATAAAAAAATTCATGAATTTATAAAGAACAATGTAAATTAACCAAAATCTCAATGATTTAATGAGGAATGACCAAGTTAGAAATAAAACACTCTAACTAGAGTTATCTAATAATGAAAAGGAATACTAGAAGATAAAATCAGATTTTCTGTGATGCCAGTGACCAACAATCTTGGTAATCTTACCTGTTCTTTAATGTAAGATCAGTTCATCCTTTACAGGGTATCTTTGGGTCATTTTCCTACATTACTTAATTTCATATTTTTATGTGACCTTTAGGAAGTACATGAAATTGAGAATTATATCTTTAGAGAGGTTAATTAATGTTGGACAAATTACTTCAGAATTGTTTCCTATATTAACTGGCCTCTCTGGAGTTATTTAGAGAATCCGTTATTTAGATAATTCTGTGCTGCTAATTACCTGGAGCAAGCTTCATAGTGTTGCCCAAGTGGGAAATGCCTCAGTGAAATATCAGCACCTGCAGCTGGGGGTACCTGCCTTGTGGCTTTCAATCAGGGACTCATTTCTCTGTCCAAAAACCACGTTCCTCTGTGGTTTCTTATATGTATGTTCCTGTTATCTATGGCTGCATAACGAATAACCCCAATACTTAGTGACTCAGAACAACTTTCAATGTATTATCCATCACAGCTTTTGCAGGTCAGAAAGTCAGGGACAGCTCAGCCAAGTGGTTTTTGTGGTTTTGGCTCAGGGTCTCTTGTGCATTTGACTGGCTGGCGCTGGAACATCCAGGGGAGCAGAGCAGCGTGGGGCTGGTGGGCATCTCTCTCTTCAGGTAGTGTCCATGGTTTTCCACGTGGTTTCTCCACGTGGACTAGTGTGGACTTCCTCACAGCATGGCGGCCTCGGACACCCTACTTGGCAACTCAGGGTTCCAAAGGCAAGTGTCCCTAGAGAGATGAGCAGAAGCTGCATGGCCTTTTCCAGCCTAGCCTTGGAAGTCACACGGTGGCACTTACACTGCATTCTGCTTGTGAGGTAGTCACAAGTGCCTGCCCACATTCAAAAGGAAGGAGCATAGACTTTGCCATTTGATAGGGGAACAGCAAGATTCTAGAAAAGCATGCACAACAGCAAGTGTTGTTATAGCCATTTTTGGAAACGATAACTTGCTATAGCATACATCCTGCTATTTCCTATGGGCATTCCTGTAGGCCTCTCATTGTACCTCCAGGCATCTGCTCTGGGTGAACAGTGTCTACCTCTCTGATGTGTCCCCAGAGCCTCTCTGATGTGTCCCCAGAGCACCAAAAAGTTGGGAATGATTTGAATTCACAGAGACCCCCTGCGGCTCAACCCCTCCTAGCTCAGCCCTGAGATGCCTCATCACCATTGTTCAACCAGTAAATCTCTGCTGCTTCCCCTGAAGCCGCCACATAGAGTATGGAGGCGATCAGCCAGTACATCCTAACGCTGTCACCCTGCAGCTGTCTGTCGGATGACTGCTGGGATTTTTGAGGTGACCCTCACCCCCACCCCGTATTAATTTTATATAAGCCCTTAGTTTATATTTTATTTCATATCATTTCAGAGTACTTCCAAAATTAGTGAAGATCCTTCTATCTGTTTTCACAAGATCAAGAAGTAGGCAGACAGCAACTTAATTTTACATGGAGCATAATTAGCTTTTAAGAGGTCTTTTTAAATTTGGATTCTGCTATGGTGTTCGGATTTTCTGTCCATAAAAAAAAAAAAAGGTAGCACAAAAAAAATTTCTGTTCAAAGGTAACATTTCCTTTAGGACAATTTTTTTAAAGAAACACTTCTGAGATTTTTGTTTACACTAGCAGACTAATGAGGCAATTAGATAACACCTTATTTACATCACAGAAGAACCCTCTTACTCAGTGTGTTAGTATAATTTTGTTGTCCATAAGAATGCTTAGTGGAAATAAAATCAGAACAGACCTATAGATTTACCATAAAATTAATAGACTAAGACAGTTCATTCTAGGAATGTGTATACTTTGTATTTGTTGAGTTTTTAAACTACAGAGTGCTAATACTTACTACATATGAGTAGTCTTGAATTTATTATATGTTAACACCAATCATTCTGAAATGCTTATACAAAAGCCTTCACTTTATTTTAATCAGGTTTACAATTTAGATATTTTCTCACTCGATGCATTTGAAGATTTGATAACTGGAACATTGGAATTAGTGGGCAATGATTTTCTGCTTGTTTTTCAATATGATATAAAGTGGTGGAAGGGTAAAGTTGAAAGATCTCGGATTCAGTTAGGATAGATAGCGTTAATCCATGTAGCTCTGTGAGGGGTAAGTCAGCAGGTGAGCAACGGTGTTACTATCCCCTCGCTGCTCCTTCTCCAGGTTATAGCACACAGTAGCTGTTTCTGTGAACTCGTACGATCTGCTCAGTGGGCCAAAGGAAGCATGCTCTGGGGGAGATAAACATTGACATTAATCTTCTCTTTTAGGTTTCGATTTTGGTGTACGCCAGAATGGTGAACGGGTTAATCACGTCAACCTCCCGCCTTGGGCACGTAACGATCCTCGTCTTTTTATCCTCATCCATAGACAGGCTCTAGAGTCTGACTACGTGTCCCAGAACATCTGTCAGTGGATCGACTTGGTATTCGGGTATAAACAAAAAGGAAAGGCCTCTGTCCAAGCCATCAATGTTTTTCATCCTGCTGTAAGTGACTCTTTTAAAACTCTGCATTTATATAAGGTAGAAGGTTAGACTTTCTTTACAATACCCAAGTTATCAAAGAGAATTGACAAAGACACTAAACTTGCCCAAGATTTTTCAGGTTTTATATTTCACCTCTTTAAGAATAACTAAGATACTATCTATCAGGGGTTCCCCAAGACCATCCCCAGGTTGGATGAGGACTTAACAACTCAGCATATAGCTGTAATTACAGCTAAGGTTTATTACAGTGAAGGGTACAAAGCAAAATCAGCAAAAGGAAAAGATGCACCGGGCAAAGCTGGAGGAAACCAGGCACAAGCTTCCAAGAGACTTCTCCCAGTGAATCACAAGGAACTCACTCACTTCCTCCAGAAACAAATTGTGACAGCACGTGTGATGTTGTCTACCAGGGAAGCTCATGAGGGATGCAGTGCCAGCGTTTTTATTAAGGACTGGTCATGTAGGCACCCTCTTTCTCACAAGTCCTGAAATTCCAGGCGTCCAGAAGGAAACAGGTATTCAGTATACACCACACTGTTTGTATAGTTTGGGTGCAGTGAGCCACTCTTACCAGGTAGAGAAGGTGGGAACTCTCTTGAAATCCATGTTCCCAGACACCAGCCAAGGACCACATTGGCAGGCACGCCATCCCAAGGAGAGCAGTTCAGGCCTGCCGTGTAACTCTTTTCTGCATACTGTCCTGTATATCAATACATGTTCTATTTTTTAAATGGCCTCATTTTTCCTTATTGCACGAGCAATATTTGTGCCTTGTTAGAAAAATGTATAAGATACAGACCGCAAAAGGAAGAAATTTTAAAATCAACTTTGATATCATCATCCAAAGATAAATATCAAACCACCTTCTAGACTTTTATCTATACATATGTATCACTCCATTTATATAATATTAATACTACTTATTCCAAAGTATGGCTATCCAATAATTTATTTAACCAGTCCCCTATTGTTGGATATTTAGTTAGTATGCATTTGCTATTAAAATTAATATTCCTCAGATTATTTCTTTATGTACCCCTTTACTTCTTCAAGGTAAATTCCTAGAAGCAGAATTGTTACACTTTAACATATATTTTTTAATGTTGTTAGATAGTCTACCTTTTTAAAAAAAATATCTATCTATTCAGGAAACATTTATTTTGCTAGGCTCTGGGGATACGAAGGTGAATAAGATTCACGTAGGGAGGGAACATATATGAATGGCCAGGAAGCAAATGATAAAGGTGCTGGCATCTTTAGTCATCAGGGAAACGCAAATTAAAGCCACGATGAGTTACCACTTTATATCCCTGAGAAGGACTGAAAGTAAAAAGACTAACAATTCCAGGTATTGGGTAGGTGGAATACTACTCAACAGTGAAGAGGAATGGATTTCAGATGTATGTGACAGCATGGGTGAATCTCCAGAACATTTTATGCTGAATGAGAGACGCCCCTCATAAGAGCACGCTCTGTATGATCCACTCCGTTCACATGAAACTCAAGAGCAAGGAAGACTAATGTCTTAGGGGTAGGAGTCATGGGGACTTTATCTTAAAGACGGTTCTTTATTTCTTTAAGATACTTTCCAACCTAATTGCCCCTGGGGAGCAGAGTAGTGACTGCCACAGGCGCACCCGGGAACTTTCTGGGGTGATGGAATTGCTCTATACCTTGAGTTGCGTGATGGTTGCATGGGATGGTACTATAAAAATCTGTATCGTTTTATTGTACGTAAAATATACCTCTATAAAAATGTATGTAAAATTTTTATAAGTTTTAAAGACTGAGGTGTAATTTTTACACTTTGTTCATATTTTATGTAAAATGTAACTTTAAAAGCAATTAAGAACTTGGACATTAACCTCAATATACTCTGTGCCTATAATACTGGCACAAATTTTCAGTTTTTCTCATTTAAAATTCACATTAAAAGTATCTGCATGCTGAAATATACCATTTAATTCTCATCTTACTAGAATTTTTTTCATTAATTCTTTGAGACTTTAGAGCTTTAAAAAGGATAGAGTTTATACCATTGTTCTAGAAATTTTAAATACAATTTATTTATTTATTTTGCCGTGCCACGCGGCATGTGGGATCTTAGTTCCCTGACCAGGGATCTAACCCATGTGCCCTGCAGTAGAAGCGTGGAGTCTTAACCACTGGACCACCAGGGAAGTCCTGTTCTAGAAATTTAGTAATTCATAGGACAAAACCAAGTGTCACAATTAAGCACACAGTCTCTAAATCCACAATTGAGTTCAAATCCTCACTCCGTGACTCTGCCACTTACTTTGTGACCTGCAGTGTGACCTTAACTTCTCTGTACCTTAATGTACAAATTTGTAAAATGTGAACAATAATACCAGCCTCATAAATAAGAAAATGCATGCAGGGTAATGTCTGCCATCCAGTTAAGTGCAAATAAATGTTAACTTTTTAAAAAGGAATGTAGGGGCTTCCCTGGTGGTGCTGTGGTTAAGAATCCGCCTGCCATTGCAGGGGACACGGGTTCGAGCCCTGGCCCGGGAAGATCCCACATGCCGTGGAGCAGCTAAGCCCGTGCACCACAACTACTGAGCCTGTGCTCTAGAGCCCGCGAGCCACAACTACTGAGCCCATGTGCCACAACTACTGAAGCCCGTGCGTTTAGAGCCCGTGCTCCGCAACAAGAGAAGCCACCGCAATGAGAAGCCCGCGCACTGCAACAAAGAGTAGCCCCCGCTCGCCACAACTAGAGAAAGCCCGTGCGCAGCAACGAAGACCCAGTGCAGCCAAAAATAAATTAATTCATTCATTAATTTAAAAAAACAGAAAAAATATTTTAAAAGGAATGTAAAAATGCCTTTTGATCTTAATTCGTCATTCACCAATATATGGGGTTCACTAGAAACTGATACCACAGAATGTAAAGAAGTACTAATTTAAAGTAAATTTTAAGAGTCCTGGATATCGGATTATTCCATTCTTCATTTGAATTTTCGACTATATTAAATCCAGCAACCATTAGGAATGACCTGCTTAGATAAGCGTTTATAACAGGTGTTTGAGCCCTTGTGGTCGTGCGAGGGTGGTGGCGAGGGGAGTGGATGTTGAAGATTAACTTCTGAAGAATCTTTGAAACTTTTTTTTGGTATTTATAGAGATGTTCTGTGCAGATATAAAAATGAAATTTGCTGACTGATTCAGTGCTAAAAGCTAAATTACACAAGCAAGATGCACAAGCATGACAGATCTATACCCAGCTACTGACTGCTAGCTTTAAAAATAATAAAGTGCACACCACTCTCCATCTGACTCTAACACTCAGAAGAAAAGTGCAACAACACCCTTCACGTTAAAAAGCTTGCAATTTTCACCGCTGCTCTTTCAGATCCACTTACAGTTCTCATTAGAACCTAAATAATGGTCTCTTAAGCTACCTACCAACATTCTATCGCAATTTCATTTTTATATACCTTTTCCTATGTATCACTTTGGGCACATGACTTTTTCAATAATTTAGTATTACACATGAAGTCTTTATATATATATATATATATATATGTGTATATATATATATATGTATATATATGTATATATATATATGTATGAACACTAGGTGGGAAAGAAAAGGACAGTGACAAATCCCGAATTTTTACTCCTTGTCTAGACTGATTATTGCCCTAACCCCCTTTCTCTCTAGCTTCATGTCCTAAGAAAGGTGACAGCATGAAGGACACCAGTCGCGTGGAACATTAAGCGTGCCAACCTCTCTGCAGTGTTTTGGTTGAAGATGGAATACCTTGGCTTTGTTTCTCATCCAGCCTTCTGCCCCGTGCCGGGGAGGTGAAGCTGTCCTGCTTCCTGCATTGACAGCTTTGCCTGGTTGGCTGAGGGAGGCTGGAAGGATATACATCACATTACAGCCTTCTCACTGCCAGGTTCTAGTCAGGTTCAGCAATATATGTGGAAACCTGCAAAGCAAACACACAGAGAGGGAATCAGAATTCAATTAATCCTCTCCAAGGATAAATAAAGCATGGATGAGTGGCTCTTGAGCTTACAGGATGGAAATCACAAAGACTTTGCTTGGGTTTCAGTGATGTTGGTGTTTAGAATCCTGATTCTTCAGCCCAGACAGGAGAAGAGATATAGACCTACAAAAATCTAGGTTCCTTACTAATGTCTCTGTATGTAAGGAAATACATCTCAATAGTTGATATTCTTAGACATCTTCAAGATGGGGTAGCGACACAAAGTCATCCTGTGACACCAGCCACTGTGTCTTGAGAGGAATCAGACTCTTTCTTTGAGCATATTCCCATCAAAGACCAAAAGGGCATTTGGATATCACGTAATTTCAGGCAGACACAGATGGTTTTGAACTTCTAGTTCTCATTTTTAGGAATTGAGAAATTGAGGTGGGGCAGGTTCCCCTAGTTTTCTTCAGTCTTCGTGTTGCCATGTAGCTGCATTCTCTTGTCTCTTTCGATTTTGTTGACCACCTGAAATGAGTTTGCCCAATTCCCTGACTCTAGTTTTCTGACCAGTATCTGACAGGCAGCCACAGAAAAAATAGAGCCACCTACTAACCTGCCTGCAGAAGCTATTTTGGGTCAACTGAATTGAAAAACCTGATCATTTTTCATCAACTCTCACTGAAAGACAAGACCAAAGAAAAACCTCATTTAGTTTTTCTTTTTTTTTTTTTAATTTGAGGTATAATTGGCATACATTATATTAGTTTCCAGTATACAGCGTACTGATTTCGATCATCTGCAAAATGATCACCGCAGTAAGTCTAGTTACCATCCACCCCATACGAAGTTACAAAAGTTTTTTTTCTTGGGATGAAGACTTTTAAGATTTATTCTCTTAGGAACTTTCAGATCTGCAGTACAATGTTATTAACTGCAGTCACCATGCTGTACGTTACATCCCAGGACTTATTTGCTTTATAACTGGAAGTTTGTACCTTTGGCTCCCTTCACCCGTTTGCCCACCCCCTACCTTTGGCAACCACCAATCTTACGAGCTTGGTCTTTTGTTTGTTTAGATTCCACATATACATGAGATCATACTTATTTGTATGGTATTTGTCTCTCTCTGTCTGACTTGTTTCACTTGGCATCATACCTTCAAGGTCCACCCGTGTTGTGACAAGATTTCATTCTTTCTTATGGCTGAGTAATAATTCCATGGCATGTATTTACCACATCGTCTCCATCCATTCCACTGGTGCATGCTTAGGGTGCTTCCATGTCCTGGCTATTATAAATAAGGCTGTAATGAACATAGGGGTGCGTGTATCTTTTCAAATTAGTGTTTTCGAAATACCCAGAAGTGGAAATTCTGGATCATATGGTAGCTCTATTTTTAGTTTTCTGAGGCACCTCCATACTGTTCTCCACAGTGGCTGCACCAATTTACATTCCCACCAACAGTGCAGAGGGGTTTCCTTTTCTCTACATCCTCGCCAACGGTTGTTATCTCTTGTCTTTTTGATACTAGCCATTCTCACAGGTGTGAGCTGATATTTCATTGTGGTTTTATTTGCATTTTCCTGATGATTAGTGATGCTGAGCATCTTTTCATATACCTGTTGGCCGTCTGTATGTCTCTTTTGGAAAAATGTCTATTCAGGACCTCTGCCCCGCCCCACCATTTTTTTTTTAATTTATTATATTCCTTTATTTATTTATTTATAATATTCCTTTGCAGAAAAGTTCCGTAATTTTTCCCATTATTTTTTTTAACATCTTTATTGGAGTATAATTGCTTTACGCTGTTGTGTTAGTTGCTGCTGTATAACAAAGTGAATCAGCTATACGTATACATATATCCCCATATCTCCTCCCTCTTGCGTCTCCCTCCCACCCTCCCTATCCCACCCCTCTAGGTGGTCACAAAGCATGAGCTGATCTCCCTGTGCTATGCGGCTGCTTCCCACTAGCTATCTATTTTACATTTGGTAGTGTATATATGTCAATGCTACTCTCTCACTTCATCCCAGCTTACCCTTCCCCTTCCCCGTGTCCTCAAGTCCATTCTCTATGGCTGCGTCTTTATTCCCGTCCTGCCCCTAGGTGCTTCAGAACCTTTTTTTTTTTTAGATTCCATATGTATGAGTTAGCATACGGTATTTGTTTTTCTCTTTCTGACTTACTTCACTCTGTATGACAGTCTCTAGGTCCATCCACCTCACTACAGATAACTCAATTTCGTTTCTTTTTATGGCTGAGTAATATTCCATTTTATATATATATGTGCCACATCTTCTTTATCCATTCGTCTGTCGATGGACACTTAGGTTGCTTCCATGTCCTGGCTATTGTAAATAGTGCTGCAAGGAACATTGTGGTACGTGACTCTTTTTGAATTATGGTTTTCTCAGGGTATATGCCCAGGAGTGGGATTGCTGGGTCGTATGGTAGCTCTATTTTAGTTTTTAAGGAGCCTCCATACTGTTCTCCATAGTGGCTGGATCAATTTACATTCCCACCAACAGTGCAGCCCCTTTTTAATTAGATGGGTTTGTTTGCTACGGAGTTGTGTAAGTTCTTTATAGATTTTGGATATTAACTCTTTATCAGATTTGCAAGCAATTTCTCTCATTCAGTAGGTTGTCTTTTCATTTTGTTGATGTATTCCTTTGCTGTGCAGATAAATGAAGTCTTATATGATATTCTCTTAAATTAAAAATTAATTTTATAAACATACCTAATTAGCACCAATCAAGGTACATTATTTTCATTCATCCATTCAGAAGCATTGATCATTCCTATTCTGATCTCATTGAGATTATTGATGATTGTTAACCTGTTCAAAAACATTTTAAAATCCTTTTCATTTGAAACAGAGAAGAGTAAACCATTGCCTAGAGAATAAGAGAAGTTGTTGTTTTCCCCTTCAGTGTTATCGCCAAGTCTTGCTTTTTACATACCTCTCGTTTTCTTTTATTCTTCAGACATATTTTGGAATGGATGTCTCTGCAGTTGAAGATGCAGTTCAGAGACGAGCGCTGGAAACCATGATAAAAACCTATGGCCAGACCCCTCGTCAGCTGTTCCAGTCGGCCCATGCGAGCAGACCTGGCTCCAAGCTCAACATCGAAGGGGAGCTTCCTGCTGCCGTGGGGTTGTTAGTACAGTTTGCTTTCAGGGAAACCAGAGAACAGGTCAAGGAAGTTCCCTATCCGGTATGTCATTTGGATTTCAATAGAATTCAGCAAAAACTGGCTCAACTCCTGAGCCGTCAGGTCCCCTCCCAGGCTCTAGGGGCAGGGAAATGAGTAGCATGGTCCCGGCCTGAAGGTGAGTACCAGCCAGTGAACACGGATACCTGCATTACGTTGTGTGTAGCAAATGCTGCGTTAGTGCTGTGAAGAGAGTACTTTGGGAGCTCAGGTCGGATTGTAACCTCCCTGAGGGTCATTACTGGGGAGAGCCTCACCGGGCAGTGACATAACAGGCGTTGCAAATGAGAGGAGAGGAACCATCCAGGACCCGAGAAGAGTCTGAGCGTGGCTGTTCCAGTGCAAACATGCCTAGCGTGGTCCTGGTCATCATCGTCCACCAGAGGTGCTGGCCAGAAGTGCGAATGTTCGCGTTTACAATTAAGGGGGAAATCGTACATGGTTTTTTGGCCCCTCCAGGTTGTAATGATAAGAAGTATTGCCTCTTAAAATGGGAAGTAGGTATAATTTTTACTCTGAAATAGAAAAATAAAGCAAGCAAGCCTTAAGAGTAAAATGGATTCTAATCCTCAACTAAATTCTTCATTATAAAAGCAGCAAAGATGGGAGATTGTAAATTGTCAAGTGTTACAAAGGTTTGCAGAAGGAAATCACAGAAAATGAAAAGGCAAGGGAAAGAGGTTGTGAAGGACTTGGAGATAAAGTAAAGCACAGATGTCAAACTGCAGTCATCTGTGAGCCACTTTAAGAGAAAATGCTTTTTACAGATCTTGCTTTGATAGTCATTTCTTATAATGATGTTTCTTAAATACACTAAATGTAGAACACAAATAGAACACTAAATGTAAGTTCTTTATGCTCAGAGCTCATAGATATCAAATTTGCATGTTAAATACAAACAAAACTTATACAACTAGTAAAATTGAAATTTAAATTTTAAAACATCAGTATGAGAGACAATGTTGTTTTTCTGAACCCAGATCACCAGTGTTGTGTTTCATAGTTGAAAGCTGTATTTTTTGTTTTGTGTTTACTTGTCAACAAAACTCATATGCTTTTGAAGCCTTACAAATCATTTTGGTCATTGTCATTACCAGGGTCATTATTTTTAACTAGAATCTATTATTTTAACATGTCAAAATAACAGTACGTCCCTGGAAAGTAAAAAATGCCATTTAATTTGCCACTATACTTATTGCTCACTAACTAATTCAAGTTGGTGAGTATGAAGGACCTGAACAGTATGTCTGTTTGCAGTGGGAACGTGTACCGACCTGCCTCCTTCCCACCCCAGGACCTTCGCATTGGCTGTTCCCTCCGCCTGGCGTGCCCTGTCCCCAGATAGAACCCCAGTTTGCTCTCTCATTTCACTCAGGTGTCTGCTCAGACATTATCTCCGCAGGCAGTCTTCCCCGACCCCCGCATCTAAATGGGCAGCTCCGTCACTCTCGGTCCTCTTCCCCTTCTTTGACTTTCTTCTTAGCACTTGCACCAGCTGACATCTTGTGTATGTATTTGTTTAGTTGTTGTCTGCCCTGCTTCCCGGCTATCAGGCAGCTCCACGGGCACTGGGACTTCATCTGTCTTGTTCATCACTGTGTCTAGCAACCAGGAATACATATTTCCATATGCTAAGCACGGGGGAAGTAAAAAATTATAAAATAACTCTTGCCCACAAAGGGTTTATAATCAGGCTGCTTTCTCTTACTCTGTTTGGAGTTTAAATTAGAAGTGATTCTATATTTACTACCTTTTTTAAAATTGTACTTTTTACTTTCCTCGGTTGTAGAGTCCTTTGTCATGGATAAAAGGCTTGAAATGGGGGGAGTATGTCGGTTCCCCAAGTGCCCCAGTACCTGTGGTCTGCTTCAGCCAGCCCCACGGAGAAAGATTTGGTTCTCTCCAGGCTCTGCCCACTAGAGCAATCTGCGGTTTGTCCCGAAATTTCTGTCTTCTGATGACGTACAGCAAAGAACAAGGTAAAATCAAACATGAAAATCATCCTAGGTGTATCTTTCGTGAGGGTTGAATGTTTCCTCTCATCTGTGCTGATATTTTGTTTTATTTCTAGGTTTTCTGAGTCCTTGGTGAAAAACTAAACTCAAATTTGTGTTCATTTAATGCAACGTAGGAATTAAAACAGTACATGAAAAAAATGGGAACTAAATGCAATGTCATTTGAAATGAGAGGAGATGTCGAAGGAGACAAGAATAAATGTCTCACAAAATGAAAACATTAACAGTTTTATATAAATGTACACTTTGAGACTCTTGAATTCCAGAATAGACAGACTTATTTGACCAGCAAATCTAGTACCTCAGAAGAGACAGTCATGAGATTAAAACAAAACAAGGAAGTCATGATAGCCTTGAAAATAGGTTTTAAAAATATGTATGTCTGGAAAGCAATGTTTTTCTCACCTCTCTGTGCACTGACTCACTGAAAGCAACACATGGAAAAGTGCTGTCAGTAGAGGCCCTCTTCATATTTCTAAATGTCACCTACACCCTGGAAAACTAGTGACATTTCCGCTCAAGTAATCCCTCCGTCCTCCCAAATTAACCGTTTTACTTAATGCGAAAGAACTGTTCCTACGTCCTAGGCATGGGCTTTAAGCACTAAAATGAATGACTGAGGGCACCCATCTGTTCGTATCAGGTGTGTGCAGATTTGCCCGGCAGCCCGCATGTGGACCAGGCACGTCTTAGCATTGCGCGCGGCTAGTGTCGAACCTTGCGTTCTGTGCACTGTGCTCTGTGGTCCACATGGTCCACATGGCCTCCCCCCCCATGGAGCACCGCAGTGCAGGGATGCCAGGACCCATGCCAAACATCGGCCACCTAAAGGGATTCAGTGTGCTGGCTGGGCCGCAGTTCTTTTACACTCACTCTTCATTCTGTCATGAAGTGAATGATTGATTGCCTTTATAGTTGTCGGTACTAAAAGAGGCTGCGTACCATTTTATCTAAGTTTAGTGAACTAGGAGGAGAAGGTAAAATCTGTTTGATCATCGCTGTAATATCAGTAGTTTATTCTCACTAGTATGCTACAGTTAGCTATGAGGTATGTCACGAGTAATTTACTACTAATAATACTTAAAGTACCAAAATGCGTGAATAATTTATCTTTAAAAAATTAATTTGGGTGGATTGAAGTTTCTCTCTTTAGAGCAGAGAGAAAGGGCTGGTATTATCCTGCTAATGATGGGACTTAAATATGTCCAGTATAATTGCTAACCTGTCTTATTTGTGCCACTTCAGTCACAAGCCCTTAGTGGCCCTTAATAGCTGTGTTCGTTCAAATTACACTTTATTTCCTCATAGAACGTGTTTGGGATTTATCAGAATCTAGGTGTGTCCAGGGAAGTGGTATCACACAAGTTATAGCCGTGGCCTCGGGCGGCACGGTGCCTGAATTTGTGTCCCAGTTCTGCTGCCTAATACCTGTGTGACCTTGAGAAAATGACTTACACTTTTGGAATCCTGGCTTTTAATCTATAAAATGGGAGTAAATGAAAGGACTTATCTCACAGGGTAGTTCACTGTAAGGATTAAATGAAATAATATAAGGAACGATTAACACAGCGCGGGACTCATTCTAAGTGCTTAATAAATGCATGCCCATCGGACAGTTAGCACCCTGGGGCCAGGGGCTGTGTGAGTGTTCACTGCTGTACCCAGCGCGGGACCGTCCACGGGGGCGTTTCAGAGAGGCCTTGACTGACTGGGAGTGCACCTGGCAGATGGAAGGTCATGTGTGTTAAGCACTGTTATATCAAATAACTGTGTCATTTTGCTTAGTTATATATGCATAATACAATATAGCAACGAAACTGCCATGGTTTTCATGATCTTTAGCCCAGTATAGGCCAATTACTTGAGAACTGACAATGCCTCAAAATTGCCTGAGGTACTTTTTTTCAAAATATATTGATACTTGGTTGGGTCCCATTGGAGACATACTGCTTCAGAATCTCTGGGGCTTGAGTCTAGGCCTGTGCATGCTACAAAAGCCATTTTCTTGCAAACTCCTGTTTAAGATCCACTGTTCAAATAGATAAAGCAGAAGTTTATTTTTCTTTTTTAAAAAATATGGTGCCTCTTGTGTTGCTGGAATGAGAAACCAGGAACAGTTACTGAGTTCCTACTACATGCCAGGCTTTATGGTGGAATTTGCAAGGTCCCGAGGCTCATGAAGTGTGGTTCCTTTCCATAGCAGCTTACGTAGAGAGGAGTTTATATTTAACAAGTATATCCCAATTTCTTTATTGCAAAAGTGATGTCCACATTTGGGATTATACTCAACAAAACAAAAAGAAATCTGTGAATTACATTTTCAGTGTGCTGTTGATTCATTCAACAAATATTTATTTGTTTTATTGCTTTATATGCTGGGTATTATGCTAGGTACTCACATTCTGTCTCCGTAAGGAACTCAAAGCTTCTAAGTTTCCAGGGCAGCACCAGCTATAGCATTTAGGCTGCATTTGCCCTAGTCAATGTGCCAACAAGGCGTAGATTATGAGAAACGTTGATGTCAGGAGGTCCAGATCTTTATCCCAAAAGGACATAATACTATGTTACGGGTCCAATGAGAAAAGGACAGAACCTTGTTAAACGAAGGTCTCCCGTGCAGTCCTTGCAGTTGAAAGGATTAAATTATCCCTTCTCAGGGTTGCTTCTGCTCTAGCAATGGCCCCTTTCTGGTATTACTAGTTGTCCGTATTGATTTTTTTAACAGGGTATCTAAGTTTTTTGAAACATTTTCTCGTTCATATTTATTGTTAGAAGTAAAGTGTCACAGAACATGAATAGAGGAAGCTTGATTATCATTGTCTTTTATAAAAATTTCTTAACAGAAATTTTAGTACTAAGTCATATAAATCCAAACCAGAACACCACAGGTGAAAAAGAATACAGTTCCACCCTTAGAATCCCATTAGCCTTAAAGGAATAAAACTAACACAATTCGGTCCATCTTATGGATATAAAGATGATTTTGCACTGGAATGACCGTGTTCTGCTGTGTGAACTTGAGCCTTTAACCTGCCACTGTGGCCGGCTGTCCAATAATAACTGAGCAGTGGCAACTGATGCTTTTATTTCTCCTTCTTGAGGTGTGAGAAGCATGAACAGTACTGACATTCAGTGGTCCGCCATCCTGAGCTGGGGATATGCTGATAACATTTTAAGGTTGAAGAGTAAACAAAGCGAGCCTCCAATAAACTTTATACAAAGTTCACAGCAGTATCAGGTAAACATTTTTATGAAGTGCTTTACAATAATAATTAAATATAATGCTTTAAAAAGGAGTCAGACTGATGGCAGCCAGTCTTTAATATCCTGCAGTCAGTCCAGGCGCTGGTGATGCTGAATGTGTGCCTTGTTTACAGTGCTGACAGACTCCCTAACTGCCGCTGCTCTGCGTCCCCAGAGTTTGTCCTCTACCCAGTCTCTGTTGAGGCAGCACCAGCTCATGGCTCAGCATTGGGACAAAGTCAACACTGCTTTCTTCTCAGGGTCCACTTACCTTTTGTTACTGTGTCATTTCCTTTCTTTCTTTCTTCCTTCCTTCCTTCCTTCCTTCCTTCCTTCCTTCCTTCCTTCCTTCCTTCCTTTCTCTTTCTTTCTCTCTCTCTTTCTCTCTCTACAGCTGCGTTGGGTCTTTGTTGCTGCGCACGGGCTTTCTCTAGTTGTGGTGAGCGGGGGCTACTCTTCGTTGCACGGGCTTCTCATTGCGGTGGCTTCTCTTGTTGCGGAGCACGGGCTCTAGCCGCATGGACTTCAGTAGTCGTGGCACGCGGGCTCAGTAGTTGTGGCTCACGGGCTCTAGAGCACAGGCTCGGTAGTTGTGGCGCACAGGCTTAGCTGCTCCGCGGCATGTGGGATCTTCCTGGACCAGGGCTCGAACCCGTGTCCCCTGTGTTGGCAGGCAGATTCTTAATCACGGCACCACCAGGGAAGTCCCTTTACTATGTCATTTTCAGTAACCAGAGTGCCATCTTCTATACCTGGTTTTTTCTAAATGAACCGGGTATTTAGGCATCACAACATGGTAGAAAGAGCCTTGGGGCTAACTGTAGCTCTGTGATCTGTGTTAGTGTCCAGCTCTGTTATTTACTATGTAGCCTTTGGCAAGTAATTTAACCTTACCCAACTTGAGTTTCTTTCCTCTTCTCTAAAACTGGGCTAGTCATACTTCCACCACTCTCTCATAAAGCTGTTGTTAAAAATGTCTCCAGTGTTTCTGAAAGTGCTTTGTAAACTATAAAACACCATGTACACAAACACACACACACACACACACACACACACACACACACAGTACTGCCATAACTTTTTCCGGTACTAAATTGTATGTTAAACCTTCTTTCTTTGACTGTCTTTCCATAGGAAGTTCTTCTACTGTTTTCTGACTTCCGTTACCTACATAGCACCTGGTGCCTATTCATATAGTCCTAACATTCGTCACCATTCCCTGAGCACTTTTAAGATAGAGTAAGCTACTTTTGGGGAATTTTTGGCAGTGAAAGAAAGGAGAGCAATGGTTTGTTTGCTTAACCTTCAATATGCCTGGAAAGAAAGGTCACTGCCTTTTGTCATCTGGCTTACCAGTAAACTAACAAAAGTAAGAATAAAGGACAGTGAAAAACAACCTTATTATAAATTTTAATAAGAATTTAAGCACTGAAAAATTATTTCTGTCATGTAAAGTTGGGCATAGAAACATCATTAAAGATGAAAAAATACTCTCATTAAAGTCCTTTTAGCAAAGCAGGATGATCCAGATTTCTAGCAAACACGGTGTGATAAAGTACTTCCGGTCAAGTGCCTGACTAACTAGATAAGAATACCATGTTTCATTTTGTTCTTAGAAATATGCTGTTCACTCATTGGTTGTTTAGTTTGAGAAAATTTGTCCAGGGTATTATCATATGAAGACTCACACTCTGAGATTTCACTTATCTGATCAATTTCATCATCATCATTACAGATTAGAGTCCTGCTGTCTCTTAGCCTTTATCTTCTGATTGATCTCATAATTGTGAAACATGTTCCTGTCAATTTTCTTCTCTTTTCTATTATTGCTGGAAAATGAAAAATTCTCAATTTCCAACTGTGTTCGATGACAGCTGAAAGTAGACTACAGAAATGGTGTCTTTGGTCTTCTTTTATACTTTCTCAAAAGATGACAACATTCTTTTGACAATGCAATAAGAAAACCAAAAGATGACAATTTAGGGACTTCCCTGGTGGGGCTGTGGTTAAGAATCCACCTGCCAATGCAGGGGACACGGGTTCAAGCCCTGGTCCGGGAAGATCCCACATGCTGCAGAGCAACTAAGCCCGTGCGCCACAACTACCGAGCCTGCGCTCTAGAGCCCGTGAGCCACAACTACTGAGCCCGCGTGCCATAACTACTGAAGCCCATGCGCCTAGAGCCCGTGCTCCGCAACAAGAGAAGCCACCGCAATGAGAAGCCCGCGCACTGCAACAAAGAGTAGCCCCCGCTCACCGCAACTAGAGAAAGCCTGCGCGCAGCAACAAAGACCCAACGCAGCCAAAAATAAATAAACGAATAAGTAAATAAATAAATTTATTTAAAAAAGATGACAATTTATTTCACATTTTACATCATCCTTCCGGGAGATCCATCATTCTTCCATTTTCTTATTTTGTTTGTTTTGTTTTAGCATAGTTGGGAATAATTGAAGAGTAGAGATGAAATAATTCCTAGGATGATGAAATAGCAAAGTGTTTCAAAATAGAGAAAAAAATGAGATTATTGAAATCCTAAAAATGTAACTTAGGTTTATAAAAGAGTTCAGTCAACCCATATGGTAATTGCAAGACAGAATGAGTTTTATTCTACATGTAGGAAATAGGTACATTTTCTTTTTGCTCTTTGGAAGACCTCTAAGAAAGAATAAAAATTATGAAATATCAGTCTTTACAAATAGAACTATTCAAGAAAGAAACTCAAAAAATAAAATTAGATCCAATGGACTCTGAAGATATATTGAGAGTTAAGAAGAGTCAGGCTCAAAGCAAGTCATCTTTCAAGGTAGCAGACACTTGAACACGTTTGCAGGGCCAGGGGAAGAAGCCAGCAAATGACAGTTTGAAATTCTGACAGTTGTTTGAGAAACACTGGGGTGGGGTGGGGCTGGCCTTAAAAACAGAGGGGCTTCTCTAAATCAGGAGGTGACGCCGAGACATTTTGAGGCCCGAAGGAGGGAAAGGGATGAGGTCTGTGGCTGATGATCGCCGTCTTCTTAGTGAAGTGAGGTGAAGTATGTGGGTATTGCTGAGCAGCCGACCGACCGGGAGAGGTGGGACTGGAGAGGGGGCAGAGCGGCTGGGGACAGCTGCCGGGGGCGTGGTGCTGGGGGTCAGCTAGTGCCAGAGGAAGACTGTCAGGCCGAGCAAAGAGGTGAGCCGACCTTGAATAGTGTCTCCATGGTTGGGACTCAAGGGTTTATAATCCCCAAGGAATAATCCCAGATTTTTTTCTCCACGTTTATCTTTCTTTCTTCTCCTATCTAGCAATCTTTAGAACTGTTAGAAGCAGTACCTCTATTTATATATACTCTGTTTCCCTACCAAAGACAGAAAAAGAAAAAAAAAAAAAGAAAAGTAAAAATCAGGTAAATGCATCTCTCTCTCTCTCTCTCTCTCTCTCTCTCTCTCTCTCTCTCTGTCACACACACACACACACACACACACACACACCCTCTCAACCTTGGATCTAGTCAATCCTGAATCATTGTGTTTAAATTTCTGAGGAACAAATGGCCCTACGTGTATTTGTGTGTGTGTGTGTGTGTGTGTGTGTGTGTACACAGAAAAATGTAAAATCATAGACAATGCATTGTAATACATTTTAACTTGGAAACAGCTTTTAGATAGCTTAAAGTTACAGAATATTATTATATCTTACACCATTCTAATCATTTCAAGTAAAATGTTTACCTTAAATTTTGTGATCATATATTTTTTTTAAAATTGTCAGAAAAGTAGAAGCATTTCTTGTGCTTTTTAAACATGATAATCTTTGATTTGTCCTTTCTCTAGGTGACTAGTTGTGCTTGGGTACCGGACAGTTGCCAGCTTTTTACTGGGAGCAAATGTGGTGTCATCACAGCCTACACAAACAGATTCATGAGCGGCACGGTAGGTCCTGGGCGCGTTTTGTGGGATTTTCATGTCAGTGAGGGGAAGAAACCCTTGAAGAAACCCTTTATGAAGTATAAATTGGTATAAGATTAAATTTTTTTTTAAATTTTATTTATTTATTTATTATTTTTGGCTGTGTTGGGTCTTCGTTTCTGTGCGAGGGCTTTCTCCAGTTGCGGCAAGCGGGGGCCACTCTTCATCGCCGTGCGCGGGCCTCTCACTGTCGCGGCCTCTCTTGTTGCGGAGCACAGGCTCCAGACGCGCAGGCTCAGTAGTTGTGGAGCACGGGCTTAGTTGCTCCGCGGCATGTGGGATCCTCCCAGACCAGGGCTCGAACCCATGTCCCCTGCAATGGCAGGCAGATTCTCAACCACTGTGCCACCAGGGAAGCCCAAGATTAAATTTTTTGTACATTAATGTTTTGTACTTTAATCTCTTCACATAGGCTCTTAAAATGTAAAAGGTCACGTGTCTAACTCTTTAATTTTAGGTTTATTAAGATCACAAAAATTTTGAAAATAACTGTAAAGGTCAGAGACAGACAGTATTTTGAGTTATGATCTGTTTTGAGTTTAGCCTTTTTCATGGCATTTTGATGCTTGCTTGCTTGCTTTCATTCTCGGTATAAACCTGAGTGCTTATAAGTATCCCACAAGATTCTATAAAAGTTGGAAGTACAGAACTCCTAATGTTCAACATTCCTATGCCCTCTGGATGAATTAAATGACAGAAAAATCCAAGTAGCCAGTCTTGATTTCTACCACTTACTGGAAGAAATTTTTTCATTCACTGAATCCTTTGGATTTGAGAGTTAAATTATTAAAACACTCTAGTGAAGAAGACATTATGCAATACTTCTTTTAATCTACTGTCAGTCCTTTTTTTTTTTTTTTTTTTGCAGTAACAGTACTTACTTTATTAAGAGATTAAACCTACAGTATTTTAGTAGTTAATTAAAGGACCAATTCCTAAGAGGCATTTCCACTGTAGGTCTGTCATTCCTTTCTTGAATCAACTGTCTGTGGTGCTGTTGAGAATTAGTGGCAAGTTTAGGGTGATAACTCAGTGATTATCATTCTAGTCTAAAACATGCTCTGTGCTTTTTTTTAATTACAATTTTCTGCATTGTTTTATAAAACATGTTTTACTGGGTGAAACCTGTATTTCCAGCATAGGGTGATGCTCAGTTCCTTACTTTTCTGTCCAAGTTTATTCCCTTTTAAGCCCTTGTTAAGGTTCTTTGCCACGATCCTTGGGGTATAAATGTCCTTGGGGTATTGTTTCTGTCTCTTAGTCTAAGGAGTCATTAAAATGTTTGAAGCAGGAGTGATATGATCCAGTCAGCATTTTAAGGCCATCACTGTAGCGCCTACAAGGAGAATCAGTTAAAAGGGGTGTGAGGCTGGAGGGGAGGGTACCAGTTCCGAGGTGCTGTAGTGATACAGGCCGGCTGTGGTGAGGGCTCTGTGTCAGGAGGTCAGCATGTACAGGTTACTGCAGGACGGTGAGGTTGTGCTCTAAGAAAGATTCACACACAGCTTAGAAGAGCCAGAAGTGGGACCAACCAGATGTCAGGAAGCCTGAAAAGTTACACATGAGCTAGATCTTAAAGGACCATTTTACTAAGTGGAGAAAAGAGGAAAGAGTATTGTAGCAAAGTAAACCAACACATGGAAACAAAGGCATGGTAGTTTGGGGGATGGCAGATACTTTTATGTGTAGTTTAGAGTATAACATGCTGGGAGGAGTGCCAAATTCAGGGCAGGAACAGTAGAGTGAGGTGAGGGTCTTATACACAGGCCACAATAAGAAGCATGCTAAGGAGTCTGAGCAGAGAGGCGCCTTCACTTTTGGATTGTCTTCTGTTTTCTCCTTTTTACTCCCCAAGGCCTAAAGCGGATGTTAATTTTATAACGTCTCTAATATTTACCACTGCCATTGCCTTTCACCTTCTGAGCTCACCCTCTGTTTCCTTTTTTCTACAAATATATTCTAATCTCTGCTGCTAGAGCAGTTGTCTGCTTGTACACTCAGATCATTTGCACCATCATAGACACCTATTTAAAAACTAGCTTCATCTTTTGTTTTTTATTTCCTCTTGCTTTTCCCAACACTATGAACAGCCTTGCTCTTAGTTTTCCTTACTTCCATTCTTCCTATAATTTAAAATTTTAATTGTACACTAGCACAGTATACAGTATTGGTTAAAAAAAAAAAAGATTAAGCTGTACTCGGTATAGGAGTCATTTTGCACAACATAGCTTTGAAATAGATCAAAGATGTAGCTATTATCATTTGAATACAGCAAGACACATGCTTCTTTTAGTTTGAAGTTATTGTGAATTCTTAGGTTGCTTACCTTTCCTCAGTTCTGTATTTGCCTGAAAATGGATTTTTTCAATTTATTTGTAAGGGTTTTCTTTTTCTCCTAAGTATTAATAGTATTAGTTAATCAAGTCATGAGATTAACAGTTACTATTTAAACCATGTCCAAAATTGTATCTTAGCTGTGTGGTTTTATCATTGTTTGTTTGATCTGAGAGAAGGTTACTTGGGTTTTTGTAGATGTTGTTGTTGCTTTTTACTGGGGACCGTCTCATCATTTTGGGGTCCCCGAAGCTGCAGATGTGACCCTATGCCTGTGAGGTTGGCAGGAAACACCTCATGTTTACTAGCTTCTGTTCTCCCAACCCATTGAATGCCATGATTCTAAAAGTATTTATGCTCTTGTTTGTGTTGGCCTTGACACATACGAAAGACCACCTCCCATGTAGCACCATGTAGGATATGACCAAAATAATTGTTGTCTGAAAATATTTTCAAGGGAATCTTATGAAGTACTTTCCTGAGCTAGTGAAGCATATATAACTTTGAGCATTGTGAGTTTCTGTTGACTATCCCAAGATAGTCTGCTAAAATGCATTCTACATGTGTCATGACGAATACGTTGGTTGGTTATAGGGAATTGTTATCTATAAGCCATTTATATACAGTATTAGAGAAGAATGTCTTCTGAAAGTGATAACTGATTTTAAAATAGTTGGTCTTGAGTCATTTTTTCACTAATTAAATAGTGTGGCCACATCATCTTCATATAAGTGAACACCTGTATTTCTATTCTCTAAATTGATGGTGGTAGGAGAATATATATGCAGTTTATCCGAGGTAGTATTACACCATTCAAGAACATTTTATGAAGAAGTAGGCCAGCACAAGATTCCTGTTCTACCCATGGAAATTATTTTCTGATCCATCAGGGAATCATCTAGTAACACTAACTCTTGTAATCATTTTAAAGTGCAAAGTCTATAAAATTTCAATAACCACTACAGGGTACCTATCTTGTGTTTACCCCATAAATATTATTCATGATCATGAAGTAAAAAAAAAAAATACACACACACACACACACACATATATATACAAATATATATTTTTTTTTTCTTTTTTTTTAATAAGCAAGGAGGGAGCTTTAGCCTTGAGGGCATTTGTCAATCCTAGAATATTGACACTGTCCTTGGACAGCCTCTTGTGAGAGGAATAGAAAACAACAACAAGGGACAGAGCAAGCTGGGGAGTCCCAAGGAGGCCCTTGTCCAAAAGGCTGGTCCCTAAGAGTAAGGATGAGTCAGATAGGACCAACTGTTGCCTGGAATTACAGCCTGGATTGGAATTCCCTGGGTTGTCCAGGATCCTCAAGACTTGAGTTTGGGTAAGGCGTCCCTAGCCTGGCTTGGGGATCCAGGTCATCCAGCAGAAGAAACAAGGAAGGTACTTGCACTCTATTCCACAAATAGAGGAATTCCTTCACATAATTTTTCTAATGTAGTAACAAATACACAAAACCAAGCACACAAATTTACAGATAAGAAAATGAATATGTGAAAAAGTTAAACTTAGTTACAATAAGAGAAATTCAAGTTAAAACAACCTTGATTGCCATTTAAAACTCGGGAAATTTTCAAAGATTTAGAATGGGAATTGAGTCACAAACTGAAATGCTGCAGAGTTCAGGCAGAGAAGGAAGGAGCTCAGGCCTTTTGGGGCAAGGAATTCCTTGGTCCCAGGGACCCTGAAGAATGGTCTGCAAGGGCGCTGGCACATCCCTGTGGCCCTGCAGGCTCCTGGCCCTGTGGGGAAGGTCACGGAGGAGAAGCAGAACTCGTGCCCTTGTTCAGAGCCATCTGGTTGCTGTGGTTGTGTGCAGCTGAAGGCCACGTGCCCTAGCTAAACAGAAGCCACTGCCACACAGCTCAAGCCTGTGGTTCCAAGGGGAACTGTAAGCCTGGTATTGCCTGGTCATCTGAGTCTTTAAGAATAAAATAGGTATTTTTATGTGAAAAATAAAGCACTTGAAATAGATGAGCTGCAGCTAATAACTCAACACAGATATGTTTCAAAAGCAGTGGTGATCAAAAAGGCAAGATGCAGCAGATACCTAAAGAATAATTAATACCATATATATAAAGCTTAGCAACATGGAAAACAATACAATCGTTATAGTAACATATAGTAGAACATAAATTCTACATACATGGGAAACAAATACAAAATTCAGGATAATAGTAACTTCTGACAAGAGAGAGGAAATAGGATGTAAAACAGTACACAGACTATGTAATGTTTAATGTTTTCTTTATTTAAAAAATAAGCTGATCTTATAAAATGTTAGGATTAGTTTAACTGAGTGGTCAGTCTACAGATTTTTATTATACTTTCTTTCTACTTTTCTATATTCTTTGTACTGAAATACTTTATGACAATAAACTGCTACCCTAATGAAAACAAAGGTTAGACCCTGTGTGGACATCTGGTGTCTGTGAGCCATGTGGAACTTGGAACATCAGTTTGCAATGTTTGATTTAGAAAATCAGTCCACAACAATTGATGAGTAATACATCGCCATTGGTGGCATCATGAGTTGGTACAAAGCCTTTGAAAAGTACACTCAAGAACTGTAAAATTATTAATATTCACTGATCCACTAGTAGGATCCTGGAAATTCTAAAGAAATGATTTAGAGGAGGAACAAAACTTATATACATGAAGGATTTAATTATGACATCTATAATTTTGAAAAAATTTGAAACAATTTTAAATGCCTATCATAAAGGATGCTCAAGGGGGCTTCCCTGGTGGTGCAGTAGTTAAGAATCCGCCTGCCAAGGAAGGGGACATGGGTTCGAGCCCTGGTGCGGGAAGATCCCACATGCCGCGGAGCAACTAAGCCCGTGCGCCACAACTACTGAGCCTGCGCTCTAGAGCTCACGAGCCACAACTACTGAGCCTGTGTGCCACAGCTACTGAAGCCCGTGCGCCTAGAGCCCATGCTCCGCAATGAAGAGTAGCCCCCACTCACCGCCAACTAGAGAAAGCCCGCGTGCGGCAACAAAGACCCAACGCAGCCCAAATAAATTAATTAGTTAATTAATTTTTTTATTTAAAAAGGATGCTCAAGTAAATTATGGTATACTAACTGTATAGAATATTATAACACTTAAAAATCATTTTGAAGACACTGTCAAAAATGGAAAATGCTTATGGGAGAATGTATAAAATACAAAACAGGGAGTTATTTGTATGGCAGTAATCACAGCTATAAAATACATATGTATTTGGCTAAAGACTGGAAAAGAATAGACAAAAATGAAAAGCTTATTTGTTGCTGAAATTATGGTCAATTAAAAATTTTTTAATGTTTAATTAGTTTTACTCTTTAGAAAAAGTTGAACTAGATTGAAAAATGAGATGTTTGAGAAGAATGTTTGAATCACTTGGGTTGTTTTTATTTTTGAGATATGACACTAGGATACCTTTCGTCATGGTTTTTGTCTTATACTTTACTTATTTTTTTAATTTTAGCCTTCAGAGATAGAAATGGAGTCTCAGATACATCTCTATGGGCACACAGAAGAGATAACCAGCTTGTTTGTCTGCAAACCATACAGTATAATGATAAGTGTGAGCAGAGATGGAACCTGCATCATATGGGATTTAAACAGGTACAGAAATCTCCAACTCTAAAATAGCTACTTTTAATGTTTCAGTTCTCACTGTGAGAAATAGATGCACTAAAATAATATCTTTATATCATAATAGCTTTAAGCATGAAATACAGACTTTACCTTTGTAATCTTATTGAATTAAACAATCAGTTAGGAATATAGTCAGGAATGCCTTATAAATAGTAGATACATATACACCGAGGAAAAGAATTATACAAATAAGAGAATATAATTATATGTAATGATCATATGCAAATTCATGTCTTTGGTGTTTCAGGTTGTGCTACGTACAAAGTCTGGCGGGACACAAAAGCCCTGTCACAGCCGTCTCTGCCAGTGAGACTACAGGTGACATTGCCACCGTGTGTGACTCAGGTGAGCTGGCCCCAAAACCAAAGCACAGGGTGGCTGCACTCGCAGTGCATTCAGCCAGCTGGTTACATCACAGGTGCGACGGTTGCATTCCATCTCTCAGGCCCCTGCCAGGTCTGTATGCTTAGGGGATAGCATGTATGTGTGTTAAGACGCCACACTCCCGACGCAGGGGTCATGGGCTCAATCCCTAGTCAGGGAACTAAGATCCGCCATGCCGCACAGCGAGGCCAAAAAAAAACCAGTAAGGTTGAAGATTGAGTTCATCAGTTTAGGCATCTACTTATGCAAATGTTAGTATTGTCATAATTTAACTTTCTTTCTGATATATGTAAGATTGCATTTGAGCACATGTAATGTAAGTTAAGCAAGTTACTGTTACATAATTATCTGAATTTTCTTTGGTTTTGTTTTCCCATCCTTTTTTGCTTCTGCTTTTTTTTTTTTTTTTTTTATAAATTTATTTTACTTTATTTATTTATTTTTGGCTGTGTTGGGTCTTTGTTTCTGTGCGAGGGCTTTCTCTAGTTGCGGCAAGTGGGGGCCACTCTTCATCGCGGTGCGCGGGCCTCTCACTATCGCGGCCTCTCTTGTTGCGGAGCACAGGCTCCAGACACGCAGGCTCAGCAGTTGTGGCTCACGGGCCCAGTTGCTCCGCGGCATGTGGGATCTTCCCAGACCAGGGCTCGAACCCGTGTCCCCTGCACCAGCAGGCAGACTCTCAACCACTGCGCCACCAGGGAAGCCCCTTTGCTTCTGCTTTTAAACTACTGACTTTGCTACCTCCCTCCTGACTAAATGAAAAGCATCAGCAGATGATCAACTTCCTACATGTGTCTTGTAGTTCCTGTGAGAGAGTAGTATAGAATAATAATGGAAGTATAATTTGCCCAAAATTTACATGACAAAGATATATCTCCTAATCAAAGGTCTGGCTTTTAGTTTTTGTTTTTGCATGTATACATATTAAAAAACTTGATGCATCCAGCAGGAAAGAACTGTTGAAAAGCTCATAAATTTTCTGTTTGCATTTCCATTAATTGAAAGGATCCTTTGAAAAACTGTTTCTTTTTGTCCACTCAGTACAGATATCTTTGACACATCTACAGTGGGTGGTCTTTTATCCTTTGCTTGCATTTTTCATATTGTTTGTTTTTTCCTGACACCAAATGTGTGGTCTTTCCAGACACTAAACAATTCTCCAATTCTATGACACCAACTGGGTGTCCAACAGTGCAATTCAATTCTGACACTAACTAGTTGAAGTTAGCAAATTTGGGAGCCCCAAGACCCCCCCCCACCAGGTTTGATAATTCTCTCGAATGACTCACAAAACTCAGTAAAACACTGTACTTACTACTATGGTTCATTACAAAGGATAGAAGTGAACAGCCAGAAGAAAAGGTAGGTAGGGTGAGGTCACAGGGTCTGTCCACCCTCCTGGCATGTCAGTGTGCTCCTCAACTTGGAAACTCTCCTCCCCCTGTTGTTTAGGAGTTTTTCTAAGGTTCCATTCTGTAGGCACGGTAGATTCAATCATTGGCCAGTAGGAACTGAGCTCAACCTCCAGCCCCTCTCCCTTCCCTGGAAGTGGGAGGTGCTGTAAGTTCTAACTCGGGGTTGGTTTTTCGGGTGAGCAGTTCCCATCCTGAAGCTGTCTGGGCCTCCCCCCAGGAGTCATCTCATTAGCATAAAAAAGACAGTAAATTAACAAGGGTTTTAGGAGCTCTATGCCAGGCACCTGGGACAAAGTCCGAGTATTTATTTTTGTACTATACCACGATAAAGCTCTTGTTTTTACAAAACACTCATTCATGCTTGTATTCAAGAAAAGTAACATCTTCAGTCATGCTTCAAGATTTCAGATGTGAAGTATTTGCCAGTCTTCACCCCTAGTCATAAAATAATGTCATGAAAACATTTTTATTTCCTAATCAGCATAACTAAGGGGAAAGATCTTAAATAGTTGACTTTGGTAATATAAGTGTGGGCAGATGATTGATGACTTTGCTGATTGTTCTTCCTTGATTTGTACATTAGTGGCTTTTAGTATGTCACATCAAGAGGGAATTTGGGGGAATCATATGATGATTATTTATATAGAGTTCTCTACTTTCTTGTTTTGGCAACATTTGGAATTTAGGACTGATACCGAGGGAACCGAATTTTGTAAAGTTAATTACTTTCCTGCTGCCAGTAGTGATTTATTGTATCTGTGATAGTATATTAGCTAGTCATATGGGAACAAGAAACCAGATTACTTTTGCTTACAATTACCAGCTCACTAGTAGGGTGTTCAGGTGCCCCTAGGTAGTGCGCACAGTAGAATAGAGTAATGGCTAGAACTTCCTTTCCACTTTGAACAAAAAGGCCTTCTCAACTTGTTTGAGGCCTCTCAATGCATATAGAAGGGGACTCATAAAGAGCATGTGGCATATAGAGAGCATAATAAGAATAATGATTTTTTTAAAGAGAGGACAAATTTATGTTTAGTGATCCAGAATATATTTCATTCTCCTATTCTTATAGTCCAGGAAGGGAAGAAAGTTATCAGATGTAGCCTACCAGAAGTCTTGACACTTTAGTGAGAACCATCCAAGTAACTTTAAAATCAAAATTTAAGAGAAATAAATATATATGCATGTGTATGTATATATATGTATGTGTATGTATACACATATATAATCTCAAAAATTTCTGTATTGGGGCTGAAGATAACACTGGCAGACTCACTCCTCCTGATCCTAATTTCCCAGGGCTTATTATGGGATGTGGTTGTTATAGTGATAAGATGTAAAATTTATTAAACTATGTAAATATTATAGTAGATGGTTTCTGTATTTTTTTAAAATCATTCTGCCACTATATCAAAATATATGCATTTCAACTAGGGTTCATAGCCTTTTCCTGTGTTGCCAGTGGCACTCTGAAGTTAATATAATATTCTAAGATTCGGAGTAGGGGGTAGTTCTCCGATGTCTTTTAATTTTGATGAAGATGTATAGGAAGAATAAAGATTTTTTCAGGAATGCCCAACTTTCTGACTTTTAGTTGATATGTTAAATTATACATGAAAGCAATCCGGTATTGGGTAAGGGCCTCGATTTTTTTTTTTAATATATATTTATAATCTTAGGCAGATGAGTGTTTACTTGGTTTTGTGGTAGACCAAGTTTCTGGACAATCTGCTAGGGTAACTCTTTGCCTATTAAGTTCCACACCATACTTCAGAGTTGAGGACCACAGTTAGGTTTTTTATTTTGAAGAACTAAGCCATGCAGTAGCTGTGTCTTACAGTTACCAACCCCTACATCCGTATCTTTTATGGATGTGTATCCAATGACTTTAATAAGCCTTCTGACCTTACTAGTACACGTCTGGTTAGTTTATATAGTTTTTAAAATCTTTATTAGATATTAAATACAAAAGAAAGAGTGAAATCTCCACTTACGTAAAAGATGAGTTTATCATCTACAATTGTATTTCTTTAGCATATTGAGTCTCCTATATCTTTTTTTTTTTTTAATGTATTTATTTTTGGCTGTGTTGGATCTTTGTTGCTGCACGTGGGCTTTCTCTACTTGGGGTGAGCAGGGGCTACTCTTCATTGCGGTGCGCGGGCTTCTCATTACGGTGGCTTCTCTTGTCGCAGCACACGGGCTCTAGGCGCGCGGGCTTCAGTAGTTGTGGCACGTGGGATCAGTAGTTGTGGCTCGCGGGCTCTAGAGCACAGGGTCAGTAGTTGTGGCACACGGGCTTAGCTGCTCGGCGGCATGTGGGATCTCCCCGGACCAGGGATCGAACCCGTGTCCCCTGCATTGGCAGGCAGATTCTTAACCACTGAGCCACCAGGGAAGTCCCAGAGTCTCCTATATCTTGATGCTTTATTTGGATAATCTCTCCTAATCGATATTCTACAATGGGAAGTAGACCACTGGGCATTTTTTAATCTTTGTGTGTGTATGTGTGTGTGTTTATGTGTGTGGTAAAATATATTTAACATACAAGCTGCCATTTAAACCATTTTAAAGAATACAATTCAGTGGCATTATTACGTTCACAATGTTGTGCAACCATCACCACTGTCCATTTCAAAAACTTTTTCATCACCCTGAACAGAAACTCTGTAACCGTAACTCCCACTCCTCCCTCCCCAACAGATCCTGGTAACCTCTATTCGACTTTCTATCTCTGTGAATTTGCCTATTCTAGATATTTTATATAAGTGGAATCATACAGTATTTTGTCCTTTTGTGTCTGGGTTATTTCACTTAGCGTACCACTTTCAAGGTTTATCCGTGTTGGTACCTGTATCAGAACTTCATTACTTTTTGTGGCTAAACAATATTCCATCGTATAGATATACCACATTTTTGTTTATCCATTCATCTCTTGATACACATTTGGGTTGTTCCCACCTTTTCGCTATTGTGAATGATACTGCAACACACTAGGCATTTCGGTTGGTGACATTTGAAGGTCTTTCGCATACCTTTAGGTAAAGAAGTATTTCCAATATTTATTTCTTTGCTATAAAATCTTTTCATTTCCTTAATAAAGAGAGAAACACATTCTCTGCTTTTCTGTTAGTTCTAATGGAGAGATAAAATTAAGTGTAGTAACACACTATGTCATCCAAACTTTATCATGCCTCTTAACCTCTGTCTTATCAGTATGAGAATATTTCTCCAGAGAAGGCTGGACACATCACCATGAGGCCCCAAACCACAGCCCGAGTTTATAGAGGATATTAAAGCAATTAGTGCCTCCTCCACCCCCTGGAAAACTACAAAAAGTTTGGTTACTCGTGGTCTTTGAAAGGAAAAAAAGTTCGTTTAACAAGACATTGATTTGTAAGAGTCAATCTTAGACATTCTGAAGAATTAGCTTTCTTTTTTTTTTAAGAATTAGTTTTTAACTCAGCTTTTACTGTAACATTTTTTTTCTTCAGAAGTTCCGGAAGTCACTTCTTATAGATAGTTTCACAGAATATTTTCTTCTCTTTTTGGAGATTGTTTAGCTTTCTAGGTACTTTCAAATTCAGACTTGGCAGTTTGTATGCTGAAATATTATGACTACAGAAAGATTCATGGTTAATTTACATTGTTGCTCTACCTTGTAGCTTAATTTTTTATTTTCATTTTCTTCACTGGTCATCATCTCTAGATAAATATGCCAACTCTGTGTGACTTACAATGCAGTAGTTCCATTTATACCGTCCTCAGTCGTCAGTTGCCTATAAACTTCATCACTAAAACAAACAAGCTAGGCCCTCAGGGGTGCCCCTCTGGGGCCAAGTGTAGGGGGCTCTGTGACACCCACAGCCTGGTGACCTGCGGGTGACTGTGGCGTTTTAGCTGGCGGGGGCAGTGACCTCAGACTCTGGACAGTGAACGGGGACCTCGTTGGACATGTCCACTGCAGAGAGATCATTTGTTCCGTGGCTTTCTCTAACCAGCCTGAGGGGATATCTATCAACGTGATTGCTGGGGGATTAGAAAATGGAATTGTAAGGTAAGAGGAGTTTTTTATTTCTTTGTGTACTTTTGTTTATGAGGGCACAGCAGTTTCAAAAATTAGTTTTTACTCTCTAAACATAGTAATATCTAATATTTAGAGATTTAAAATCACCTTCGGATATCGGTTCTTCAGTTCTTTGTTTTATTTATAAATAGTAAAGATAGCTTTAGTACATTTTTGAAATTTTATATTATTTGTCAACTATGAAAGAGTAACAATATGAAAATATACAGTTAGGTTTCCTTTCTCCCCACCCACCTGGGCAAACTGCCAGAAGTAACTACTGTTAATCGTTTATTGTGTTTCCTTCCAGATGATTTTTAACAAGTAAACATGTAGGTTCAATTTTTAGGGAAGGGAACGTTAGTTTGCATAATTAGATGATGACTTTTTTCTTCCTCCAGGTTATGGAGTACTTGGGACCTAAAGCCTGTGCGGGAAATTACATTTCCTAAATCAAATAAGCCTATTGTAAGGTAAAACCTCCCTCCCCTCTTCTTTTCTTCATAACATACTCTGAGACTGTTTTGTTGGAGAGACAGTAAAGCACACAGAGGTACAGAAGTGCGTAATGAGAGTCATTATAAACAGCCGGCCATTTATCGAAGCCCAGGATGTCCGGGGCCCGGTGGCAAGAGGAGGCAAAATGCTTGTCTTCATGGAGCTCAGAATCTGGGTCAGGAGCTCACAGTCCCACAGGCAGGCATGCTGGGCTCGCGCCAGGGAAGGCCTCTTGAACTGCAGAAGTGATGGATTTTTTCGCTTTCCTTATGGAAAATCCCATAATGGTGATTGATGGCTACAGGAGTGTGCTTGACAGGACTGCTAAACAACCAGTTACCCTGTGCTCTGTCAACAAATTTGACTTTAAACACTCAATTGGAAGGAAGTGATTCAAATTCTACTTTATTAAAATAAACTTATTTTTAATCCACTAAATGTAAAGTTTAATGAACCTAAATTAATTATGCATTAATGTTACATTTTTTACCCTTTCCCCTTTCAGGGAAATAAAATCCCTCCATAAAATAATCACCATTTATTTCTATAGAGAGAAAATGTAGTACTGCTGTATTTTTCAAAGTTTCCTATACCCAAGTATTTGTTGTTTAAGTAATCAGGCTAAACAAGAAGGGAAAAGAAAATATGCAAAGAAGGAACAGAACGTACCGATCCTTTTGGTCCTGGTTTAGTCTGTATCACTTGGTTAGAAGGAGCTTGACAAACATGCCAGCAGAGCAAGTAAACTATATTAGAATTACAGTCAAAACCAATGAGTTGTAGGCCGTCATTTTGTTTGTCTCTGTGCTCCAGTAAAGATATCTTAACCCCCTTACACTGATTTCCATATGATCACCATATATGCTGATACACTTTTCAGAGACACAATATACAAATGGGATTTTTTTTTCACAGCCTTACATTTTCCTGCGATGGCCACCATTTGTACACCGCAAACAGTGATGGGACCGTGATCGCCTGGTGTCGGAAGGACCAGCAGCGCCTGAAACAGCCAATGTTCTATTCCTTCCTCAGCAGCTATGCAGCTGGATGAGTGAGGAGAACCTCGCATTCTGCAAGGCACTTTAACTCCAAGCTAGATTTGCTGACTTCGCCAGTTACAGGAGGTCAAACCCAAAGAGATGGATGACCAAACAAACCATCCAAGTAGTGATAAAGTCTATTCATCTGCACAAAATTCTGCAGCCTCACAAGGTCCTGAGAGGAAAGTTTTGTTTAGTAATAACCTGGAGGGTGTGTCAGTATGCACTAACCAACAAGGTTGAAGTCTGGCACAGTAAATTAAAATCATATTCTTAAAGTTTTTTTTCCATAGAGGATTCTAAAGAAAAGATGAGCATCTCTCTATTTCTGTTTTCTATTACTTTCTATTTTCTATTACTCCAAAAAAGCCAGTGGAATTTAAATTGGTTAGCTGTTTGTATAAAATGCTCTAAAGATTATATTTTAAAAGTTTTCTGCCAAGATAACACACCCACTCCACTACCCCCAAAAAAGGAAAGATAAGGATAAAGAATTCAGGACTTAATCATTGCTTTCTTTGAGAAGTATGAAATTCAGTAGGTGCCTCTGCACCATTTTTTGGAATATGTGAATATTTGAATCTCAGTGTTAGGCAGTTTTTGCCTGTTGCCTTCTTAGCTCAAAGTAGAACCAGACTTTTTGACAGTCACAAACAACAACACAAGTATCTTTGATTTTCAGACACATTCTGTTTCTTCATAAAAATCCTACTTAAAATCCATAACACTAGATATGGAATATCCTTAGTTGAGCCACTAAGATTTAAACACAATGATAATTCTTTTAATATCTGCCATTTACAGAGCATTGAATACTTAACAATTTGCAATAGAAAGCCTCCATTTCAGAAAAAGTTTGCACAGATATTAATAATGCAGTCCAGTTAAGGCATTTAATCTAATATGCAGGAGGAGTTTTCTTCCCCAAAACAGAATTACAAAAGAAAAGGACACAGCTTACTTCGTTTTAAACAGGAGGCAGAATAATTCTTTTAGGAAGCAGTTTCCACTGTTTCTACTAACCTATACCACTTGAGAATTCTAGGAACAATAGAAAAATCTGTGTACTCCACAGCAAACTTACACATGATAAAGACAGAATTCCTAAAAATCCTGGAATAGTCTATCATGATATTATGGCTCTATTTTTACTTGGGGTGCTGCTTTATTGGCTTTGAAAACACTGTAAAATAAGCTCAGTAATGTTACCATGAGATAAAAAGATGTATTCCTGCCTAAGAATTACTTGCGTGTTTGTTATGGACATTTAATTCATATGGTGTTTACAGAACTACTTTTGTAACTTCCAGACTTTCTAAAACATTCCGCTTAAAAACTGTATAAAATACAATTGCAAAGTCTCTGCTGTCAAGGTAAATACAAGAGGAAGCAAGTGGCTACGTATGCTTGTAACCTTCAGTTGCATACATAGGTAAGAGCACTTCACGGCTGCACTGAGATCATGGTTTGCACAGACCACCTATTAATTCTGAGGTCCAAATAGGTGCAGAGATGAGACTATTCCTATTCACGTTGAAGTGATTTGCTTTGTTTAAAACAAAAAAATCGCAGCTATTGTCTTTCATTTTTCTACTGAGAACTTTACATTAGTCCCTTATTAGAATAAGGTTGCTACTCAATCTTTTTTTCTTTTTAAGGCTGAATTTCATCATTTATCTAAAGAGAAAATATGCAAAATGACTGGTCTTGTTAAGAGTGCAATATTATATTTTTATGTAAAAATAAAAATGAAATTGGGGGGATTATTTATTCAGCATGAAACTTAATATGTATATGTTTGAAGCACTTCATAATATGCATGTTGTAACAAATATTTCTGTAAACTATCACAAGCTCTGTTACCTTTGTACACACGGCCACTTCAGAGTGGGGATAAATTTCATAAAAATAGACTGAGGACCTATTCTCATTGCAGTTTAAGTATTATGACCAGATCTCAAATTGGTGGCTGTTTTTGGTAACCCATATAGTTTCTCTCTTTAGCTCCCCTATAAATTTATGTCACTAGAAAAGGATAACTTTCATTTCTTAATTGTGGTCTTTGTGAGAACTTGTATATTTCAATCTTTACTGCCTTTAAATGGAGTTTAGACAGAAGTCCTAAGGTCAAACCACTCATTTTTAAAAAGAAAAGACTATCTGTCCCTTCCCCCTCCCCACCCCCAATAGCAGATCTGCACTGAGCCCCTACTTGTACCAGGTGCCACACTGAGCACTGAGGTCCAGTTTGTTCCCTGCACTGCCAGGGCAACATGCTGTCCGTAACATAGCGTGCGTCGTTACAAAACGTGGTAAGTGCTGTGAAGGAAGAGTGGAGGATCCTCTGAGAGAGTACAACCAAAGAATTCAGTCTAAATCAGGAGCATCCAGGAAAGTCAAATTGTTGCCGCTGTCTAATGGATGAAGAGAAATTTGACAGGCGCAGATGGGAGCAGACGTGTTCCAGGCAGTACACGTGCAAAGACCTGAGGCAGGAGTGTCAGTGAACAGAGGCTCAGTGAGAGAAACACCTCAGCTCCTCTGGTGGGCCCTGCAGAAGGTGGGTGAATTCAACCACCAGCACTCCAGGAACTCAGAATTACTCTTTTTTTCTGCTTTGCATCTGCGGTGTTTGAAGGATTCTCAAGACGAGGGCACACCTGCTTCTAGGTGTCTGTTCCCAAAAGAACTCAGGAGCAGCATCTCTCAGTGTAAGCCTGCCAACCTGAACGTCCCCACTTTACCTGCACATCTCAGCTTGACTCTTCCTTTCAGCAACGTTCACTGATTGCCAAACACGTGCAAGCCCAATACTAGGTGATGGGGGAGGGGAGTGGAGGAGTGGGGAATTCTTTCCAGCCCTTCAGAGCTCATTCCTGGTGATCTGCTTCTCACTCTTTTGGATGACCTGTTAATGTTTTGAATCAAAGACAGAAGAGCTACAAGGGGTTCCGGTTCAAGATGGTGACACAGGAGGACCCTGAGCTCACCCGCATCCCGCAGACACCCTGAATCTACAGCTACACACAGAACAATTTCCTCTGAAAGAAATCCAGGAACTAGCAAAGCGACTCTTAGAATCTGGTGAACAAAACCCACATCAGAACGGGTAGGAGAGGCCGAGACGCGCGCTCACCTTAAACCCCACTCCTGGCACAGCGACCCACAGTCAGGGGTGGGCTGGGGACTGACGGCTCCCAGCTTCTCCCTCAGTGAGGCTTTGACCTCCACGTCGGGCACCCCAACTTTTAAGACCTACACCTGAGAGATGAACCCCCAAAAACCATCTAGCTTGGAAAGCCAGTGCGCCTGCGTCCCCGAGACCCACGAGGCTATAGCATCTGAGAAGCAGACCTTCAAGGGCTCTGCAGGACGCACCAGGCTAACGCCCCAGGGCCCAGCACCGAGGCCGGGACTGAACTGTGCCCAGTGTTTCTGTGTAAGAGGCCTGTTGCCTATCTTGAAAGCTTCAGCCTGAGGGGCGGGCATTTAACACATTTCTGGAGGCCACTGAACTACGCCCCAAGGACGGCCAAGGCGGCAGGCACCATCTTTGTGCGCCCCCTCTCCTTTCCTAGGATTGCGGGGATCTCCCAGAAAGGGGGGTGTGCACGTCTGGGGCTCCGGATTTGGCGCTGCCTGCCAGGGGGTGCCCTCTGACCACCTGGCTCTGGTGGCCAACCAGGCTTACGTTCCTGGGTCCCACAGAACTGTAACAAGGGGAAAACAGTTCTTAACCAGCTACCACCCAGGCCAGAGCCCAGAGGCAGCAAACTCCCCGGTCTTTCCGTGAAAGAGGCTGTGAGCTTATCTTGATAGCTGCGTCGGGGTGGGGTGGGGGTGCTGGGGTGCGGCTAATTAAACACACATCCTGAGGCTGAGGGCAGCCCTCTCCAGAGATGGGAGCCAGTGGGTGTCACATTCGTGCTCTCCCTCTGCCCCGCCAGGTCTCCAGTGTCTCAGAGAAAGGAGCCTGTGGCATCTCTAGCATTGCCACCCAGAGGCCATAGCCCTTGAAAGCCTGGCTCTGGTGGCCAGCAGGGCTTGTGTTCACGGGTTCAATGGGATGGTAGCAAAGAAACAATTAACTAACACCCCAGGGCTCAGTGCAGAGGGAGCAGACAGAAACGCCCATCCTCCGGTCTTCCCCAAAGAGAGGTCTGTTTGTGTACTTTAAAAGCTGCTGCCTGAGGGTCCAGCTTCCAATCAGCCTTCAGAAAAAAGCCTTTAGTCTCCTAGGCCTTCGCTGACTTCCAAAGAGCAGACTCAAGCAGTTACTGCTCAGAACAATAGACTCGCGGGAAGCCTAGTTCCTCCTGAAGGGAAATGCACAACAATTTGATGCAGACCTTTGAGCTGTTCTACAGAAACGACAGCCCCCAACCCGTAGACTCCAGACTAGTTGGAACCGGAAGGTTGAGATTCCGGAAACATCACCCTATTACTTCACCACCAGCCAATCCAAAGAAGGTCCACGAGCTGCTCACGCACCCTACGACCCTCTCCCCTAACACCGTCTTTAAAAACCCTGGCCTGAAAGCCATCGGGGAGTTTGGGTCTTCTGAGCACGAGTTCCCCTTCTCTTTGCTTGGCCCTGCAATAAACCTTTCTCTGCTCGAAACTCCAACATTTCGGTTTGGTCTCCCTGTGCACGGGGCACACGACCTTGGGTTCAGCAGCAACTTCTGACAAGCCAGCCAGGAGCCTGTGCCCGTGGCAGGTCGACCTTGACTGGGGGCAGCCCCTTCCCTGGGTCCCCAGGAGCTACTGGGGCTCATTTTGCTCCAGGGAACTCTGAGCAGACGCATTCTGACCCACCATCAGCCTTCTGTTTCATCTGGGGGTAAGTCGCTCTGGCCCGTGCAGGCTGGGAATTACCCTCCTTCATCCAGGCTCATGCCCTTTCGAGAAATGAGCCAATCTGGGCTGTTCTCTTCTGGGAGCGGGGCCAATCTGGTCTTGAGGTCTGCATCTGGGAGGGGGAATGGAATTGTTAGGCTACAGTTCCATAGTCTGATCTTTTGTCTGTGCGACTGTGTTTGTTGTTTGTATTTCTGTGTATCAGTACTTGCATTTTCAACAAAATGGGAGATACTAACTTCACCCCTGTCTGCCTGAGTCCTGGAGGCTGATCGGGACCCTGGTCACTAAAGGCTTCAGTGAAATAATCTGTGTCCCTCTTCCTGGTTTTGACCCTCGTTAGGGGGTCCTGGCTTTGACAACCCAAAGGGGCCCTGGTTATGACTTTTGTTAGAGGGTCCTGGTAACTTGAATTATTTGTAGAGGGGCGCCAGTTTGGTGTACCTGAACAACCTGAGTGTGCACTTTTAAATTATCAGTTGCAAGAACTTACTTACCAACTCTCTAGAGAAGGAGATTTTCAGTGGGCTGAGAACAGCCGAATCTGTGTCTCCACCAACACTTATTATAGAGCTCTTGGTAGGTGAAGGCAAATTCTCAGCCGAGATCCAAGGATGTGGGCACCAGACATCAGTCCCCTCGGACAGCCCATTAGGGTGCATTCTGAGTCATCAGAAACTCTGTGGCTCTACTCCAAATGACAAAAAAATCCACTTATTTTCTTTTGTAATACTGTCTGGCCACAATAACAAGTAGGTGACCAGGGAAAATGGACAGAGAATGGCTCATTAAATCATAGCACCATGCTCCAACTGGACTTACTCCATGAGAAAAGAGAAATGAGGTGAGACTCCCTATGTACAGCGCTTTCTGGCCCTTTACCAGAGCAGAGGCTGCAGAAGAAATGCAGACTTAAGGCTGCTCAGCAATTTAACTCTGCGGGGGAAGACCTCGCTCCCTGTTTTGAAAGGATCCCCTGAAGACCCCTTAGATTTTCCTTTGCCCCTAGTGCTCCAAATACTCACTGCAAACTTCAAAAGATTGCTGTAGGGACCTATCACCCCCACCTACCAGCTGGTTTTCAATAACTAAGATGTGGCAGAAGAAGAAAAAGAAGATGAAGAAGCAAGGCGCCTTCCTTGCAGCAGTAGCGCTGCAGACCACCCCAGGTACCCGGGAGGAGAGAATAAGAAGACTCCACAGGTGAGCGCCCCTGCCCCCAACATGGGACTTGGGACACACAGGCCACCAGCAAAGCTGGGACCTAGTCAGTGCACTTACTGCAAGAAAGTGGGAAGGCCCCGACCAACCACAGAGGGGGAAGGCCTGAGCTAAACCCCCTTCCTTTCAGCTCCTGCTAACTGAAGAAGCAGCCTGGGGGCTCCCCAACTGGCCCCTCAAAACACCACCCCCCATCTCCCCCAAGGAGCCCCAGTTACCCCAGAAGTCGGGGGAGAGCCAACTGAGTTTCTGGTAGATACCAGAGCCACATTCTCAGTGCGGACAACCTGAAGGGGCTCCCTCTCCAAGACATCAAAGGGGTGTCAGGAAAGGAAGACACAAGGAAATCTTGCCCTGAAAATTCCCCAGACGAGCCTCATTTGACAAGAGAAAACTGGCTTTGCACACAGGCATACAAGCAACACCAGGAGCTAGGGCAGGGTTGAACAAGACTTATCTCCTACACATCTGCTCCTTCAGGACTGAGAGAGGTGGCTGTTTTATCTGATGCATAGAAACCAGCACAGGGAGTCCAGGAACAGGAAGAAACAGGAATATGCTCCAAACAAAAGAACAAGATAAAACCTCAGAAAAATACCCTGATGAAACAGAGATAAGTGTCTTACCTGAAAATAGTCATGAGATGCTCACCGAGGGCGGGAGAACGATGCACTGATGAAATGAAAATTCACATTTTAAGGCAAGACAAGAAAAATTTAGACATAAAACGACTTCTCTGCCCGCCTGGGCGTCCTCCCCGCCCCCGCCCCCAGCGTGCGTTGTGCATCTGCAGTATGTGTTACCCAGACCTCCCCCATGGCCTCCTTCGGGCACCAGCCACGTAACTGCTTAGAAGATAGCGTTCGTTTCTCAATCCTGTAAGGGGTCACGGTGACCCACCACTCACCTTTTACGTGCAGACATCTTTGGTGAACTTTATGTATAATTTATCATTTCCCTTAACGATAGTGATCGGTGCAGAGCAGACTGGTCAGATGATGTGGAGAGATACTGGACTGCACCTAATGGAAGTTCTTAGCTTAATTATTTACTTATGATCTCATTAATGTCACTAGCTATATTACTTGTGTTCTGCCTAGTTTACACGCTTATTGTTTCTTGCGTTGCCAAATGTGTGACTGAGCCTCAGATAAAATTAATGATGATTAAGCAACTTGCAACAATTGACCAGATATACAGTTTTATAAGAGCAATGACTGTAATAGTGTACTCTAGATAGGGGAAGAAGCAACAAGAGGGAATGATTTCCTGGCCCATAACAGACTGGCGAGACAGCTGGTCCAGAGGCTTTTGGCTACTGTTAACAGAACCTAGTCCAGTAATAGCACAGGAAGCGGCCTATCCACAAAATCCTTGCCTGGCCTGGGAATGAACATCCCAAGCACCGTGGAACACATTGGTCATGAAATGCCTCCCAAACCTTGGCCAAAATTAAGAGCAAAAGGGAAGGGACTGTAAAATAAAGAATATTGCTTACCACCCAGTTCTACGAGAATCAAGCCATTAGCCACTGCAGTCACCGACCTACAATACACTTTGAAAGGAGTTCAGGGTGAAGATCAGGATGAGGCACTCTGCGCTCTGGGAAAACTGACAGAACTGGCCCTATGATAGATATTTTCAGGAGAAATTTTGTATGAACCCGGATTCTTGTATCTTTCCATACTTAGAAAAGTACTAAAACCATTAACTAAGATGTCTGTTCCTCATGGCTAGCACCAAGCTTCTACTGAGACGTGTGCTTGGTTTCATGCAGCCTTCACCAAAATCACATATATACTGAACCTCCCCGACCCTCCACCGCTTTGGAACAGTTCTCAGAGCTCTCTGAGAGACTGTCTCCCAGATTACGATCTGCAGTTTGGCTTGCAAAAAATTTTCCATTTCTTTCTTAGATTGACTATTGATTTTTTGTTGTTGTTGACATTTACAAGAATGATGCATGAACAAAGTGAGAATGTCAGCAAAAAAAGAGAAAGAAAATATCAGAAAGTACCAAACAGTAATCACACAGCTGAAGAATATAATAACTGAACTGAAAACTATAATAAAGGGGTTCCACAACAGACTAGATGAAGTACAAGAAAGGATCAGTGAATCAAAGACAGGAAGGGCAGTGGAACTCATCCAATCGGAGCAGCTAAAAGAAAAAAAAGAATGAAAAAGAGTAAAGAGAGCTCAAGGGACTTGTGGGAAAGCATTAAGCAGACCAATATTTGCATCATAGGGATCCCAGAAGGAGAAGAGAGACACAGGCGGGTAAAAGACTTATTTGGAGAAATAATGGCTGAAAACTTCTGTGACCTGGGGAAGAAAACAGAAGTCCAGATCCAGAAGGCCCAGAGAGTTCCAAATAAAATGAACCCAAAGGAACCCACACCAAGATACATTATAATAACATTGCCAGAAGTTAAGGAAGGGTTACAAGGCAATATTTAGAAAAGTGAGTAGGGAGGAAAGAAATTCAATAGCTTAACATTTGGAGATTGAAACTACTGGAGGTTTTGAATTATCCATGTTACCCTTACTTTGCTGATTATCCTTCAACTATTTCCAGTTTGTCCCAAATTGGGGGCAAAATATCCCCATTTATTTCCAACCTGTCCAATCCTTGGACGGCTCTGTTATTTTTCAATATCCTCCTCAGGATAACACTCTATATACTAGGAAGCCAAAGCATTTCAAAATGTTAACAGGCTTAAAACCTTGCAGGAGCAGTTGGGGTGGGGAGGAGGGAAGATGGGGGATAAAACAAAACAAAGAATTGCCATTTGAAATAACAATTCCAGATTGAGATCAAAGGGAAACAAAAGAGGTTTCAGGTTCAGCACAAACTGGTGTTTTGGAGTATCACACAAAGAGTAGCAATACACACGGTATTTATCAGCTTTTCCCCCCAGGTTATGTCCAATTTTAAACTCCACAATTTAAAAAGCAGCTACAAAAAAATAAAAATAAAAAGCAGCTACATTTGTCAATACAAAATATACACACTTGACTGTACACTGAGTTGGGAAGGAGGTGCCACTAATTTTATTGTGTTATATGAGCTGAACAGAAAAATACATCCTGCCACTTTGGGGATGCTGGGTTGCAAGTCAGCTATTTGAGAGAAACTAGATAATACAATGTGTCCTTTGAGGCCAAAGTGACTAGAAGATCATTTGAGCCTGGGCTGCAGTATTCTTGCTCTAGTGCTGAGCTTGTTTTTTCTCTCATGACCAAAGTTAATGAGAGGTGAGTTTAGAAAAGAGTGTTTTGTGGCAAAGTTTGGCTGATTTCCAAAGTAAATTAAACTGGTCTTACCAAAATTTCTGAAGGCTGATCACAATAAGTCATTCGTTCATTCTCAGATCTTAATTTTATTAAAAGAGCTTTAAAAATCATTAGAGTCCTGTTTCAAGCATTAAGACAAAAGACCATCTTTTCTGAGATTTTAGGAAAAAACTAAACTGTAATTTTCATACTTGTTGATATGACCTAAACACAAATGGTTACTTAGCTAATTTCATTATGTGCTTTCTACAGATAATATTGTACATACAATTTTATTATAGCTAAGTAAAATCAACTTGTATACTCATAGTTAGATAAGAATTACACATCTGCTTTATATTTGATGGTGGTCTGGAGAACACAGTTGTGAGGTCTGATGCCTCTCAGCCTGTAGTTGAGACTGAAAGGACAGGTGTCTTCCACACCTTTCTAGCCTGTGCATCTTTATACACAAGCACCGTTCTTTGGTCCTCAGTACAGGCATCATTTGCATCATTGCAACTTCAGTTCCGCTGCGTTAGATACATGTGCTTTATACCGTGCTCACTTAGTGGGCCATCCTCTTCCCCACTGCTTTATGTTAGACTGGTGGTCTCTTTCCTACTGCATTTTCCTGAATTTTAAATCTTTCAGTTATTACAATTGATTGTGTTGAATATACTCAGTGTTGAGAAATCTTTCTCCTGTGAACATATATGAGTTTTGAAAACATCCAAAAGTCATTCCAAACTGAATCTGATAAATGAAATATTTGATAACTGTTTTAGTCAAAAACAAAGTACAATTACAAGGTATAAAAAAAAAAGTGTGTGATTCTGCAGGTACTTCTGAAAGAGGAATTTTTAAATGTTTTGAGCAATTTATAGTATCATTGGAATAGGGTAGATTAGGTATATACTGGGAAAGAAGGATGGATGGAGGGATGGAGGGATGGTTGGGTGGGTGAATGGGTAAGTGGATGGGTGGGTGGACAGATACAGTATGTCTCATTTGTTTGTTTCTTTGCTTGTTTTTAAGAAAATGTTCTAACTCAAAAGAAACAACTAAGTCCTAGGTTACCCTTCCTTATCTTTGGATAATGTCTTTTTACAGAACCTGAAGCCCACACTTGGGTTATCTTCACTTACACATTTTCCTAAGTTTCTTCTTTGCTAAGAAACTCCCTACCATGCAGTGAACTTATTTGACTTCCCCCAAAGAGTCTCTTACCCTCTTTCTTGTCCTCTGTTTCAGTAGATCCATGTTTATCTCAGGATAATTATTACACAAATATAAAAATAGGATAAGAATAACAAGAGTTGTGTACACATTCCATTCAGGGATCACAATAGCTCCTTATAGATCCACCAAAAAAGGCTCATTTAGACCCCTGTTTAAGACCAAAAACTTTGGTTATCACTCAGAGATGAACTGTGCCAGAAGCAATCAGTCTCTTTCAATCTGGTAATCCTTGTGTTTTCTTTGTGCAACAGATGACTCCATATCAGACAATATTTTGCAGTCTTTATTTATCACTCTATCACTGATCCTTGAAAACTTTTTATCCAGGAAAAATGTTCAAAAGGCAAGGCTTTTTGTAATTTTCCTCCTAAGTGGGGCCATACACCAAACCGCCTTTGCCAAATCCTTAAAAATATTTAAAATTAAGCAGATTAATAAGCACATGGTTTTTCTTGATGTCCCATTAAACATGGAGTCCCATTTAACACTTCTTAAGCCTCTACAACATACCAGACACAAATATTTATAAGATGGGCTCTTAACTCATAGTATAGTGAAAAGAGGTATGGTTTTGTTTTTTTTTTTATTTTGATACAATGAAGTACATTTTATAATAGAGGTTTTATAGATCAGACTGACTAAAATGGAAAGTGGGGAAGCAAACAGGTCAGGTTTCCCAAAGATATTAGTGATTTAGCCGAATCTTGAAGAAAACAGAAATTTACTAGATTTGGGCCGGGGTAGAAGGAAACCAGTGTTACCGAGACTCAAAGGTGTAAGAAAGCAGGAAGTAGAAGCAGTCCGTGTGTCAGGGACAGAAGGTAAAAGTGAAGGGATGAGAGGAAATTAAATCAAAAAGATAGGCCAAGAACTCCTGCTCCTATCCATTCTGGGGAAACTGGGATCAGATTCACCCTTCCATCATAAACAACTGGAAACTGGAGATACTATGTGAAACAAGGATTTTCAAACAGTGAAAAACAGGCAACACAGGTCTGCGATCCCTGAGAAAAAGGCTGCAAACTAAGTGAATCCTGTCATTGCCTCAGCTTTCTGCCTGGGGGCACTTACCAACCAAGGTGCAAAAGGGGATCCTAAGAAGAATACACAAGAATACATCTTGAGATGAGGATCAGAGATTAGAGTTTGGGGAGGCTGAGAAACTGGAATTTGTGGCACAGAGTTCCATCAGAAGGTTGCTGCCCAGACCAAGAGAACTAGGTTCCCGGTTGTGGAGCCCCTGGAGGCTCTGGCTGAATGCTGTCATTTGTACAGGAGATAAAATGCCCTAGGTCTGAGCAAAGAATGTCCAAGGAGCTGTAAGCTGAACAATTCCCAGAGCTCCCAGGGGGTTGGGATATATTTGAGTTCCAGCCAATCAGAGAGGAAGAGTTCATTGAACATACAGGCACCCAGTTGAGACCTCAGAAGAGTCATACCATAGTAGGAAGGCTAAACTAGTCCTAGAATAAAGGCTAAAGTCCTTTAAAATAAATATCCGAACTATCAAACTGATCCATAAGGAACTTAACTGCCTGCCAGGACAAAGTCCCTACTCTTTAAGTCAACAAAATCTAGGCACACAACAACATATATTTACAATGTCTAGCATCTAATTTAAAAATTACTAGATATAGGAAGAAATAAGAAAATGTGACCCAAAACAGTAGAAAACTTATTTCAAAGAAAGAGACCAAGAAAAGAAAGAAATAATGGAATTCACAGAGAAGCATAAAATAGCTCAATATGCTCAAGGATTTAAAGAAAAACAAATCTAATGAGAAAAAATGGAAGATTAGAAAAACGAAATGCAACTTCTAGAGATAAGCATACAATATCTGAAATTTTAAGAATTTAGGTTTTATGTGACTTATCTTTATTTTTTTCCAGTTTTATTGGGATACAATTGACAACAAACAACCCAATCAAAAAATGGGCAGAAGAACTAAATAGACATTTCTCTAAAGAAGACATCCAGATGGCCAACAAGCACATGAAAAGATGCTTAACACTGCTAATTATTAGAGGAATGAAAATCAAAACCACAATGAGGTATCACCTCACACCAGTCAGAATGGTCATCGTCAAGAAGTCTACAAATAACAAATGCTGGAGAGGGTGTGGAGAAAAGAGAACCCTCCTACACCGTTGGTGGGAATGTAAATTGGTGCAGCCACTATGGAGAACAGAATGGAGGTTCCTCAAAAAAATAAAAATAGAGCTACCATGTGATCCAGCAATCCCACTCCTGGGCATATATCCGAAGGAAACAAAAACACTAATTTGAAAAGATACACGCACCCCAGTGTTCACAGCAGCATTGTTTACAATAGCCAAGATATGGAAGCAACCTAAGTGTCAATCAACAGATAAATGGATAAAGAGGATGTGGTATATATATACAATAGAATACTACTCAACCATAAAAAGTATAACATTTTGCCATTTGTAACAACATGTATAGACCTGGAGGGTATTTAGTGAAATAAATCAGATAGAGAAAAACAAATACTGTATGTTAACACTTATATGTGGAATCTAAAAAATAAAACAAATGAATGAATATAACAAAACAAACAGACTCACAGATATAGAGAACAAACTAGCCGTTACCAGTGGGGAGAGAAAATGGGAGAGGGGCAAGATAAGGGTATGGGATTAAGAGATACAAACTACTACTTATAAAATAAATCAACTACAAGGATATATTGTACAGCACAGGGAATATAGCCAATATTTATAATAAATTTAAATGGAGTATAATCTATAAAAATTTTGAATCACCATGTTGTACACCTGAGACTAATATAATATTGTAAATTAACTATACTTCAATTATAAAAAAAGAGAGACAGGATAAAAGGAATGCACAATAATAGGACAAATAGAAAACAAACAAATAGCAAGATTGTAGATTTAAACCCAACCACATGATAATTACATAAGAAGTAAATAACCCAAACACTCCAATTAAAAGGCCCAGTTTGCCAGGCTGAATAAAAAAGCAAGATCCAAATCTATGCTGTCTGCAAGAATAGAGAATCCCACTTTAAGAATGAAGATACAGATAAGTTAAATGTAAAAGGATGGAAAAAGATACATCATGCAAACACCGATCTAAGAAATCTGCAGAGGCTATATCGGTATCAGACAAAGCTATCAAAACGGGGGGCAAAGGAAGGAAAATGGATGTCCAGGGTCTGGAGCCGGTGTCAGGTGATTGCTGCTAATGAAATAAAATTTAAATTTTAAGGCAGGACAAGAAAATGTAAACACAAAATTGTCTCGTTCTGTCCCTTTATGCCTCCTTCCTCCCTCCCTAATGTGCAGTGTGCATTTTTGTTACACGTTAACCAGACTTTCTCAGAGATGAGAGTGCCTGCTGGGCCACAGGTCATTTTTCTCCCCCTCTTTCTTCTAATTTTATCAATGTAAAAGAATAGCCTTCTTTCCCAATGCTAGGGGGTCATGGTGACTTGCTGCTTTGTATGGGCTTACCTGGACTGCGTTATCCTTGGGGAACTTTATGTAAAATATCAATATGTCATTTTGATATACAATCTTTTGTCTCGAAAATGTGTATGACTGCGCCTCCGACTTCTAACAGGTGGAACAGTTCTCAGAGCTTTCTGAGAGTGTGTCTCCTGGGTTATAATCCTCAGTTTGGCTCGAATAAAATTCCCTTTTTTTCTCGTTAGTTTGATTGCTAATTGAATTTTCGTCAACACAGCAGTCTTGGGTGATGGACAGAGATAGACAGGATCAGAATCACCTACAGGGCTTAAAACACCAATTGCTGGGCCCCAGCCCCAGAGTTTCTGATTCAGTAGGTCTGGGATGGGTCCTGAGAATGTGCATTTCTAGCAAGTTCCCAGCTGATGCTGCTGGTCTAGGGATTCACTCTGGAGCCACGGGCTCAAACTGACCCTCTTCTTTCTCTTTAAAATGGACATACTTCTACTTTAAGGGGTATTGTAATAAATTAGAAAGATAAAATAAGTGAGTGAGGAATCTGAAAGGGTGGAAACTGATTTCCCTTACAATTGCCTGATTGGGATTGATTGAGATGGGAGTTGGGATAAGAATGACACTGATTCTGCCTTAGCCAACCAACTGGGGAGTCGTGCCTCTGAGTCAGGAAGTACAGGGGAAACAGATGTGGGAGTGGAAATAATGAGTCCAATTTTGGATTTGTTGAATTTTAAATGCAGTTCTCACATATCTTTCTCACTTTTTTTTTTTTTAATGTACTTATTTTTATTATTTATTTATTTTTGGCTGTGTTGGGTCTTCGTTTCTGTGCAAGGGCTTTCTCTAGTTGTGGCAAGTGGGGGCCACTCTTCATCGCGGTGTGCGGGCCTCTCACTATCGCGGCCTCTCTTGTTGTGGAGCACAAGCTCCAGACGCGCAGGCTGAGTAGTTGTGGCTCATGGGCCTAGTTGCTCCGCGGCATGTGGGATCTTCCCAGACCAGGGCTCGAACCCGTGTCCCCTGCATTAGCAGGCAGAACCACTGCGCCACCAGGGAAGCCCTCTTTCTCACTTTTAAAAAAAAGGTCAGTGTAGTGGGTATTTACTGGCTGAGTCACTTTACCATAGTTTAACTCTGTGTCTTTCAATGGGCACTTCCAAGCTGTGACAAAAACCTGTGTGAGATGTTTGCTAGCCCCAGGTGAGGCTTTCTGAGCTCCACATTTGCACTCTTATCAGACACTTGGAGTCTCGGAAGGTGAACATTTGTCTGGGGCAAATGTCAAAGCAACGGGGATCAGAGATCCAAGAAACAAGTGATCCTCTAAGAAACAAGCTATTCCTCCAACAAGGAATGGCTGCTGATGGTGGATGAGGACGGCGAACGCAGGTTTTCAAGAAATATTTCCTCATTGTCAACCACGATTTTCTGCTGTTCCTATAAAGGCATTAACATTGGCCTCCTTTTCCTACCAATATTGCTAACACTGCTGTAAGTGTAACGTAGCTTCCCTATTCCAAAGGTTTTGTATTATTTTACCAGGAGTTGTAACATGGACGGCGCTTAAGCTGTTTTTCCCTAAAGGAAAAGGATTATAATAACCGAGAGCTTTTTAGTATCTCGATCGCAAAACGCTTACAGTTCAGAAGGAACGAGGAGTCGCCAAGGATTTCCCCGTGGAAACAGCTTCTGCCCTCCACGAATACTAGGAATGTGCTCCCGCCTTCCCGGTCGCAGCCAGGGAGGAGAGCTCGCGGCTCGTTCCCACTCCCAACGCCTTGGGCTGGCGTGGCCATCCCTACATTTCCAGTTACTTAGCAACGTCCGGGTAAATGGAGACAATGCCCTGTGAATCTTTACGGGTATTCTCCTTTCACTGCCCCCCTTGGGGGTGGGGTGGGGTATACTGTGTATTCTTTGGTGATGGATGGCAACCGGCTGCGCCTAGCCGGGTTGATCCACGGAGCTAACACGCTGGCAAGGAAGAAGATGCCAGAGGCCGAGGTCCCCGAACCCCGCGAGGACCACGGCCCCAACACCCCAGCGTCCCCCATCTCCCCTCCTCCAGCCCCTGGGCGATGCGCGTCCCAGGCGGAGAACTGGGACGGGCGGGGGTCGCGGGGCCAGGCGCGGGGTCGGAGATGGGAGACTAGGGGCGCTGGGAGTGCGCGGAGCCCCGGTGCGGGAGCCCCGGTGACGCACCAGTGACGTCGACGGCGGCGGGCGGGATTTCCCGGCCCCTCCCGGGCGCCCGGCGAGACCCTGCTGCGGAGTGGGCGCGACCAGAGTGGACGCGAGAAGGCGGGGGTCGCCGACACGCGCTCTGCACCCGCCGGACCCGGACGCACGCCTGGAGCCCGGCACGGGGGGTGCCGAGCAAACAAAGTACTCGGCAGCTGGGTGACCGCACTCGCCAGCGGGGCACGGGCTCGCCCACCAGCACCCCGCGCTCGGCCTCACGTGGTCTTTCCCCTGCCCGGGCCTGGAGGCACGGGGCGGAGCGGGGCGGGGCGGGGCTGGTGACGCGGCGCGGAGACCCCGGGGGCGGCGCGCGGCGCGAGGCGCGCGTTTCCACCGTGAGCCCGTCCGCGTCCAGGCGCGGGAGCCGGAGCGCCGAGCCGGAGCCGGAGCCCCCCCCGCCCCCAAGCCTTGCGCCCGGATTGAGGGGCGATGCCGTTCGGTCTGGCCACCCCCCGCGAGCACCGCTCCGGAGACAAAGCCCGCGCGTGAGCGGCGCCCTCGGCCCGGGTAAGTGCCGGCTGGGGCGTGTCGGTGGGGAACGAGAGGCACAGTCCTTGCTCCGGCGAGCTCGGGGCGAGCCAGAGACAAAAGGGAAACTCGGGCGGGACGGTCTCTGGAACTGGAGAGACGGTTCTGGTGCCTGCGTTTTCCTGCAGCTGTCAGCGGAAGCTCGCGAAACGAATACCTGTGATCATCTTGGCCGCCCGCGGCGAACCCGGCCTGCGCGGCGCCCGCACAGGTGCGCATCATCGGCGGCCCGGCGCCGGCGCGTGCGGGGGCCCCTCGAAGCCAGGACCCTCCGCCGAGCCCTTGGGAAACCCGAGTGCAGGTTTGGACAGACAGCTCGGAACGTCTGAGGGGTCTCCTGGGGGTCGGGGTCGCCCGATCTCTCCGGCTCGAGGCGGGGGAGGCTTCTGGGGACTCCTTTTTCGTATGTAGGTCACGGCCGTTTGTTCTTGTCTCGGCAGGGGCGTCCCCCGTTGAGGAGCGCCGTAATGGGAGGGATGGAGTGGCTAGTTGGTCATTTTATTTGGAGAAATGCTTTGGGCCTGAAGAAGCCCTCTTGATTCCCCAGCACCCGGGACACCTGCCTCGGGAACAGTTCGGGCGGCGACAGTGGACGGAGGGGCGACGGTTTGTCCCTCCCTTATGGCGTCTGTCCCCGAGTCTGGTGCTGAAATGGGCTGCGCTCGCAGCGCGCGCACCCAACGGCATTGGGGGAGCTTTGGTTTAATTTTTTTAATTACCTTAGAAATAAAGACAAGAGGATGGGATGGGGCGGTGGACAGAGGTGTGACTGGAGAAGACTTCTTAATTTAAAAACAAGGAGGACTTATTTCTGTGTATCTTGAGCTAGGGTGTTAGGAAATGCAGAAATGGTAAAGTTTGATCAAGTGATAAAGTGGATCCTGGACACGGGTTCTCCCACCCTCTTCCCAGCTCCCCACCGGCGCCTGTTTTCTTCTCTCTCTGCTGCCTCCCAGGACTGTAAAAGGCTGGCGCAGGGCCGGCTGGGCTGCGCTGGTGTTTCCCATTAAACCGTGTGAGTCTCTTCATCTGCTCAGGAGTTCTCACTGTGGTGCTTCCTTCTCATGGTGCGACAGGAAAATTCAGTGGCAAGTGCCTCAAAGAGGCAGGGAGGGGACCCGGGCCCTTTGGCTGGCTTCTTGATCCTTTGGGGAAATCCTTTACCTGGTTTCTGCATGCTGGGGGGGAAGGAGGCACCCGCCATCTGATCTGGCCCCGTTCCCTACTGTGGGAACAGCCGAGGTGATAAACGGAAAGCCTTTTTCAATCCTGAGAAACAAGACACGGTACACTGTAAACTGTGAATTATTTTTGAAGTGTGGGGTTGGCTGCATTATCAGTCGTGATGAGACATGGATATAGCCGGGGATAACTAGTAGGCATTAATGTAAGGTGTATTGTGATGCTTTGCTAGTTAATGAGTAGCCGCACCATGGGGTTATTAGGCTGAAATGACTATTTAGGACAATGGGCTTCCTCTTTTCTCCTCCGCCCACACATGGCTCTTATCCTTCAGCCTCCTTAACAGAAAATTGTTCAGAGGAAGCCTCTAGAAGATGTTTGGGCAGCTGAGAAAAAAAGCAGTGCAAAAGGGTCATTCCCAGTAGTGCAGTGATTGGCCGGGCAATCGCCTTTGCCGTTTCTCGTGCAAGTTGATGGTGGAGAAACGAGGAAAAAGCTTTTCCTGTATTCATCTTACAGTTTTTAAAGCCAAAATGACAGTCTCTGAAGCCCTCCAAATCTCAGTATGTTCTTCGAAATGGTGGAACGTCAGGTGGGAACTGGACACTGTCCTCTTGTCCCCTGGTTCCCCGGGAAGCTAGTGCCTGGCAGCTGCCTCAGGAGGATGGGGCTGAACTTACGGGTGATTGTGAATAATGTCGTCTCTCTCACACACGCACACACTGACTCACCACATAGCTACTCCTTACTGAGAAAAGCAGCCAAATGGCTGAGAAAAGACTGAAGTCTACTAGACGAATCCTTCTCATTTATTTATAGCCACATATCACTGTCATATTTTTCTTACCTTGTCTGATTTTTTGTTCTAGTTGAAGAAGGGAGAATGCCTAATAATGCAATGCATGTTAGTAGATTGAACTTTTTTCTTCATGGAATTTTGAAACAGTTTCTTTAAGATATTACCTGATTTGTTCTCAGAACACCTTTATGAGAATTTACTCTCAATATTATCTAATCTTGCAGATTATTCCTGGTTTTTTTTTTTTTTCACTCTAGACATATTCAGGCTTCCAGAGGAGTATTATTCAGGTAGAGAAATTGTTCATCAGTTTTCTTAAGCCAGAAACTGAAATTTAACTTCTTTCATGCACCAAAAATACTACCAAAATATCCTTTCAACAGTAGCCAGCAAAGGAATTTTAATTGAAAATCGGAGAAGCTGAATGAGTGTCAGAAAAGAAAAACAGGGAGATCAATTATAGTATAGAAATTAATGTAATACTACTGAAAGGTTTTAACTAGCTGGTTGAAGCCACGTGAAGAATAAACCAAATATCTTTTAAAAAATGATCAGAAGTGAAAACATGCAAATGAAATTTCCATTTAGGGAAGGAAGTAGAGGCAAGAAGAAGAAAAATTACTGCAGAGAAAACAATGGGAACTTAAAAAGAGCTCCATTCAACAAGCTAGCTGGAGCATTCCAAATCACTTTAATTGTCAAGGAGCTTTTGTTAGGTCAAATGGCAGCTGGTGTGCAATCAGTTTTTATGGTGGAACTTGGCAAACAAAATGGCAGGACCTGGGACTTCCCTGGTGACTCAGTGGTTAAGAATATGCCTGCCAATGCAGGGACACAGGTTCGAGCCCTGGTCTGGGAAGATCCCACATGCTGCGGAGCAACTAAGCCCGTGCGCCACAACTACTGAGCCTGCGCTCTAGAGCCGGCAAGCCAGAACTACTGAGCCCACGCGCCTAGAGCCCGTGCTCCGCAACAAGAGAAGCCACCGCAGTGAGAAGCCTGCGCACCACAATGAAGAGTAGCCCCTGCTCGCCGCAACTAGAGAAAGACCGTACGCAGCAACAAAGACCCAACGCAGCCAAAAATAAAATGTAAATTAATTAATTAATTAATTTTTTAAAAAGTCAGGTCCTGTGCAGATGGGGGAGTGCGGGGTGTGTTGAGGATATGGTGCTTCTGGAAGGGGCCCTGGGTGTGGAGAAGCTACTCTGTCCCTGAAGCCCTGAGGTTCTCAGGTATCTGCAAGTGAGTCACCAGTGGCCCAGCCTAGGAGGACCAGACAGCAGAGGGAGCAGCGGGGTGGAGGGAGGACCAGGCTTCAGCTGGATGCCCCTCGTGGATGAGCCCATTTAATCCTCCCAGCGTACCTGGAAGCTTTCTCTTCAGCAAAACAAAAAAAACCAGCAGTGTCTGTAGTGTCCTTTTTATCCAGGGGTATTCTGGCAGGGTACTTGCGGTGGGTGGTGACTTTCTTAACTAACCAAGGAAACGCACATACCAACGGGAGGCGAGCGACTGAGCTGCGTGGAAGAGACCCACCCCCAGGGACTGCACTTGTGCTCCCTTCCCAAAGAAGAAGATGTGTTCCTCTCACTTCTTAGAGTTCTCAAACCATTTCTCCCTGGGCAGCTGGGTTGACTCTCTAGTGGGACATCTGCTGTGAGGCTGAGGAAGTAGATAGAGGAGACAGAAGATAGAAGAAATGCTTTAAACATCCCTCTGGGGCCCAGGTCACCCTCTCTGCCCCATCAAACGCATGCACGACGCGGAGCAATGGCCCTCCACCCAGTAACTGGCGCGAGCTGCGCTTTCTGCTTTTCTCATTCGTCCCTGTGCTTCCTCCTGGTGCTCCTGTGTAACTTGCCGCTCTGGGGCCTTCTCTGCCACCCCCTGCCCAAGGTCGCCACCAAAGGAAGAGGGGTAGGACGATAGCAATAGGAAGAAGGAAAACATTTAAAATTGTTTCCAAAATTCTTATTAGAACACCTTTACAACTGCAGCAAAAGGGGTTACCGTGAAAAATTCATGTGCCCCCACAGCCCCACCACCCGAATTCAACTGTAATTACTTCTTCCCGTGTTTTATCACACAAATATGTAAAACTGAGAGATTTTTGCCAAAACAGTACACGAGTATAAAGGTCCAAGTAGGAGAAACGGAATTAGAAAACAGGAAGGAAAGAGCAAGGGAATACTGAGAGGGGGTAGAAAGCAGAGCAAGGTAGGGGATTGCTGAGGACAGTCTGTTACAAGTAGGTGATTTTCCACGATGGCCCCTCGGACTCTGTGGCTCAGCTTCTGGACGCTGTTGGAGAGGCAAGGACAGGGATGGCAGACGGTGGTGTCAGGACCCTCACATCCTGGAGGGACCCCCTTTTTATCTGTGGGACCCACTATCACAGTGAGGGTCCAGGCGTATCCAAGAATTGGAATCCTCCTCCGGCGTGTTTTTCGAGCCTAATTTGGGCAGGCATCTGTCCTGTTGCTCTGGAGTACCTGCTGTGCATACCCTTTATGGCAACTGTAGGAGAGGAAAAAAACTTCTCCTCTACCTTCTTGTGTTCTGTGCCTGGGGCCTGGGAATTAAACTGAGGACAGGCAAGAATAACAAGAGAAAAGAGCCAGATTAATGGGAAAAGGTTTATTATGCACGTGCACAGGACCTTCACAGGAAAGAAGAGCAAACCCAAAGAATCGGTTAGGCTTGAGAACGTATGTACCATTTTAACAAAGGGACATGAGTTGTGGGAAAGTGACAAGACAAAGAAAAAGGGCTTTGAGCTTCCAGGGGTGGTAAATTTTGGGAAGGTAAGTATGTGGCGAAAACTAATGGCAGATAAGGGTTATTTTATTTGTGTAGGTTTATTTGTGCAGGCCCATCTGGGTGGTGTCTTCCTCCAGTGATACTGGTGGTTTTTCTCCTGCTGGGTGATGGGAGGGGAAAACACCTTCACAAAGGGAAATTTACATCCTGCTTTTAGGTAGAAAGGGGGAGGCCAGAGAATTCCTCCTGTGTCTGCTGTTTTCTAATTGCCTTCAACTCAAAATAATCCTTATGCCAAGGTGGCATATTTTGGGGTGGTATATTCTGATCCCCTTCAGAATTTCCGGCAAAGTCGAGAGCCCAAAACTGGTGGCCTGTTAAACCAGTGTGAGTAATCCTTCTTTGCTTTTAGTCTCTGTTCCTCAATCTTGGGAAAAATCTGTTTTCTCTGTGCCCCAGTTGACTTCACTTACAACCCAGGGTCTTCAACTGGTCTGTAGATGCTTATTTAGCCCCTGACACCTGTGGGACCACATGGACAAGGGAGGGTCGCATCTTGGCTAAGGAGACAGATTACTTAAGTGTGTAAGTGTGTGTTTGATGGTATATATGGGGGAAGCAGATGTTGCAGGGATGTAGAGACACAGTCAAGCTTCTCAAGTTTTAAGGGCTCTGTGGCCAGGAAGGGATGATGGAACTTGAGTGGAGATTTCCAAAGCGTTGAACCTCAAGGGAAGTAACACAGGGAAGCTGACGGTGATAGCAGTCACCAAATTCTTTCTGGAGCAAGGTGAGGCGTAGATACATAAATCGGCCTTCATCGGCATCCCGTATTCTCTTCTTCAGCTGAATTTTAACTAACAGGGACAGGGTCACCGGAGTCTTCTGCTGACTTAGATCTTTGGGTACCCGGGTGACCCCACTACCCCGTCCCTGTCTCTGAGTGGCTTTGCCTCATCTCCCTTGCAGGCGGGGTTTGGTGTTTCAGCTCCACTCGGTCGGTCTTGTAGAATCGTGTCTTCTTCTGGCTGTTTCCCACAGACCTTTCTGTGCTCCGTCCGTCTGTCCACATTGTAGGGAGTGTGACCACTACCACCACTCTGCCATGCCTCCATGTCCTCAGAACTGCTAAGAGGAGGTTAGAGAAAAGCACAGTGTGTCCTGCACGGGGCGGGGTGGGAGGGGACCAGCCCTGACACCCCCCGCCCACCACATACTCTAATGGGTCAAAGTCCTCTGAACTCCCCAGTTTCTCTCCAAACCCTCTCCTCGTGCTAGAATCTGTTTTAGTAAATAGCGTCTGAAATAAGTCGATCGTTGGCCTGGACCCAGGCGCGTTTTCTTTGTCATGGGATTTGTCACCACGGAGTTCTGCCAATCCTCACCGTGACCAGCCTTCCCAGGGTGGTCAGCCTTTCTCTGCTTTCCCTGTGCGTTCCTGCTGCAAACCACGTTCAGCAAGCTCGGGTCTGCAGCAGGCCCTGGAAAGCTGAGTCCCATTTTTGAATCCAGACAAACGAGAAAGGGCTCTCTAAGCAAGAGTGACCAGCCTGTGTGAAGGCTGAGAGTTACGAAAGTGCAGTGAGGAGAGTGGAAGAGGCAGATGGGAGCCCGGTTAGGAAGGCGCATGAGTGGCATGTGGAAGAGTCTTTTGTAGGAGGCATGGGGATCCAGGGCAGGTGTTTAGCAGATGCAGGATTTAGCAGGTCCCAGCCTCGGCGCCCTGTGCCTGCTGCGCGGGGTGAGTCAGAGGAGAGAGCGGGAGGTGGAGGGCAGGGGGAGCTGGCAGGTGCCTCCAGGTGAGCAGAAATCTGCCTGGAGACAGAGCCAGAGCTGCGGGTACCCAGGTGAAGCCAGGGGGCGGGTGACACTGCCCACTTGTGGGGGGGGTGGTCCGAGGGAAACCAAGTAGGGAGGCTTCAGAGAGATCAGATATGATGTTTGGGGCAAAACAGAAATGATTCTGTAGAATGCATACTCTTTCTACTGCAAGTTCTCCTGTTTTGAGGTCCCTTAAAAGGGGCCCCCTGCCTAGCAGTCCCTGAGGCTGCTCAGCCCGCCGGTCTCTGCGAAGCAACAGCAAACCGCCGCCACCCCGCTTCCCTGGATGACTCATTCTTTCTGCGTTCAAGCAGTTGCAGCTCTGCTTCTTGTTTATGATTCCTTTGTCCCCCTAACGTTACGCACTTGATCCGATGCTGCTCACACCATCTCTCGCCAGTCGCTGACGTCGGGGATTACTGTTTCTTAGCCTTCCGTGAGAACGTGTCTCTGTCCAAGGGTGAGTCTCTGTGTTCTGTTTTTCCCGAACCTCCTGGTCCCCCTCTACCCACCCCCAAGGTCTGGTGGCCCGAGGCAGGAGCTCTGGGCCCTGGCCCAGCTTCACAGTAACCATGGCAACTCACCTAAACCACCCACAGATTGGCCCAGGGCCCCAGGCTAGCTCGGGCTCCCTCTGGTTGTTAGGTGTTAGCTGTGAAACACGCCCCGTGGTGGGGTTTGCTCTCTTTCTTTCTTCCTTTTTTTTTTTTTTAAACAGTCCTCACTCTATCCTGCTGTTTTTCCTCACTGCACCTTCTACATGGGAGGGATACAGCAGTGGAAAAGGCAGGCAGTGGACGGGGAAACAAAAAAAATCCCTGCCCTTGTATATGTCATAGTAGAGACATCACACCATAATAATAAGTCAGAAAATCGAAAGTAATTTAAAGAAGCAAATAAATAAGCATTTAACAGTATAATCAGTGCTTGGGAGAAAAATAAAACGAGAAAGGGAGATAGAGAATGCCAGGGAAGGGTGTTATGAATTTAAAATGGGCTGCTCATGGAAGGATTACTATGTTGATCCAAGATGAAGGTGAGGAGGTAAATGAACTTACCTGATCTGTGTGGTGCCAGTGAAAATGGAAGCAGCTGGAAACGTGGTGGACCCACGGGTCATTGATGCTCAGCGGCCTTCCTTGACGGAACAGGGCTTCGTTCCCCTCCTCGCACACTCCCACCGTACAAGGAAGCTGCATTTCCCAAAAGGAGCGTTTGGTAGTGTTGGGTGAAAAAAAATGCACAACGTGAGAGTTGAGAGTTGTATTCGATGGATTTACTGAGGGCTTAAGCCCAAGACACAGCCTCTCAGATGGCTCTGAGGAACTGCTCTGGAAAGGTAAGGGAGGACCAAGGCTCTACAGGAGTTTCTGCAACAAAAACCAGGTAGTTGGAACATCAAAAGATTACTGTGAATTAAAGAAAACTAGGCATCTCAACTTAATGAATTTAGCACGTTTCTTTGTGTGGACAGATGCAAGAGTCTGGGCTCATTGAAATCATTCCTTTGATATGCGCCGTAACTCTCTAGGGTCAGTATCCTGCTTTTCTCCATCCTGAAACCCTTCAGGGTGCACAGCTGAGGGTGACTGCAGTGGCTGCTGGTTTGACGGTCGCAACATCCATTGTTTACTGATACGGCAGGTGACATTCTTCATCCCCAGGAGTACAGCTCGGGGCAGAGGCAGAGACTCTCAGCAAAATAACACGCAGCACAGAGATGTCTCTCACTCCAGAACAGCCTGTTTGGTGGACACCCCACCCATCCAGGGACGACCAGTGGGCCAAGCAGCTCCTGATGTACCAGGCTCCAGATAGAGCCTGGTACCGGGGAGTTTACCCATCCCAGAGCCCTCCAGAGGGTGCCCTGAGAGGCTGGATCAGAGACCTGCACGTCTGCAAGATCTGGGGGCTCGCTAGAGTAGAGAGACCACCCGCAGGTCCACTCTTCTGTGCGCCTGGATGGGTTAGGGGACACAGCTCTGTAAGAAGGGTTTCGTATGTTCTGGATGCCTGGCCTGCCTCATTCACAGTACGTTTGCTTAATGATGAGCTTCACTGGCTGTTCCTCCATTTTAACACCTGTTTAGGGAGCCATTTATTTGTAGCACAGTCTGTCTGTAAAATTCAGGGTAGATCCATCCGTGGTTTCCAAACCTGGCTGCGTAACGGAATTGCTTTGGGTAGTTTTCAGAAATACTGCTTTCTTGCCTCACCCCTGGACATTCTGATTCAGCAGGTCTGGGCTAGAGCCTGGGACTGTGTCTTGAGTTTTACAAACCACGGAACCAGGTGATTTCTGTGGGTCTTTCTTCCTCGTGTCTGATCACCCCCAACCTGCCCAAGCGTCGTGGAGCCTGTTTCCCATGCTGGTCCCTCCCGCCCACCTGCAGCCCTGAGACGTGACTCCCGGCAAACGCCACCCGGCTGCCACGCGTGCTGGAGCCCAGGTCTCCCTTCCAGGATGAACGCATGCATCTGTCGTCCCTGCATTTCGTGCGAGAGCCTCCTCCATGGGGAAACCAGCTACTCTCCCTGAATAACTGCCTCTGCGCGGAGCACGATGACCTTGGGACACAGACATTCCCTCCACAGCTCCCCTCCCGCAGGGAGCAGCACCCCGTGGTCTGGAGCACCCCGCAGGTCGCACCCTTGTTTGCTGTGGAGTCAGGAGGGACCCTTGGTTGTTGATGAGACGTGTGAAGGCTGCTGCGTGCCATGTGCCGGGGGTCGGGACGCAGAGGTGAGGAGAAGGCATCCCAGCTCTTGAGGAATTTGTGATCTAGTGAGACAGGCGGATGATTATAACACCACAGGGAACTAAGAACAGGTCCCTCCGATCACAAATCTAGCCTGGGTCACGGAAGGCTTCCAGAAGGGTCTCAGGATTTGGCCAGGTGAAAGGGTTGGGGCAGAGCCAGTGAGTGGTGGAGCCTTTCCAGGCTGAGGGTTTCTGCTTGAGCAAATAATAGTAATAATAGTAGCAAACATTTATTGAGTGCTTACTATTATACATGGCAGACTCTAAGTGCCTTCTATTATACTACGTATTTGTTCCTTGATAACTGTTGTGTTAGGAAAAATAATCCCTCCCCCAAAGATGGCCACACTCAAATACCTAGAACCTATGAATCTGTTAGCTTAAGGGTAGAAGTGATTTTGCAGATATGAGTAAGAATCTTGAGGTGGGGGAATCAGCGTGGATTATTTGGTGGGCCCAATGTAATCACAAGTATCTTTATAAGAGGAGGGTAGGAGTGTTTGAGAGATTGAAGGTGTCATGGTGCTGGCTTTGAAGGTAGAGGAAGGCCACAAGCAGGGAATGGAGGTGGCCTCTGGAAGCTGGAAAAGGCCAGGAAATGTTACCAAACTCAGTTCAGCTGCTCACCACTCAAAAACCAATAATCGAGAGGCAAGCGTTGGAGAAAAGGGAAGTTGTTTTAATCAGAAAAGCCAGCGATCTGGGGAGAAGGTGGACTCGTGTCCGAGACCAACTCCGAAGATTCTGCTCATCATGACAATTCTTGAAAAGGGGAAGCAATCTCAGTTAATCATTAAGGTAGGAGGTCAGATTCTTCGTCTTTTTTTTTTTTTAGGTTTAATTTTATTTATATTTGGCTGTGTTGGGTCTTCGTTGCTGTGTGCAGGCTTTCTGTAGTTGCGGCGAGTGGGGGCTACTCTTCGTTGTGGTGCACGGGCTTCTCCTTGTGGTGGCTTCTCGTTGCGGAGCACGGACTCTAGGCACGCGGGCTTCAGTAGTTGCAGCACGTGGGCTCAGTAGTCATGGCTCACAGGCTCTAGAGCGCAGGCTCAGTAGTTGTGGCACACGGGCTTAGTTGCTCTGCAGCACGTGGGATCTTCCCGGACGAGGGCTCTAACCCGTGTCCCCTGCAGTGGCAGGCGGATTCTTATCCACTGCACCACCAGGGAAGTCCCCTCATCATTTTTCCATTGCTCGCAGACTGCTGACTTCTCCTGATCTTCCTTTGGATGCTGTCTTACCTGCCTGGTTCACTTGCACATTTGCTAAGGGGGAAGCTGGGGGTACTGAGTCAGTCATTCTTTAACTACTTAATTCTTCATTCTCACGCCTTTTAATCCAGGAAAGGAATCAACAGGTTAGGTAAGGCGTTGTGTATGTTCAGTAGGGCAGAACTCAGGAGGCAGGTTAAATGTTACCGAGTGATCTCATTTCTATAAGGTTCGAGGGGAACAGAAATGGACAAACAGGAAAGGGACAAAAGAGCTGCTTATAGGAACATTCTCCCCCACAGCCTCCCCCGCAGCCCTCCTGAGGCTGTGGAGTGCCAAACTCCAGCACTATAAAATCATGAATTTGTGTTGCTTTAAGCCATGAGTTTGTGGAAATTCATTGCAGCAGCGATAGGAAACGAATACAGCCATTACTTTTGCCATCTTGCCACTGAAGAAACCAAGAGGTTAAGTAACCCGCCCAAAATTGCATAGCAAGTAAGAAGTAAATCCAGGATCCAAAATTCATCTGTCTGGCCTCAGATCCTGCGGTTACTTGTTCGCTTTCATTTCTCTCCTGCCTGGCAGAGGTTAAAGAGCATCATGGCCCCTGGAGGTTGGCAGGAGATCGCTTTTCTCCGCTATCTGATGGTTTTTACACTCCTCCTTGGCTGAGTGGTTAAGGAGAGACTCGGGTTAAGCACAGCATCCTTATGCATTTAAAATTCTCCTATCTTCAAACATCTGTTCCTACCTCGTAGTTCCTTTATTCATTTATTCTGACTCGTTTTCTCTCTCATATAAAGCATCCCCTATCCCTCTATCTTTGACTGAAATAAGTGGTGAGAGGAATTTTAAGGCAGGGTTATAGGTTTTTGTTTTTTTTAATATTAAGCACAGTAAGCATTACTTGAAACCACAACTCCAGATACATCTGCTTCACTTATACTCCAGGTATTTTACAGGCTGGGCTTAGATTTCCAAAGGAGCAATAGGTAACATTTCGGAATTTACTGAAAGCATTCATGTCCCCTGTCCACTTGATCTTCTCAGAAATGCTGGGGGGATGTTTATCCCCATGTTTCAATGAGGAAACTAAGGCTCAGAGAAGTTCAATGTGGGGAATTCCCTGGCAGTCCAGTGGTTAGCACTCCGCACTTTCACTGCTGAGGGCGCAGGTTCAATACCTGGTCAGGGAACTAAGATCCCACAAGCTGTGCGGCGCAGCCAAACTAAAAAAAAAAAAAGTTCAGTGTGGCCGGGATGGAAGCTCTGGGCCTCCACACTTTCTCTATTGTATTCTTTTGCCTCTTAAAGGAAAAAAAATTGACCCAAAACATCCTTACAAGGAAATAGGATGCCAGATTCCAGGTCAGATGTGCCCCTTTCAATTGTAGGAGTAAGATGCTGGGGTATCCACACCAACCCCTCTCGGTGTTTCTGGGGCCCCGCCCTGCTGGAGGGGATGCATCAGATCCCTGGGCCTTTGCCATGAGAGTGTCACGTGGGGTAGTTTAGTTGAGACTCACTAGTATCTCAGGGCACAGGTGGGAGTCCTGATAAGGACCCACGGAGACATGCAGGTTGCTGCAGGCCTGGGCTCCCAGTGGGACGAGGACAAAGGCCTCAGGTCTGCTTCTCAGTGCTCACTGCTCTCCTTACACATGGGCCCCCCAGGCCCCTCGGTGGTCCTGTCCTGCTCACCGCCCCTCTGCCAACACAGGGGTCCCAGGGACAAGTCAGTCCTGGCCTTTCTCTGTTCTCTTTCTAGGTGCCTTTGGGGGCCTCCCATTGATGAGAGACCCCTTCATACAAATCAAGAGTTTGGCACCCAAAACTTCTTCCTGAGGAGGGCTCTCAGAACTCACTTTGGAAGTGAAAAGCAGGATACCTCTGTCTTTCCCTTTCTGCTTTAACAATCCTGGTTCCCCTGGAGGCAACACAGATACCCCTGGCCGGCTGAGAAGGGCTAGGTACAGGGAAGCCCGGAGAAAAAGCACAGACCAGAGCGGCAGGATATTCTCTCTCTACACCGAAGTCTGGACTCACCTGTTCAGGGAAAGGAAGGACCCTCAGTGTCCCCCAGATGGAGGTGAGAGAAAAGGTCCCTGGCTTGCTACCTGGGCTGTGTGGTGATGCCGGATGCTCAGCCACTAACTGTCTGGTTAAAGGAAGTTAAGGAGGTTAGGTTACTTGCCCTCTGCCAGCCTTCAGCTTCCTCAAGGCGGTACCCAGAATTACTGCAAGAGGTCTCTGAATCCAGGTCTGCACCAGGAACCCTGTGTAGACTGAATGCAGGGTGCTGTGCTTTTGCATAAAGCTAATTTGCAAGTGTACATAGACGCCTCTGGGATCAATTAAGACAAAAATGAATTTAAGTGTACTGCTGATTTCTTTAGATCATTTTATATCTTCTGAGTCAGTAGATATCAAAAGTACAGCCATAAGGGAAGCTGCATTTTTATTATTATTATTTTAGAAGGGACCTTATGCTTGAAACCATTGGAACCATGGTCTGCGAAATCCCTTCCATTTCTAATACTCTGTGGTTTATGAACAATGTCATGTTATGGTAAGTTCTCTGAATATACCAGAAATGTAGTTGCTGTCGACTTCTTCCACATTGCTCGCTGGCTTCAGAGCAGGAAGCCTCTGTAAGCAGCCGTACTCCTTCCACAGGGCATTGAGCGGAGACTTTCCAGGGGGTGGGTCTTCCCTGTGTAGGTGTAGAGGGCCATTCTGAGACTGGCTGTTGGTCACTCACCGTCCCTGGTAAAGTGGAGACTAGTTAGTGGCCGGTGAGACTTAACTGTGCCATCAGAGGACAGCTCCGTCCCCGGCAGCCCTCTCAGGTTTGGAGTCTCCTTCCACCCCGAGGTGATCCTCTTCTTGGACCAGAGCTTCATTTTATCTGCTTCTCAGACTTGGATACTGGTCTTTGCATCCTTCTCTATTTACTTATAGAGACTTTGGGTTTGAGCCGGACCACGTGTACCTTTTTCTTGCATTTTATAGCCTTTTCTCATTCGACTTGTCCCATCTCTGGTGCCTCTTCACAACAGCTAGTTGACTGCTGGTTAAAAGGAGAAACAGCCAGAGCCAGCCTCCCTGGCAAACTGTCTTGCTCAGAGATGGCTCAGAGCTTTCCCAGCATGGTCCAGCCGTATGGTACAGGAGGAGCTTTTTCTCCGTAGGGGTGCTGGCACAGGTCAGAGCAGCCCAGCATCTCCTGTGGGCTGTGGCTTCTTTGGCTGCCAGGAAGAGGTGGAATATATCCCTGCTTGCTTCCAGCCCCAGCTCCACCTATCACCACGGCCACCTCTCCTACTTAGGGGCAATTCACCGTGAACAACTACTTTCCTGGGATCATCAGTGGGCTGTTGACACGTTAACGAAAAACTGGTGTCAGACTCTGCATCCTTTTTCTTGGAAAAAACCCAGATTATTTTTAGGCTTATTTAATGAGTCCTGTTTTGGGTTTTTTTGTTTGTTTTTTTCCTCCACTGCTGCTAACATATGTTCCTCCATGCATAGTTCACTTGAGCCACACAAATCTTTCTGTCTGCAAAGTATGAATAACCACCTTGGAGAAATCCCGTTAATTCGCGTAACAAAGGATCAGCCATGTTAGTGGGTAGCAGCCTTCAACGTCAGTTCTTCTTCTTCTTTTAAGGACAACTGCCTTTGAGTCGTCATTTGGTCTTACAGATTCTTCTCCTCTAGAAGGAAAACTACATTACTGTGTTTTTCTTTCTTTTTTTTTTTTTTCCAAGATCAAGCCATTAAGTTGTTAACCTAATCTCAAAAAAATCTAACTAGACAAGGTCTGATATTCTATGAATGTGCTGAGTTGTCCTATGGGCTTTGTTCCCACCTGAGGCATCTTACTTGATCCTCATCTTTTGGGGGTAAGAGTATCATCTTACAAAGGGGAAGACAAATGCAGAGAGACAGAAACTTGCTTGAAGTCATACAAGTCACAAATAGCAGGATGAGAATAGGATAGGCTACCCTTCCTGTCTGAAAAAACACTCTTTTTCTGATTGTTTAAGCTTCTTCTCCGGAATAAGCATCGAGAGCATTCTAACTACTTCCCTTGAAGGGGGAATTCTCTGATTTGGTTCTGGCAGCTTGTTCTGCAGCCCAGGTGTTCACACCAAGATGCAAAGCGTATGAACTCGGCCCCGCCCCTGCACAAGACGCTGTTCATCAACACAGCCTGCCTATCCTCTTCATGTGGTCTTCTGCGCCCTCTCAGGGTTTATTTTAAGTTCTTCCATGATGTGTTCACAAGAAGGAAGTTTTCTTGTCAGTAAAGTGCCTTCTTGGGGTTAGCTGAGAATTCATCCACACATCCCCACTCTTAGAAGAATTAGAAAAAAGTAAATTACGCCGGATGTGTCAACAGTCATAAGTCAGAAGCCACTTGAGAGCCCAGCAGCGCTTCCTGGGTGCGTGAGCCTCTGTCCCCCCAGGGCTGTGGGTTCCTAGAGGCTTCCAGTGGGCAGAGCAGCGGATAAGCGGCTGTGACACTGTTTCAGAGTTCCTCTCCCCTAGGGTCCTGGGCCACGCTTCCTAGGTGGTTCTGAGCTACGCCCACACCCCACAGTGTGGCCATCACACAGCCCTTGTCTATGGCACGCAGACCTGCCAGAGGCCTTGAACTGCCGTCAATTTACAAACCCCTGGCTCTTGCTCGAATTACAAGGATGAACAAAACACCCGGCTTTGGCTGCTCTGCCTTGACGGGGCTGCCGCTGTGTGATTGCACTGCAGGGGTCTCTGCCGGTCTTGACTGACCATAGGCTGCCTTCCTCAGCAGCAAAGCTAAGTACTTAGGATACTTTGAAGGTGTGTTTCTGACAGCTTGAAGATGCTGATGATTCGAGGATCCTTCTGAAACAGCGTCATAGAATTCTTAAATGTCTTGAGTAAAGAGTAACAGCCTCTTTCATGAGCTTGTGGTTGGTGTATGTGAAGTTACAACATGTGGAGGCTTCCAATATCTTACTATTTTTGATAGTATATTAGATTGATAATATATTTGATAGTACGTTATTGTCGTCCTATTTAAAAAGAAAGGGAAGAGGGAATTCCCTGGCAGTCCAGTGGTTAAGACTCCATGCTTCCACTGCAGGGGGCATGGGTTCAATCCCTCGTCGGGGAACTAAGATCCCACGTGCTGTGCCACGCGGCCAAAAAAAATTTTTTTTAATAAAAATAAAAAAATAAAAAGAAAGAGAAGAGTGAACATGAAGAATGTATATAATCTATACCAAGTTTCTTCCTGGTATGTACCCTAGAGAAAGTCTCTCTCAAGAGATATATTTATGACATTATGGTACAAATATTACAATATTTGTACAATATGGTACAAAAATAACAAAATATTGTAAATCACCAGCTCTACATCTACAGGAGGAAGGGTAAAGAGAGGGTAAGTATACATATATATGTATATATACATATATATGTGTGTATACATGTATATGTGTATATATATATGGCAGTAAACTGGATAAATCTCAGAAAAATAGTTCAGGAGGATACATAAATATTTTTAAATAGGAAAATAATTGTATTGTTTAGAAACACATACATATATTTTTTAAAACTATAAAGACATGTGTAGGAATAAAAAACCAAATTCAGAAGAGTGGGCACACAATTAGGGAGAAGTACCCAGGGAATTTTGACCGTATATTTTTTATTTATTTCATAGGCTGGGTGGGAAATAGTCCAGGGTGTCCGTTGTATGATTCTCTAAATTGTATTATATGTCTGGAATATTCCATAGTAAAAAGCAGGTGGGAAATCTACCCAACTCTTTGCTCAGGAGCATAGGGGAAAAAATAATGAACAGATTATTAGATCATAGCAGATATTTATGTAAAGCATAGTGCGTATTTAGTTTTTGGCTGCTTCCATGCACAGTGGGCCTTAGCTGCCCAGGGACCGTCTCCTGGTCACACAGCCGCGAGGAGAGCAGATCACAACCACGCCCTGGCAACCTGGGGACAGAACCCAGGAACCAGCGGCCAGACTGACGTCCATACAGATAGGTGGACGAGTGGAGATGGGTCCCTAATGCAGCTGTCGAGCACCCAGTCCTAGTTTAAGAAAACTCCGGGTCTGTTCCAGACAACAGAAAGCATCTCTGGAGCCTTAAGCTAAAGGAAGATTTATTGTAAAGTTATGGGCAAGTTCACAGAATCAACGGGAATGAGCTGGCTCGGATGCCGGGGCTGGGGAACCATCGGCAAGTTCTCCACGACCTGTGAACAAGCCACCACTGCCGGCGGTCACCACCCCTGTGAAAAGCATCTCAGCGTCCTTTTGTCCACAGGCCTTGTTGGGAGCGTGCTGGGGCCAGGCTGGTCATTTGGCCAGGCTGTTGCAGGGGCACTGAAACCTGCTCCAACACAGAGCTTTGGGATTCATTCTGTCCTTAATGATTCCATGGATTTTTGCAGATGTGGTTGCCACGATCTTAAAGAAGCTAAACAAATACTCCCATTATCTCATTGCACTCTCGCCTTCTAACAGTCTGAAATTCCTCCACCAAATATTGATTTTTTTTTTTTTTTTGGCCTTGCCCTGCGGCTTGTGGGATCTTAGTTCCCCGACCAGGGGTTGAACCCGCGCCCTCAGCAGTGGAAGTGCAGAGTCCCAACCACTGGACTGCCAGGGAGTTCCCTAAATATTGTTTTTTAAAGGAGTCATAATACTGGAGCAAATATATGCATGTTTTTCATGGAATTAAGTCAAAGAATGTAAACAAAAATCTTAATTATCTTACTGAAATAACTTAATTAACTTACAGGTGATTTTAACTTTATATTTTCCTGTGGAGTTTGGATATTTTTGTAATGAGCACATAATTAGGAAAAAAAAATAGGCTCATTCCATTTGGAAACAAATCTACCCTTCAAAAGAATTATCGAGACCTGGAACCTTTGCAGCTGATGTTATTTCAACCTAGGCCACCATCATTTCAGCTCCCATGGTATTGACTCAGAGAAAAGAGCTGACGCTTGGTATTTTAGTTTGGTTGGTTTTTGGTTTTGCATTCGATTCAATTAAGTAAATAGCTACTCTGTGGTAATCCCTTTGCTCGGTGTCCTGAGGGTATAAAAATGAACCTAACACACTCCCTGCCCTCAGAAAAGCTGGCAGTCTAGAAAGGAAGAAATTATTTGAATACAAGATTACACTGACTAATGTGGAAGGCTAGAAGTGTCACAGTAACAGAGGGGAGAGCTTGGCCCCAGGGGCCGAGATGACAAGGCAGCTCAAGGAGCATTTTTTGAGAGGGTGGTAGCATCTGAATAGTACCTTAAAGATGGGTAGAAGCACCTTGTAACAGGAGGAGTTGGGATGGTGAATAAATAAAACACCGGACGCAAAAGCATGACTGGAAAATTTCTAGGCACCTGAGACTAAACTCAGCCAGCCAACTCTAAGGTTGGATTGGAATTATTTAATTTTGAATATTATATGGAGGAAGTTTGGTACCAATTTTTTTTGAAGTCTCTTGTATTTGACAGTCCGGAAGACTCGACACAGCCGTGACGTTAAATGTGGTTAAAAAAATAAATGTGGGCTTCCCTGGTGGCGCAGTGGTTGAGAATCTGCCTGCCAGTGCAGGGTACATGGGTTCGATCCCTGGTCGGGGAAGATCCCACAGGCCGCAGAGCAACTAAGCCTGTGCGCCACAACTACTGAGCCTGCGCTCTAGAGCCCGCGAGCCACAACTACTGAGCGCATGTGCCACAACTACTGAAGGCCACGTGCCTAGAGTCTATGCTCCGCAACAAGAGAAGCCACTGCAATGAGAAGCCCGCGCGCCGCAACGAAGAGTAGCCCCCGCTCGCCGCAACTAGAGAAAGCCCGCGTGCAGCAACAAAGACCCAATGCAGCCAAAAATAAAGAAATAAGTAAGATTAAAAAATATATATATATATATACACATATATATATATATATGTATATATATATAAACGTATTGGCTTTATCTGGGCCTCTGCTTTTTCTTGCCTCACATCGACATCTGCCTCACCTGGTTTCTGATTAACTCCCGGCTTGAAAAACCAAGCAGGTGTTTGACTTCATCACCTCTCGATAAAGTAAGTGCCGGTTCCATTTAAAAAGGGATTGCACTGTAGCCTCTGGTCCTGCTGGGTTCTGTACATTCCATGGAGTCATTACCTCGAGGGACCTCTGGCCGCTGGAGGATCTGGCACAAAGATTCCAAGGAAATAAGCCTTCAAAGAGGCAGCCTGGTAATAAATGGCTCATGAGCTACGGAGAGCTGGATGAGGTGCTGAGGCCAGGCGCCCTTAACCAGGTCGGGCTCGTGCGGAAGCCCCGGAATCAAAGGAGGCTGAGGATGCAGAACACAAAAGTGAAGGGAAACAGCGGAAGGGGAGGCTGGGCTTGCAGTGGGGGAGCCGTCATTAACTGGGGCCCCCGTCTAGTGGCAGGAGTCAGGGTGAAGGGGGCTGGGGTGACTCTCAATCCACAAACTCAGCTGTAGGGGGAAAAGGTGGTTCTTCTAATTTTCCTAGAACTCAGCTTCCTCTGAAGTGTGTGTCCCATAGCCAGCAAGGAACTTTTGTCCCAGCCTGGACCCTGGGGTTGCCTCAGGGCTCCCCCAGAATTTATGTAGAGCCAGGGTGTTGGGAGAGGTGCCTCTCTGGTCCTCAAGGCATCTGTCCACCGGGTGACCAATGAGACACGGTAGCTGGGATGAGCCCTTGGGACCGGTGGCTTTTGGTGGTCTTGTGTCCCACACTCCTCAGGGCTGCCCGTGACCCTCTCTGCCGCAGGGCATCAGGTGGCCACTCTGTGCTGGGGTCTTACCAGCCCTTCATGCTCCCCCTAAGAAGGCTTTGCAGCCCCCCTGCCACCCAGCAGCCCTGGTCCCGGGGGCAACTCCACTCTTCCTTCTGCTTCTGGCCAAGACATTTCCCCCCCTGCGTGCTGAGTTCTTTATTGCCCACCTCCGAGGCGTAGGCTTTTGGAAGCAAAAGCCAGAAGGACTTTCAGCAGCTGTGTCTGCTTTTTAACCTACCACACCCATCCCTCCGTGAAAGGGCAGGTGTAGATTAATGTCTCAAAATGCCTTCCAATTACACGTGTTTGAAGGTAAGAGATTTGGGTTTTCTTTCAGGCTTCACTCTACTATGGGTGGTCTAGCTTTCCTCCCTAAGGATATTAACACATAGAAGGCTTGCAGTGAAAATTTAAGGAGACCCTGGATCTCAGGGTTGTATAAGTGCAGTGTCACTCTTGCAGGATCCTGAGATGGAGTGCCTCCTTAAATTCTGCACTCTGGGCTGCCTTACTAGTCTCCTGATAGTCCAGGCCCTGCACACAAGCATTGGAAAGGGTGGGAAGGTCAAAAGAATGAGAAGACAAGCCACAGACTGGGAGAAAACATTTGCAAAATATATCTGATAAAGGACTGGTATCCAAAATACATGAAGAACTTTTAAAACTCAACAATAAGGAAACAAACAACCCTATTAAAAATGGGTAAGAGTTCTGAACAGGCATCTCACCAAAAAAAGATACACAGATGACAAATAAGCACGTGAGAAGATGCTCCCCAACATATGTCATCAGGGAAATGCAAATTAAAACAACGAGATACACACGCCTCTTGGAATGGCCAAAATCCAAAACACTGAAAACACCAAATGCTGCTGAGGATGTGGAACAACAGGAACTCTCATCACTGCTGGTGGGAGTGCAAAATGAAGAGACACTTGGGAAGACGGTTCAGCAGTTTCAGACCAAACTAAACTTACTCTTACCATACAATCTAGCAATAGTGCTCCTTGGAATTTACCCAAAGAAGTTAAAAACCTATAACCACACAAAACCCTGCACACTAATGTTTATAACAGCTTTATTCATAACTCCCAAAACTTGGAAGCAACCAAGATGTCCTTCAGTAGGTAAATGGATAAACTGGGGTACATCCGTACAATGGTATATTATTCAGCACTAAAAAGAAATGAACTATCAAGCCATGAAAAGACATGGAAGAATCTTTTTTTAACTTATTTTATTCAAGTATAGTTGATTTACAATGTTGTGTTAATTTCTGCTCTACAGCAAAGTGATTCCGTTTTTTATGTATATATATACACACACACATTCTTTTTCATATTCTTTTCTATTATGGTTTATCATAGGATATTGAATATAGTTCCCTGTGCTATACAGGAGGACCTTGTTGTTTATCCATCCTATATATAATATAATAGTTTGCATCTGCTAATCGCAAACTCCCAATCCATCCCTTCCCTACCCTCTCCCCTCCTTGGCAACAAGTCTGCTGTGTCTGTGAGTCTGACTCTGTTTTGTAGATAGGTTCATCTGTGTCATATTTTAGATTCCACGTATAAGTGATATCATATGGTATCAATATTTGTCTTCCTCTTTCTGACTTAACTTCGCTTACTATGATAATCACTAGTTGCATCCATGTTGCTGCAAATGGCATTATTTCATTCTTTTTTTGTGGCTGAGTAATATTCCATTGTTTATATGTATCACATCTTCTTTATCCATTCATCTGTTGATGGACACTTAGATTTTTCCATGTTTTGGCTATTGTAAATAGTGCTGCTATGAACATAGGGATGCATGTATCTTTTCGAATTACAGTTTTGTCTGGGTATATGCTCAGGAGTGGGATTGCTGTGTCATATGGCAACTCTATTTTTAGTTTTTTGGGGAAACTCCATACTGTTTTTCACAGTGGCTGCACCAGTTTACGTTCCCACCAGCAGTGTAGGAGGGTTCCCTTTTCTCCACACCCTCTCCAGCATTTGTTATTTGTAGACTTTAATGATGGCCATTTTGACCGATGTGAGGTGGTACTTCATTGTAGTTTTGATTTGCATTTCTCTAGTAATTAGCAATCTTGAGCATCTTTTCGTGTGCCTGTTGGCCATCTGTAAGACGCGGAGGAATCTTAAATGCATTTTACTAAATAAAAGCAGCCAATGTGAAAAGTTCATATACTGTAGGATTCCAACTATATGACATTCTGAAAAAGGCAGAGTTATGGAGACAGTAAAAAGATAAGTGGTTGCCAGGGATTAGGTAGAGCACTGAGGAATTTTTTTAATAGACTATTTTTTTAGAGCAGTTTTAGGTTCACAGCAGAATTGAGCGCAAGGTACAGAATTCCCATGTCCCCCGACATACATACAGCCTCCCCACTAACCAGCATCCTCCGCAAATGAGGCACAGTTGTTACAAGCGATGAACATACATGGACACATCATCGTCACCCAGAGCCCACAGTTGACATTTGGGTTTATTCTTGGTGGTGTACGTTCTATGGGTTTGGACGAATCCTCAGACGATTTTTAGGGCAGTGAGACTATTCTATATGATACTGTGATGGTGGATACATGTCATTATACATTTGTCCAAACCCCTCCTGGGAGCTACTTTTCAAGATCAGTTCTTCCCCAGGTTCAAGAAAGTCAGCAATGTTTTACAGATTTTTCCCAAGAGCTGCAATTTACTAACAGTCCTCCTCTTCTGGTGTTCAGGAGCCTGTTTGTAAATAGCACCCTTGACCAAGACAAATAACAGGTTGCTAAAGGTGAGAGGAAAACTGTGATGGAGCCAAAGACAACAAAGAAATCTTATGTGATCTGTTTTACTCCTAAAATCTCATGGGAAGTAAAAATCTGAGAAATAATTGACACACACACGTGCGCGCATGCCCACACAATGTAAAGTAAAATCCGGATGCTTTGTCACAAAATCATCTTATTTTTTTAAAAAAGATGAATTCTCCAGGAATGTGAAAATTAATGGTTTGCCCTAAGAATGCTAATAGAAAATTCGTTCTTGAATAATGCTAGGAGCGGACATACGACAGCAGTTATCCTTTTCTCAATCAAAAATTACATGGAAAACTCAAAAGTATCACCTTTTCTGTCAGTCACTTCCCACTTTGCAAAAGTAGCTTTTCTGTTGAAATAATGTCATGTCAAAATGAGATTTGACGTAGTCTGACGTATACCACGCTCTCTTTCAAAGGACTTGCCTGGGCCCCATAACCCCGCTCTTCTTTCTGATTTCTCCCTTTTAGAGTGGGAATGTCTATCCTGTGCCTGTCACTGTGGTATTTTGGAAGCAGATAACTTGTCTGGTTTCACAGGTTCACAGCTGGAGATGAATTTTTGCCTCCAGATGAATCATAAGTCTTAGCCATACCTGATGTAGATGATATTTAGATGAGATTTTGGACTTCAAGTTGATGCTGGAATAGATTAAGACTTTTGGCCTGTTGAGATGGGGTGAATTTATCTTTCATGTAAGAAGGACATCAATTTTGGGGGATCCAGGGGGTGGAATGTTATGGGCTGAATTGTGTCTCCCACCAAATTCAGAATGACTTTATTTGGAGATAGACCTTTAAAGAGGTAATTAATCGGGTCATGTGGCGTTTTTATAAAAAGAAGAAATTAGGGCACTGTCACACACAGAGGGAAGACCATCCGAGAACACAGCAAGAAGGCAGCCATCTGCAGGCCAAGGAGAGAGTCTTCAGAAGAAACCAGCCCTGCCAGGAGGCTCTAAGCGAAAACCCATTTTCTTGCCTTTTCCAGCCTCTAGAGGCTGCACGCATTCCTTGAGGCATGGCCCCCTCCCATCTTCAAAGCCAGCAGTGTAGCATCTTCAGACCTCTGGCTGTGACACCAACTCTTCTGCATCAACTCAGCTTCCTTCAGCATCATGGTCCAGCGTGACTAACTTGAATATGTAACCCAGCAGGCAGAAAAAAGTTGGCTTCATACTCTGTGAGGGCTGACGTAAAAGCAGCAGAGCACTATTAGGTTTTTTAATGCTTGTTCCTCTCGATTAAGACTTCGGACTCCATTTGCAATGCCTAAGAAATACTTAGGGAGTGTCTGGGGTGGAGGATCACAGGGAAGATGGATCTCTTGTTTATTCTGCGCCAGCCTGTCAAATGCCCTTTAATATCACAGCTGGTCTGCCAACGTTCTCTAATTTTCTTGAACTTACTAGGGACCTTAGTAGGGACCAGATAAGGGCAGTCACTGGGTGACTGACGACCAGCAGGCTCCAGCATTGTTCAGACTCAGTGTGCTCTTCCTAAGGATCCTTTGTCTCTCAAGTCCACTCCAGTACATGCCATGCTGAATGCTTCTTACCCCTGTACCTGCTTAGCAGCAGTGTGATTAGGTGTTATTAGATCAGGCAGATGCTATCAGGCAATCAAGATGTAAACTGAATAATGGAGGCTCAGATCATAAAATGCATCAAGCTTGACTATCACTGTATTTAATTTGCAAAGTGGCTGAAACAGGAGTGGGGATGGCCGTGCCCCTGACCAGGGGACCAAGGGGACCATGTTCCCACCACAGACACGGAGCCAGAGTGGTCTGTATGTGTGACAGCACATGATTCTCTGCCACTCCCCTCGGGTTGGGACTTTCAACTCCATCCCAGGATGACTGAGAAAGAGCAAAGTTTGTCAAGTGAGGTTAAAACACCACTTTGTGCTTCCATCTGTACATAGAGGAAGTCTGCACCCTTTGCTGCTGCTGCAGTTATGACTCTTTGGGTGAATTAGTGTCTCCCTCCCTTTTAGAGCCTTTGTTTCGAAGCGAATGTGACCTGCATTACTGGGTGGGGTGGAGGGGGACACTCCAAAATGTGAACTCAGTGTGTGAAATCTTTGTGACAATTCCAAACCATTTCTCCTAAAGCTGGGGAAGAGGGACCCTAGATGACCACTCTGAATGCCAGGAGAACCTGTCCCCAGTTTTCCTGCCAGAAGCAGTGTCACTTGTGGGATTTCAGGGTGACAAAGTTCTACATGTAGCTCCTTTCACCTATGGGGATTGGACCAGAGAGGAAATCTACGTGAAGACAGGACCAGAAATTGTGGCTCCAGCCCAAGGCATGGCTATTAATTCAGGGTTATTGTTGGGCTCTCTCTCCAGTGAGGTGATTTTTTCCTGGGGACACGTGGGGCTCAACAGGCCCACCCCACCAGTCTGTGCCCAGAAATGTTAAACCCAAACGTGAACACAGCTTCCCAACGTGGAATCCTTGCTATAATTGATGCAAGGATTGTATTGTATTGGGTTTTCCAAATAGAATTTAAGTTAGTACTTTTTAAAAGAAATTTTTGTCAAAGTATAGTTGATTTACAAGGTTGTGTTAATTTCCACTGTACAGAAAGGTGATTCAGTTATACAGATATATATTTTTTTCATATTATTTTCCATTATGGTTTATCACAGGATATTGAATATAATTCCCTGTGTTATACAGTAGGACCTTGTTCTTTATCCATTCTATATATAACAGTTTGTATCTGCTAATCCCAAACTCCCAATCCTTCCCTCCCCCCTCCCCCTTGACAACCACAAGTCTGTTCTCTACGTCTGTGAGTCTGTTTCTGTTTTGTAGATAAGTTCATTTGTGTCATATTTTAGATTCCACATATAAGTGATATCATATGGTATTTGTCTTTCTCTTTCTGACTTACTTCGCTTAGTATGATAATCTCTAGGTTCATCCATGTTGTTGCAAATGGTGTTATGTCATTCTTTTTTATGGCCGAGTAATATTCCATTCTATATATGTACCACATCTTCTTTATCTGTTTATCTGTTGATGGACATTTAGGTTGTTTCCATGTCTTGGCTATTGTGAATAGTGCTGCTATGAACATAGGGGTGCATGTATCTTTTTGAATTGTAGTTTTGTCTGGATATCTTCCCAGGAGTGGGATTGCTGGATCATATGGCAACTCTATTTTTAGTTTTTTGAGGAACCTCCATACTGTTTTCCACAGTGGCTGCACCAATTTACATTCCCACCAACAGTGCAAGAGGGTTCTCTTTTCTCCACACCCTCTCCAACATTTATCATTTGTAGACTTTTTAATGATGGCCATTGTGACTGGTATGAGGTAGTACCTCATTGTAGTTTTGATTTGCATTTCTCTAATAATTAGTGACTATGAGCATCTTTTCATATGCCTACTGGCCATCTGTATGTCTTCTTTAGAGAAATGTCTATTTAGGTCTTCTGCCCATTTTTCGATTAGGTTGTTTGGCTTTTTTGTTATTGAGTTGTATGAGCTGTTTGTGTATTTTGGAAATTAAGCCCTTGTCAGTTGCATCATTTGCAAATATTTTCTCTCATTCTGTAGGTTGTCTTTACATTTTGTTTATGGTTTCCTTTGCTGTGCAAAAGCTTGTAAGTTTGATTAGGTCCCATTTGTTTATTTTTGCTTTTATTTCTGTTGCCTTGGGAGACTGACCTAAGAAAACATTGGTATGATTTATGTCAGAGAATGTTTTACCTATGTTCTCTTCTAGGAATTTTATGGTATCATGTCTCATATTTAAGTTTTTAAGCCATTTTGAGTTTATTTCTGTGCGTGGTGTGAGGGTGTGTTCTAACTTCATTGATTTATATGCAGCTGTCCAACTTTTCCAACACCACTTGCTGAAGAGACTGTCTTTTCCCCGCTGTATATTCTTGCCTCCTTTGTTAAAGATTAATTGACTGTAAGTGTGTAAGTTCATTTCTGATCTCTGTATTCTGTTCCATTGATCCATATATCTGTTTTTGTGCCAGTACCATGCTGTTTTGATTACTGTAGCTTTGTAGTATTGTCTGAAGTCTGGGAGGGTTATGCCTCCTGCCCCCTGCATTGGAAGTGCTGAGTCTTAACCACGGGACTGCCAGGGAAGTCCCATCCTGCTTTGTTCTTTTTCCTCAGTATTACTTTGGCAATTCTGGGTCTTTTATGGTTCCATATAAATTTTAGGATTATTTGTTCTAGTTCTGTGAAAAAAATGTCATGGGTAATTTAATAGGGATCACATTAAGTCTGTAGATTGCTCTGGGTAGTACGGCCATTTTAGCAACATGAATTCTTCCTATCCAAGAGCATGGGATATCTTTCCATTTCTTTGAATCAACTTCAATTTCCTTTATTAATGTTTTATAGTTCTCAGCATTAAGTTAGTACTTTTGTCTCAGGACTTAAAAATATTTTCAAGGCCACAGTGTTTCCCTCGCAGTCTACAGACCTCTGTTGCAACACTGTATTGGTTAGGGAGATGCACAGCTGCTGTGACAGAGAGCCCCAGAAAGACAGTGACGTAAAATGCACAGAAATATTTCTCTCCATCACCTCCGAGCCCAGAGGCAAGCAGCGCAGGTGGACAGGGCAGCTCAGCTGTAAGTGCGTTTCAGAGATACAGGCTCCTTACACTTTGTTTCTCTGTCCTGCCCCGGGACCGTAGTTCTTAGTCTCTCCTGGGCATCCCAACCCCGTGAAGGGCTGGTTGAACCACCTCCCACTCCCAGCGTCTTTACTCAGCAGGTCCAAGTGGGGCTTGAGAATTTGCATTCCCGGCAAGCTCCCAGGTGATGCTGGTGCTGCTGGCCCAGGGACGGCGCTTGGGGAACCAGTGCCCGAGGCCCTGTGCTTGCCTGCCCTGGCTGATCGCAGACACGTCCACGGTCCAGATTATGGGGTGGGGAATGAGTGTGGAGGCATACACACACAGTTTGTTCAGGCCCAGGCAGGAAGTGGCGCTCTGCATTTCCACCCAGTTTCCACTGGTGAGAAGACTCACAAGGCCCCACCTACCTGCAAGGGATGCTGGGGCAAGTCTAGTTCGTTGGCCGTGTCGATGAAAATAATCAATAAACAATCTATAGTAGGAATAGAAAAGAGTTTGATTGGATCCAAACTGAAGACTATAGCCCGGAAGACAGCATCTCAGATAATTCTGAGGAACTGCTCCAGAGAAGCATGGTTTTCAGCACAGTTTTACATCTTGTCAGAACAAAGAACATTAAACAAGTCGGGGATACATTCCTTCAAGCTTTCAGAAAAAACAGACCAGCACATACACAGTGAGTCAGCATGGCCTTGGCACCTGGGAAGGCGGTCTTATCATCGAAGGAGTCCCAGCATTGGTGTCCCAGGAAGGGAGGCATTTAATCTTTATTTTTAACATGGGCATTCTTTACTTCTGGTCAATGTGCCCTTTTCTTTAAAGCAGATGTGCAGTGTAGGTTTGATAGGCCACAAACAGGCTGTTTCAGTTAATATAAAATTGAAATTAATGCATGGAGACTCCTGGTGGAGGACCTGCTGGACCCCCCTTGGCTTCTCCAGTTAGGACCCCACTGGGCCCCCTCAGTTGGCTAAGACCAACCGGCAGTCAAGATCCCATGCCACTTGGAAAACCAGATACTTGAAAACAGAGAATGAAGTGGGTTTTTGAGAGCATTAATATGAAAGTGAAAAACAAGGGAATAGGCCAAAAAGGGTTTTCTTTTTTTAAAATTTATTTTATTGAAGTATAGTTGATTTACAATGTTGTGTTAATTTCTGCTATACAGAAAAGTGATTTACTTATATATATTCTTTTCCATTATGGTTTATCACAGAATATTGAACATAGTTCCCTGTGCTATACAGTAGGACCTTGTTGTTTATCCATCCTATATGTAATAGTTTGTATCTGCTAATCCCAAACTCCCAATCCATCCCTCCCCCAACACCCTCCTTGCAACCACAAGTCTGTTCTGTATGTCTGTGAGTCTGTTTCTGCTTCATAGAAAAGTTCATTTGTGTCATATTTTAAATACCACGTGTAAGTGATCTCATCGGATTTGTCTTTCTCTTTCTGACTTACACTTGGTATGGTAATCTCTAGGTCCATCCATGTTGCTGCACATGGTATTTTTTCATTCTTTTTTGTGGCTGAGAAGTATTCCATTGTATATGTACCACATCTTTTTTGTTTTGTTTTGTTTTTTTGGCCACGCTGTGCAGCATGTGGGATCTTAGCTCCCCAACCAGGGATCAGACATGCACCCCCTGCATTGGAAGCTCAGAGTCTTAACCACTGGACGGCCAGGGAAGTCCTACCACATTTCTTTATCCGTTCATCTGTCGATGGACATTTAGATCGTTTCCATGTCTTGGCTATTGTAAATAGTGCTGCAGTGAACATTGGGGTGCGTGTATCTTTTCAAATTATAGTCCAAAAAGGGTTTTCTACTAGCAGAGGATGAGAAAACAAAACAGGGAAGGAGATGAGAATAAAACTCCATAAAAGTCTAACGATCTGGGGGGATGGGAAGCATCCAGATGCAACAAATCACTGTGACAGGAAGAAACAGTCACTTTGGGAACAGCAGGCGTGGGTGCTTGTGAAGCTGTACAACGGGCCCAAACGACCTCAAACCAAAGCGCATTTGGATGCCCCTCTAGCTGGGGGAGTAAACAGCACTGTCGGTCCATTCCTGTCTGGCCTTTGTTTTTGGTCCAAGTTCCCTGGGATCCTGGGAGATGGATGCGCTAGGGCAGGATGCTGGGAGCCCCGGGGGAGGCAGCCCATTGTCCCAGAGTCAGCCTTTCTGGGGGAGAGAGTCGGCGGCGCTAATTGTCTCTCCATGGGGAGTCCCCTGCTTTAAAGCCATCTAATCAAATCATCTCTTCTAAATGTCCTCTGGTTGGAATCAGGTTATTTCCTAGTATGCGTGAGAATAATAAGCATCATCATGTTAACCAAAATTGTCTCTGGCAAAATGCATTATAGGGCTTCCCTGGTGGCGCAGTGGTTAAGAATCCGCCTGCCGATGCAGGGGACACGGGTTCGAGCCCTGGTCTGGGAAGATCCCACATGCCATGGAGCAACTAAGCCCGTGTGCCACAGCTACTGAGCCTGCGCTCCAGAGCCCGTGAGCCACAACTCCTGAAGCCCGGGCGCCTAGAGCACGTGCTCCGCAACAAGGGAAGCCACCACAATGAGAAGCCCATGCACCACAACGAAGAGCAGCCCCCGCTCGCTGCAACTAGAGAAAGCCCACTCGCAGCAGCGAAGACCCAACGCAGCCAAAAATAAATAAATAAAATAAATTTTAAAAAAATGCATTATAATCTGTCTTTATTTTCTTTGCTGTAATTTTCTCTGTACTCACATTTTTCTACAATGGACATAGCTTTTCATAAGAAGAAAGAAAACATCTGTTCCTGTTTGGCAGAGGTCTGGCTGGAGTGCGGAGGGCGAGCGGGGGTGGGGGAGGGCAGCGTGCAGGTACGGGAGGCCCCAGGTGGCCTGTGGCCTCCAGATGTTCCCCTGTGCCCTTTGTCAGATCGGGGCCTTCTCTTTCTGCCTCTAGCTCACCGTCTCCCCTGCGGTCTGATACAGGAGAGACAGCTGCTGAGCTCGAGGGCAGGGCACGGAGGGAGCTGGGGCTGTCTGGGAGACGCCTGGCTTCTGCCGCACCTGGTGACCCATCTCTGGTTGTGCTTCCAGGTGAGCCTCAAAGCGGGAGCCCTGACTCAGCCTCTCATCTGACGACTGTCAGCTGCCGCTGCCGCCAGCCCGTCCCCTGCCCAGGCCTGCCTCTGTGCCGTCTCTCAGCAGGTGAGGAGGTGACGTACCCTGTCCAAGAGCAGGGTCTGTCTGGAGAGCAGGTGTCTCTGCCAGCAGTGCGCGTGTGCGCCTGGGGTGAGGCTGGGCTGGCAGGCTCCTTGATGGGTGGCCGGGTCCTCACGCCATCACTTTCTTCTAATAGCAGTTGTCATCGTCGCAGATGTAGGGCCCTCGTGAAGCCTGGTTTACCCCCTCCTCACATTATCCCTCCTGCTAGTGGATGCGCCCCCTCCTGGGGGGGCATCAGGAGGAGAACCAAGCCATCTCCCTGGGTTGCTGGCCTTGGCTGGGGAATCACGCTGTGTGCTATCCCCACTAGGAACAGAGATGCCACTCAGGCAAGCACCCTTGTTCAGCACCTCGCTGTGACACAGGGGGTGAGGGTCAACCAGCACTCCCACCCAGCCCACCTTGCAGTCTAAGCTGCTTGGTCCCTTTAGGCCTAGAGGGCTGTGCTCACTGGCAACAGCTGTTTTTCAGGCATTTCCCAGAGAGACAGACTGCAGCACTCTTGCCAACCGACACATATCAAGGGCTTGTGGAGAGAAGTCATGTTAGGGGGGATGGCTGAAAAGGCACGATGACGTCCACTCATCCGAAAATTCTAAACACTGTATCCCGAGTCAGGTCAGATCGGCAGCACCGGGGATTGAACCACCTTGCGCTGCCCCACCCCCGACTCTGAGTTTACCCGGTTACACACCACAGGATGCAGCCCGTCAGAAGCTCCCTGGGAAAGCCGTCTGTGTGAGTGTATCCTGTGTGCCCGAGGAGAAAGATGTCTGACCACCGAGGTGACAGAGCCAGTCTCCTGAGTAGTTGGCTCGTTTTCCCTTCCTTCTGCCTTGTCTTCTAAAAAGCCAAGGGTCAAGTTAGTGGTCCACTGGTAGCCAGTATTCATGTTCAGCTTCATTCCATCTCCATTCTTCCCTACCTCCACGTTTCTTCTTGGGTCAAGGGGGGTGTACATGCACACATACGTATATGGAGAGAGACATCCATCTGTTCACGCAGAGGTACGGTGTCTGGGTAGTCCTGTTACCAAACCACACTTAGGTCCACTCTCCCGCCCACAGTAAAGCCAATCTGCTGACACCGGGTGGTGGTGAAGGAAAGTGCAGCGTTTTTTGCAGGGCGTCAACCAAGGAGTCCAGGGCAGCTAGTGCTCAAAACACCCGAACTCCCTGATGGGTTTCAGGAAAGCATTTTAAAGGCTGCGTGAGAGAGGGGAGTCCCAGCGTATGTGATCAGCTCATGCACAATTCTCTGATTGACTGACGGTGAGGTCACAGGACGGTGTCACATTATCAAACCTCAGGCCCCAGTAGGTCTGGGGGCTTCATGCTCATGGTCGTCAGGTAGTTAATCTCTTCCATTTGGTGGGGGTTTTAGGATCTACAAAACAACTCAGAAAATGTGTATCAGATACTGTTATCTAGGTGCTTCAGAGAGGAGCTAAAGTGGAGGATATGGGGGAGGGGTCTGTCCCGGGAAGGCCCCATAGGGTCCTTCTCAGTTACAGTCTTGAAAGGGCAGAGATGTGGAACCTAAGAGGTGCCTGACCAGGTAGGGGAGGGAGGCCCTCAGAGACCTTCCCATGGGGTCATATCTTTAAAAGGCTCAGTTGCCTTTAGCTCCATTTGACAAAAGCCATTTCCTTCTCCACGGCCGACTATGTCCCTGGGTTATCTTGCCTACCACAGCGGGTGGGGGAATCCTCCCTGCCATTGCATGCCCAAGTTAGGCTGGGTTAGGATCACTCGAGGGGTGAGTGTGTCCTGGGAGAGCAGGCTAGCCCAAGTGCATGGCTAAAGGCCTCTTAGTGCCCTGAAGGCCCCGCCAGGCTGAGGAGGGGTGACCAGCCCGGGCAGCATCAGGGAAATGCTTCCTTCCACTTCCATTAAAGATCTCTGCAAAATTAAGTTCTTTAACCTCCTCAAAAATTCGAAAAATAAAGGGGTAGGACCTGGACCTCTGAGGTCCCTTCCAACATTAACATCTGGTGATTCAGAGCCTTGC